>NC_047151.1:12266137-13468637 GCF_009819705.1 Hippoglossus hippoglossus | reverse complement strand
ATTTGATTTTTTATATATATAAAGAGAACTTTCATGTGAAACTCGCCAGTCTATTCTTGTTCTTAGAAATGAAGGCTATTCCATGCGAGAAATTGCGAAGAAACTGAAAATTTCCTACAACGGTGTGTACTACTCCCTTCAGAGAACAGCACAAACGGGCTCTAACCAGAGTAGAAAGAGAAGTGGGAGGCCCCGGTGCACAACTCAGCAAGAAGACAAGTATATTAGAGTCTCTAGTTTGAGAAATAGACGCCTCACAGGTCCTCAACTGGCAGCTTCTTTAAATGGTACCCGCAAAACGCCAGTGTCAACGTCTACAGTGAAGAGGCGACTCCGGGATGCTGGCCTTCTAGGCAGAGTGGCAAAGAAAAAGCCATATCTGAGACTGGCCAATAAAAAGAAAAGATTGATATGGGCAAAAGAACACAGACATTGGACAGAGGAAGATTGGAAAAAAGTGTTATGGACAGACGAATCAAAGTTTGAGGTGTTTGGATCACACAGAAGAACATTTGTGAGACGCAGAACAGGTGAAAAGATGCTGGAAGAGTGCCTGACGCCATCTGTCAAGCATGGTGGAGGTAATGTGATGGTCTGGGGCTGCTTTGGTGCTGGTAAAGTGGGAGATTTGTACAAGGTAAAAGGGATTTTAAATAAGGAAGGCTATCACTCCATTTTGCAACGCCATGCCATACCCTGTGGACAGCGCTTGATTGGAGCCAATTTCCTCCTACAACAGGACAATGACCCAAAGCACTCCTCCAAATTATGCAAGAACTATTTAGGGAAGAAGCAGGCAGCTGGTATGCTGTCTGTAATGGAGTGGCCAGCGCAGTCACCAGATCTCAACCCCATTGAGCTGTTGTGGGAGCAGCTTGACCGTATGGTACGCAAGAAGTGCCCATCAAGCCAATCCAACTTGTGGGAGGTGCTTCAGGAAGCGTGGGGTGAAATCTCTACAGATTACCTCAACAAATTAACAGCTAGAATGCCAAAGGTCTGCAATGCTGTAATTGCTGCAAATGGAGCATTCTTTGACGAAAGCAAAGTTTGAAGAACAACATTAATATTTTAAATAAAAATCATTATTTCTAACCTTGTCAATGTCTTGACTATATTTTCTATTCATTTTGCAACTCATTTGATAACTAAAAGTGTGAGTTTTCATGGAAAACACGAAATTGTCTGGGTGACCCCAAACTTTTGAACGGTAGTGTGTATATATATATATATATATATTACATTATATTTATATACACAGGACTTGAGGCTTCAACCAAAAGCTAATCAATCAACCAAAATCACATCACGTTAATGTGAAAGAGATGGCTGAGGCAGCTGCTGAACTTGGCATGTTTTGTTAGCATGAAAGCTGGTTATGATTTGTATACCAAGCATGAAACTGTGCGCCAGCACCAGGTGTCGGGCACGCCCACCATCAAACCTTAATGCAACGTTCCAGCGTCAACCACAGCCTTTACAAGAGTTCTTATCTGTCTAACTCTCATTTCTCTGCCTCTCTCTCTCTCTCTCTCTCTCTCTCTGAAGGTGTGAAATATCAGTGTGCTATAAAACCGACAGTTTCACCGACTGGAGACTAAGAAAATCCAGGACTTCCGCCCAAATCCAGCCTCTGCACCCGACCTTCTGCTCCCTCCTCTGCCTGCCCATCGTCACGTTCAGCGGGGCACTTCCCTGAGGCTGGTGACCTCTGGTTTGGGTGGGATATGGACACAGACTGCAGCGGAGCAGTGCACATTATGTCATGACTTTATCTTTTCTGCCCGGTGGAAACACATGGACGTGAGCAGAAGGGGTATAGCTTGAAAACTGCAGACCAGGCCGGCGTGTTAATACAAACACATGGTTTACTCCGGATACAGTACTTCAAATGATGATGAGTTCAAATTTGTATGTGCCGAGCAATCATTGACTATTGTTCAGGAAACAAGTTTCCGTCTTTGCGTTTCGGTTCCTCTTTTCCTTTTTTAAGAGAAGTGGCTTTAACCAGTAACATGAGAATTGAGTTTGGTCAAACAGGGTGAATGAACAAAGTCTGAGAGGACAAACATGTTCTACTGAGAGATGGACTGTGAAAATGTAGAGATCATCTTCGAGTCAAAACAAAATAACTTTTCTCAAGATCGACCTGCATGGACATGGAGGATCATGGGAAAACTTTTACACCTGCAGAGAAGACCGTACCATGCAATTATCAGTCTACGTGACTATATCTGAGAATGGACACTATTAATCTAAACAATGATCAATTTTGTAAAATATTGAATTACACAGCATATATTTTTTAATGTTTGTTGTAAATGTACTTAACATTTCTCCTAAGGAGTTACATCGATATCACTGTCTTAACTGGAGTTATAGATACAACCAGCAGGGGGCTCTGTTGACATTCCCTTTGATTTCACATGTTGTACAGATGAATCCAGAGTTGGTGACTTTAAATAAAGTTTAACTTTGTAAAGTTAGTGTCTAAACCATGTTTTATAAATAGTGTTCATCTCATGAGGGGATACGGATGGAAAATATATATTTCCAAACCAAAATGCACGTTTTTATTTTTAAAGAAATGACTTTTTTCTTGTCATGACATGTGTTGAATAAGTTTTGTTGCTGTAAAGGGATACTAACTGGATCACCTGACTCAACGTGAAATAGTTGCACTGCATAGACGTTTATTTTATGGAATGAAAGCACTTGAACATTAGATGAAATGAATTAGGTACTTTAATGCTGTCCTCTACTGTCCTTACACACCTTCTCTGACGGAATACTCCAAATGCAATATTGTTTTTTATAAATATATGTATGTCATTCATGCAATTCTATGTAAGTGATCATTAAAATATATGAATATATTTCTATATTTGAAATCTATGTCTCCTATTGCATATTAACTTTAACCTGATACATTTAACTGAGAGCTTTACTAAATTATAGATTTTCTATCTATCTATCTATCTATCTATCTATCTATCTATCTATCCTGAAACTCGTGTTCTACGGAGAATGTATGGTTAGGTGCGCCGATTGGTTCCCAGCGCTGTGTGACACCTCATTGGCTGGCAGCGGTAGTGGGCGTGCCCTGGAAGCCGTCAGACAGCGGAGCGGAGTAGAGCAAAGAAACAAGTGGATCCGCCGGAGGAAGCCGCGCGAGCAAGTGACTTCAGGTAAGTTTGAACCAACACTCAACTGATTCATCCTTTTGAAACCGTGACCTCGTGGTGAAGTGTGTGTTCAACACGCGGAGACGGTGGACGTTTACTCTGTGATCGCAGCGGGCTGACGGTGCAGATGGTGAAGTGTGTGTCAACCTGCTCATGGTGTAGATTTAACACTAAGTCCAGTTTGTAATTGAATTACAAATGTATCCTGATTTATTTTAAAGGCTTTGCAGTGATGAGCTGTTGTTATTATCTGACTAACATACAGTAGATCTCAACCTCCCTCCTCCTCCTCCTCCTCCTCTCTGTTTTTGTTTTACATGAGTCAGGCTCTATAAAAAACCACCCTCATGCCCTATGACACGAGAAGACAGGAGGGACGGAGGCCTGTGTTTTCCTCCCTCCTGAGATAATAGCATGGGTTTGATAACAGTGGCTGGTCTGATTGAAGCCTTGGCTCTCTGTTGTGTCTGCTGCAGGTCTCAAAGCACAGCTGCATTTCCTCCTGCTTCCTTGTTTTACATCCCAGCTTCCTGGGCTAAGGGGGTTTGCAGGGTGGCTCCAGTGAGTGGTACTGTACACGTCTATGCTGGCCCCTGTGGAAGTGATCACCAATAGCATGAAGCATGACAATACCGTCCTTGGCATTGACATTTAACAATGGCAACACCCATCACGGCTGCACACAGCTCCCAGTTAAAAACTCCAGTCTTGATCAAAATTAGGCCAGTGATGTCAAATCCTGGGTGAGGCTCTGCAGGCAGACATGATAAAGAGTGACGTAGTGGTTTAAATACAATGTTGAGCCTTGAACGTGCGCCTGCAGGAAAATAAATGAAAAACATATGAGGGAGTTGAAATGGCTCGATCACGATTCAACACATGGTGAGGAAAATGAGTCACACGCGACACGGGGGTAAGGCGGATATGTGGTCATCTCTGTCCACTTGTTTGTTACCTCAGCAAATTGTGTTTTGAGTGTTTGTGTGTTTGTTAGCACCATTACAAAAAAAACGAGCAGACAGATCAGATCACATCAGAAATTGGTGGAAGGATGTGGTAAGGGTAAGGGAGGAACTGATTATGTTTTGGTACAGATCCACATCCTGGGTGGATCCAGTTTATTTTCTTTCTTTTTTTCTTTAAAATTGTGAGATAAGGCTTTTTCTAACATTTTCAGAGATAATTATTTCTGGATCTTGATTAAAAAACAAGCCTATTTAAGGAAGCGGTATCAATGAGTGTGTGGAATTTGCTACAGCTTGATTGAATTTAAGGAGCCTGTTGCCACCAGGCCCTGGTATGAATCTTCATTAAAGAAATCCGGCTTATTTAGGGGACTGATTTCTAAGACTGTGTGCAATTTGATTCAGCTTCCATGCATTGAAGACTGTTGAGCCTAGAGTTATGCAGTTCTAGTGAGACACTGTTGAATGACCACAGAGTACAGGGACGGACTGAAACCATATTTCGGGACTAGATAATATAACTGACACAAGACTAGTTATAAATTTGTCCAATTATCCAGATTCCAAAATGCAAACATTTGTGACTGACCAGCAAACGTTATATGAACTCTTTTAGTGACTGCATTTTACAATTCAATTTCCATTCTATGTTAATGATATAGCACCAAATCTCAACACACATTATCTCAAGGCACTTTACATAGTAAGGTTAAGACCTTAAAATATTATGGAAAAACCCAACAATTCCCATAATGAGCAAAAACTAGGGGACAGTGGAATACTGTTATAACTGTTCACCTTATTCAGTATAAGACATTTTTTAAATCCCAACCTGAAATACTTTAATCTAAGTTGGTATTGTGCACTATACTTTGGGGTGTTTTATTTCTAATCTTGCAAAAGCTACAACTCTTTTTTTATTTTTTACATACTTTTTACACCCAGGGCCTGTGTGGTCAAGCAGCTGGTAACTGCCACATGTCAGTGTTGCAAAATGCTGTAAAACCGCCAATTATAGGATGTTGTCATGAGAATAAGATGTATACATGTCTACATAATGTCACAGTACTCCACATGTCTCAGTCCCATTATTGCTTATTCTGTATGACCTTATTCTTATTCTTATTAAGGTAACCAGTTTACATGGCAGTGTGTTTTTCAGATGGGTGGTTAGATAGGTTAAAATCTAAATATTGTGTCCATGTAAACATAGTAATGATGATGATGATGATGATGATTATTGTGTTGTTATCGATGGCCATTATCAAAGTCAAACTGGCAGTAGCAGTGCTGCAGCAGCAAACAGTATAAGACATTTTTAAAATCCCAACCTGAAATACTTTAATCTAAGTTGGTATTGTGCACTATACTTTGGGGTGTTTTATTTCTAATCTTGCAAAAGCTACAACTCTTTTTTTATTTTTTACATATTTTTTACACCCAGGGCCGTTAGGTACCTCCCCCCCACCCTCCCGAGGGTCAACTTCATGTGTGTCATCACTTTGACCTCTCTATAAGATGTCAGCCACTTGAAAGCAACATTTGGAGCCAGTTTTTTTTCTCTGAGGCATCTAACACAAAAATAATCTCTGGTCTATTCTTAATCAGCCCAGGGGAGAATTACACCGACACTTGAGTGCGACAGGGAAGTGTCCGGGGCTCTGGCTGGAATGCATGGGGAGAAGCCGTTTGGCTAAAGGTGAGCATAGGTGTTGTATGTAGTGCGTTAGTTGCTAGGTACTATTCAGAAACTGGTCTGGCTCACCAGCTTGAACAGAAACTTTTGTCGAGGTTTATACGACTTGAAAGCACACGGAGCTGACCTGTGACATGCTCTTGGTTATGCTCCCAACATAAGGAAATGTCAGTGACTTCCCCCCCTCTGCTGCAGGGAAGACACATCAATGAACCTGTCTGTAGTCCTCGTCTTCCCTTTGGGCTGTAAGAGAGACTGTAGGTTAGTTTGACATCAGTTTGCAGTCAAAGAGACGCCACCATGTCTGTAGGCCGTGTTCACTCAAGACTCATTTCAGCTCAAGTCAGATGACCGGATTCATTCACTTGACTTGAAGCCTTTACCAGTGTTTACTGTCGGGCAAGAACCGCCGACAGCGTTCACAATGCACTCTGTATCACTCAGTGCTTTTGAGAACAACACGCTAGCTGCTTTCAGACATGCAGTGACGCCAGGAGAGGCTGTATGTGACAATGCAAATTTCCAAGTTGGTTGCTCTGAGCGTTTTCTGGAACATTTCTGGAACATTGACTGAACGAGCCCATGTGGGAACACAGCAGGAACATTTCCCGAAAATTCACAGCTAACGAGGGGGCGCGTTGAAGACATTTCTTCATGTCTTCAGTTCATGTCTGAAAATGGCTATTGTAACTAAAGGGGCACTTGGATATTACATACAGTACCTTTGTTATTGGCTTATCAGTGAAGAGAAGTGAAATAAAATCCTGTCTCCAGTCCCAATTTGTATGGATTCCTCCTTGGATCATGCCCCACCTTTCCACACAATTTCATAGAAAGCTGGATGTAATTAAAGTCACGCGGCAGAACTGATCTGCAACCATTCCAGTAATCAATTCATAATTTAAGCCAAATGTCAGAGAATTATCAGGTAAATATATTTTTTATGTTTCTCTGTCTTATGTGTTAAATGTGTTATATCTTTAGTATTTACAGTGGCTCAGGAGGTAGAGCGGGTCCTTCACTAACCAGAAGGTCAGTAGTTTGATCCCTGGCTCCTCCATCTCACATGAGAAACCATCCTTGGGCAAGTTACTGAACCCCCAATTGCCCTTGATGGCCATGAAAGCAGTGTATGAATAATTGAGAAATGACTGCTCGTACATTCAATGTATGAATGTGTGTGTGTGTGTGTGTGTGTGTGTGAATGGATGAATGGCAAAACTGCGCTGTAAAGCACTTTGAGTGGTCATCAACACTAGAAAAGCGCTATATAAGTACAGAACATTTACTGTTGTACAGCTCAAGCATCCAATTTAAGCTGCCATCCTGGCCTTTAAGAAAGTGAGTCATTTTGGACGTTTTATAGATATATTTGTCATTCAGAAGGTTCAAAGGTACATTCAGGCTGAAGTTCTGCTCTCTGTCAGCCCACGCAACTTTTGCATGTTCCTGGAAAACCTGATCCAACAATTTAAATGACAACCCTTTCCAAAGCTTTTGCAAAACACCCTTTAGATGTCCACACACCACAGCTCCAAAAGTGCAGACAGCCGCAGACGCTCATGAGTGTGAGACGCCGCCCGTTTGTTTGTCCTGTGAGGACTATGAAAACAAATGGAAACGCTTTTTGTGTGCGTGTGCGTGCGTGCGTAAAGTCGTCTGACTGACACAAGCCTCACATTTTTCTCTGGAATCAATGTTTCTTTTCCCCAACACACGTCATTTGCAGAATATCCAAAATATTCGGTTGGAAAACGTCTCATGCTACATCCTGTGCTTCAGTGTGTGTTCCCAGACACAGAGGGTCAGTTATAGTTTGTGTTTGACTGTCAGTAGGTGGATTCAATATTAACAAAGCCTGAGCCACATTGCACTTGATTGAACTGGTACACAAATAGCAGGGATGCCTCAGAAGCTGATCCCATCAATTCTATACCTATTTTGAGGATAAGGATATTTTAAAGATAAAACTAGGAGTTTGGCAGATGTACCTTAATGATTTCATGACTAATATAAGAAAATATTCTGGAGATTACAGTTAAGTAAACAAGGTGTGTGAAGCAAAGCGAAATCCACAGCTTCTGTCTTGAGTTTTCTTCACGAGTTGAATGCTGAAGTCACACCTGCAGTGGACCACTAAACAGCTGTTAATGCACCTTCCATATGACAGAAATAGCTCGTTATTCATTCATTCGTTTGAGAACCTAAATCATTCATACTCCCCACAGCTCTTATCCACAGGCCTTCTGCCTCAGGCCACAGCTGTGCCTAGGGTTACAGTGCTGTCTTTGTTCATTTTTTTTTTTTTATCCTCGGAAAAGAATGGATTTACAAGTATTTCATGCATCAAAAATGAATCTATTCGCTTTTTCGAAACACCAACGGAAATCTCCCTAACCCTAACCCCTATACACACGCTCGACCAATTGCAAGTCAATCTCAGCCGGCCAGTCAAGACTTTTAACCCCATCTTCATAGCATCAAATAACTAACTTGAACCAAACTCACCAGAAAAAAGAACACTTGAACAGATATCGGTGTGATAACAACTACCTAACATGACGGACACAACATTTGAGAAAATGTTATGTGACATACTTTGACTTTTTAGTTTGATCCATGTCCCAGCAGCTAACTCGGAGTAGGTGTGTTTTATGACGTTTACTGAAGCCAGCCACCAGAGACGATTTTGGCTTCACTTTTGGGGAGCTGTCCATCTTTATATACACTTTATGGAGCAGACACTTTCAGTTTATATATGTAGCGCAGGTATCGCTAACTAGTATTTTATAAACTGCAGTTTTTATTTCAAGAACGGGGCTGCGACTGCTGATATGCAAAAATTACCAATAAATAAGATGAAAATACAACAAATGGAAGGTGGAGCTGGCAGTGTAACTCCGGTGGCAGTGTCAACAACCCTAGTGAGTATTTCCATCTAAATTTGTGGTTTGACCAACTAATTGTACAAGACACGTGACCAAATTTAACCTAAATGTGCCGCCCCCAACAGACCAGTTGGCCCAGTTGTCACCATCATAGACCACAGGAGTGACCGTACCACACTCACACATACACTCACACACCTTCGTCTGGAACCCCCTTTATAGCCCTTCCTATCTGTTTTCCTCTGGCCTGCACACTAACCCTGCAGGCGTAAATCTACAGCTTGTCTATTCAGAGCTGTGATAAAGTGTTGTATTTACAACCAGCTTCCCCAGTTCTTTATGTTTCATTTTTTTGTTACCTATTCACCTGTGTGTTGCCGATTTGGACATTTAAGTGGACTTACACACACTGTCAGGTCTCCATGGCTTCAGAGGACATTACATCGACTTACATTGATCTCCTGCAGACTTACACTAACCTTAATTATAGTCACTACTTGCTGAACCCTATCCCTCAACTTAACCTTAACCTAAACTTAACATAAGTTTAACGTTGACTTAACCTTAAAACATTTCTTCACCTAAAAATTGAATGATACGTTATGGGGACTTTCTTTCTGTCCCCATAAGGAAGACAAGTCCTAATGACCTAAAGTGACACATGTTTATACTTCTATCTTAGTGATGATTAGTCCCTTACCCTAACCCTAACCATCCAAACTAAATGCCTAACCCTTAACCTAACCTAAACCTAATTCTAACCCTAACCCTAAAACCAAGTCTTAACCCCTCAAACTGGTCCTCACAAAGATAGCTGTACAAGATCACACACACACACTTCATTCACCGGTCCAAGAGGACTTCCTCATATTGTCCAGCTTGTTGATTCAGGAACTCACTTTGATTAATGTCTCCCGCTAAATTAGATGTTGTCTTTCTGTTTTGGGGGTTTCTTTACAACGTCTACGTGTGTGTTCCTCGCAGCATTTAGTTGTCTTACCATTGTTGTGTTGTTTCAGGATGTAACAACCTAACCCTTTTTTAATGTTGACGTGCTGTCGGACAGTTTTATAGCTCAAATGTGAATCTTGGCTCTTCTTGCAGTCCTCCAGGGAGAGGCGACGGTAGCAGCTGCTCAATTTTCACTCTCTCACATGGTTTTCAAGTTCATGATGCTTCTTTTACTATCAGTCTTATAAACACACTGCACCCAAAGGCCGCAACCATGCATGATAAAAAATGTTCTGATCAGGAAAATTAAGTGTCATCATCTCTACTCGTTTTTCAGGTATTACTTGCTCGCCACAGACAACCAACTCTGCAGGTGTTTTCCTTCCTCAATCCACATTGTCCAGGTTCATATCTGAGATCATGTGACATTTGACAACCATTCGAGTCAAGAGATCCTGTGCTATCATAGGTTGGGGATTTCCACTTGCGAAGCAAATATACATAGAAGCCCACCTCCGCCCCCAGCACCAAAGCACCACCTCTCTGCGTCTCTATGAACACACTTCCACACATCTCTTCCTGTTTTCTGAGCTGTCTGCAGTGTGCCTGAGCGGAAACGAGCGCTCCTGTTGTTTTGTTTGGCTGTATTGTTTGTGCCGCGGGCTGACCACGGCGATCAGCATGTGGAAGGTGCACATAGCCCAAACGAGGAACTGATTCACAGTAGTTGGAAATCTTTTACCGTCATAGAGTTTTTTTCTTTCTTCTTTTACTGGCATGTGGCTTTGGCTCCTACTTAATTGCACTTTTCTGACTCATGTGACTGGTTCTGCTGATGCTTACTCCAGAGTAGTGTGGTCAGCAGGTGTATCCATAGCAGAGTTGATGTGTTTTCAAAGGAAAAGGAAAAGGAGTGCTGATGTAGCCTGAGTTTGAGGTTCGTTTTGAGCTCTTGATTGTACTTTGTTGGCTCTCATCCAGTGACATGTTATTTGAGACTTTCAGACTTAATATCTTAATATATCATATCCAAATGAACGTCCACGGGACAGTGTATGGATACTTCCATTCAAACAGGTTTTTGTTTTAAGCCGGATGTACAAACAATATGGCACCTAGATCAAGATAAATATAAATATACATTTGTAAGATTTATATACTGTTTATACTCGTGTGCATGCTGGTGTTAACAGAAAGCAGATTGTCTTTGCAGTTGGTTGCTTAGTTGCATAAAATATCACAAACAAGGAAAAGCAATGGAGAAAATGGTGATTTCTTTGCTAGGACCAACTTTTCTGATAGTGAATCTATACCCAATCTGCAAAGATTACAAATATATAACATCTAATGCTCCAATTAGAATCATGGTTCTACCATAATAAGAGATCATGTTTTAACATTTCATTTGATTTACGTTTGACATACAACAAGAAAGCTGTGATGGTGGGTTTTTAACCAAGGAGGCTATGATTTTACCTCTCCATATTTTCTCGTTTTTTTTGCAAGATTATGCAAAAACTACTGGATGTATTACCACGAAAAATAGAGGAAGGATGTGCAATGGGTCATGAAAGAACCCATTCAACTTTGGTGCAGATCTCTGAGTTTTTTTTCACTTTCTAGATGATCAACTTTTTACTTTTCAACAGAGGATAATTCATGGATTTCTAATAATCTACTAATCTGGATCTAGTAGCAAAAATGTGTTTTCATAAGTGAGCTGTTGGGCCTTGGTGGAGGGATGTGCTCTACTGAGGCTTTTGTTTCTTTTGTTTTGTTGGATCATTTTTGTGCAGACTATGGTTTTTTCCAAGTTTATTTGGACAGGTTGTGAATCATGTGTCTTCATTTCAAAGCTTTTTAAAAAAACTTTGGCTCTCCATTCTTCACTCACTGTTTCAGCATTTCTCTCTCTCTGTCTAAATATAGTGTCGTCTACCCACTCATTCAGACAGAGAGGAAGTGGTTTGTATTTGTCAGCTCCAGCACTACATTATAGTTTATGGAAGGAAAGTAAACACAGTGCAGCTCCATGCATCTCATCTGTGAGTCAGTGCGTGCCGTCTACATGAGTGTGTTTTGCATGCGTGTGCCAGTTGTTTTTTATATCTACACAGACCAGTTTACTTTTGTGTTTCTGTCTGTTTGTATGGAAGAGAAACACAATGGAAGAAAAGTAGCAGTCTTAGAGAGTCGGAGTGACGGCGCCAGAGACAACCGGAAACGTCTGTAGAAAAAAAGGCCACATTCAGCTGCTGAGGCAGCGCTGTCAACTCGCTGTGTTTGAAAGTGCTGCTTTTCTTACAGGGATCAGGACTAAATCCATCACACTAGATCCTTTCATTGTACACGCACGACCTGTGGAATGACCGACAATGCTGTGTGTGTGTGTGTGTGTGTGTGTGTGTGTGTGTGTGTGTGTGTGTGTGTGTGTGTGTGTGTGTGTGTGTGTGTGTGTGTGTGTGTGTGTGTGTGTGTGTGTGTGTGTGTGTGTGTGAGGGAGAATGAGAGAGACTGACCCGAAATAGAGCAAAATAACATGAGCAAAGGTTGAGGAAAGAGAAGTGAGTCAGAAAACCAGAAATAGAAACAAAATCAAACACATACAGCCTCCAACCAATTAAACATAACTCACACAGATTATGACACACGCTCCAACACCTGCACACACAAACTCCCTCTCTCTTCTCACCACCTCCCCCTTCAACGCTGCTGACACACACACGCGCACACACAATGCTTATCCCCGTCACTACTCCACTCGTACAACACTCACACAGTCAGAAATGCACAGCTGTCCTCACTTGCCTGCGGCTCACACTCTCACACTCTCCCTCTCTCTCTCTCTCTCTCTCTCTCGTCCCCCCCGCCCCCCCCCTGTAACACACTCAATAGTTCCAGCACAGAGATCTGCAGCACTGTTTGCTCGGTGTCTGCATGGAACAGGGTGAGTTTGTGTGCCATTATCTCTACTTGACACCTCTGACACTTTGACTAGTGAAAGCAGTAGGAAATTGATCAGGATGGTTTTAATAGTTTTACTACCGAGGAGGTTATGTTTTCACCCCTGTCTGTTTGTTTGTCGATTGGTTGGTTTGTTTGTAAGCAAGATTACACAAAAACAACGAAACAGATTTCTACCTAACTTGGTGGAAGGATGTGGTATGGGTCAGGGAAGAACCCAGCCAATGTTGGTGCGGGTCTGGCTCGGGGTGGATCCCTGGTTAATAATTCATGGATCTTGATACATTATGGGAACTGATATCTATGAGTGTGTGAGTTTGATTGAATTTAAGGAGCCTTGGCAGAGGTGAACGCTGCCCCGAGTGCTATTCTAGTCGTTTTGTGTGGTGGCTAAGAAGTTAACTAACTTGTTTTATAGTGACAACATTAGTTTGTGGCTTGTTTCTGTGACTCCGTGGTTCTTTATTTGTGCAGAAGCATTCAAATAAGTGAGATTTATGTTCCAGTTCTTTGAGAGTTTTTTACAAAAAAGAGGGAAGGGTGAAAATAAGTCGACCTCTCTCTGTATTTACAAGAAACGAGATGTTGCGGTGTAGAGATAAGCATGTGTTGAGATTTTGATAGTCTCGCACTACCTATATGTTTGATTTCAACATAAAGCGTCTGAGAGTAATCTAACAAGTAGATTTGGCTGAATATCCCTGCTGGTCTGTGCTGTGGAGGTGTGACAGGTGACTCACCCGGGGTTAAAGGAAGTGGCTCAAGAGTCATAGGCAGTTGTTATTCTTAGGAACAGTTTTTTAACACTGTTGAGGAGGGTCAGTTAACACACACGCTTCACCCTGCGTCAGATGTTAATCACCAGGATGTGTTAGCAGGTGTATATATACATCTATATATATATATGCAGCCACTAGACTGATAACTGGTACCAAGAAGAGCATCTCACCTGCACTTGCATCCCTGCATTTGTTTCCGGTTAAGTGTAGGATTGGGTTTAATGTTCTTCTATTTTTTATATATGTGCAATGCACTTAATACAAATCTCTAAACTCTTTCCACTTCCGATCAAGGGTGAGGCGTAAGGGTGATCGTGCAATCGCTGTAGCTGCCCCAAAGCTTAAAAACTGTTTACCATCAAGCGCTACCCTTCTGTCGACATGTTTAAGACCAGACTGAAGACTCGTACGTGTCCTGTAGACTTTTGGGTGTCCTTAATTCTTGTTATTCTACAGCACTTTGGTCAACTTTGGTTGTTTTTATATGTGCTGCATTAATAAGCTTGACAATATTTGTGGGTAAAGACCATTAAACTTGTACTTTTATCACCCAGCTGTAACTACCCAGACATGAAGGAGACGTAGACCTGTCGATTACGAAAAAGAAACCCACAGAAACACATGCGAACACTGTTGTGGTCGTTGCGCTTTTTTAAATAGCTTCTTTCTATTTTACATTCCACTGAGACACAGCGGTGAGAGAATTAACCATCACTGCATCCCCCACATTTGCTGCCCGCCATCATAAATCAGCAACACAGAGGCTGTAAAGCAACTCAATCTGTGATCTTATGCACTTGCTCTCTCTGTGTCTTCTTCCTGAGGACAGCTGATAGACCCACTATGCATGTGAGACATGACCAACAAGGCCCCCTGGGATAGGTCCACGTGCAGCATGGAGCCAACAGGTACATGCATCACCCACACTTACAGGCATGTGGTGACATCTCATCACATAGAATATATTTCTACTGTCACACAAGTAAAATGCATCATAGTGTTTCAGGGCTGGTCTGTGTTCATTTCAGAAATAAGATTTGATTCTGTGTGAGCTTGGATCAAAGCCTTCTCACTTCTCAAAACCTCCTGACTCTATTTCCAGCCGGCTGCTCCCCGACAGTTTCAGAGGCGGAGTTGTACCGCAGCATCCAGGCTTTGCTGCCCAGGGAAACAGACAATCAGCAGCCAATAGACTGTTTCAACAAAGGTACAATGTCATCTCTTCTTGTATACCAGACTATTTAGATACTATATGGTTCTCAGTAGAGTTTATACATCTGCAGAGGCCCAACAGTCCCCTATGAAACCTAATTTAAAAATCACTAGATCCAGATCTTTATTCGGATCGGCAAAAACACAAATTGCACACACACAAAATATTAGTCAGATAAATATGCCAGATTTTTGTTTTCATCAAGAACCATGCTTTTTTGAGAAATTAAGGAAAATGCTGAAAAATAATCTAAAAATGTGAAATACAAAATCCCCAAAATCTTGGATCAATACAATAAAAAATAACCTCTTTGACAAAGACTTTTCTTCCCACTTATGATTATAAGAAATCCTAGAAATAATATTGTGTGGTTACATCACTGGGTCTTATATATATATAGATATAGATATATATACGGTAAATAGATTAAACAACGTGTTAACAGCATCTTCATGATGTTTTATTTTATTGTTTTACATGTGAAACCTGCCTGCTGTGGAATATTTATGTGTGTCAGCAGTCTGAGGGCTGTCCGGTTGTTAGTCATCAGACATATTTTGGCCCAGCAGTGTAACGGAGGAAAATGTGACACATTTAACGAGGTGATGTTTATTGCCGTGGAACTCTGGCATGTGTTAATGGCTTTGTGTGTTTATCTGTGTGTGTACAGGCATGCTGAGGTGGACGCTTCATAAGAAGGTTCAAAACAATCCTGCCAACAGCTTATCTCTGGTGTGGGTGCTGATTAAGGAATTGGAAAAGGTATTCTGTTTTTGATAAATCCCCTACAGGCTTGAAAGATGTTTCAGATTTAAATTTTGCTTGCTCTTTTAACTTTTTGAATTCGCACTGAAAAATCTGGAATTTGTGAGTTTTATTGGAATGTCCCTGAATTAATCTTTTATTTGTTATTTATTTTACAATGATCGTAGAGTTTCC
The DNA here is from genome assembly GCF_009819705.1 of Hippoglossus hippoglossus. Lineage (NCBI taxonomy): Eukaryota > Metazoa > Chordata > Actinopteri > Pleuronectiformes > Pleuronectidae > Hippoglossus > Hippoglossus hippoglossus. Next base: position 13,453,057 of record NC_047151.1, on the reverse strand, counting down.
GTTCTGTCTTCTGTCAAGTCGAGCCCTCACTCAGTGTGTGTGTGTGTGTGTTTCTCTGCAGGCTGAGCGATGGGATTCTCGCAAATGCATCATCCCTCTGCTCCACACTCTCATGTATGCCATCGTCCAGGTACAGTATTCATTGTTGAAGCTTTCCCAAGCTTGTTCATACTTTTGTAACACGATAAATTGAATTCACACTAAAGGATTTTTACTAAACACGTTTCCACAGCCACACTGAACTGATACCCGCTCTGTTATGTTACTGTCCCCACTTCTTTGATCCATTCTGAGTATGTAACGGACGATTGGACTGAATGTATGTCTGGAAATACACCAGACTGACATGTTTCTGGAATGTGCTCTGACCTTTCAACTTTATTCACAAAATGCAAAACGGAGGAGATGGAAAAAAAAAAAAATCTTCCTCTTCTCATGTTTTTGTTATGCTCAGCCTCTTCCTTATTTTTCCAGGAACAGATGTGAACAAGGAAGTGCACACATTAAATGATGGAATTTAATACTCTGCATTGTTTTTTCGTCATATTTAATCAACTTTGTGTAATTACAATTAGCTAACAATACAAGCAAAATCATTAGGTATATTGAATTTACTTACCAGTATTAGTTGTAACGTGTGTGTGTGTGTGTGTGTGTGTGTGTGTGTGTGTGTGTGTGTGTGTGTGTGTGTGTGTGTGTGTGTGTGTGTGTGTGTGTGTGTGTGTGTGTGTGTGTGTGTGTGTGTGTTTTCCGATTTCAGACAGCCTACATTCCAGATGAGCTCTACAAGCGGGTTTACGACTTTTGCAAGAAACTCATGACGTACCCTCACCCTTACTGCTCCGTAGGCCTCAGCTACACGAGGCAAATAAAAACCGAACGCTCCACTCCAGGTACTGATCATCATACTGTACAGAGAAAATCACCATGTTTCACTATTATCGTTCAACCAAAACAACCCAGAAATCCGCTGTTTGTTACGGCAGGTGAGCAGCTAACAAATCTGTCCTGCACCGAGAGGCAAAATGAAAACGATGCCAACATAGCTGCTTAAATGTGATGCCTAATCTGTTTGATGATTTGCACACATGTTGTCGTTAAATACCAGTTTAATCCACAGGTCTGATGTACCAGAGGAGGGTCACAGCAGAGCAGGGGCTAAAAAATGACCACTATCCCATTCAGGAGAGGTGAGTCACTGATGAATGATGTATATCTGTGGGTACAGCAACAACGGATGGATTCTCCTGCACGTAGTATAACTGCCTTCCCTGTCAAACTCTAAAGTCTGCCGTGTAAATCCCTGCAGAGTTTTTGTTTTGGCCGACCCAGACGTCTTCTCTGGTTCCCTGGGACAAGTCCTGCTGGAGGACATTGAGGCGTCTGCGTCAGCCTCAGGTGGATATACCAGTCCTGTAGATGTCATGCGCGGCGTGGTCCAGCACTCCATCCAGGCTGCTTTGGGCTCCGAACGGTGCCACGGGCCGAAACTGGCTCAGGCCCTGAAGGTCAGTAAAACTCGACAAGAATTTTCTTTTATCGACGGTGCTCAGTTATCGCCTTCTCTTCTCATTCCTGTTATCTTTTAATGGTCACGGCAGTGTGTGGTGTTTGTCTGTCTGGTTCAGGTCATTTGACAGCAGGTTTGCTCTGAGAAGTTCAGGGTTTTTGGATTGTGAATGTAGATTCAAGTGGAGGAAGAACTCAATATCTTAAAAGTAAATGCCATCAGATAAACTCTGGGTGATGTTCCAGACTCTCATTGGTCTGTGGATGCATTGCACCGCTTTAATCATGTGACATGCTCACTCTCTAAGTTGGCGGTCTATTTAAGCTGCGAAGATTTCCCATCTCTCCGGTTGCTTGTCAATGCCTCTGCTGCCCTGCGTCAGTATCGCAGACCCTCCTCCACGCCAGCATCCACCTGCAGCCTTCGAAGGGAGGGATTAAGATATTTGCTCATCACTACCCATTATAAAGGCAGCTGTGGTGAAGGAGGTCATCCACTTACCAGAAGGTCTGTGGTTCAATTGGCTCCTCCGTACTACGCTGAACCTCAAATTTCCCCTAAAGGCTGTGCTGCTAGTGTGTGAGTGATGTGCTAGAGAAAGTGCTGCACATAGGGACAGCCTTGACAAACTCTTAACTATGTTCTGCTGCTGCTGAATCATTTCAAACGAGAGTTGCTTGCTGAAATAAGGTTTCCTGACAAATTTGTCGAAAACGTAAACCTGTAGCGCTGCACTGAGGAAGTTGTGATATTTCAACAGCCTTGTCTTTAGCATTTCCAACATGTCGTGAATGCAAAATGGTCCCCTAACATACGCGATGTAATTACATTTCTGTTTCACGCTGTTTCAAGGATCTGGACCTCCTCGCCTCATCAGATGGCTGAAAGTGTTTCTGTTCCACGTAAAGTTGGTAAAACTCTACGAGTGATGGAGACCTTTTTTAAAGTATTTTGACTTTAGCTTGAAAGATAAGGACTGGGATGAGCAATCCTAAAGCAGCGATTAGTCCAGTTTACTCCGTCTATATTAGGATTGTCGGTTTAATTAAGGTGGCATGAGCTTTATTCATTATTTGTTTAATTGTCAAGAATTTTGTTTTTATCTACTTATCAAATGATTTATTTTCTTTTTCTTTTTGTCGGTGGGGATTTGTTGTGCTGTGTACTTAGGGTTAAATATCAAGAGTAAGGTATTCTAATCATCATCAAGAAAAGCAGAACATGTCATCAGGATCATAAGAGCTTCAGAGGAAAGCTGCTAGCTTAGTGTTTAACAAAGTATCACTTCATGCTGATTCTCTTCAGCCTCTTCACATTTTCTCACTCAATTTCATAATGTCTTTTTAAAATGTTTGCTATTTTCTATCTTCTCTCTATCTTTTCCCGTGTGAATTCCCAAGTGCCTCAGTTTGGAAGTGAATGACGTCTGTGTAGAGAAATCATGTGCACAAACCTCCCCACATGTAGAGCATGTTAGGAGATTTGACTCAAGAGCTCCCGGGTAGTGAATTTTTTTTGGGATTAAAAATAGTTTGCCCCACATTTACGTGTTACATGAAAACTCCTGAACGAAGGTCTGTTGTCTGCTGAACTTCATGTTGGACAAGTTGTGTCTCTTGGCACGCGTCCTAAAGTAACACCTCAGCAGGACACACACAAAGAGCAGACGTACGCACACGCAAGTGGCCCTTCACCTCCTTGCTATTAATACTTGCTCTGTATGTAGTTACCTTCCTGTGTGTGTGTGTGTGTGTGTGTGTGTGTTTTCACCCCGCGTGTGTGTTTTTTGGACAGGACATGGGCCAAGACATTGAGCCGTACTTTCAGGAAGTGCTGGCGACTCTAGAGCAGAGCGCGGAGGATGGCGGCAGAGGGGAGAGGGGAGCGCTGAGAGGCCGTCTTCTGCAGCTGTACAGTGACATCCTCACCCACACAGTCACAGGTACGAGCTCTCTGGAACGGAAAAACCCACGAACGGCAGAAGTTTCTTTGGGGCAGAGCTGCACTGTCAAGACACTAGCTAAGCATCAATGAAGGGAGGGGGGGGGGACCAAAAGAACCTGTCACTGCAGGTTATGGGACAGACCGGGGTCAAGTAGAAAATGAGAAACGACAGCAGACGAGCTGAGGATGTGCAGAGACTTTCTTACAGGCCTCGTGTTTGCCTGTGTAGTTTAAGTACGGAAGTTGTTTTGATTGGTGAAATGTGTCCAAATTAATAGGGGGTGAAATTATCATAGTTTGCAAATCACCTTGTCACTGTGATTTTGTTAACACAAACCTCCGCATTTGTCCTGACTACTGTGTCTGAACATGTTCTTGAGCTCTTAGTGAATTTACCTGAGCTACTTCTACACTGTAATTAGGTGGACGAGGGGGGATGCCATCCCCTTTAAACCAAAAGGACAATAAACCATCCCCCTTAATAACCTGTGAATTCTGCCATCCACCCTCATCACGTATGAGAGTGAACTGCGTTGTGTCTGCAGGTTAACAACCTAGTTAATGCTGCTCACTGTCTATTTTTAAATTAAAAAAAACAGGAGGAGGTCAGAGAAGAGGCGCACACACAGTAAACACCGGCCATAATGGAGTCTAATAGAACAGGAAGACAGCGCTCTCTCTCTCTCCCGTCCTCGACAGATGGGCACGGTCACACGTGCCGATATTGAAGTGGCAAAACCAATGGCTCCCATTCACCTCCATTCTGTACGAGCGAAGGGGCGAATACAACCTTTGCTTCCTGTGGCGAAGAAAAACTGCGAGTGACTTTGGTGAACTTTGTCCATCGACGTCACAGACTCAACCAATAGCATCGTTTGTGTGGTTGAGCCCGCTTGGCCGGCATTGGCTGTAGTTTTTATAGTGAGCCAAGATGGACGAGACCCTGATATTAGCTGTGTCGAACCAGCCGCTTTAGGATGTCGGACGTGAACTTAATTAACTGCCCTAGTCAGAGGCTGCCTGGCTGGCAGTGAGCCGGGAGACCGCTCGTCCAGGGACCACAATCTCAAACCACAGACCACACAACTGATTTCCATGTGCGTCACATCTGACACTGCCCACATTCAGCAAGGGATGATGTGTAATTTGCCTTGGCGGGGGATTATCGTTCACATACATATGACTGTGCCCGCTCTGTTTACGCAACAAGCATACGGTTCACCACAGCTCAAAAAGTTAATAATAATAAGTTAATAATCTTAATAAACGTCCACGTAATATTCACATCATGTTTGGTGAAGATCCGTCCATGTGTTGTTTGTATGGTAAAACTTCCAGGAGGTGATGTAAGTCAATGGCGACATGATAAGAGCCTGCCTTCATGAACACAGTCCGATGCATGCAATTTTAAATATGGGTGAACATCCCCCCTGGTAACAATGAACAAATCGCCAACTGACAGTCCCCAATGTCAGCACAGTCCAAACACTCATTCTTTCTGTGTCTACAAGAGCTTCACACGCAGCTGCTGCTGAGGTCGGACGTGTGATTTTGCTTCTATCTGCTGATTTCCTCCTCATGGCACAATCAAGTCACTCGTCTGTAGTTTTTTTTTATAAATTTCCGGATATCTATTTCCATGACATCCCATCCGATGAACCTGATCCCCCACCCCCTCATCCCAGCAGGGAGACCACCGAGGGATGGACAGGAGTGTTGACATGGAGGGGGGGGTTGTTTTGTTTTGAGTGTCATTGTGACAGTTTGGGTCTCTTCCTCTCTCTCTCTTTCTGTGTGTGTGTGTGTGCGCGTGCAGACCCATTGCCCGGAGGTTCGCTGTGTGACTGCCCTCTTCCTAACCCAGAGATGAGCTTCCACCTGTGGACGGAGGAACTGGATATCTGTGAGTGGCTCTGGACTCTGTGGGGGGGGGGTCTAGAGGAAGTTGTAACTGCAAGTCAGCCAAACAGACTCAGCAACTGAAATAAAACGAACCAAATTAAGTGGCAAGCAGTTGGATACAGTGTGAAACTTTCGGAGCTTCCTCAAAGTAGAACTGACAGATTTCAGTTGAATCGCCGTGAAACTGACTGTGGCTAATACAATAAGTTGTTTGTTTTCGCACTATAAGATGTGCGGTAAAGCTGTTAATGTGAAAGCACTGACAGCTATTTCTCTGAATGAAGGGGTACACGTCCAGTCCTGAATTATGTCTTTGACGAGGTCATAATAGCACACTCTGTTTACAGTAAATACAGGACAGTGATTTTTGCCTTTGGATTCTATAAATTGCTGCATTAAATGTTGAGGGATCACAAGGCAGGACTGTGGTTCCTCAGATGGAGGCCGTGAAGAAGTATTTTTGCGCCTGTTTTAAAAACGTCATCAGCACATCCATTCGTTCGTGGTGAATCCTCCGGGTTATCTCCTGCTGTGTTCTCACATCGATTCCTTTAGACATTTTGCAAGACTTTTTACTAGGCCAGAGAAACTCCGGAGGAAGTCAGGAGGCTCCCAATCGGACATTTGCGTTCTCACATACAGCCCCTCCTATGTCTGGAGGTTCTCTGGATTTCAGTGCATGTCTGAAAGCAGCTTATGTGAACCATGCAGCTGGATAACAGAATATGTGCACACAATAGAATACTGATGGCTGTGGTCTGTTTATGATGAGCTTTACATCCGCACAGGAAGTCAGCATGGGTAGATGAGATGTGACAGCTGTGTGTGAACAGTGAACGGGCGGCTGACCTGCGAGTGTAAATCTCTGACTTACATGTGAATGATGGATGTTAAATATGTCGACAGGGCGAGAGGTGGGCAAGTGGTTTCGATCCAGCTCCTCCTTGGAGCAGTTCTCCCTCAGCCAGGAGCAGGAGGACTTTGACCTGGGGGAGTCGCTAAGCGACCTGATGACATCGGACATGACTCGTTTCTCCATCCTGTCCAATGACAGCGGCATCGAAAGAGACCTGCCCCCCGGTTCGGACCCCTCGCCGTCATCATCTATGGACACTGCCAGCATGAGTGCATCATGGGAACAATTCAAAAGGTAACACCTATATATTTTTTTATTTAGCTTTTATTAAAGGCGTGACCTAGTTTGTAGAAAAGCAGGTATACGTTAAATGTTGCTATTTTCTTTTCTACGTAAACCATCTAGAAGGCACTCAGTTTTCACACCTGATGGTTTGGACCTTCAGTTCATGTTCATGTCTTTATTACATTGTTTACATGTGATCAAGTTTCACATTTAAATATTAGAGAGTGCACTAAAGAATTTTGTATCCCATACTGTTCTGTCATCATCACCTACGTGGGCTGCGTCTACCTATACTTGACATTGATTGGTTTGTTGACGGGTGTCTGACGTCAGCATGTTGTCAGGTTTTACTACCAGCATCATTAACTTCAGGTGCAGTACTCTACATTTAGTTGAATAAACCAGATGAACGTCCTCCTCTATTGTTTAATGCTTTCTCAACCTCCTGCAATTGGTCCAAACCATCCAAAAACGTTTGTCGGACCATGATTCAGTTTGATCCAGAATGAGACCACCTCTTTAGGTCGGACTGAAATCTGATGTTTTGGTCGGGACTGTGACCCGAGGCACCATTTACCATTGTTATTTTGGTTCAGACAAAACAAGGAAACGTCAGAAGGTCTGGACCAATGAGGTAGATGTGAAAGCGCCCTTTGATTTATCTTGAATTCATCTTGAATTTAAGTAGGTAATCTTCACAAATATCTTTTTTTCCTTTACAAGTCATTTGCACAACTTAGTGACACTAATCATTTGGTTTCTGTGCTTTACACCATTTTAAAAATGATCAGGACTTGACAACAAACCTTCTTCCTTCTCCCAGTGAGCAAGAGTCAGGACGGCTGTCACGCCGCAAGGCATTCAAGATGAAACCAACAATGAAGGACAGTATGGTGCTGATGCAGGACACGCTGGAGGAGCACGCCAGTCTAGGTGGAGGAGGGAGGGGAGGAAGAAAAGGGACGACTCTACAGAGGCGGGCGGGGAGCTCGGCGATGCAGAGCGCCTCCACCAAGCAGCCGAGACACTTAACTGCCAGACTAGTCGCCATGGGCGATGACCGAGTACTGGGCCGACTGGCCAAGGCCTACTATGTCTTCAGGTGAGGGACTCGTCATTTCCTCAGATGTAAAAACAGAACGGTTGAACCTCTTTGGCAGCAGCTGGAGGGTGAGGCGTTGCTTAGGGACTTGAGATGTACCTGACTGAGCTGTATGGAGGAGGGGGGGGGGGGGGGGACCTAAGCAATAACCCATTACATTTTGGTGCAGGTCCAGATGAGGGCGCGCATCCAGTAAACATTGCGAGATATAACGTTTTTTTATTTTTTATTTCTTGATTTCTCAGGGAATAATTCATGGATCTTGATGAAGATGTTTATGGAACTGATATTTATGAGTGCAGATCCTAATAAAAATCCTGATGTAGTGAAATTTTATGTGGCTTTATGAGGGAAGGTTGAGTGGAGGTATGTCAATCTGGTATAATTTTAAAATATATATTTTTTTACGTTATGTCTAATCGCATATGTCATTAGGCAGCTCAGGTATTTTGTATATATATATAAATATATGCTCCAAATTTATATTGTCATAGCAATCAGAGGCTAAACAGGGCATGTTCACTTAAAATGTTAAATTAAACTTGTGTTTCCTTATATATTCTATTGTAAGTGGAAAACTATCTAATCACTACTTAACTTTTTGTGTGTCTGGACTGGGATCCTAAACAGTACTTCTTCTAAATCAAATGTCATATGTTGAAAAACAAACCTTTTTGCTGGGACATCAAATTGCTCTATTAAGCGTGTACGCATGTGACGCTTCTCACAAATCACTGGTTTGCGTTTGCAGGAAAAGGGAAGCGCGCCGGCTTTTTCTCACAATGAAAGTCAACCTCCAGTTTTACTACATCCCTGTTTGCAAGACTCCGACTCACATCTCCTCTGTCAAGGTACGACAACTTCCTCTTGTCAACATGCCGCCGGCCACCAGCATTGTGTGAAAGTTTCTGCCCGACCGACGTTGAAAGAGAATGAGAATTTAAACTGAAAAATCACCATCGTGTCATAATGCTGCAGAGAAATGTACAGTTATAAAGTCATTACATTCCAAAAATGGAAATGGGATGGATATTACATATGATGCAAAAAAGAAAAGAAACTTCAGACTCTAAAAATATCAGGATATTTTCAGTAGGCTTAATAAATGTATTACAATACAACTAAAGCAGAAGACCTTCCAACTTCTCCCTTCACTGATGTATTTTTGTGTTGTCTCTGTTCCACTTTCATGTTCCTTTTTGTAGGAAAACCACTCCATCGGTCACTTCCTGGGGAATCCCTGCTCTCTCGGTTCGTACCTGAGCACGGTGGACCCATGGTACAACTGTAACATCAAGAGTTTAGGCTCCATGATCCCCAAACTGGCTAAAATGGTACGATACAAGTCAAAACAGATGTTCTTTCTCTGTGTCTGAGGGAGAAGAATGACTACAGACTTGTGGGCTGTGTTGTGGTCTGTCGTACAGGCATGCTGCTGAAATGTACTAGGCCCCATTTCAGTCAGTGGGGTAAATGTTTTCGGTGTAAATTGAAACACAGGAAGTAACATCTTGTTCTGTCGGGAAATTAAAGTCGATGACACCCCAGCTTCAGTGAGCTGACAACTCGACACTGCACAGAGTCCGTACGCTTAAGCAGGACATAAAAGTTATATATAACTGGTTAAAAATGATTTGAATCATGCTGAAGTTGAGTTCACCTCATGAACATTCATGGGAAAAGGCTGTTTTACTCTCGAGAATGATGAGCACTTCCCTTCTTTTATTCCCTCTGAATACTCAACTAGGAAATGTGGTTAAATAATCCCAAACTAAATAGTTATGATTTGAGGGTTCATATTGCACCTAATGCATCAGGTTCCAATTAAAATCCTTAACTAACCTGGGGCTATTTTTTCAATGTAGGCAAATTACAAACTCTGTTGCACGAGCTGAGGCCGTGTGACCTTTTAGTGACTCGTTATATTCAGTCCATATGACCCATGTGTGGCCAAAGTTTTCTTGGTAAAACATCGAGTGGTCAGGTTAATTTTACACAACTTCTGTCGCCCATAGCAACAGGCCAACCCAGGGAGGCCAAAAGAGCCCTTCATCTCTGATGTCATTTCCTACTACGTCCGCACCGGCCAGCAGCCTGTCTACTTCAGCATCTATTTCGTTAAGGTAATATGATATAATGCATGTGTAGATGTTTGTTTCTTAGACACGAGGGTAACGTCTGTATCCTCTCTTCTGTATTCACATTTGTCAAAATAGAAATATCACTTTTTTTTTTAACATGTTGCTTGTTTTCCTTTAGCTCACGTTCAAGGGCATGACCAAGGAGCCTGTTGAAGATGTGTTCCTCACCCACCTGGAGATGGAGTTTCCTGAGTTCAGACAGGTCTCGGCATCAGTCCGAGGTGAATTGGGTGCACATGTACATTATTACCTCCACCAAGGAAGTTCTGTTTAGTTTGTCTGTTAGTTTGCAGGAAAACACAGAAACTACTGAAAGGATTACGAGAAAACTTTTTGGGTCAGGACGGAATCCATTCCCTCAGTTTTGTGCAGATCCAGATCAGGGGGAGAATACAGGAATTTGTTTTTCTTCAACTTTCTTTTAAATTGTGAAATAGGGCTTAATTGATCTTGATGAAAAGCCATGTTTAGGGGACTGATATATATGAGTGTCTGCAATGGGATGCAGATCCAAATAAAAATCTGGATCTAGTCAATTTAAAGGTGGTTGGACCTTGGTGGAGGTCTGAGCTCTACTGAGTACCATTCTAGTTTTTCCAACGTTTCCATTTATATTTGTTTTTTTATGTGCACTAGTGACCCCTATGTTAGCATTCACCTGCCTCTATCTGTGCACAATGAAGCTGAACAACATGCATGTCTCTCCAGCAGATAAACCGAGGAGGAGCTCAGGGGAGTTTTTTGGAGCTGTTGTCTCCATGAATTACAAAAAGGTGTGTTGCCTTGTTTTTTATGTGCACAATTTCCTTCTAACCTCGGGTTTCCAGTATAGTTGTGCAATTAGGGGAAATTTCCATTTCCAGATAATGTTGTTTGTGTGTGGGATGCCTTTATCTGAGTGCTTAATCACTGACACTGGAATGTTGTGTGTGTGTGTGTGTGGATGTGTCCAGGTGACATTAAGCGGCAGAGACGTTGATAAAGGAATCTCTGTTAGGACGTCAGGCGCTCAGATCAACACTCTTCCCTCTAGTGAAGCAGAAGGTTCGGTATCATCTTTAACACGCTCAGTATTTCAGTCATGTCCCAACACACACACACAGTTTTTTTTCTTAAATATTCTACGACTGTGCTCATTTTCTTCTCTTCCTCTCTCTCTCACAGATCTGAACTGTTTGACTCTGACGATGAATGAATCTCCAACCAAAACTAAAAACAGCGGTGTGGTAAGTCCACACCGCACTCGAATATCTTCAGCGACTTACCCTCACAAAGACTAGTGTTGGAATGAAAACCGTTCATATGATGATAATTCCTTTAATACTTTTATCTGAAAATTCACAGTCAAAGATTCGGGCCAGCAACATCAAGATTCGCACTTTGGAGAGTCGATCTTTCACCATCACACTGGACAGAGACTCTCAACGGACGTACAGAGACGTGCAGAGGTAAAAAAAAAGAGTCGACCCTCTGCTGTCCTGTTGCTGACTTCCTTTATTTTTACACCACTGAATAAAGGTCACATTCAAGCGTTGGTGTTTCATTAGTTAGGAGAAATAATCATTGATAGTCATGATTGCCATCAAAGCAGCAGCAGATCAAAGAGCGCTGCTATTAATGAAGGCCTCTCCAGGACACAAGGGTTTCAGCCATGGTGGGTTTTAAAGTGGAACCCTGCAGCTTGTGTTTTGAAATGGTTCTTCTGGGCTCTTGTTTGTGCCTCAGCTTGATTTGCATTTCTTTCTTAATTGCTTTCTTTTATCACTTAGAAAGAAGTTTGAAGCAAGCAGCTTATAATACTGTTCAAATCTGAAAGTTGGTCCTTTTAACACACTTGAATCTGGAGATTTTTCTGTTTGACCCAAACTGATCGCTCTGCTCTGACCCTGCTTGACTTGTAGCATCGAGATCTCCCCGTGTCTTGATCCCGGATACTGCATCCAGAAAACCATCAGGTCCAAGTTCAGTCTGGGAGAGGACAAAAACGCAGGACTGAGCAAATACATGAGCAAAGAACTCCATCTACCAATCAACACGTTTGCTGGAATCATCAACTGACACGACGGTCGTGCAGAAACTTGTAGAATCGTGGTCATCCAAGCTGGATGAAGACTTACTGACAGACAGACAGACAGAAGACATACTGCACTGGAGTCAGTTGATCAAACTGGCAGCTGTTTGATCACACTGAAGGGTAAGACTGAACTCAACAGTCACTCAAACAGTGTTTTTACCCTTTGTGAGGAAACCACTGTGCGTACTTTAAGACAGAAAGTCAGTATTTGCAGATCGGAATCATGCAATAAGAGCAATATTGCAAGTGACACTGCAGAGAGAAACACATAAGCAAAGACCATAGACTACACAGTCTACGGCAAAGACATGCATTTGCATCCAGTGACGATTTCGGGGCTGGTGATGATTGGTTGATATAATCATGTGACATGATCCTTTAAACTCTGCTGACAGTCTGGAAAGATTTAGGTCGAGTGTAACAGTTGTTTAACTTACATAGACACACTACCTTTTACTGTCTCCTTAACACATGCAAACACAGACACACACAGACACACACACAGACACACACACTTACTGTACATGCACTTACATGCGAACACTTACACAGAAGAATGCAGAAATAGAGACGCCTGCTGTCAGCCATTGATCCATCCGGATTGTTGAAGGACTGGTACGATGACAGCTGGCACATCACTGTCGGAGTTGTTTTTGCATTATCGTTCAAATTGCTTGTTGTTCCGTCAGCTGTCACATAGTGCCAGCTGATCGACACCATTCTTGGGTTCAGTGTTTGGAAAAGTTCCAGAGAAAAGGAGCAACTTTATTGTTTGACAGTATCAGAGACGTGTGGATATTACACAGATCAAGCCAAAGAGGGGGGATGATAGACTTCATGTTAATCCCTCATTCACTCCATGTGGTGCATCGCTTAAGTTTGCTAATCTTGATCTATTTGCACTAAATTCCTTTTTTTTTATCGTTTCCTTGTGGAAGAGGAGCAGCTGTGAGTAAAGTAATACAACTTATGACTAACGTGTTGTTATATATATATATATATATATATATATGTCATGATTATGAAAACTTCCCAAAAACATAGTCATGATAAGATATCCTCTGACTTTTTGAGGATCTCACACAACTATTGGTTAAGTTTTGAGTTATTGATGGAAAAAGTAACGGTCTTCTGTGTTTTGTGTGTAACTTTATCAGCCAAAGAACTTTGCTCAGGAGCCTTTGTTTAAAGCATCCTCTCAGATCAGGTATTATCTCAGAGGCCTTAAAGACTGGAAGTGATGTGTTATTGGTGCATGACACAAAATGTAATCATGTGAGCCTGTGTGTCTGTGTCTCCTCTAGCCTGGAAGGGTTCAAATCACGAGTTGTGAATTCATTAACAATTTTGCACATTAGATTCATATATATTATATATGAATTTCTGATATTTTCATGTCTTATATATGTATGAAGAGGATAAATGTAATTGTGTAAATAAATGATTTTGTTTGAAAAACATTGATGTCCTGGTGTTTTATGATCAATTCTGCTTGAATCACTGACCTCAGAGACGAGGAGGCCGTGTTGCCCTGATGCATGGGCGTTGAGAGAGGATACGTTGAACCGCCCCCCCCCCCCTAAATTCTACGATATGCTTTGTACAGGAGACTGCCACGACACCATGGTTGGAAACCCCCTGCCCCCACAAGACCCTATACCACAAGCTTTCCGCCCAAATCATTGTAATTTTAGACGTTTGGTTGACTAGAATCCCTAAATGCATGTGTATCAGACACGCAGCTGCAGTAGTGGGCCTTGACGCCCACCCACATTACTCACTGGCCCACACAGCCACCTTTGATCAAAAATACATATTGTATGTGAAGTAATTAATATAAAATTCTGATTCAAACAGAACAATGGAAACAAGCTGAAGGAAGCTATTGGAACTCAACTGGTTGCTATGGCTTCATGTGGCTATGGGTTTATGTGTAGTTGTCACTATGTAGAAAAAACATTGATGCATATTTACTAATCGACAGTATGAACAGTGTCTTTCACTGTGTAGCCAATGTGCAGTTTTTCTGCTGGCCTGAATAGACCCTTTTTATGTAAGAAAAGTTGGCCCATCAACTTTCCTTACAGGCACATCCAGAACATTATTTCTGTCTAGGCCACTGATGTGTATAACATGTGTGGGATGGTGGTGGAGGGCTTGCACTTTAACTTTAATACTGTACTAGTATTTATGTTGATGTGCATTTTTCAATTTGGATAGTCAAAGAAATTATTTGAATATTGGAATAATGTGTTGTTTGTTTATTGGGGGGTCCCCAATAAGGGGCCCCTTTTGCCTGTGTCCCCTTAAATCTCTTGAAACGCCCCTGCCCTGACGCACCACAGAGTGAGAGCTCTCCTCCGCTGTAACTGCGCTCAGTGGACACTAGATGACAGTAGGTAGTCACTCTCCGGGCACAGTGCGTTACCAGGGCGCTGTTCAGACACAGCGCACACACACCACACCTGCCTGAGCAGCAGCTGGGCACAGCTGGAATATCTCTGCCTCCTCTGCCTCTGCAGGTTTGGTGTGTGAGTGGTGATGACTCAGTGAAGCACAACAGCAAAGTGAGGCTGGCAGACCCTCCCCTGTAGTTTTCACTGCTGATCCTCTGCCTCTGCAACTGGAAGAGACGAAGAGAAGAGAGGAGCTGCACTGTGCCGCTGGACCTGATGGAGAAGAAGCCAGCATCTTCTCATCAGTACGGTTCACTGGAGCGCACTGAATGGAGCAGAGACACCGGCAAACCAGGTGAACCAGCAAACCAACACTGCAGCATCTATTCACTCAGTTTAAAGTGACATTCTCTCTATATTTACAGTTAATGTTCCTATTGTGTCTCTGTGCCTGTATTTACCACATAATGATTGGTACATGCAGTTACTGTCTTTGGGAAAGTGAAGAGTGAATTTATAGGGACCTCAATATGTTATTTTGTGACATATGGCACCACAATTTTTCCACTTCATAGTTTTGTCTTATATCACGTCTCACAGAAATGTTTAACATGACGTTAGTTCCTTTCAGGTTATTTTTAGTATTCTGGTTAATAGACCCAATCAATGTGTTTTTTCTAGTTTCATCACAGGCAGCTGCTCTGAAAATGTCAAGGATCCACAGGTGTCATCTCCAAGTGTGTGTGTGTGTGTGGGTGTGTACATATTAGCTGCACCTCACATGATGACTAATGACCCTCATGTGTGACTTGACATCATCTCAGCATGAGTAATTGACTATTTCTTTGCTCCTCACAGCTGTAATGTTTTTGTAAATTTGTAAATTTTCTCTGTTAATCATTCATTTATAAATCATCATTTATTTATAAAAAATAAAGGAAATGTCGACCACAATCTCATAAAGTCACATGTCCAGTTCAGATTTCCGTCAGAGAAAAGCAGTGTGAGCAGAAAGTGGATTCAAACAATTAACAATTTCCCTCTGCTCTGCTGTTACTCTTTGTTTTCTGACTGTACATGCTCATTATTGTGCCCTTTTGAGAAGCAGGGGCTGAAACACCGTTTATGATCAGTTCGGAGGGAAGTTTGCAAAGCTGTTCAAAGTCTAAGTTATGTTTTTAACTTGTGGAAGATTTCCCTCTTCCTCTATCCATCTCACCCCTTCCTCTTTTTGTTCTCTCCTCCTCCTCTCTTCTTCACTTCTGCCTCCTGGTCTCTAATCTGGCTGATGTGTCTGTCAGTGTGCTGCTCGACCTCATTAGGTGTAAATCACATTGAGCCATTGTAAGAAAAAAAGAGAGAGAGAGTCGGAGCTGAGCCTGTAAGTTGAGCTCATGATGTAGCTCACATCTTCGGGGGCTTGGGTTAAAAAAAAGAGACGGAGGAGAGATGTTGGAGAAATGTGGGGTGAAGTGAGGAGATGGAAATTGTGAACTGCTAGAGAGTGGGGATGGGGACAAAGTGGAAAGGAGGGGACGTTTCATAGAGGTCTGCTGATGAGTCATAACTGCTCAGCAGCAGAATAACCTGTCCTGAAGAGCCTCTGCAGCCGAACACCATGTCTCCAACAATGCAAGGCTGCACCAAACATGGAACATTCTCTTTAGGATAACAAAAGAAAATGTGCACGGTCACGGTCGGTGAAGCTCGTCTGAGATACATGTGGTGAATGAGCAATTATAATGTGTGTGTGTGCCTGCTGGTAGTGGCTGTGGAGTTGTGTCAGCAGCAGATCCTGATTCACATATGAATGAATGTTATCGCTAGTAAATGGTCACCCTGCGATTTTAGTAAATTAGTAAATACAGTGTGTTTTTAGATTTTTCTAATTTGTATTTCCTCACACATTTTTGACTTTATAATTTTTAAATATCTGAGGAAGTTTATTATTATATAAAGTTATTTAAAATGTCCCACTTTAATACTCTTTACTAGACCTCTACTTAGTTAAGGTGTGTATGTGCTGTACTGGTACCCTACTGGTATCTCCCCAGCTCTCGTCCAGGAAGTGACAGTAACACAGAACAACTACAGTGATAAATGTAACCAGAATGACAGTAGAGCACATAACTCAGCTAAGGCCCAACAGCCTCTTTAAATCCAATTAAGCTGCACCAAATGTCACAGATATCGGTCTCCCTAAATATGTCAGATCATCAAGATCCATAAATTATTCTCTGGGAAATCAGAAAAAAAAAAATGTATAAAAGAGAAAAAAAGAAGCCCTATCTCGTAATGTGAAAAAATCCTGGATGTTAAAATGTAATGGGTTCTTTACCGGCCCATACCACTTTCCTCCTCCATATTTCGTGGAAATCCATCCAGTATTTTTCGCATAATCCTGCCAATAACAAACAATTGTAGATGAAAGCAACATAATAATTCAAGAGCAGGCAGAGGTGCTTTCTGATTATAGATGTCGGGGTAAATTAAATATGAACTTTGATGTTCACCTCTAAAACAACTGCATTTAAAAAAGATCAATGTCTGATTTAGCTGCGTGCTTCTGCCTCTGATTTGATGTCCTTTCATATCTTGAAACGGGCTCATTAAAGAGCAGTTTGGAGCGAGTCCTCACACCACCGTAAACAGTGGCTGTAGACATGTAAAACAAAGTACAATTCCATATACATTACTGTTATATATTATTTGTTTTCATGGTTGAGAAAGACGATTTGAATGATGGAGTTAAAGCAGAGAGGGGTTTGTAGTGTGACATGCACAGATTTCCACACAGTGTCACGTTTACCGTTACTGTTCACCAAGCCACCCTCTGTGCATGATATGACTTTTTAATTGCAGAGCCGCTGCGTGTGAAAGAGAATATTCCTCCAGGGACTCAGACCCCCGTCTCATTAGTCTGTGGAAATAATTAGGACCCTTTCTATGCACATGTAGCCCTGTATGCTGAGATGTTGTGACGGCAAGTTCAGTTCAGTTAAAAAAAGTGACTCTTTGATAGTTGTTTTTTTTTGGGGCTCACGTGAAATATTTGTTTTTGTTAAATGTAAATCAGTTGTTCCACCATTTCCGTGCAATGCTGGAAGTAAAATGGCCTGAGTCAGGTTCTAGATGAAGAGACTCCTGAGGTCAAATCAAAATGCTCAATGACTAAAAGTGTGTTTTTAGGAGTCCGGCCACAACTAACAATGACTTTTTTATTTTTTGTTTTCTCTATCGCATCTTACAGCATAATATAGACATTGTTGCTTAATCTTTCTTTTTCCAGTTGACATTTATTTGACAACTCGTCTTAGCTCGAGTTATGAAAGACATTTAGATCCTATTCTGTGTCAACGAATTACTGAACTGTGAACTTTATCTCAACAACAAAATAAGGCAAAGTAAAAAGGACTGCAGTGTGTGTCTGACAGGCATACTGGAGAGGTGATGGCTATTTCCTGGACTGACCCAGGGGTTTAGGCAAATAATCTCTTTTTCTGTGTGTGTGTGTGTGTGTGTGCGTGTGTGTGTGTGTGCGTGTGCGTGTGTGTGTGTGTGCGTTTGTGTGTGTTTGTGTGTGTGTGAGAGGCAGGCAGAGAGAGGGAGAGTCGTGCCAAACCTTGACACTTGGTAATTTAGCTGTGATGCTCTGCTTTGCTCCTCATCAAGCAGCAAATTCAAAGCACATCTGCTGCAGCTGTTGATTCTGTTTAAAATGCAGATTCAGTCATTGGATTATCTGTGCGTTTGTGGTGTTTTCCAGTCTGTTGAAGAGGGTTAAACGCCCTTTAATAGAGAAAAGAGTCTACGTATTCTCCAACGTTTGTGTCAACCATGTTGTATTTGTACGCCATTTTTTATGCCTCCGTGCCGGTGTTAGCCAGTGGCCGTCTGCACCATTCTTGTGAACCGGATATTTCAAGAACCCCTTGAGAGAATTTCTTCAAATTTGGTAGAAACGCTCAGTTGGACTCAAGCATGCATTAATTCGATTTTAGGCGCAAAAGATCACAGGTCAAGGTCGCCGTGGCCTCATATATAGACTGAAACTGCACTGGTTGGTGTAGGCATACAACGCAGGGTGGTAATTCAAGTTTCTTTTATAATAATCTCTCTCTCTCTCTCTCTCTCTCTCTCTCTCTCTCTCTCTCTCTCTCTCTCTCTCTCCTTCAGAGGACGATGTAGTGTCCATGGCGGACTCTACCATCACCGTGGATGACATCGAGGGGGAGCTCTTTAAGATCGACAGGATCAGAGACGTCCTGGTCAGGAGGGAGTCAGAGCTCAGATACATGTGAGTGACTTAACAGCACTGCTTTCACTTGTGTGTCATTGGTGTATACGTTGAAGTGAGGAAGCAACTAAATAATTTGTTGGGTGATAGCAACCCGTATTCCTGTGCGGCAGAGCAAAAGCTGAAAAGTTGTGCGTTGAATAGATTTGATCTGGAGGCTGTTTAAGGCAACTCCTTGATGAGTAGGATGAGAGATGAGAGTATACGTATTTTGTTTTTATACCTGAACCATCATATATTCCTAACTATAAACAATTGCCACAACACTTATCACAGCTTTACAGCTTTATTCACCAAATATATGAAACCTGCATTGAAAGAAAGAATAAAAACACAATTCTAAAGCTCGTCTGTGCTTTTGTTAAAATGTTAAAATGAGCACATTAACACAAAACAGGCGTGATGATTTTACAAATCACAATTTGTCTCATAGGACTTAACAAGCTGTGACATGCTCTGCCCTTAACCCTCAACAAGGGTTGAGGGTTAAGGGTTTTTACAGGAAAAAAACATGGAACCTTCAGAGAGAGCGACATGTGAGGGATCCCTCTCCCAGGATGGACAGAAGTGCAAAAGATGATGTGTGTCAACAAAACAGCGATATTTACAACATTCATGAGAAGAGACAGTGCCTAACATAAATGGAGAGGTGTATCACGAGGATCACAAGTATTTATACAGAGAAAAACCGCTGACAGAGATGAGGGGGGTAGTAATTACAATTGTAATGATGGAGGTGTTGCCAATAATAGTAGTACAGTGGATCCACTTATAGTGATTGTGTTACCAAAATGATAGAGACACAGCGAATGATAGAGAGACACAGAGAGGAGGAGTAAATTACTGACAGAGCCGGTAAAAACTGTAAAACATAACTTTTTTACCGTCCAAACATAAATGAAAAGACCCAGAGTGATCACTGTAAGGAGATTACTTGATCTCTATAACCCGATTACTTAAACAGCATTTGTAAAGGAACGGTTCTGTCCCGAGCTTTTGATTCATATAAACGGTTGATCACTATATCTGGTTTCCACTCTATATGTAACTAGGCATATTGTATATCGAAGCAATCTAGTTGTTAGATAAAGTGTAAGATAAACAAACTTTGAAGACTGATACTTTAAAAACCCACAAACCAGCATCCTTCAGACTTTCCGTACCAAGACCAGTTCAACTCATTTTAAACTTATCCTCTATTCTCTCCCCCTCATTTCTTTTCATCACACCCCACGCTGGCCCCCGTTGAAATTTCAATGGCTTTACCTTTGCTTCCACTAAGCGGCCTAATGCATGGATATTTATTCATCTGCTCCTCTGAAAGATGGGCAGTAACACTGCTCAGACGGCGGGGGGGGGGGATGTGAGGAGTGGCGTGCGTGGAGTAGCAAGCACGAGTCATGCAGATAAAGTGGTAGACTGAGCGATTGTCGGAGGAGGAGACGGAGATTAAGAGTGTTTTCTTCTGGTAAGTTTAAGTTAAGTATGTCATTAGTATTCCAGACCTCATGGCCGTTTCTCCACCTACATGCCTGCAGAGAGCGTCCTACATGACAGGTAGACGAGGCGCGGTGGCACGGCTTTCACTCCGCTGACAATGATGAATGTGTGTAATGTGCACAAGTCAGTGGGACCCTGTCCCCATGTGTCTGCAAAAAAGACTTTTGGCAGGTCACGTTATGCGAGGAAGGCACTGAGGGTCTTCCTCGCCACCTTAGTGCCGGTAATGATCCTCTGACTTGAAGGGTCATTGAAAGAGAAAGCGCGTGATTCTGAGTGAAAGCTATCTGATTCTGAGTGCACCGCCGGGACTTCTGCTCGGCAAAGATCGTACATTCTCCAGTGTGAAACACTCGATCAATATCTTCTGTTTGAATTTCATTTTCCCGCCGATTAGAGTCGAGATTTCACTCCTGGTTGCCCTTTAAAGTAGAAAGTGAGTTAGCATGTGCCCCACTTACGTGTGTGTGTGTGTGTGTGTGTGTGTGTGTGTGTGTGTACCATCATCCATCATACTTGTGCAGGATGGACGACATTCAGCTGTGCAAGGAGATCACTCGACTGAAGAAGGAGCTGCACAAATTAGTGTCTGTACCAGGTAGGACTGTTTACCTCCCTGGATGTTGATGGTTGTTGTTAGTGGACTAAAGCAGAGAAATAAACAAACAGATAAAATTGCTTCAATATTGGCTTTATATCTTCTCATCCAGCTCTCAGCAACAAGGCACATGATTGTCCTTCCAAGAATCAGTATATTGATGGATACATTTCCATATAATTACCTATTTGTTTATTTCCATATTGTTTGTTTGATTTCCCATTGTATTGGCACTCGAGCAGGTAAATTGGGACGAACAATAAAGACGCTCAGATGTCTTCTCCCTTTGTGCTGCAGATAATGACAAGTCCAAGGAGGACCGGCAGAAGGAGGACGAACTCCTGCAGCAGTTACACAAGCTGGTGGAGACGAGAGATTACCTGGTGGACGACGTGGAGTTCGAACGACTCAGGTGTGCTTCGGCGTTGTTTTTTTTTTACAGCTTACAGCTCGGCTGAGTGTCGCTATAGGTTGTTGATGAATAATTCAAAATGAAAAAAACAAAAACCCTATTGCTCACACAAAGCCGCTGGTGACAAGAGATGCAGTGCACACAGAGCAGCTTTGCAGTGTTAGGGCATCGACACTTATTTTTAATTTTTTAACCACTTTCTTTTCTCTTTTATATATCGTGAAATCAGATCATCCTTCATTAACACTCTTATTACTTGTGATACTAATACTGACAAAGTTGTATCTCAGTTCACTATCATCCATATTCACATTTGCACAAAGCAGCTCCACTGAGCCCCATTAAAACAAGGGGACGTTTCCCGAGGCCCGAGCGCTGACAGAGGCTGAAATGCAGAGCGCGCAGCAGAGAGCCATTTCAATTACAGATGTGTCAGTGAGCGCTGGGGGAGGAGCTGCCATTGGTTAAGAAAAAGGCTGTTGGTGATTATTATTAAAATTAACATTTTACCCCAAACCAGGGGGCAGATCCAGGAATGTGTTTCACTTTCTTTCACATTGTGAGATACGGCATTTATTTAACAATTTCCTTGATTTCTCAGAAAAGAATTCATGGAACTGATATTCACAAGTGTGTGTAATTTGGTGTAGATCTAAATAAAAATCTAGATCTAGTGAATTTGAATGGTTTCATAAGGGGACTGTTGGTGGAGAGCCATTCTAGTTTTATCTATGTTTATTTCTCTGTTTTTTAATTTGCAGGATTACGCAGAAACTACTCAACAGATTTCTATGACTATATGTAAGATGTCTTTTACTTTAAGGTGGACTTGCTTTAGGTTGATCCTGTCTTATGGAGGACGCCAGCTGCTCTCTCAGTTTTTAGATGTTTTGTCCCTCACTCAAATAGAACTCAAACCTCTGTAATCCACTTAGAGCGCGTCCATTTTTGTTGTTGGTGTTGATCCAGATGCAGCGTACACATCCTCACAGGTCCTTTAGCTGAACACTTGTCACTTGCTTAATCTAATGTGATGGTGGACGAACCACATGGTTCCTGGGGTAAGTTTTATGTGGTTTAATCTTCTCTCCACTCCAGTTCTCATGACAGTATCATACATGGTTAGACTGTGTGAACGACTGGCAGCTGACAACCCGCTGTGAAAGCGCTGAAGGGCTGCTGGGAAGGTGAGAGGCAGGAAGCAGGAGATCAACAGTGTGGTAACGGATCGCTGGGAGAAGGGGATGTGACGGCGCTCACAGCCATGTTATCCGTGTTCGAATATAGACATCACTCTTTTGTTATTTACCTCTTTTATTTTAAGACAGCCCGTCCTCGACAACATTCAACTTTCTGCAGGTTCTATGTCACAGTTTTCAAAACACGTCAGTCTATATACAACAAGCATGCTGTTAAAGAATAAATAGTATAACAGATATCAATATAGAGTGTGTCTGTGTATAGCCCTGCTCGAAGCACCACACAGTTCTATAATCCACCTGTTCTCTGCAGAGACAAAAAGTGACTGACAGATGCAATGAATTAAAAATCTCTCTGAGTAAGGCAGATCTTTTTTTGAACTGTATCTGAGAGGGTGTTTCATCCCTCTTCTAAAAATGTAGCTTCTCGTATTCAGAGAGAAAGTGTGAATTAAAAGCACCTCAGACGCCTTTGGAGAGATTTTTGAAATGTTCAGACATACTTGTGGAACAAAGGACGGGTCTGGAGAGTTTGAAGTATAGAGATCAACTTTGACTTTTACATTCGTATATTCAGACATAAGAGGTCTCCGGAGTTTGCCTTTCACACATCCTCCGCTCAGACGCGTTCACAACAACACAGAGATCTCCGGAGCGTTCAGGTGAGTGGTGGAGCAGCAGGCAGAGGCAGGACGTAAATATTCATTCTGCTGCAGCGATCACGTGATTTTGTTTACAGCAAATCGACACCAGTGTCGGCCCAGTTGCTCATGGTGAATCCTGCAGAGGATCTCCTGCTGTGCTCTCACATGGGCCCATTCAGACGTTCTCCGGACGCCCACCACGTTGAACTATAGAATCTCAGATCTTTTCTATTCATGTATTTTCATTCACTTTATGTCTCTTTTTTATTTCTACAGGGAGAAAGAAGAAGATAAAGAAATGGCTGATTTTCTGAATTCCAAATTCCCAAGAAATTTAATGAAGAAAGGTATTTAAGTATAAAGCGACTTGCAACTTTGTGGTTCGTCAAAGTATTGACAAGTAAAAGCAAGTTTTAGAAACTTTTAGAAATATTCAGTGACAAATGTTTCTCCTCCTCGGAGCCTGCATTTGTTTGAGCGTGTTCGTGAATTATATTGTCTCTTGTCACCCACCTATCATACCACATCATTTTATCTTCTGTGTGATTTCTGCAGGTGTACCAACCAGACGGGTGCCGTCCAGGGCTCAGCAGAGCTCCTCCCCCTTCACCAAGACCGGCCTCACCCTGCTGAAGGAGTGCTGTGGCTTCACCTGCTCCATCATGTAGACTGCAGAGCCAAAAGGGAGAACCCCCAAAATGCCTAATGCACAAGAGTCAATATTTCCAGTTTCAGCTTTTCAGTCCAAGAAAGACTTAGAAACATGGACGGAGCGGTGCAACAGTTTCCCAGAGGGAGAGAATAGGGTGATGCAAAGTTGATGTGGTTTTAATCCCAGGACCCAAGTTTGTCATGTGTTTTTCTGTGTATCTCTTTTACTAGATGTTATTTCATAATGTTGTTTTCATTCTCTCTCGCTGCGCTCCTTCCCATTCCAGTTTTACGGTCTTACTCTTGTTAATCATCACTGCTCAGCCAACTTCTCCTGATCGATTGTTTCCATAAGGAGCAACCTACTGCACCATAATGTATAATTAAGTTCAACATGTTTAATATATATATATATATAGCCTACTTAACACTTGGATTCACAACACACCCACAAATTCTATATTTAAAGACGTAACGGAGCAATTACTGTCATCTCTCATTAAAAAGTAACTGTTTTGCATGAGTCAACAGGGCAGTCTAGACACACGGCCGGAACATTATAATTAGCATGACGGAGATAACACTAATGAAACTGACATTAATCTGAAGCACTGTTAAGATGAATTTACCTGTTACTTGACTCCATCTGAATGGGTTTGACCTTTCAAAAACTTCTTTTCTCACTAACCGTCACAGCAACTTTTTGACAAGACCAACCCTTCCTGTTTCAGTATGAGTACTAAGGCTGAGGCTGAGGGGGCAAGCAATATTGACAGCAGGGGGAGGGGGGAATAGTGATTGCTGTGTTTTTTTGGGGACACATACAGTATAAAACATACAAGGCATACACAGTATCAGCTTTCTGCAGGCACTGGTCAGGTACATTCATAAAGAGACCATCACCATAATCCAGTAATGGTGTTTACAAAGGTGTAAATGTAACAGGCACATTTGTTCCAAAAAAAGAAACCTAATTTGAGTTGCAACCCCAGAATTATTGGAATGACTCATTCTGATCTATAATAATACCTTATAAAACCAAAAAACATATAAGTTGTGACCGTTTCAAATCCCTTGATCAGTTTAAATCTCCAGAGGATTTGATGCATATGTTGATGTACATTTGTCGCCATTTGAAAATTGCTTGGATTTGGATTTGTCAGCATTTAACACCAATTTAAGTTGACTTACATGGGACTGAAAAACATAAAATGCAGATTCCAGGACTTCCAGGCAAGTATTTGTTCTATGAAATATAAAATACATACATACATATATATATGTATATAAAAGGTGTCATATGCATCACTGAGTCACAGTTGACAGTGTTTTGATTTGGTGCTTCGCGTTTCATATAAACCTTCTGGCTAAGGGCGAAACTTTCACTACACATACACATCGAACATCATAAATTTGTTTCGAGGCCAAATTCTGTGTTTACTGAAATGGGTATATACCTTTAGAGGTCTGTAGTAGAGTATCTCTAAGCCAGTGGCTCATACACCCAAGACATGGGGCAAAGGGATGTTGTGGCCAATCACACTACAGAGCACATCTCTGTGTTGCCAAGAAGAACAGTCTCCATAGCAACCATATGTACCCCATATTTACAATGAGACAATGAGAGGGGTTGGGTGGATCGGAAAGCGACGGGACTCTATAGGTGTGACATAAATGAATACTTGAGTCCTGTCGTGGTTACCTAATTAAAAGCATATATAGGGACAGAGTAATATTACTGTTGTCATTTAGGTGATGTTCATATTTTGGATTCACCAGAGGGAGAATGTTGCGCTCTCAGGATTTTAAAATTTTAACTGTAATTGAGCCTCTGAATGCCTTTCTCACGCTTTTAGGTTAACTTACAACAGCTTGGAGATGAAGTGAACACAAGGCGATAGATTTATGAATGGATGGATAGATGGAGAGATCTTTTCACCATTTTTCTTTTCGTTCCCTTCATGATTTACTCCAAACTCGTCCTTGGCATAGATACGTGGATTCAGCTATCTCTCTCAATCTACACATCTTTTGATATTCGGTCTCAGCGTTGTCACAGAGGCTCTGGGTCACATATCGCCCGGCAACCATGATGTCTGGTGCTGTCAGGCAGAGGAATGAGATGTGTGCCAGTAATGTTGAAATACTGTATGTAACTTATGAACAAACTGTTGCTGTATCAGGAGAATGTTGTTTCTTGTTCATTTGTGTGTATATTTAACACAATATATATATATATATATTTAAAATAAGATTGACACTTTAATGAGGAAATTTGTTTCAAAAATGTTCTCGGTTATGACAGTGGTTACCATTTGTATTAAGTTCTGATAGAGACACTAGTGGTTAGCTATAAATTCACAAATTCCATCCCTTCAGGCAAAATATTCAGTTCATACAGAAATACATTTTCATTTCCCTATTGTTCCAGTACCATTGAGCTGCACAATGAATAAATGCAGCTCTTTGCCCTAAAGACAATCCTCATCTGATCACTAATTCTTTCTTGTTTCGAGACTTTGAGCGTGTGATTTATTTCTGTTCTTCAGTTTTCACTTTTAGACATAAAACCAGCTGTTCACGGCAGCTGGAGGCCGTGTTACACCCCCTCACTGCGATGTGCGAGTCAGGATTCAAGGATTTTCTGTGAACAAATGCTCAGAGATGTGGAAGAGACTGAGGAGAGAGGCCGTGCCGCAGGAGAGGGAGTCAGGGGAGAAAAAAACGATAGACGAAGAGAGGTTGAAGTGGCCAAAAGCAGGGGAGAAGAGAGGATGCGAGTGGGAGGGCATGGAGCTGGGGGCGGGGGGGTGTAATCTTCAGTGTGAGTCATCCATAGTGGAAACACTGAGTTTCCACAAGGGCAGGTCTCAGTGAACACCACGTGAAAAGGCCAGGGCTGTCATTCAAACTCCATAATCCTGCACACCTGCACAGATCTCTGGGTACGAAGGGGAGAGGGTGTAATGCATTTGTGTATGTGTGTGACAAATAAATGAGAATGAAAAGAACGTGTGCGTGCAGTATGTTTACCTGTGCATGCAGTGGAACGTGAGGGTGATAACCAGAGGACCTGTCGCCGTCACTGCTTTGTTACTATGGTTACAGTGATTTGATGGTACACTCTCGCGGCTGGTGGTGATGTAGAAAAGAGGCTGAGTTAAGGACATGTTTTTATAATGATCAGGGTTTTTAAATGTTCTCAACTAAAGCTGTAAATAGGGCTGTGCGATATGGAAAAAAAATCTAAAAACAAGTTTGGATGCAAATAAAAGCAACATGTATGGAAACTAATTTTACTAACGAAAGTCAATGGAAAACATAATTATTATTATTAATCTGGCGTGGAAACAATTAGGATAACTATTACCATTTAAATTTAAATTATACTACATATCGTCCATATTCAGTCAAACATATCAACCACGCAAAAATACTTTTCTGAACTTGAATCTCAAAGCATTGTCAGATGTGTTCTGAAAGGTTTCTATAAAAAAGTACTGGCTGCACAAATAAGAGAAAAAGACAGAATATAGGTCTTTTTAGAGATGAATTGGAGGCTCAGTAGGCGTCAATGGTCTGGGGGGGTGTTTCTTTTTATGTGTGATGTTGAATTGGTTTGACATTCCACTGTCAGTGTTTGGGCAGCAGGATGTAAGTTAAAAAAGAATCCTTTGGTCAAAGTTGCATACTGCAAAAACATCTGCTCAGTCTGCTGAATGGTCCCTGAAGAAGACGCTGTCTGAATCCAGATTTAACTCTGCCCTCCCAAACTGTATTTCTATTTAATCTGATATTGATTGAAACACTCTGGTTTTTTTGTGTTTGACTTTGGAAGGACACAGAAAAGTGAGACTGAAAAAGGGCATCTCGGAAAAAATCTTTCTCACTCAACTCATTGCCATGGATACTGAAAGTACAGAATGCACTGAAACAAAAAAATGCAATAATGCATAACTACTGTTGTTATACATTTATTCCCCACTCACAAGGAGACATGTTTTTTTGTATTTCATCCACTGTTACTGTTTCATAACTACTTCTAACTCTCATTTCCAACGGTAGAGCAATAGGGACATTTATCCTATTGTTGAAATGTTGCGTCATGTTGTCTCTTTGATCCACTGTCAATGTCTGCTGATCATTAGCTTATTTATAGCCGAAGTGCAATGAAAAACAGGGGAAATACTTGAAGGCCCCTGGATTTCATTATAATATACTTTCATTTAAAATATATTGGATGTGTCAAGGCGTTCAGGTAACAGTTTGTAACTTTTACTGAGGGTCCTCAAACCTCTCTGGAAGGAATATCTTAGAAAGTGCAAAGAATTGTCTAAACACATTTATCAATAATAAATATTTAATATACTTTGGGTTTGTTCCCTCTCTCCCTTCTTCTAATTTAAAAAGAAGATTAGAAAATGGGTGTCATGTGTCAATTGTATTAAGAAATCTATCTATAATGAATGTATTTATGTGCTAAAGTACACAGTTGCAGAACTGTACAATTCCTTATTTTTCTTCAAATGTCATTTTAAGATAGTGACTATATTGGACTCCATTTGTGATTATTGATCATTCTGTTTCTGTACTTTACAAATCAGCTTTAAATTTTAATAAATGTTATCCTGCAATAGCCACTGATTATGTCTCTTGACTTCACCTTATATCCTCAATCAAAAGTGCAGGATTTACAACATCTGCAACCTATAATCTGGTTTGTTACAGTAAAGAGTTGGAAGTGACTCAAATAAATACAACGTAACACAGTGTATATTATATGAAAAATGATGATGCTGCACAACGGGAGAACAGAGCTACAGAAATATGTCCAAAGGCAGAGACATGCCTTCAAACTACAGCAAAAGAGTGGAGGGGATGTCTTCTGGAGGAGTGTCAGAGATCTGCGAAGAGTTTTTATTCTTTGAAGGGCAGCCTGTTCCAATGCTCTCATTAGAAAAGTTTTTTGATCCTATGGCAGAACCAGGACTGTGTGTGTCCTAGATACTTAAAAGTCCACTGACATGTCAGCACTGACAGTGCCAGCTGCTGGTGTGTAGGCAGCTGCAGCCTGTTATCCTGCTATTCTTTCATGTGCATGACCAAAGCGATGATTTACACTGTTCAGTCACAGGATTTATAAAGTGAATGATGATTATGATGACATCGATTTTTTATTACACTACTGCTGTCAGTCTCTGTCACATTTTTTTCTATTTCTGACTTTTTGTCAGGTGTCATGTCTCCTCAGTGCAGGCGTTTCTAAATGACAGCAACACTGAACATCAGAGTCGCCTGTAATGAGAGCGTGGGCCGAAGCCTTCGAGCGACTAGATTTGACACCCGCAACAACGAGGGTTCCCGGAGTCCAAGGACGGCACGTGCATGTGATTTCTTTGAAAGAGAGAAATGGCAGAAAAGACATGACAAGGATGAGTTCAAGATCACGCGCACGTATTCAAACATCTATTCAACATCCACGTTTGTCTCAGTGACGGTTTTTAAGACAAAGTTAATATCTTGGTGAGAAATATAATAATGTGTTGGCATTGGAGCCAATGGCAGCTAACTCACTGCATTGATAGTCATAGAGTAACCTTAAGTTAGTTGGGTCTATCAGACATATAGTTTTGATTTAATGTACAAAACATTAAATTCTAAAAGCTTGATTTTTAGTTTTCCCACAAAACTCCTGCTTCATACCCCAAAACACAAATTTGCATAATATCATGACGTGTGTATGACATGACTGTGACATATAAACTCGCTGGTTTGTAAGGTTCATATTTGTAAAGGTCATATAAAGCATGAAGAGGGTCGTAACAGTCAAGTAATCTCACATGTGTTAACATTGATTCCATCTATATTTTTCAATAATAATAATCATGATAACAATAACTTGAATTTATAAATAGTCTTTCAAGAGGCCCAAGGATACTTTACATGTGTCACTAGGGACGATATTTTTCAAGAATTTTACCAGATCCCTGAATTTAGAGACCATCTAATGTGGTCTCCTTACATTTGTACAGCTATGTTAGTGAGGACACTCATAGGCATAATGCATTCCCTAGCCCCTTACCCTAACCCTAACCATCCAAACTAAATACCTAAACCTAACCCTAACCCTAACCCTAATTCTAACCCTGAACCTAATTCTAACCCTGAACCTAATTCTAACCCTAACCCTAAAACCAGATCTTAACCCCCAAACAGTCCATTAAAGGGGGGGTCACAAAGTGAGGACCAGCAAAAAGGTCCTCACTCTCCCAAAATGTCCTCACTCCGTAGGTTGTAGACTCATACTGGTCCTCACAAAGAAGCTGTACAAGAACACACACGCACACGCACACACGCACACACACACACACACACACACACACACACACACACACACACACACACACACACACTTAATATGTTTACCATACGTGGCACTGTGTCACATCTCTGTGGAGACTTTTGTGAACTTCTCACACATTATCAATGTAAAAGACCTCTATCTCCCTCTTGGGGCCAAACAGAGTAAGTGCAAGTCAAAAAGAAAAAGAGCTGCTCGTGCTTCTCCGCCAAGTTGAGTTACACGTCAGTGGTGAACCTGTACTGGTGCGTGGACGTGTGCAGTGCGCGTCAGGCGGTTCCCGGATGCACCAAACAGAAACATGGAGCGGGTGGTGGTGGAGGTGCCGATCGACAACGGTGAGATACATTATTACCACCTCCACGCTGCTCTGCCACTTTTTATTAACATCTCCTGACAGACATGTGGTGCTTCAGTCCATCCGTGCACTGAACGCCCCTTCCTCCTCCTCCTCCTCCTCCTCTGACGCATGTGGATTGGGGACGAGCTGCAGCCCGTGTGGGGCGATCGCAGGGTTATTTGTCCAGTTTGCGTGTTTGAATGCTTGTAGCTCCCTGCACTTGTTCACAGACAGCACAGCAGAGAGAGAGAGCGAGAGAGAGAGAGAGAGCGAGAGAGAGCGAGAGAGAGAAAGAGAGAGAGAGCTGCTTTCATGTGTCACACACCAGTTCTGCAGCTGAGCTCACACACTGCTGACCCCACTCACACCTCTGCACCAAAACACAGATGTTTCCCCCAGACACACAGTCAGAACATGCAACGAGAAGAGTGATAGTAGAATAATCCACTGTTGTACAATATGGTTCTTTCATATTTTGAAAAGTTAACTATGTTTTTTTTTTCTTTCCTTAAAATTCCCTGTGAATTTGTATGTATTTGTAACACGGGTCAGGTTATACTTGTTTTTCTTATTTCAGTGAAATTATTTTGGCCCAACACTACTTCACACCCCTGATATCCCCCAGACTTTGTATCCATGTTTACAAATAATTCTATTTTATTCAAAGAATCAATAATAAGAATAATTATAAATACATCTGATGGAATCGTTTCATTTCATGTAGGTCAGAGGTCAGGGCAAATCTGAGCCAGGCCCTCTGTGTGAGAAATAGAACCCAGCTGTCTCCTAAAGGTTTATGTCCACGTTGTATCTATTGTATTGTATTCTAATCTTTACTATTCTGTTCTAATACCAACTTTAGGTTTTTCCCTCGCCGGCCCTTCCACAACCCCACGAAAGCGTCAGGTGCGTTTTTCGGCACGGCATGACATCATCCTCCTGCGGGAGGTCATCGCCCAGAACCCCTTTGCCTCAAAAGAACCCGGTTAGTCTCTTGGACAATATCCATCCGTCCACCTGGACAAAATGTGGTTACATTTAAATATTTCTAGAAGAGCCTTTGCTATCTACCTACAACGGCCCCTACTTTTACCACAAAATAAGCTGTACAGATTCTTTTTTTAAACTGCTGTTTTGTAAAGACACTAGAAATCACACAGACAGGTCTGTTTATTCATGAGCTCCATGGATGAAATGTTGATGGCCTACTACATATGCCGTGTATTCAGATTTGATGAAGTCGTTCATCTTTTTCAGGAAGGATCTGGGCCCGTGTGGGGGAAATTATCACCGGTGTCCTTCAAGATGAAAACTTTGAGGTGGACGCCAGGAGGTGTCGGGAGAGGACCATGCTGCTGCTAGACTACTACAAGAAGCAGGATTTCCCCAGCCTGCGCAGGTTGATACAGGCAACAGGAGCCATATTTCATCCAACAATCCATCCATACATCCATCCATTTATCCATCCATCCATATATCCATACATACATCCATTTATCGATCCATTTATCCATACATCCATCCATTTATCCATCCATCCATATATCCATACATACATCCATTTATCCATCCATCCTTCCTGAGGTAACAATGGCCCTGAACAGGTTGTGTGGTGCAGTAGATGTGTGCTGGCCCCAAAGTCAAGTCAAGGTTAACGTGTGTATATTTGTGTGTGTGTGTGTGTGTATTTGTGTGTGTGTGTGTGTGTGTGTTCGGTTCACTCAGGTTTGGAACAGAGAGGCTGTATGCCCAGAAGGAGGATCTGCTCCATGAGGTTTTGGAGCTGGAGGCTGAGAAGGGGCTGCACACCAGTGGCCACGAAACAAAGTACCAGGTGGGTGTCAGTGGTGTTGTGTCATCAGAGAGGAGAAATCACTGACTGTTGTATCATCCGGATGTTTCCAACCTTTTGAGCTTGTAAGGTTTAAAATGAACACGTGTCCATTTTCAGTCGATTGTCTGAGTTTCAAGCAGCTCTGTTGTGATTCTTTCTTTCAAAATCTCTCAGATTGTTTCATCAAAAATATTTGTTAGAGGCCTGAAGAAGCAAAATGATCCATATTTTCACAAGAAGAAAATTATTTTTAGAGGAAAGGCAAAAAACTTATTAGTAAAACTGACACAAAGTCTTTGTGTCAGTAAATCACAAGTAAACTGAGATTAAAAATGTATCTGCTGCTTATCCAACCCTCTTGTTGTAACTACTCTTACTATTTATATTACTACACAAATGTCTGCTGTTCCTGTAACTGTTGCTGCTGCTTTTCATTATCCTCATTTCATTATCATAGCAGTGCTTCTGTCCTTATCTCTCCCAGGATGATGAGATGAGGAAGCAAGCCATTGAAGAATTAACTCTCCCCGAGCCGGACAAACCCAACATCCACATCGCACAGTCACCCGCTGCAGGTAAGAGAAGAGTCACTAGAAACACTGGAGAAGTAAAGATACCAGTTAAAAGAAGAATGTGTAAATTATCGCCTGTGTCATTCCTTCTCAATCATAAACTGTATATAAAGATGGACGATGTGTGTCCACTTCCTTCCACTGTCAAGAAATGAAGCCAAAATATTCAGGATATGAATGTTGTCATCTTGTGCATTTGGAGCCAGAGTCTGCACTGTAGTGATTGGCAGGAGGCTGTTAACACTGAATTTTAATTGGAATTCACATCCTGTCATCTTTCTGCAGAAACTGTAATTGAAGAAGTGGGTGATTTCCACTCATCATATGAAATGAATGAGTCAATCAGCTAATCAATAGATGAGTAAGTGCACTGTCACCTCTGAACCAGATCATTATCGAGAAGAAATCCCTGATCTGTCAGCGGCGCCCACGGCCAAGCGCCCGTGCCAGTGCTGCTGCCAGACCTACTCTGAGATCCTCAGCTTCCTGGAGAAACGCTCAGAGGCGGAGCAACGCCTGCGAGAGGAGGAGGTCGCCCTTCGTCGGGAGGAACTCGAGATTCAGAGAAGTACTTTCTTTTATAAGCCTGCGTCATGTGATTTTAGTTAGAGTAGAGCACATACATCTGCCGAGGCCCAACAGTCCCCTTATATTCAATCAAGATCCACCAAATTTCACACACTCATAGAAATAACATCCGTAATGTGCCCCATTTTAATTACCCATGAATTATTCAATGAAAATGGTGAAAATGTTTGAAATTTCTAACCTTGCAATGTTAAAGAAAGTGAGAAACATTCCAGGATGTGTAATGTTTTTTTTTCCTGACCAATACCACATTGTCGCAACAAATCAGATTCAAGCCAACCAACAAATAAACAGACAGGGGTGAAAACATAAATTTGTTTGGAGTCGGGGTGTATTTGTCTAACTTTATCTATCTTGCAATGTGAATTTTACTTCGTTTTAGAGTCATAGTTAAAAAAAGACTTTGAAGGATGCTTTTTAGTTTTTTTACAAAATTCTAACTAAGTTTGAATCAAAGTCTTTTGAATCAGCCTTTTGAATTTCATTTTCATTTTGAATACTTGAAACGGCGTAGGAAGTTAAAGAAAGTTTAAGAAAAGGAACCATTCCATTACAAGAAGGAGCACATCACATGTAGCCAGGTCATTAGTTAAAATACTTTAACTAATGTAATTTAAAATAATATGAATAATAACTTGAATTTATATAGCCTTTCAAGAGACCCAAGGACACTTTACATGTGTCACAAGGGACAAAAAGAAAAGAACCAACACAAACAGGACAGAAATAAACTGAGCACTAATGGCAAACTTGCTGTTCACAGAAAAAACGAGTGGCTGAAAACTGATCTCAAAAAGAGGGTGGGGGAGGTATAGGTGCTGACATCATTCTCAAGGGGGAATTCCAAAATGTAATTTCCCTGTTTTTTAATCCTCAGGTAAGATCGCTCTGGAGAGGGAACGTCTGGGAGCCGAGAGAAAAGAGAGGGAACGGAGATTTGAGCTGGAGAGCCAAGAGAGGCAGGTCATCCTGGACCTGTTAAAAGAGAAGGTGCTGAAACGCTGACAGAGAGGAGCGAACCTGCATCATAGAAGTCAGCATGACAACGCTGACTGCTAAAGGAAGCAGGAAATGAAAAAAGTGATAATAGAGACAAAAGTGCATTGAGATTTCAAATGAAGGACAGTGATGTGGGATGTGCCATCGCCTTTGTTGGTCTCTACTGCCAAGCAAGAAAGCAATGTGAGTGTGTGGAGGTACATACGGTTTGTGTGTATGGTGCTCAGAGAACCAAAAAAGACAGGATTGCTCACAGCGTCTGCATCAATATTTCAGCTGCACAGAAGCTGATCCATATACAGTAGATCCCAATAGAAACCCCCAGTCTTACTCCTCGGGACACAGTCTGCATGAGGATTTGTCATCTGAGAAATTGAAAGCAGGAAAGGTTGTGGTGTCTTGGCTGTGGTGAACACCGCACTGGAGGATTACCACATACCAGGATGGCTGCTTGCAGAAAAAGTGGATTAGCAGCTTTTCCTGTGTGACCAACAGCAATGTGTTTTCGTGAGTCCCATTGACAGTGCAAGGAACATCATTATTTCTGGTGACAGGATGGAAAAAATTTAAGTTACAGTAGAAAAGCTGTATAATTAAACAATTAACATTATAGATGTGTTGCAGCCCAAGCTTCTGCAAACTTGTAGCATTTACCATATCAATGATTGTAAACATGCTTTGTTGAGCCACTCCTTTTATTAGAAGTAAACTTTATTTTACTGACTGTAAATACACTGCACATGGAGTAATATGCACTTTTGTACTGCTGAAGCTCACACTAAAACGGGCCGTGACATGTGTGCCCATATTATATTGATATACAGACACTGTATACTCTTTTTAATGAAAGTAGATTTATAGCTATAATGTCACATCTTAGGTGTGTACATTTATTTTGCTACAAGATTTGATGTCAGCATCTTGTTTAATTTGCCATATATAAATACAGTTAACTGGCATTGGCTAATGTTGCAGTAGGGCCTATTACGTAAACACGTTCTCATTGACGAGAGCACTTTTATTTACATGTTCCACTGATCCACATGTTGTTTTTTCTGGTTATGAGTTCTTAAAAATATGTTTTTTATCACACAACATTCTCTGCTGTGATCTTCAGTATATTGTTCTATTTTAATGTTTTAAATATAAATGCTTAATTT
Organism: Hippoglossus hippoglossus; assembly: GCF_009819705.1. NCBI lineage: Eukaryota > Metazoa > Chordata > Actinopteri > Pleuronectiformes > Pleuronectidae > Hippoglossus > Hippoglossus hippoglossus. The sequence goes on along the minus strand of NC_047151.1, from coordinate 13,417,692 downwards.
GAGCCTCCCAAATTATTATATATAAAAAATAGCTATGAGATAAACAAAAAAACTAAAATGAAAGAATGCTATTGAAACTTGTTAACCTAATAAAGCCAGTTGCTTTATGAAACAGTGACTATTTCATTACAGATTATGATTTAAAATCTGTCGAGGTGCACAACTGAAGACATGTCCCTAACATCCGCTGTCGGTCACTAACATCTGATGACATCACTGATGGCAGGCATTATTTAGTGCAGTAGAACATACAAGGCACATTCTTATTTTTGTCCTATGTTCTAAAGTGGGACAGTGTTTAGTTTAAAAAGGCATATAGAGGTATTGATGTCTGATCTACTGAGCAGCCACATGACTTTCATAGTGCTGCCATACAAGCCAGCAGCCAGTCAGATTTACCTTTGGCCTCAGCGTGCCCTCAAGTTCGGCCTGTATCGTTGATTACAAGGCCAAAACACTTGATGACGCTAAGGTGCACAACTGAAGTTATGTCCTTAACATCCGCTAACACCTGCTAACATCTACTGGTAGTTGGCAATCTAAATCGTGCAGAAGACCTTCAAACGTTCACGATATATTCACCATCTCGTCCTATATTCTAAAAAATATATATGTAAAAATAGTATTTCCTCGGTGTAGTGCATTATTTTTTATTTGCATATTATCATGTCATGTCTAACTGCCTGAAGCTTAAGACAGTGTGTTGTGAAACTCAGGAAAGTGAATTGCCACGTTAATTTGGTTTAAGATTATGACAAACAAATCCCACACACTGCTGGTGAATGACAATTTTTTGGGAACCCCCTTCAATCCTAAAATAATCTTTTGAAGAATATAATGATATATGCCGCACCCCCCTGTCCCTTTCTCCTCGGGTCCCCAAAGTCCCTGGAGACGCCCCTGATTTGGGGCAAAAAAAAAACAACACGATTCGCCACGTTTTTTTTGGTCATTGCGCTTTAAGATTACGTCATACGACTCCCGCGCACTGATTGGTCGGAGGGCTATCTCTCACGCCCCTCTTGCTTTGACGACCTCTCTGATTGGCTGCTCCAAACGTCACTCTCTCTTCCCCAATGAACGTGTGGCTGTGGCGTGTTTTCCCCTCGCGTCGTTAAAGTTTTGCAGCGGCCACAGTTTGAATGTTTCGCAGCGGACTCAACTCCCAGCGACAGAAACCACGCCGCGGTGTTACGGACTGAGTTCCCCGGAGCTGGAGCTCGTCTCGGGGGGCTTGTGTCGGCGCGGCTGGCCGGTGGGAAGGTGCTCGCTGACCCGCTAACAACCGGAGTTGCTCCCACGTTTACAGGCGCGGAGCAGCGTGCGCTTCTCTTTGTCGGATCTGTTGTTCGTGTTCAGTTGTGTGTTGACGCACCTTCTGCGGCGCTTTCCTTACGGTGGCGTGCGTGTGCGCGGTGGGAGTCGAAACCACCAAGCGCGTCGATTTCAGTGAGAAAACAGTTGTTCCTCCTCTCAGGGTGGTAACAGGCCATTTTGGATGACGGTTTAGTGGGGTCGCACCCAAACAAACACACACACACGCATTGCGTTAGCGCAACATGCCCATTAGGCGGTTTGGGGGTCACAGGTCTCTGGTCTCTCAAACCCCTAAGCTGTCGTATGGTTTCGCCAAGATGAACGTGTCAAGAAGTGGATACCGTGTTTTCTCTGCTAACTCCAGCCCCGCCTGCACAGAGCTGGCCAAGAAGATCACAGAGTGAGTGTGGATTTCAAGCAACTCTTTAAACAAGTCCTGGGATCTAATGATGACTCCTCTGTCTTTGGAGAGAGAGACTATACCTGACTGCACATCTGGGCCCAGAGGTTGTGTAGTGTGTTTATGTTGTTTAAATAGGATAGTTCACCCAAAAATGAAAATTCACTCTATCTACTCAGCACGATGCCGATGGAGGGGTGGCTGAAGTGTTTGTTTGAGTCCACAAAACCCTTTTTGAGTTTCCGGGGGTAAACAGTGTTGCAGCCAAATCCAATACAGTTGAAGTAAATGGCGACCACTTCTTCAAACGTAAAAAAAACAACATACAAAAACATAGAATGCCTCCATACTGCTCCTGTGCTGTCATCCAAGTGTCTGTACGCCCCGACATTCAAATGCGACTCGAAACAAAGTCATTTATATCACTGAGTCGAATTTGAAAGTCGGGGCTTACGGACACTTGGATGACACCACAGGAGCAGTATGGAGGCATTCTGTGTCTTTTTCTGTTATTTTTACGTTTGAGAAATCGATCGCCATTTACTTGTATAATTAATTGTATTGGATTTATCTGCAACGCTGTTTACCCCTGAAACTCCTAAAGTGTACTCAAACACCTCACCCACCTCTCCATCGGCATAGTGGCGAGTAGATAAGAGAATTTTCCTTTTTGTGTGAACTATCCCTTTAATGCTGTGCAGTCAGGCTATTCAAACACACAGTCCATCCTTACTAGGACTTTGTATTGACTTTCCTTTTTAGTAGTCGACAGCCTTTAAACAGAGGCTTATCCCTCAACCATGAACAATTCATGCCTTTCCCTAAACAAAACCACAGTTCACATCTTACCACTCACAAGACCTCAGAAATGCGGTCCTCATGAGGTCTACTGGTCCTGACAAGTTCAGTGTTTATGCTGGATAAGGTCCTAAAAAAAGTTGAATAAAAGGAGTACACACACACACAGAGGTTCGTGCATCGATCCTATTTAGGACTTTGCATTGACTTCCATTCAAATGCAACCAAACCCTTATCCATGACCTTGACCTAAACCATAATGTAAACTAATACCTTAACCTGACCTTACAACATGCCTTCACCTTCAAATTGAATGGCTATACGCTTAATGACAAGGTCAGTGTTTCCACTGGAAAAGGTCCTAAAGGGGTAACCAGAACAAGAAGACATACACAGTTCACGGTGTGGAAATCACAGGGTGACTTGAGTCATGACACTGACACCATCACCCTTTCCGCATGACAATGGTGAAATGGCACAAAAAACATGATCCACCATCAGTGTAGACGAAGAAGATTCACACTCGTGAAACTTGAGCAGGTTCTGAAGTCAAAAGACAATTCTTAACATCACTTAAAATCCTCTTCAGAACTGTTTTCTCAGCAACGTGTCTTTGAGCATTGTCAAAAGTGACATAAAATGTATTATTATTATTATTAACTGAAATGAAACATTTCCTTACAAAATGCAACTTTTTAATCGCTCTTCAACAGGTTTAACAATAACAGGTAGTGTCTGTTTAAATGACAGAATATGCCTCAGCAATGCAAGAAAAACCTTTTCCTCTAAGAGTTCATGTGGTCGTATTTCAAAACCGTTTGTTTATTTGTGGTATTTGACTACATGGACACTGCACTTCTTTCTCTTCACTTGCAGCTACAACTAAGATTCTCACAAACAAGACCTGTTCTCATCACTTCACAGGTGTTTGTAAAAACTGGCACAGTTTGCATGGGCTGGTCAGATTGTGTGTTGTTTTGGGCTGACCTAAATACCTACTACTCTTTGTTGTCCATGCAGTCTTTTACATTGTTCTTGGATGAGTGTCACATCTAAAAATAATCAGCCTCTTCACCTCCTTTCATTCTAAATGTAACTATTGAGGATAGTCTATTGTTTGTATTGACTCATAAATCATAGCTATAAACCAACCTAGAGTTCCTTCCACTGGTAAATGGCTGCGGTTTGTCCCTTATTTTGGAGTTAGTCTATCGTTTGATGGTGTAGCTGCTGTTTTCATTGGCTTTCACAACCTGTTAATAGTTTGAATTTATTCTGTTATTAATGTAATTTATTTTCTGTTTGACACTTCAGTTAAAAGGAGAATTGACTGAGCCACATGTTTAGGCATTGCAAGGTTCCCTTGCTTTGAATCAAGGGATCATCATTGCCCTTGAAATCGTCACTGTAGATTACCAACAGACTGCTCAGCATTATACAGCGAGAAGGAAAGATTAGTTTTATTTGATTATGACAACCCCCCCTTTTTTTTCTTCCGGGTGTTCGTGAGGGGGATTCAAAGGAGCCGCCAGTAGGAATCATTATGATGAGAGGAGCACACTGCAGAGGCACGGCTCTGTCTATGAACCAAACAGAGCACAGATACTGTGTAATGGGTGTTACTTTGGTTGTTGGTGTATAGATGGGCGTTGGTTCAGTTCAGTTAAAAAACAAGTTTCACAGAGTATGATCTAAATGGCATGACAACAAAAAGAATAATTTAACTATCGGCTTATGGAAACTATGATCCAGATCTTTAACACCAATATCTCTTCATCTCATTGTTGGCCTACTGGAATCAGGAAACGGCCTTGTGTGTTTTTCTTCTCCCCCCCCACCCTGCAGAACTTTCAGACGGCCAAGCACAAGTTGCCTTGCCCACCCAGTGAAAAGGAGCTTAGCTTTCTCAGTTTTCATTGTTTGGCAAAATTGCAAAACTTCATAAAGGAGATTATGTTGTTGGTCTGGAGCAGAGTGGCCTTTTCTTCTGGAGCAAAGGTTGACATGAGCACACAGATCATGCCAATGAAAACTGTGCTGAGTATTTACTCATTATATTGCACATGTGGTAAATGGGCTGTGTGTAAATACAGCTCATGTTTTTACAAGGATGTAATTATTCGCTAAATGTGATGAATAGAATTTTACAGGGCTGCCAACAGATTCGCCTTTGCAACATTCAAGCAGATTTTCCTCGTTAGATAAATGTCTCCAAGAAGAGAATTAACGCTTTATGTGCAGGTCAGGTCTCGTATTAGTTTTTTCTACTTCCACAGTCATAATAGCTTATGGCACAATGTCAAATATTGGAACAAGGCCGGGGCTGAGTGCAGTAAACACTAGGGTGAGGCTCCAGTCGCAGAGAAGCCTGTGTGACCCAGTAGGATCAGTGCAGACTGAACTGACTGGCGGAGCCTCTCTCTGTGTCACCACGCTAAGTCCTCGCTTATCTGCAGTGCTGCTCAAAGAGCCACCAAGTTCCTTCCCTATAACTGGCTATGTTGTGTAACTGGTTTTCAAAATCAATAGGTAAATTTTCTGCCCAAAGCTCTTTGGCATTTATGAGGCCTGGGCTTGTTCATGAGTTTTATATGATGCGTAACAGTAAGTTAATGTCAGGTTAGCGTGTGTGTGTGCCAAGTGCATTTTGATTAGATTTCCTTCTTTGTAACTGATTTATAATCGTACAAACACACCACTGAACGTAACAGAGCATAACGTTTGTGGGCTTCTCTTAAGGCTGCCGTGTTTTTTCTTTTTTTCTTTTGCAAAATGGCTTCTGATAAAAAGTTACCTTGCCAGTCACTTTTATTGTGCTGCTTATAGTCAGAGGAATGTCTCCAGTTGTCAGCATCCTAAGGTTATCAAAGCTCAAAGTGAGTCCTGAAAATGTCTTACCCCCTCTGCCTGATACATGAATCTTGTTTTTTTTTTGTCACAGTTTGAAAAGTTGTATGATGACTATTTTGATATTGAGTAAACAGATATATATTTTTATAATAATTGCATAATTTGTTGGTTGCAATTCCCCAGAACCCAAGGCAATATCTTCAAATGTCTGGTTTTCTCAGACAAACTGTTTCCAATGATATAAAACAGGGAAAAGCAACTGATGTCAATGATGAGCTGTTTTTAACACCTAACACTTTACTGTTGTTTTTATTTTTGGCTCCAGACGCTTGGGTGTGGAATTGGGCAAGTCTGTGGTTTATCAAGAGTCAAATACAGGTAAGACTTCAAAATGCCCTCAGTCCCTGATTTCAACTGTGAACGTCAACGGTCCTGTGCAGACCTGGCTCTGTCGTCTGTCCTGAGTGATCTGATCACAAACGGACAGCTCTTAGAAAACAAGTGAACACAAACCCAAGACACATTGAAGACGCGTTCAGTGGAGGCCTGGGCCACACTCTTGTATTAGTGTGAACACAAATGCATCTTAAACTACGTTGAAGAACCGCCTACTCAGTTGACGTCCTCTGACCCTCTACAGTTTCATATAAACCAAAGTATTTTTATACTTCTCAGTGTTTGCCATGCATTGCTTAATTTTTGGTCAGAAACCGAAAGTAAACAAGGATTTCTTCTCTTTCGCTGTGAACTCCTCCGATGGAGTTTTTTGGCCAGCATTGGTGGAAATACGGATTGTTACGTTAGTTCCCTCTTCTCAGCTAATGTTTCAGTAAAGTGGCTCACACACAAACAATCACACCGCAGACACACAAAACGTGAATCACGAGAGGAGAGTTCACCACACGGCGCAAACACACAAATTACGTGGCTTGCGAGAGGCAGGACACCATAGTTGGGTATCGTAGTTTTTACCATTATGAAACCGTGACGTTATGAAACCGTGGTTTCATGAAATCGGTTAATCCTGACATCCCTTGTCCAGCACATGGATTTGCTCAGCCCCTCTCTCGCTCTCTCTCTCCCTCACTGACACACACACATTGACAACCCATCTGTATAGTGGAACTAGCTAAAAGCAGCATAATCTGGTATTTGTGAAGAACATAACATACAAGTTTATTTAAATATAAAGTGATGAAGTTAGATCACAAGTGGTCACCAGAGACACACACACTAAGATGCATTCTAATGCCAGGGGTGAACTTGGAGCTGTCCACTTGTGATCAGATCTCTCAAGAGTCGAGATGTATGTTGATACCCTAGACAAGCTGATGCTTAAGTGTCGTCTCACTTGACTTTGCTCTTGAACCCACAATGATTGTTTTTTTTTTTCAGAGACTAGAGTTGATGTGAAAGAGTCTGTACGTGGACAAGACATCTTTATCATTCAGACCATTCCCAGGTGAGGCTAAAGGATGCTTGTGATGCCTTTAAACATTTACCTATGACCAAAGAATCCTGTCACATTATAGCACGTGTTGAATGTTAATGTTTGTTTTATCATCATCAGCCTGGTATCAAACAGGAGCATGCAGCTGTTTTCAGCAGAAAAAATAAACTCACTATAAACCTGCCGGGCATAAAAAGTTTGCAGCTTGATAGCGAGGATAGTGAGAAGTCTAAGAAAACAGAGACCGGTATTTACCTCAAGAGTTGATAAAGACTGAAGAAGATAAAATATCCTGAATATTAGACTTAAATTGTAAGGTTTTTATTGTATTTCTTCTAATTACCGAGCTGTATTATATATGCAAATACCATTTCCTAACATAAGGTTTATTTAACAAACAAAATCTGTTTCCTATCATAGTTTTACACAGCAGAAGTTTCAGTGTCTTTCCTGACAATTAACTGTACGAGAATGTTGTGTATTTTTGACCAGTTTTTTAATATCTACTCATGCTGGCGTTCACATGACTTAAGAGCCTGTGACACAACAGAGCTCACTCTGAGTTCTCAGTAGTTGTGCCAATGTGTCATTACTGCGCTGTTTACTGAAACAAGTCAAAACATCTCTCCTTCAAGTGCTGGGAGTATTTTTTATTTCACTGTATAAAATCTTTGTGCATTCACTTAACTGGAAGCTTAGAGTCCAAATGTATTTTTGTGGAACCGGGAAGGCAACACTAACTCTGGCCATCAGCCTTGTTCATCAATTATTTGCGACGACCGAGAGAAGCATGCTCTGAAAGATGGCCAGAGGTCACATCACATTTCTGAGTTTCCTATACTGAGCGTGTGCAGATCCAGCAGGTCACTGACCTGCCTGTGTGGTATCATCTCTGGTTTCAACAAGCTGTTCAGGCCAAAATGGCTACACACAGTGTCTTGTTACACTGACAACAGCACTGCACCTTTCTGAAGTAGGGAAACTGTGCCTTCGACAAAATAACAGCCGTCATATTGGATGATTTAAATCTCACATCACAGGACAAACTAAAGCCATTGAGGACCTTTGCTTAAAGGTGTTCTTGAACATAATTCAACAGGCTGTACATTTTAAGATTCCTTTTGGTTTGGCGCTCGGAGGAAAAACAGGATAATGTGCAAATAAACCAGAGTAAACAAAAGTACAAAAATAGCCTGTGGACTTTATTTGCAATGAATTATGCAAAGATGATCTTGAAAACAAACACCGTGCTTTTTTGCGGGTTATGATTTCTAATGCAGTCTTGAATTGAATGTGTTGTTTTTCAGAGATGTCAACACAGCCATCATGGAGCTGCTGGTCATGGCTTACGCCCTGAAGACGTCCTGTGCCAAGAACATCATCGGGGTCCTCCCCTACTTTCCTTACAGCAAGCAGTGCAAGATGAGGAAGAGAGGATCCATCGTCTGCAAGCTGCTCACATCCATGTTGGCTAAAGCTGGTATGGACTGCATGTTGAAAACACAGACTCAAGTTTCCTACACATAACAGTGTACAAATAAACACTTATTTATAAAACAGCTTCAGGTCAGGTGGTACATTCTGAGTTTTAACTTGTTAACAATCAAAGATGGATTGTACAATAGCTAGCTCACATGTTTTCAGTGTAGATCAGCATATGGGATATTGTTAGCTACAAAATGCCAATAGATTGACTGCTTCTCTAATCCAGGTATCAAAATACGGCTGCTGATCTTAAAATGTTTAAAACTAAAGAGAAAGATTTTGCTGTGTGAAAGTAGAGAGAGTAGTGGTGCTAATACTGAGGAATCGTCAATATATTTTATAATTTTATTTATTTATAGATATTGATGCCTTGTTGGAAATTAATGCAGATTACGGACAGAAGGCTCCGTTAATTTCCATACACGTATCCATTGGGTATGAATGACAGTTCTGAAGCCGCACCAGCTCATGTTACATATGTCTGTGTGACCGCAGGGCTTACTCACATCATCACCATGGACCTCCACCAGAAAGAAATCCAGGGCTTCTTCAGTTTCCCTGTTGACAACCTAAGAGCTTCACCTTTCCTCATCCAGTACATCCAGGAAGAGGTGAGGATACATTACACTGACTGTACACATGACGTGCCTTTTGTCACAGAAGTGATCATTTTTCATTAAAGTTTGAGCTAATTCTATTTCTATTAAGATCAAATGTTTTAATAATATAAATGTTTGTTTTCCTCAGATCCCAGACTACAGAAATGCCATAATTGTTGCTAAATCCCCTTCAGCTGCCAAGAGGTAAGAAGAGAAGATCACTGAAGTTACAATGGATTGTTTCATTCACGTCTCACTCTTACTGCACTTGTGTCTTTTTCTGCTTTGTGTGTATATTTAAGCTTCTTTGCAAACTTCCATCTGCTCCCTCTTGCCTTACGTAGTTGTTTGCATGTGTCATCTAACAGTTGGGTGTCTGTGTGTTTTGTTTTTCTCAGAGCTCAGTCCTACGCTGAGAGGCTGCGTCTTGGCCTGGCTGTGATGCACGGGGAGGCCCATCACTCAGAGTCGGACATGGCCGACGGTCGACACTCTCCCCCCTTGTCCCGCACCACTACTGGACACACTGGCCTAGAGCTACCATGTAAGACACACAACAAAACAATGTGTCTGCTCAACCATTTCTGTCTCCTCTTGTTGTGTATTTGCTTTTGTGTAACCTTTTTATAGATTTAATTCCTTCCTCATCTCATCTTGTCTGCTCTCTTTAGCTGAACTTACCACCCACTCCTCCCTCCCTCCACTTTAGATTTCAAAGGAGGGCTTCTTACCTCTGAATACAGCTGCTTTGGGATTTAGAACCTCCTCTTCAGAAAGTGATGACCAGTTTTCTTTGGGCACCGATCAGTGCCTTGTCATTTTTTTGTCATATGTCTAACTGTACCTTTTTAATGTTTTGTACCATCCTATCTTTTTGCCACAGCAAGCAGCAGACATCATGTCCCATTTCCTGGGATAGAGCTCCCAAGTATGATCATGATGCTTGAATCCATTCCTGCTTTACTGTTGATTGTTTACTCCTCCCTGCATGGAACGACAGAATGAGTCACTGAGGGCTTCTGGAAACACAGGAAGTACACTGTGAATGGACCTATAAGAGGTGTTTTACCTCTATGTCACCTGGAGGGAACAACAAACCCAAAAAACAAAAGAGGATGGGGGACCTATCGGGGGTGACTCTTGCCCTTCAACCAGTGTCAGCAGTGACCAATGGAGGCATTTCTTATAATTCCTGTCTGACTCTGAATGATATTTATTTTCCCGTGGGATAATTTGCCTTTTTCTATTGTTGCTTATAGGTGTTGCAATGAAAATGGCCACAGCACAATATACTCAGAGGTTCAGTCGTGTATGTAGTTCAGCAAAGCAGAGTCTACACAGAGTCCACAATTGCAGGTCTCGTCTGAAAGCAGCAAAGCCGTTAACCCATTTTGTGGATTCTCGCTGGAGCTGAATAAAAGCTGTGTTTTGATATTGATGATTAATTTCACACACTGACCCTAGCTTACTGCTGAGGCTTTTAAATAATCTAGGAAATGCATATATTTCCAGGTGTTCTCTTAGCCAGAACTTTATCTGTTCAGCAGCAGAAATGCAAGTGGCATGAATTAAACCGGGCACCTTTGTTCTAACAGAAAAGGAAATGAAACACGTGGAGCCTGTCTGTTCCGGGTCTGTCCACCCTACATACGAGGCTGTGGGCGCTGCAGATTTAGCTATTAATGCCAATCAGTTTCTCCTTTGAAGACCCACAGTGTCTTCCTGGGTTTGCTCTTTTTAATGCCTCTCCACTGTCTACGGCCAGTGCGCTCAGGCATTATGTTTTTGGGTTGTCCGTCCATCCATCCATCCATCCATCCATCCCAATCTTGTGAACACTATCTCAAGAACGACCTTGACGGACTTTCTTCAAATGTGGTCCACGTGTTCAGTTTGACTCCAGGATGAACTGATTCGATTTGGGTGGTCAAATGTCAAAGTTATGGTGGCCTCACAAAACATTTTTGGCCTCTTGAGTAAACCTTCTGGGGATTTCTGTTTCAAGTTTTGAACAGTTTGGAAGATGAACTCATTTGATTTCCGGGGTCAAAGGTCAAGATGACATTTGTCAAAGAGAATAAATGTAGACACTACACTGGTTAGTGGAGGCAAACAACTGCATTGTGGTAATTGTAGTTTAATCAGGGAAAGGGAATTTTTTATTTTATTTTATAATAGCAGTAACTTACCCGTAAAGGGATAGTTTATCGAAAACTGGAAATTCACTCATCTACTCACCGCAATGCCGATGGAGGGGTGGGTGAAGTGTTTGAATCCACAAAACACTTTTTGAGTCTCATGGGTAAACAGTGTTGCAGCCAAAGTGCCCCCTCCTTCAGATGTAGTAAAACAACAGAATTTTTACTTTACTCATTAGTGGTGAGTGTGTAATGGGTGAATTTAAATTTTTCGGTTAACTATCCCTTTAAGTGTCACTGATAGTTTTTGGAAGCCCTCAGTGTCTCATCCGCTCAGTTGAAATGATTTTGGTTCTTGTGAAATGAAATGTTATTCCTGGAGTGAGAAATGGACTTTATGACTACCGCCCTTGTGCCTTTTTACCCAGTAGATACCTGAGACATATAATTGAATAGCAGTATTTGTCAAGACTCATTCTAATTAATATTCTTGATAGGTTTGATTATGAAGTAGAAATTTTCTATTAATTATTGTTAACAGAATCATGCTAAGCAACCGTATCGAGGTTATTCCATTTGAAATACATAAAAAGGTTTTACATTTTAAAAAGTTTGCACAGAGGCTTTCCTTGATGATTTTGTGATGAATTTGGAGACTGATCTTTTGAATGAGCCTTGTTTGGTAGAAGGTTTTTGAGGTGGGGACCCTACAAGTCAGATGTGGTGGGTTCTAGACATGGATTGACTATTCTTTAAAATCCTTAAAGATCATAACTTTGAAAATTAGTTTAAATGTGGCCAACTAGATAAGCTCCAAGTTAAAGTGTTCTTGGAAACAGCTCTTACGCGTTTTTTAATTTCTTAAAAACAGCATTTCTTAGATTTTAAACAATGGTCGATCCTGGTCTGTGGTTTTGAAAAAGGCTCAGTTCTACACCCACTCGTTCATCTAACACAGTTTAAACTCAAATCTTAAGACTTAAGTTTTTGAAGTTGCTGTTAGCGGTCTTTAACGGTGTCCGCTCATTGGATTGGTGCTGTGGTAGCTGGAAACTTGTTGGGGGTCGAGCTGTCTTGCATGATGTTTTTAAATCAATGATCTTCTCCCCAAATCCCCCTAACATTCCCTCCCCTCAAGAATGGGCTCCTTATTTGAGGGCTGCAGGACAGACCTCACTTGCTGTCCTGAAATGATTGTTCCTTCATCTGTGTCTTTCAGTGATGATGGCTAAAGAGAAGCCGCCAATCACTGTCGTTGGAGATGTAGGAGGACGAATCGCCATCATTGTTGTAAGACCTCAAGCTTTTATGTTTCTTTTAATCAAGTGATAAATCCGTTGACTCTACTAAATGTAGGATCTCAGAAAAACGTTGTGATGGAAAGATACAGGGTGAAGACTAGCTTTGATTATTGAGTTATCTACAGCCTTTTTTGGACACAAACTCAGGAAAGTGTTTGGACAATTGTGTCCAGACATTCTCCAGTCTTAACCTTTCACACATGAAGAATGCAGCAGGAGATTGTCCAGGTCAGGCATGTTCACAACAACAGAAACATGTCCTGTGTGAGGAGAGGGATGGCGTCTGTGTAGAACAAGCAGGAGCCAGGACATTATGTATAAATTACACGGCTGAAGGGGTCATTTGTGTTTTTGTTTACAGCACATTGACACCAGCGTTGGCTCTCATCACAGAAAGCTCTCGAATCTTATAGACAAAGAATCTTGGAGACTAAGAAGTTTACGTCTGTTTCAGCGTCCTCTTCTCGTATGACACCACTTTTTCCTTAGATATTTGTAGTCTTTTGCGTCCGTCATCTGTTAGAAACTTCCTCTCACATGTTCCTGTTGTATTCTAACATGGGCTCACTCAGATATTCTCCAGACATTTCACTTGGGGCCTGGCAGGAAAATTTTGGACAATGTCCCCACCAACTTTCGTAAGACATTTGCATTCTCACATCCAGCCCCTGGGGATAATTTCAGTGGATTGTGAAAGCAGCACATGTCATAAGAGTCAAGCTGCCACAAGGTTGCTGAGTTGTTACATAAAAAAAATATACCAAATCATGTCTGTGTGGACTAAATGTACAAATATCTGTTTGTTCACAAGAAATCTTCACAGGGTGTCTCTAGCTTAGGAGTTTGCTTGTGTGGACGTATGACAGCTTGTTCTTCATGCAGCCGTTTAGTAGTTACATTACAGAGGTTCAGAGACTTCATTGTTGATAAAGACGGTTGTCACCAGATATCAGAGCATGGCAAGGTCACAGAAAAAAAAAAGTGTCAGAAATATTCAATGCTGAACGTAGTTGGTTCTTGAAGAGTTTCCATCCAAATAAATGTTTCTTCCTTTCCTTTTGCTTGCGGCTGTTTAATCCCAAATCCTGCATTCCCTCTCTCAGGATGACATTATCGATGATGTGGAGGACTTTGTGGCAGCAGCAGAGATCCTGAAGGAGAGGGGAGCCTACAAGATCTACATCATGGCCACACACGGCCTCCTGTCTGCAGATGCACCACGACTCATAGAGGAGTCTGCAATTGATGAGGTAAAGTAATCAATAGTGGATGGTGTGTCATCTCGTCTTCTGTTACTGACGTTAACATTCAACGGTACATGAAAAACTGTGGGTTTAAGATGTTTAATGACAGTAAAGCTGACGAGGAACTACTAAACTAATCTTATCAATTAATTCCAAAAATATATACCTGAAAATAAGAGGCTGAGAACAGCAACAGAAGAAACGATAATGCAATTCCTTCTCAACACAGCACATGATAAGCATTTTACCTTTCGACTTGGTTTGTATTTCTATCATTTCTGAAACAAAGAATAGTGCCAGTCTTTTTGCTATGTATCCTTCCGAATTTATTTTATAAGAATTAATTTTTTTATACAAGCACTTGTTTTATAGATTATCTTCAAGCATATATATATATATATATCTGTTTCAGGGAGGTACAGAGCTTGACCTAAAAAAACACTGCACATAACACAATCAAGTGTTTTTTCTCCTGATGACACGTGAACTGTGTGACATCCTGTTGACAAATGCATTGGCCTTCGTCTGTTCATTATTATGAATAACACATTTCCTCTCATTAACTGTAATGGTAAGATGCAGTATGAAAACTGGCTTTATTGGGGAATGAGAGTGAGGTTTTCACTTATTAAATCTTTACGGTTCTTAGTTTGAGTTATATGTTTATTTATTTGATAACATTTAATACAGAATTTGTCCTGCACCTATTATGTTCCCGTGTTTCACCTCACACAGCTCCACCAATCAAATGTTCATGAGTTAAAGATATATACATTTTCAGAAAGTGGAGTACAGACGAAGATCATTAGGTGGTTAAAAAATCTGCCTGTTTCATTTTGAGACCTGAAACTGATTCTAGCACTGTTGTGTTGCGCCTCCAGGTGGTGGTGACCAACACTGTTCCTCATGAGGTTCAGAAGCTGCAGTGTCCAAAAATCAAAACCGTGGATGTCAGTATGATCCTAGCTGAGGCCATCCGCCGCATCCACAACGGAGAGTCCATGGCTTATCTGTTCCGCAACATCGCTGTGGACGACTGAGGCAACACGCACACACACACATTTACATTCCTGTCCTCACCAAAAAAAACACATTACCAAGCACACACACACACACACCGAGGACCAAGTATCCCCTCTCTGTTTTAAACGGTTGTTGTGCTTGTTTTGGTGATAAACATGCCGACAGGATTTGTCTGTATTTACTGCATGTTACATATGAAGCAACTGAAACGCTGTTTCCTCTGATGTGTCACATAGTGGAACTGTACCAACAATACACACTGTTTCACTTCACTATTATATGCTTCCCACCATCTGCAAGCACATAATGTATCATGGCAAATAAAACTATTCTTGGGTGAGAAAGCTTCTCTCGTTTGTTTTCACCCTGTTGGTTTTAAAAGGCAAAATCATGGTTATAGTTGAGTAATTGGATAACAGCAGCACAGCTGGTGTTCTAATGAACGAGCAGTGGAAGTAAGTCCGAAATTTAACGGTTTTACACTGGAACCAAAACTTTCGGTAGCAGTTTCAGTCACATCTGAGGCCGCCTGCTTCATGAAGCATGGCAGAGCAAGAAAACTCTTTTCACATTATTTAGCTGCCGTTAGAAGAAAATGCTCATTAAGCTGTAACGGCCTGTGCCAAAGAACTCTGCATAGCATGATGTGTTTTGTCACTAAATAGTTGCAATATGTTATATCATTTATCAGGAAACACAGCACGGTTAAAAATTTAATGTCAGCAGGATGCAGGGATTTCATTTTGGCAACATTCCTTTTTTATTACATCCTGCTGTTTGATTTATTTGACACAAATAGTAAGTTAGATAACATTTCGATGGATACGTTTATTGGACAAACAGCGGTAACTAGTGATTTCCTATGCACTGCAGATCTGAGGCTTTCTAATGCTACAAGACTGAATAAAATTTTGGGTGATCAAGTGTAAAAGCATTAATTCCCTATTTTTGATTCTAACTGTCTCACACATTGACACATGACCTACAAAGTGTACAATTAGACAAGTGACACATTATACAGTTATTTTTACTGTGCTATTTCTACTCAGGCAGAAAAAAACAGCATAGCGGAGACTTGAATACAATTCAACTTACATGCAGGCAACACACAGACTGCTAAACGTTGCTTTACAGTAATGCTTCTGCTGTTTTCTGTCCAGGACCCTGAACTTGTTCTAAACGCCTCAGAGTTGCTTAAATCTGCTGAGGAGCTTTGACCAAGTCCAGGGGCGACGACATCTGAGAAGCAAGAGTCAAAAACAAAATCCGAGTCCGTCATAAGCATAATGCTGCAGTGAAGCTAGTCTGTTAAATAGCTGCTGTGACGTCCTCATACATCCCCCTCACAACTCATGTAAAGTAGAGCTCAGTGTTACGAGACGTCAAATACACACACCTGCATGACTGTGAAACTGCTACGCCGCCGTCTTCGTGCAAATGAACGAGAGCCAAGTGCGGAAGAATGTTTAAATGTGGCCTGAAAGAGGAACTGCCCGCAAACGTTTACTCTGCCACTTCCTCAAATTAAAACAGGAAACTTCAGTCTAATCTGATGGATTGGGGGAGGTTGAGGGAGGGGGGGAGCTCTACCTGAGCACTACAGTGGTCCCCGCTCGGCTTGTTGCGTTTAGAGGAACCGTGCACAGCGATTTCAGGAACTTCACAAAGATCCATTTAGTCAACCGGTTATTCAGGAGTAGTGTTTGAACGGCCAAGTTAAATGTCGTAATGTTGAATTCAGTTTTCTTTTTGCTTTACTTTGACCCTTTCCACCTCAAGCTTGGAGTCTGTTTGCAGTGTTTACACTGCCTCTTTAATTTCTATGTCTCACCTGCTTGACTATTAAGTTGGAATCATTTTCCAGAGTGAAATTTATTTTAAATCATTATCATTTTTACCTCCATCACAGAGGTTATGTTTTCACCCTTGTTTCTTTCTTTCTTTGTTGGTTTGTATGTTTGTTTGTTTGTTTGTTTGTTTGAAAGCAAGATTTCACAAAAACAACTGAACAGATTTCCACAACTTGGTGGAAGGGTGTGGTGTGGTGAGGGCAGAGGGCAGATCCAGGACATTTGTTATCACTCTCTGCATTTTTGGAAATGTTTACTGATTTTCCCAGGGAATAATTCATGGATGTAGATGGATAAAAACACATTTAGGGAATTAATATCTATGAGTGTGTCCTTTGGTGCTGCTTGATTGAATGTAAGGGGCTGTTGGGCCTCGGTGGATGTGTGAACACAACTGAGTCATTCTAGTTTAAAAACTGCAAACCTAAATGTATGCAACGGTTCAGAACAGGCCTCTGAAATACATAAGACCCATTAAGTAAGTCCAGTTGCTCCTGACTGATGTGATGAGCAATAACATCACACTTTCTCTTTAGAACTCAATGAAACCTGAGAATATGAACCAAATAAAATGAGGTCTGTGTCGGCTTATCTGAATTTAAAATGTAGACAAAAGCACTTTACCTAAAACCTCAGATGTTCACATGTGAGCATGAGTATAAAAACATTCTGCATCTCTCACTCAGAATTAAGTCTAAGGGTTTAGGTTGAAACGTCCTCGGAGGCACCACAGTCTACACGAGGGCTACACACTGAGCTGTGTGCGTCTTGCACCAACAGATGGCGACAGAGGTCTTAAAACTATTGGATGCAGACGGAGAAGAAATCTAGAGCTCAACCAATTTTTTCGCACTTTTTCATTTTCTGTTCACTTTAAATGTTTACTTATTGTTTGACTCACTTGTTGCAGTGAAATAGATACCAGCCAAAACAAGATGTGTTGTCTGACGGACACAGTGAACATTGGTGGGATCATAATATAATAATCAGTTTTCATGCTTCTGTAAATCATGCCTACTGACAATACTCTTACTGACATATTTCACAGTCAGAGCTTTCACTTCTAATAGTAATCAGATAGTAATAACTAAATTCTTATAGGTGGATCATGATTTCTACCTGAATGAACCTGGATACGTCTTTCTCTTCTGACTATACTAAAAGTGACTGTTCTGCTTTTGACTTCTTGAAGAAGGCAGCTGTTGAATGTTTTAGAAATATTCACAATTCTGATTTAGGTCATATCACAAGGATATGTAAAAATTGGATGTTCATAATTAAATTTTACATTAAAATCAATTGACAGCAAGATGTCCCATGTCCTTATGTTGTGTTCTTTCATTTAGTTGTATATATATTACCCTTTGTCACTGACAGTAATTAATGATCAATTTATTATTTAGATGAACTCAAATCCTTTACATAATTATGTATAAAACGGTGAACTTGTTTCTCAGCTCTTAATACATAAAGTTACACATTTTACACAACAAATGTCATTTTTTGTCTTTTATTCCACATTTACATTCACATTCCACCGATATTTGTCATATAAACAGCAAAATAATATTTGTGATAATATGAAATGATACAAAATATTTGAATTTATAAAAAAAAAAACATCATTTTTTTAATGGTCAGTTCAAAAATGAAAAAGTGCATTTGTAGCTACACGTTTGCATTTCGCACATTTGGTTAAACATAAGAGTAATGACACGCTTTAAATGGCAAATTGAGATTGAATACAAACGGTTGTAAACAGTATGTTATGCTACAGGTGAGAAGGTAAGTTAAAAACAGTTTACAAGAGAAACACAAATTTGGCACGAACCACAACATAGATGTCTTTGTCTCAGTAAACAGTTTGTCAGCAACAGTCCAAGATCCTCAAAGTTGAGTTTCATAAATTCAAAAGCTCTACATTGATCTAAACACCAGCAGCATGTCACCAAATAAGCAGCAACAACGTTACATCAAGTAAACGACTGAGAAATGAATGTGTCTCCCTTCAGTTCCAGTTCAGTCTTAACACCGTTCTGCTCCTCGGTTTCTTTTCCTCTCAGCTCTCAGAGGAAGTTTGTCCAGATCGCTTATCGCAGATCAGGCAGCTCGTCACCTCACACCAACACTGACAGACGTCCAGCAGCTGTCTGTTGCACAGCGCACCGTCCATCTCTTCATCTTGTCTTCGTCCCCTCTTTAAGAAACAACCCACGTCTCCTTCTCTGCCTCCCATTATGACAGAATGCAACTGTTGGTCTTGTTCATCGGCGGCCGGAAGTTGGTGTCCTTCGGGAAGGTCTCCCTGCGTCTTCGCAACGCAGGGCTGAGGCGGCAGGGGAGGTTCGCCTGCTGCAGGAGCTCCTTGAACACTTCCACCACGTTGGAGTTCTCCTTTGCCGAAGCCTCCAGGTAACTGTTGTTCCAGTCCATCTCCACGGTCGACAGCACGTCATCGCTGGACACCTGGCGCTCCTTATCCCGGTCCACCTTGTTCCCCACCACCACGATGGGCGTGTACTTGTCCTCCTTGATCTCCAGGATCTCATCTCGAAGGCTCTTGACAGCCTCCAGTGACTCGGGGTCATCCACGGCGTACACCAGTGCAAAGGCGTCGCTGTTTTGGATGGAGAGCTTGCGCATGGCAGGGAATGAGTAGCTGCCACTGGTGTCCAGGATCTCCACCGTGATCTTGACCCCGCCGATATCGTACTCCTTGCTGTGCAGCTCCTCCACGGTGCGCCGGTGTTTGGGCTCGAATGTGTCTTGGAGGAAGCGTTGGATCAGGGCCGTCTTACCCACTCCTGCCGCCCCCAGAAACACTATACGCACATGGGTCTTCTCCTTCACCTCCAGGGACATGCTGGCTTTTGTTTTTTTGGGGCCAAAATAAAGAAAATGTCCCCAAAACAGGCTGTTTACTCACTTCCTCTGAGAGCTTACAACAAATGACAAATGTCAACACTCTGTCACTGACTTCTTCCTCTCTAAGCAGTTCTCCTTTAAACTGTCCCCTTCAGCACTTTCTCCTGTGTCCTCTTTTTGAGCATCTTTACTTGCCTCTTTTTTCACCTGTCAGTTTTTCTTTCTCAAGCTGGCGGCAGCTCACTGTCAATGCTCCTCAAAGATGCTTTATTCTGTGTCTCCGATGTCACGGGCAGCCTTTTATGCCTGTTTTGGTGAGAGAGCTTCCATGCCCTCCTGCAGTTGCAGCCAATCAGCAGAGGGCAGCCTGTTGGAAGTGGCGGCCAATCATGGCAGTGCATGCAAATCAGTACACAGGGTACAATTCAGTGGGAGAGAGGTGGTGATATCTAAGGAGAATAAAAAGAAGACAGAGCGTGGAAAATACTCTTAAGCCCCATCTGCCCAATGTTCGTATGCCTCTTATGTGGCCGTGCAATGAAACATGTAGACATGGGGTATCAGAAAATGTTTTTAAATGACCATTTGATCAGGTTTTTTCTGTCAATGCAGCAAAGAGTTCAGTATTTCCACTGTGCTTTTAATGTTAGATCCACCTCCCCTATTGGACCATCCCATAAATAAACAAAACCGTTATCAAACTAAAGGATGTGTCATGAATCCTGATGATTTCAGCTCTGACACATGTTCATACTTTGCTGAAGTCTGCAGCAAGTCACTGCAGTAAAGAGCCTGATGGTGACAGGAATGTAAAGTAGCACATCAGGTAAGTGATAAATTATTTACTTCCTGGATCCTTCGCATATAAAATGTGTATGACCACAGTATATAAAAGTATGGATATTTAACATTTACATAATTGTCGCATGAACACACTGGTTTCTCATTCTGAAAAACACCATCGATTTCTGTAATGACCTTCGCCAAGGAGGTTATGTTTTCATCAGCGTTTGTTTGATCGCAGGATTTCTCAAAAACTACTGTACGGATTTTTCCATGAAATTGTGGGGGGGGGGGGGCACGACCCAAGAAAGATTAATTACATGTTGGAGCAAATCCAGATAAATTAGCATGTGTATGTGCTCTGTGAGCGCCCCTCTAGTTCCATCTTTATTACTGTATTTACTGTGCATATTGTAAGAAGGTTTAGGACTAACGTTTGTTAACGTGGAATGTAAAACCACAGAACGTAACTTTGACAGATGAGGGGCCGAACCCAGGGCAGTTTCACCAGTGGCTCTCAACGATCTCCTAGTTGTATGAACGCTCGAGTAGTGAGAGGAAAGTCACAAAAAAACCAAAAGCCTGAGCTCAAACTGTGATCATCTTCCTGTGGTGTTAATTCTGTGTTAAGAGAAAAATCCTTTTCATGCGTATCTGTCCTTAAGCTGATCACACTTTGAGAGCGGCTCATAGATCGGTTCAGTCACAGATGGCAATGCATGACTTGGATGAATCACCTTCAGCCGTCCTTGGTGTCCAATTAGATACAATGCTTTGCCTGTAGGCGTCTGTGAACGACTCCTGCCAACTTCCAGTTTTTCCCCCCCCAGAGTTTATTCTGGAGGAGTGAGCCTGACTCGTGATCCTCCTAAATGTCTCCTGAGACTGACGGCACCTTGCAGACTGTGACTCTCTCTGCCTTGTTAGGTTGGGCAACAGCGTGGAACTACGATAAGCCCCAGGGAACACTGTGCCCCCCCACCCCCGACCCCGCTGTCTGACCAACGCACACTTTCAATATTCACTCACACACTGTGTCCCTAGGGGGGGGCGGCTGTGTGTGATGGGCAGTAGAACAGAGAGAAGCACTGCAGGAATGTTAGATGTGGACTTCCCCCGCCCTGACACGGTGTGAGGAACGACGAGGACCGCAGTCGCTGTCTCTGTGGAATTTAAATCAGTGATTCTCCACGAGATTGTTTTGACTGTAGAAAAATGTAGGAAATAACCAACTGATGTAGTTGAACACAAAGGAAAAGTTCACCGGCGACAATAACATGACAACACTTGTTGGCTCACTTCCCCTTTGGCTGCCTCCATTTCAGGCTCACTGTCACACTCGTGATTCTCTGTATTTCCTACTATGACACGTTAGCTGTGAGAAAGGGCTGTTGTAATGTAAGTGCATCTCTTGTAGGGGGTAAGAACTCCAAATATATATAATAGAGTAAAAACTGAACTCGCACACCCAAACTATCCTCATCGAGACCGTTCCTTTTTGTGTCTCATATCCCCACAGCAGTCTGTTGTATTTCTATTTACGGTCATGCTGCCCTGTGGCGATAATAATGACCAGATGGCTTCGCCTGTTCAGCTCTGCGTTGTGCTAAGAAGAAACACTGCTGCACATCATTGGCCTTAAATTCAAATGCACACCCTCTAGGTAAATATATCTTTATTATACAGGCTGTGTTTATTTCTGGATATAACTTTTCTAAGTCGTGTTGGTGGATGCGGAATTATTTCTGTGTGTTTTATCCTCTCTTTCATTATCTGCTCTGCTATGTTTTGTCCACCTGTTCAGTTCCCATATGCTCTGTTGATATGATCGGTGTTACACTGTTGCACTGTGTGTGTGTGTGTGTGTGTGTGTGTGTGTGTGTGTGTGTGTGTGTGTGTGTGTGTGTGTGTGTGTGTGTGTCCTTGTCCTTTACCACAATTACGCAAAAACTATTTTATCTGCATCTTCACTGGTAAAATACCACTGTGACTGTGTATTTTATTTTTTTTTTGCTGATGCTTTAACCTTTTTTACGTACAAGCCTGAGACCTGTCTTTTGAACAGATAAAGTTGATTATTATTAGTTTCCCATGTGTGTTTATTTGAAGGCGGTGTGCTGTCGGCTGTGGGCCCCTTGTGTGCTATGGCTCTGTATATAGATAGAAAGTGGCCTGTGTATTAGCCCCTCTGCCCGAAAGGTCTGTGTCTACATTCCTGTGGGAAATAATGTGCTGCACTGTCATCCTGTCAAGATGATGCCACAAGATGATGGTGTTGAAATTTGACAGATGCCAAACATAGATGTTGCCCTATACGTGAATCAACCTTCAGTGTGACCGTAGTATCCTCTCCCCTTACGTCTGCTGGGGGGGAAGGAGGACACGAGAGGTTTTGTTGTAGGTACAAAGATGACTTAGTAATATAATGAAACCATAAAATATACATTCTCCTTTAACATAAACTCCATAAAGTCAAATGGACGAGTAGGTTATTTAGGGATCATGGTATTTCGTTATTTACATGTGAATTGAAAAGTCCCCCCAAAAAGTCTAAAATTCAACGTACTTCAGTTTAGGAGTTAAAAGGTAAGAATTTTATACAAATTATTATATAAATTATGAGTTGCTGGTCTTTAACACAACATTTTGCTGGTTAACGTCTCAAACATTATTGCATTTTTTTTAACTCTGTCTTTCAATTTATTCAATCATTAAAATTATATTTATGCTTGATTATGTTCACAGTTCTGTTTTGCTTGTTTGCCAACGTCAACCAATATCAAACTTTATGGTGTTTTATGGATTCATGTTGGTGCAATAATTATGCTAGTTCATATCCCAACACTGAAACATCTTCAGTGTGGCACATGTTTGCCCTCTCTCTGTTTCCCTTCACGTGAGACTGAAACATAAGCAGATAATTCATCGCAAAAAAAAGCAGAAAAAAAAAATCCTTCTCCCATTCTCGTTCATCATGTGTCCTGCAGGTCACACTGAGGCTATCTTTCTATTTATAGGGCTCCATTTGTCCTGCGTCTTAACTGCTTAGGGATTCAGGGCGCTGAGACTTGATATCACCTCTGGAGTGATTCTCAGTGCTCTCTGACCGTTGCTCTCCCTTTTCCCCTCCCAAGTCTTTCTTATTCAAAGAGATAAGCGCTCTTTCCTGAGGCCGTGCACACTCCTTCAGCCTCTGTTGCTCTGTTAGATGTTTTAGATATTCAAGCATTGAAAGTGCTGAAATAGTTTTTTCTCTCCAGCGTACGTTTGTAGTAATATTTTGTGGCACTGAATCTCAACAGTCCCTACTTTGATAAATGACACGTTCAATATATAATTTACGTTTTTAGTTTGTACCTCTGATGATGATAATAATAATAATAAACTTTATTTACACCTTATAAACCACTCTTACAAGGATCACAAGGTGCAAATAATAGGAAACAGTTCAAAAGCAAACAATAAGAAGCGTAACATTTTTTAAAGCTATTTGAAGAGCAAAGATATGGAAATAAAAAATGTTACCGATGAGAAAAGAGTAAAATCAAGATATAATAAAACATTATAAAATAAAATGGATGGTATGATCAGAACTAGGACAAAAATATTGTCTCTAAGAGAGATTTAAAAGAGGAGAGGGAGTCTGCCAGACAGATCTCCTCGGGGAGATTGTTGTCTGTCCACAGAGTGAGAGCCCGGTCACCTTTGGTCCTCCGCTGAGGACCTCAGATTATGACCGTAATGGTGTCAAAAGATCTGAAATGTCCAATGTGCAAGTCCAGAACAGCCTTAAAAGTCAACAAGACAATCTTAAAATCAATTCTAATTTACTGGAGGCCAGTGAAGAGAAGTTCAAACAGATCATATTCTCTCTTTCAGCAGATATGGTGAGGAGTCTGGTTACTGTGTTTTGGACGAGCTGTAATTAAAGTTGGCTCAGGCAGGTGAAGACAGAATTGTATTACGCCGGCTGTGAACCCAGCATTGTACTGTAATCCGAGAGGAAGTGAAGGTGTGACAGACAATTAGGTTTCTTGTGGATAAAAACATGGACAACTGTGTTTAAATGCTTATTTAAGGTGAATGATGATACACTGGCAAACATTTTGACGAAAACCATAACAGTTTAAAATATGTATCATGAAATCCCAAACCCAAAAGCAGCTCCTCTCAGTGCATTCGAAAAACTCTGATGGTGCATCTCCCTCACAAACCTGCACGAGTCTCGCAGAG
The DNA here is from genome assembly GCF_009819705.1 of Hippoglossus hippoglossus. NCBI lineage: Eukaryota > Metazoa > Chordata > Actinopteri > Pleuronectiformes > Pleuronectidae > Hippoglossus > Hippoglossus hippoglossus. Next base: position 13,393,356 of record NC_047151.1, on the reverse strand, counting down.
TAATTAACTGGCCCTTTTGATCAGCACCACAGCACAAAGATTAAAGAGGCTGACAGAAGATCACCAGGGAGTTTTACTGAACAAACATCCATCTGCCCGGCCAATACAGTGCAATAAGCTGCCTGAGCGTATTACATGCATCTCTTGGGTAATATAACCAACCCGAAATCCACAGTGCTTTAACAGCATCCTTTCAATCAATGAGAAAATTCAAAAATGAATGGGCCTGAATTATTCATACTCGTATTGTGTGGATGTGGGGTTCTGGTATGTGAGCCGCCATGCCTGGAAATATAACTCATATGCATTATGGTAATATGTGGTTTTCTACAGCTACAACGGCCGAATACTGATTCAGTGAAACGTGCTCGGGTGATAAATCAAAGTGGAAAAAGAGAAGCACTGCAACTGGATTGTTGGAAACAGTGGTGGAAATATTATATTTCTGTTCAATAATCTTGTTAATCTGAGAATTGTTGACTCAAAGCCCTTGAAATGAGTTTTGAGTGACACTATCCGGGTCGCTGGGTGTTAATCTCCTAAGTGAATTAAAAAACGACTCATTAGACGAGTGACAAACTGCTGATTAAGGAGTCACTGATGAGAAACACTTTCCTGATTGGAGGAATCATTTTGATACTAAACAGGGCAAAAAACAGAAGTTAAAAGGGGGGCATCTGAATACATTTCTGACTGAGCACTTTACACCCCACGCAAGGCTGAAATAGGATTATAGTGCCTCTCTGATGAAATCTTGCTTTAATCATATTCTCACTGTTAAATTGAAAAAGTTCAAATAAAAATATATTGATTTGTTTGGGCGTATTTACCCAGAAAACTAGAGAATATGGAGTAAACAAATATCTCCACCTTCACACACAATTAAAATCCCTTCTTACAGCCTTTCTGAACTTGTTGTTTACAAATGGTTCTTTTTTATTCTCTCCGCCAATGATGTTATATTTTCATCAGTGTTTGTTTGTGTTTGGAAGCGTTACACAAAAACTACTCGACGAATTGCCATGACATTTTATGGAGGGCTGGCAAATGACCCAAGGAAGAGCCTGTTCAATTTTGATGCGCATCCTGGATACAATTTTGTTTCACTTTCTTTAACCTTGCAAGATTAGGGTTTTTAAACATTTTCGTTGATTTCGCAGAAAGTTTTTCATGGATCTTGATGGGGGGGGGAATCTGGTATTTAGAGAACAGATTTTTAGAAGTTTGTGCAATTTGGTGCAGCTTGATTGGATTTCTTCATGGTTTTATCTCCTTTATCATTCTATTTCATATTAAGTGGTCACTTCCCATGAGCCTCCTGTGAAGCTGTTCTGATCCTCAGTGATATGACACACACATCATCCGTGGAACCACATGGCATATCTTGGTTCAAAACGAAAATTGCTCAAATAGTGGACTGCAATCAAACGTTGAAGCTCACGTTATCTCTCAGTGTTCATTCATAGTGTGGACACAGTGGATGGAGAGTCATCAGGAAGTTAAGAGAAACCAGTTCAGCCCTGTGACTCACTTCCAAACGTGTTGGTTAATGTTTCCTTAACTATAATCAGTCTGTTGGTAAAACACACACATACACACACACACACACACACACACACATATACACACACATATACACACACACACTCATCTGTCTCCATGACCCCAGAGGGCACTATTTTGACATACATCGATTTTCTGAGATTTATTCTAACCTTAACCGTAGTTACTTGCCTAACCCTATAACCTTAAAACCTAAAAACGTTTCTTCAACTTAAAATGTCATGATTTATGTTGTGAGGACTTGCTCTTTTTCCCCATGAGGAAGAAAAGTCTCCACGATGTGACTGTGTAAACAGATTCAAGTCCCCACAACATGAGTAATACCTGGATCACATACACACACACAAGTGTATATCTTGAGGGCGTCACTATATCAATACTATCATTCTCCTGCCAGACCTCTGCAGTAATGATGTCAGGTTGCATTGTGAAGTTTAATGGGTTTTTTTCAGCAAAAAAGACAAAAAAAAAATGCTATGTCAGTTTTATCCCTTATCATTTACTGTGCAAAACTAAAGCACGCCATTTACACAAAATTATACAGTGGCCGAGATTTTTTTAACCCAAACCTTTTTACTTCTGACAAAAAGAGTGAATACATTTCACCGCCAAATCTACAGGTTTTAAATCTCTGACCCCAAATCATTTCCTGTTGCGTCTCAAAAAGAAATGGGTGAAGATTTCCTGCACGGCAGTAGGCTCAGTGTTTTATCACTTTCCGTGTGAGGGTCTGGGCGCTTGTGTGCACGTGTGAGTCAGCAGCAGTCAGATGGCCTGTCAGTGTGCATTGGGCTCAGCACTGTGACAGTTGGGTGATCAGTCATGCCACATCCTGTTGGGTTCATCACAGAGGCGACTCCCAAGATGCTAGGCTCTGCAAGCTGGGAAAGAAAATGTGGAAAAAGAAAGATGCATTTTAAGAGATTCACACATGTGCATACAGTATATATATATATATATATATGCATTTGCTGTCCTGTATTTTTGTGTTTCCCCCATATACAGGTGCAAACTTAGTTTCAGCTCCTTTAATGCTGATTAAATGTGTCTTTTAATCTGAGAGGATGTCACGCATTTGTGGTTTGAGGGAGGGAAGGCAGCCTGTGCCAAATCCACCCATCAGGCTCACGTGACACATGGCAGAGTCACATGGAGCTGAGATGTAGACAGAGGAGAACAATCTTATCTTTACCTGTAGGTGGATACAGATTTTTCAGGCGTGTGCACAATTGGCTCCGGGCTCAGAGTTCAACAGGAGAGACAACAGTCCAGTCAAATTCAGATTAGATTGTGGCTGACATGTTTGTCAAAGGAGATGAAATCCCCAAAAAGGACCCAAAAAAAATGCTTCCCCTTGGCCATTATGACTGTTTGTCTGACTGTCTGAGTGTCTGACTGTCTGAGTGTCTGACTGTCTGTCTATGGATGGAGCAGCTCATTGGAATAATAGTCCTGATAATTATGAGGATGTTGTGCTGATGAGTATTTTGTTGTTTGACCTATAATAAAGATAGAAACTTGACAAGATGCTCCACATTCCTCATTTTAACACAGACAAAAGACGGATCTGTTCCCCTTGTAAAATGATGCATAGCCTAAAATGATTACTTTTTATTATAACTTTATTCTCAAAAGCTCTTTCTTCAACACATTACTGTGGGCTTTAAGATCTTAAAACTGAGAGGATAATTGAGGGAAGCAGCGAAATAAATGCATGAGGCAAGAACTATTGGAGGTCTAGAGGAGCAGCAGCAGTGTTTCTGATTAAACCAACAAAATCTGACTTCACTGTGAATTTCATGCCTCAGACATGTCAGAGTCAGTCGGTGTCTTCCAGTCACAGAGAGCCTTTCTCCACCTGCTGCCTATTTGCTGTACAGTTGTTTGTATGTGTGTGTGTGTGGAGGTCTTCATGTCTAGGAAACAGTGTGTTCCTGTTTGGCTTTTTGAATAATCCACGGTACCAGGGATACTGATCCACTACCACTGAGCAGAATGTGTTGTGTAATCTGCCTCAGATTGTTGCCCTACTTTTTATTCCTCCTACACTTGGATTCCCATTTTCCCTCTTTTCAGATTTGAGCCTAAAAACTGGGTGGATCCTTGAAATAGTCATAATAACATGACCCTTTTCATACTCTTTTGTCTATTGCAGCACTGATCATTAAATCGGCACAATGGCTGCTCCTCGATACAGGTTTTTTATTCATTCTTCCGGGCCACTCATTGGCCACTGGCATTCAGCTAATGAGCCGCACAAGACAGAATCTAGATGATCTTTTAAATAAAGAAATGTGCCCCCAGTGTTGGTTTGTCTCAGGGTGTAGCTGCACAGAGAAGTTATTCTACTGTACTGCTCTATGTGAGTGTATTTATGGGCGTGCTGACCGTCATTTGAAGAGCAGCTACATTAGAGAGTTTTGTGATATATTGTACCATGTCCAAGACATACGAATGTACTTCATTATTTTTGAAAAGTCATTGTGAACACATTTTCTGTGTAGGACTCTCCACCCACCACTTCATTTTATTTTCAGATTAAATCAGAGGGCCATGTTTGTGCATTTGCAAGCAAACACTTAACAGTGACCCACATTTCTTGTCTGAAGTAGGCCTGGATGATAAGTCAATTTGTCGCTGTGACCTAGAAATGCAGATGTCATGCAGAGCCCTTATCAAGCTCAATTTTTCTCCACTCAAATTACAGTTTCATTTGTCAGAGCTTATTATGGAGGTCAAATGGTACACACACACACACACCTGTACACAGCAGTTTAACCTAAACTCTCATCTACTCACATATCTCCTCTCTGTCAGTCTGAATCCTCCCCGGATCCATTTTCCTGCTCTGATTTGAGAGAAGACAACATCAGAGTCTTTCTCTCGTTCTGCTGTTTATCGAGGCTGACTCACAGTGACTCAACCTGGTATCGCCTCATGCCAAGTGTGATCATTTGTCCTATTTATGTGGAGCCTACTATTTTTTTTTCCTAATGTGTGAACTTGTTGTTTACACTCTTTTCAAACCCTCATTCAACCAATGACTCCAAAGCAGGATTTGCAGTGGATGAGCATTGATCCACTTGTTAGCTGACTCACATCCACTCTACATGACCCTGGTTACTGCCTGTGTTAAACGCCTGTCTAACCCTACAATAGACTCCATGTTGTGACTGTATGAATATGGATGTCTTTCTAATTCATATTACTGGTATATTAACTGTTATTCAGCATAACTTCTGCAAGAGGCACCGGCCAGCTGTTGCTTATAGAGCTTTGTGACCTGGAGTCCTAGTTATTTTTTTTTTATCATTCAAATATTGATTTAAGTGTTGATTATGGTTAGCTTAGAAGTTAAATCCATTTAAATAAAACCAGACTTTTTTTAACCTATCAACCTTTACCTATGTGTCCGTCTGCATTTGCTCGTTTGTTTGTTGGCATGATTACGCAAAAACTATGGAGCAAAACTCAGGGAGAACCCATTAAATTCCACCAGATTTCTTTAACAAAACAAATCAGGAATCTTAACGTGACTGATATTCATGTGTGTGTGCAATTTGGTGCAGATACAAATAAATAATCTCTGAATTTAAACGTGGTTTCATAAGGGGACTGTGTGGAGATATTCGCTCTGCTGAGAGCCATTCTAGTTTTCCTGTGTAATACAGGTACAGAAATGGACTGAGACATTGTGTAGAATCGTATGTGCAACAGTTGAGAGAGAAAAATAAAAGAATTGAGTCACAGCTTATCCTGTGGAACCACGTACTGTCAGTAATGTTTTAGCTAATTGCAGTACAGACGTCTAGTTTAATAATAAGTTCAGCAATGAAAGAGCAGAGAGCCCACGCACTGATTCATATCTGAATCTGTCATGAATCAAGACAGCTGATGTAGCCAATTATAATCTACATTTTTCTATATGATGCGATTACTTTTCCTCTGAGATGTTGACATTTTATTCATGCAAAAACTAAAGATAGAATTCAAACTAATTCAATGTATCACCCCGTGCTGTTTTAGACCATAGGCTGTCTCTAAAGATGGACGATACGTCTCCACTTCCTCCCGCTATCCGGAAATGACACTAAAATGTCCTTTGTATAAACGCTATCATTTTGCACGTTTTGAGCCAGAGTTTGCTCAGTAACGCTCAGAGATGGAGACGCAGAAGTGACGTCCCGTGGATACAGTCAGTCTCAGCCGTCAATCATGATGTTTCAATTAAAACCAAACTCACAGAAAAAATGAATACTTGAACAAACTAAAGTGAAACAACCTTTGTTTGGTCCATGTTCAATTCGCCAACATGGAGGAGGCAGTGTGTAGGACCTATACTGCAGCCCGCCATGAAGCCAGGGGGCGATCCTGAGGCTTTGGCTTCAATTTTGGGGAGCAGTCATATCGTCCATCGTTATATACATGATACACATATATGATCTAGACTGGAATACCCCCATAACTTGTCCAATAGTTGTGTTCAGACATTCATGGTCCCCAGAGAACTGAAAACAAGATATTTAATATAGATGAATGACTCTTATGAAGGTGTAACATGCATTATCAAACATTTATATATTTTCACAAAATTCTCCTGTTTCAATCTTTTGGAAAAAAAGTTATTTCCATCACATTGTCTGGTTTTAAAAAAATATTTAAAACCAGACAATGTGATACTGCACTTCATCATATAGTCTAGAACAGAGGTCTTCCACAGGGGGTCCGCGGAGGTACTGCAGGGGGGTCGCGACATTTTTGGTTGATTAGACAATTTTTTATATTTTTTTAATACATTTTCTTTTTTTCCAACCAATTTTTTTTCCACAAATTTAAATGTCTTTAAATACACATTAACATGAATCCAACATATTGTAGCGAACGGATAAATGGAGGCAGAAGACGTTATCTTTCTGTGTATTATTTGAATAGCTTAGTATTGAATGCACAATAACAGGGTAGCTATGTTTATACATGGCACTAGGCCCAGTTTAATATAAAACACAATTTTATACAATATATATAGTAGGGGGTCCCTGCTCCATCTCTCCATCAGTTTGGGGGTCCTTGGCCTGAAAAACGTTGAAGACCCCTGGTCTAGAAGGAACCGTGTTGTTGTTGATGAATGACTCAGTTGAAACTAAAAGGACTTTAACGAGCCCTCCTCTTGTTATTTATGCGTGAGACGTCAGCTCCGCTCATCCACCTCAGTGGAAGTCAGAACACTGCAGATGACAACTCCCTCCAAAAGTACGTCGTCTTGTTGCTCGCAGGCTTGTGTTTCATGCTCACTGCACGATTCGGAGGGTTTTCTTTTCCTCTGCCTGTCTCACTGTCCTTCATTTAGCCCTGTAACCCCCCATGTGCCTGTGACCCATCAGCATGCTTGTCTGAGATACTTAACCAACTCATTATATGTTGAAAATAATACCAAATCATTATTATTATTATTATTATTATTAATAAGTATAGGTCCTTTTAATCAACATTAAGATGGAGCTTCCCCAACTTCTCTCCTCATGCTTCCTCTCATCCCATCATGTGACGGATCAGTATAAAGCTGTGCTCCGGTTCACACACTTGTGTCTGTGCCGGTCTGCAGGTGTTTGAACACAGATCTGTGTAGTGAGAGCATATGTTGACCAGGCCAGAGCCGTAAACCACGGATCTACTGAACACTAATGGCTGTGTGGAGCAATGAGGTGAGAGAGGTAATCACTAACCAGGTACACTGTGTATTTCTCTAAATGGTCACAATGCCATATTATGTCGGCCTTTCTGGAAGAACAGTTTCCACAAATCGGAATTCACCTTTATCTCCAGTTGTATTCAATCAAAAGGCCTCTGTTGGAAAGCAACATCAGTCGTAATGGACTGTTGAGTGCTTGTTATAGCCTGCAGATAGGGAGGACAATAAAATACCCACAAAAACAACAAGATGATTATAAACATATATAAAATCAAATGAATGTATCTAACTACACAGACTGACTGTTGACCCTATGATTTCACAATGACAATTCAAAAAGCAGATTCCAGTTAGAGGGGAGATGGTTTTGTTTACTGGAAGATGCAGTAAATCTTTATGATGGTGGTGCGTCTACAACCCGGGTGGATTTTACTATGCAGTGGAAACAATCTCAAACATTTTATGTGCAGCGTATTTCGAAGAGGTTTCACCATCTTAAATCCAACATTTTAAAAATCTACCAAACATTTTACCATGAGAGCAAAAACAACTTGGTGGATTTCCACTAAACTTGGTGAAAGGGTGTAGTATGGGTAAAAAAAGAAGCCAGTAAATTCTGATGTGGATCCAGGATTTTAAAAAAATCTTTCTTTAACATTGTGAGATTTTTCTTTGGGTGATTTTTCTTTGTTTTCTTTTTTAACACTTTTATCAGGGGACTGATATTGCAATTTGGTGCAGATCCAAATAAAAATCTGGACCTAGGGAATTTAAATTTGGTTTCATAAGGAGACAGTTGGGTCTTGGTGGAGGTATGTGCTGATCGTGTGGCACCAATTTAGGCTACTTTTAAGGAGGTTGAATCAAGAGATGGATGATTTAATTTACTGTTTGATTTTGTAGCAAAAATCAATCTCAACATTGTGGCACTGTAAGGCTGTAAAAATAAACCTTGTAATACACTGCATAGTCATTTCAAAGCGAATGTTTGTTCCTTGATTCTAAAATATCAATTTCTCGAGGGAAAATCTGGGGGAGCAGGGTTTTTTTTCTCCTGGTGCATCTGTCGTGGAAGAAAAAAAAACCTGACGCTCGGCGGCTCTTTTAAGGTTAAACTGCTGCCTCTCCAGCTCGTCCTCAGCTGCTCAGGTGTTCCCACGCAGCGGCAGAACTGGGTCACTAGGCCGACGACAGGAGCGGTGCTTTGTCCTGTCAACACTCATCAAACTCATCAAAATCTGACTGCCTTCTTTTCCTTCTCAAAGGAAAAACCTGGCATTACTGTCTGTGTGTGTGTGTCTGTGTGTTCACAGACGTCATATGAGAGCGGCTTCTCTTTCTTCAGCTTGAATTAGTCCCTTTACATAGCGCAGTGTTATATTTAAAGTTTAAGCTGAAGTCTCTCTCCACATCTCTCTTACAGCTACATGCAGCCGGAGGACGATCACAGGCCGAGCACGACGGCAAAGACGGTGTGAGACAAAAATATTCTTGATTCGTTCTGTAACGTTGCACAAATGAACTGAATAATATCAGATGATTAACCTTTTTACATTTCACTGACAATAATCTTAATTGAATTAGCTGCTTGAGGCAACAGCCAATATTGTGGGACGTGTAGGCCGTGGCAATCTTGACTAAGACTCCGTCTTCCCTTCACTTTACACAGTTTACAGTCCGACAAATGTCTCTTTTATCACACGAGTCAAACTTTCTCCAAACAAAAAAACAAACAGCGAAACTTTTTTAAAGATGTTTTGGGTCCAGACGACATGTTGGCTTATCTCGACTATCGGTTATCTACATATGAATTCAGATAAATTAAAAAGCTTCTCGATGCATTTCGGTCAATGTGTTCCACCTCTTTTAATCTCCACATTTTTTACCTGCGGGCAACCAAAGTCTGCTCAAACGTGATTGGTCAAACTCAAAACGTAAACCAGAAGACTTCTGGCCCCAAAAATATTATCTATTGTCAGGAATATTTCCAGGCACCTAGGGGACCAGATCAAAAGGGAGCGGGGGGCTCTAACTAAAGCAAATGTCTGTAATCTGGGAAATCTGTGAAAATCAAGCAATAATGGTGCAAACTCAGAGCAACTTACATTAACTGCATCAGGCTCGGGTAGTTCTCTCTGGGGCTCTCGTCGCATTTGGACAGAAAATTGTGGCCTGAGAAATTCTCTGATCTTTACAACATCGTTTCACCGCTCATCCGGCGTGATGTGTTACCTTGAGCAGGTTGGGTCGGCCCAGGACGATCACCAGGATTCACTGCGTGTGTTTTTGTGATTAAATGTATTTTGGGGACCAGTCGGGGGTTTCCCTCGGTGACCACCCATCGCCTGTCAGTCATGTAGTGTGAAATCACAACGACTGCGAGACTCACGAATACAAGACAGCCAGTTGTGTAGTGTGAACTGCCCAGCACCCCTCTGCCTACCTTATTGCAACGCCCCTGGTGCAAAGGTGTGCGTAAATGCCTCATGATAACACCGAATTCAACAGTGACAAATCAGATGTTTTCTTTTTTTTTTGAAAGGAGTCAGCCCATACTAATCAGATGTAGTTTCTCACCGTCGTGTCGACACAGCAGACAGATAAGCTGGATGTCACATACCGTGGAGAAGTGTGCCAGTGACTCCAGCCTTATCAGTGTATGCATGAGCAGCTGGTGCACACAGATTTGAGAAGATGCAAAGTGAGCCAGATGGGACCTTTTGGAAGTGCAGGGACTAAGGAGCCTAATCTCAGTGATGAATGCTAATGAGAACCTTGGTGCTGACACGCACTTTTGTGTTTTTCCACAAATGACTGTGTGACTAAATCAAAATAAGATGTGGTCTTTTCAGTTTTTGCAATGAAATGGAATTTTATCAGTGTCTTCTCTGTTTCCTGCTCCCACAAAAAAAACAAATCCATTATATTGTTTTGAATGTTTTGTCTTAGCATTATTACCTTTTCTTACTGTGCACATCCTTTTGTGGGTGAGGGTCGACGCTTTGGGCTCTACAGTCTGTGTGCATGTTCCTGTTTCCCCTGTTTTTTAGAGTAAACCAGGCTGAGCTGTTGTGTTGTATTGTCTGTTTGTGTTTATGATATTAACATGATATTAAATGAACGTCCCACAATCCTCTCAACTAACTTGTAAACTAGGTAAATTTCTTCATCCAACAAATGAGGGTTGAGCATTCTGCTGCAATACACTTGAATTTTGTGTGTAGTTATGTTTATGTTGCCTATTATTGTTGTTAATTGTTTTAAATTAAGATTTGTATCTGTGATCTCTCATATTGTATCTTATCTTATAGTTCTGAGGTAATATGATATATATTCATATATATTATTATTATTATTTGTTATCTTGCTAAACAACAAATTATTTGAAATGTATATTTATTGTCCTCTTAGAAATACATTTCATGAAATGTGCTTAAAAATGGTAACAATTGTGACAGTAATCTCAGCGATCTTTGAATAAGACAGATCATTTAAAAAATGGTTCCTCTGAACTAAATTCCTCTAATCCAGCCTCAGGATTTCAGATGCAGAGGAAACCTTAGTTAGCATGCAGAGCAGCACTTACAATGTTGTAGGAGACACATATAACAAGATGTTGCACTGAATCACATCAGATGGGACATAAATCCCCAAAGTTGCTTTGTACATTTTCAAACGCCTTACCTCACTAAGCTTCTCATCAGGTTTGATGGCAGAGCTTGATGTTGTCCCTGACAACAAGCTGCCCCACAGGGCCTCTTTACTCTTCACTTACTGAGAGATCGTGGATCCTTACTGATATTCTGAAAACCCTCATTAACCGAACAGCAGGTTTTCTGCACACAAGACGGTAAATATCTGAGGGGAGTCCTGATATGTGCTCACACACACACACACGCACGCACACACACACACACACACACACACACACACACACACAAACATAGTCGCCCACCTTAATCCCGTTTACTGCTCTCTCCTTCACTCTGCCCTCACCTTGTCTTCTCATTCCTCCCTCTCTCGTTCCTGCTTCTGTTAACACTCTCTCTCTGTCTTCTCCCTCCTTGTGCACATTGAGGCTTCATCCATCTCTAATGTGTAATATAATAATAAATAGTTAACCAGTTGACAGCTCTATCCTGTCCTCATGTGCTCCATCTTCCAAATGATCAGGCGCACTCTGCGAGTACACAGGCGTCGACGGGGGCAACGAGGGCTCCCGCACAAAACAGAACAGAGGTTGGTGTCGACACACAGCGCTGAATCACACCAGGCTCTCTCGCCTCTGTCACTTGAGTTCACAGGATATGGACGGCATTCTACTTGTGTTGAATGGAAATAGGGGTCTCCTGTTGAGGTCATTCTTGTGAGGGTATAGGAACTAACTAAACCTGCAATGTGAATTAAATGTATGTAGGTTTCCAGAGATCTCATCTGGAAATGAGACATTTTCATTCAGGCTAAATAATGGACATCTAATTTATTAAGGATATGGTTGTACTGTCAGGAACTCATATTATTAACTATATACAATAATATACTATATATGTATTTGATCACGTCTTCAATATCATGTGAAATATTCCATATTACTTACTCCTATTATCACTACTACTTACTGCCACTTTTATATCAGTTTAATGTATCAAGTAACTTACTGATTTTATTCTCTATTGTTATTTCTATGAGGCACTGGTTCACTGCATTACTTTATTTTTTCTTTTATGTGTTAGACTTAATACTCCATTGTTTTATTCACTGTATTCTATTATTTATTGTGATACTGTAATGCTGGCACAAGAATTTCCTTCTGTTTTATTAAAGTCCTATCTTATCTTATCTTATTTTATTATCTATATGTAATTTGTAATTTTAGAGAGGATACTGGCAACTAGAAAGAATTGACCCATCATGTCTTCTACTCCCTCACTGTCTCTTAAAGGGGTATTACACCAACTTTACAGGTCAGGTTAAGCTCACTTCTTTCTACCTCCACCCGCTGAGATTCATTTCCACACGTTTTCAGACTGACTCTAGTGACGTCCCCTGAGGCAGATTTATCAGACTCCACGCAGCTTCCTCCAGAGTCACCACCTTTGTAGAACTTTTCTCAAATGTTAAAACCTGACACAGACTTGGATGTGTTCAAATTGGTGTTTGGCTGCCATCAAAAAGTACCTATGTAACCACCGTATTTCAAGCTCTCTCCATGTCCCACCACGTAAGATGGGTCTAATAGAGGTTTGGGTTACAAATCCTACTGTTTCCTGAGAGTTTTTAGGGCATTTCAGATGTTGTCATTGCAGCTGTCACATTTTGGGCTCTCAATATGTGACTGTGTCAATATTTTCACCCATCACATGTTTCTCGATGTCCAAAACTCTACTAAACTACCCTCACAGTCCAATCTAAGACCACCACTTTTGGTTGACACTCAAATATTCACACATTTCTCTCATCTTTGGTCTGGGACACCACAAAACCAGTTAAAGGGGTCTAAAGACAACAGTTAACTACATGCATCCAACAGAGTATTACATTATATTTATGTTATAGTTGTTTTGTATAATTAGATATATGAGTGATAGATTTATTAAAACAATTATATTCATATATATCCTATTATTAACATTTTAATTTCCATGAAATATGTTTTACATAATAAAGTCGTCAACATTGTTTCCTAGTAACTGTCGTGGCAATTTTGCAATCCCACTCTGACAACGAGGAGCGAGACACAAATCTCACACTTTAATGCTCAGAGCATGGTACACAAGACCAAGGTTGGTTTGTACACCGACGGGAAGCTGTTCTTTCTCTTTATACCTTCGGCTCGTTCCTCCCCCTCTGGTTGAGGTTGTTTCTTAAGCCAGACAGTCTCCATCCACCCAGTCCACAGCATATCCTCCCAAACCAGCCTAACAGAGACATTCTTCATCCATCTTCATCCTCGCCCTTCACATCCATTCATCCATCCGCAATATCCAATACAGCCTGAATTTCCATCACAAGATTTAACGATACATCGTTGTGGCGTGGTCCATGCTAGTGGATGTATCTCTGAAGCATGTTTAAGTACTGTGGTGAAATGGAAAGCAGATTTATAGTGGGGAAAGATTGATGATCATTACAGTATATGGCTATGTTAGTTCAAAGTACAGCCCAGAGCACACTGTACTGTAGTTTCCTAAGTCAATACTTTAGCAGCTTCCCCATGGATAAATCTCTCTTCATAAAGGATAAGGCTGTTTCTCCTGTCACTGCTCGACCCCTCGATTCTCTACACAGGATGTATCCAAGGGTCAGAGCCTTACAAAAAGTGGATTGTTACATCACACTCATTATATAATAAGAATTTCTCCCTGGTAGAAAACCCACTAAAGCCACAAAAGGTGATGGTGCACAGTGTCTGAACATTTCTTGGATCCTTAAGTTGAACAAAGCCGAGGGAGTATCGATTACATACATTCCCTCGCTCCCTCTCACTTCCCTCTGTGTTAACTTTCACATCTCTTCCCAGTCTTCCCTCGCCCTTTTCTCGTTCACTCATCTGTGGCTCCTCTTCATCTTGTCTCCTACCTATTATTCCAACCAACCCCCCACCTGCTTCTCCGTCTCCTCACTTAGAGGAGAGATAATGAGCCCCGCTGAGCCGCCATCGGTTTCCATGGCATTTCCTCAGGCTTTGTCACTCATTCACGCACAGACATCATTTCGCGTGCACTTGAATATTCTTCCATGTAGAGCATTCCATGTGTGAGAATTAAAAAGTAATATGTTCTCAATTCAACTTTATAACAATGCAAAAACTTACTTTACATGAAAGAATAGTAATGTGACTTAAACATATTGTTGTAAACCCAAAGATGTACAACTATGTCTGGAGTTCTGTCTGATTTTACACTAAAAATAAAAAATGAAAGATTATTAAAGCCTCAAATGTCTGAATTTAACAATAAATCTTTCAATGTGTAATCCATCCATGAGAGCTGGGACTGGCTGCAGCCTCCTCTGCGACCCTTAACGTGTTAGTGGTATAGATCACAATAATAATTTTGTGTTTTAAACAAAACAAAAATGATTGCCACAGTATTTCTCTGCTTCGTGCACAGTATGCAGAATGAACTAGTAATGGCTGGATACTCAGAGCCTGAGAGTCTTTGCTAGTTTCAGACCACATTGTCTTAAATAGGAAACGCACACATCTGTGTGCGCGTGTTGGTCTTAAAATGAAGTGTGGTCAGGTGCATTGTTGGTGTGTTGCTATCTTGAGGAAGCAGAGACTGATTGTGCGACTCACCAACAAAAAGCTGGTCTGACGTCAGTGGTGCAGTATCATTTATTATTGAGGTACATTACATTACAATATTACTGCTACACAACTAAGTTTTTATTTGAAAATAAATAATTTCTGCTATAGATATGCCTGGCCTCCACACTACTGCAGAGTTTTAAAGCCGCTAAAACTGAGAAGTTTGGAAACACTGCTGTACCTTTTTCATTTTGAAAACCTTTAGGCAGAAACAACATGTTTGACGATGACGTGGACACACAACTGCATGCTAATGTGGTCTTTTTAGTCCCAATGTAGTCTTCACTGATTCGTCAGGCTCCAATAATGTGACCCTCTTGCAGAAATTGTTGTTTTCAAACAACAGCGTAGTGGTATGGATGTAGCCTTAGTCATTGTGATGATGTGTTGCTGTGATGTGTATATCTAGGAATTTGTTGAGTAACTGAAAAAAAAAATCGAAACGTTCACTGTAGGTACACTCTTCAGATTTAGCTGGATTCATTGTGACAGACACAGGGGTAAATATATTTGAGCCTCATTGTAAATAATACTGAAACAGAAATTGGAGGCTGCTTTCAAACTCACCCACTGAGCTCAGAATGCAAATGCATGTAGATCAGCATCCCGCTGCTGCGTAAACATACTCGAACAGCATTTACATCTGTGCCTCCCACAGAGGCTGCCGACAAATTACATATAGGTCCTTTACAAGAAACTGTCAACAAATAGGTAGTTTTCTTTACCCAGTGATTCAAATCAACATGCAGCAGAGATATTATGAGAGGGGAAGACGTGTGTGGCAAAGAACGTCCACACAGAGATAAGTACAGCACGACCCTATTTTAATGCTAATGTCCCTTTTAACCATATTCTCCACCAAGATGTGAACCACTGATTTCACACAAAAGGGGAAATCCTCGGACAAGCAAACTCATCAGAGGCTGGAACAATTTTTTGCATGATTATGTAGAATTGACGCTTTACGGCGTGTTTACAGTCTGCATCTGCATACACCCTAGATATAATCAAATACCATACATGTAGGTCACAGCTTTTTATATTAAACTTTGTGGATAGGTTGCTTTTTTCCTGTCTCTATATGCTATTGGTTGGGGAATTTTGAGGGACTTGTTGTGCAAAAAAATCCAAGCACAGAGGACAAATCCAAGAGCAGATTTTTCCTGTGTGCACAGAAGCAGCGTGATCGCGAGGAAAGGAGCAGAAGCCGGAGCGAGGGAAATGTGCAACAAAATATCTGAATGCAAGCGCACAGTTTGTGCACAAGCAGAGCAAACCTCAGCACAAATAGGGTATATCTAAGTATAAGCCCAGGGTTTTTGGGCGAGAGCATTACAAAATCTGAACATGAAATAAGTATTGCTCTCAAACTGAAAGACCACGCTCTCAAATAAAGAAAGAAGGGGGAAAAAACTCCATCACTACTGCGAAAAGCTGCTGTCCCCTAATAAGAGGACTTGAAGTAAATACCAAGCCCCGGGTGAGTACACCCAAATCCTGTTAATATTTTCTGCGGCTCACGGGGAAGCCAATCCGATCACGCAGGTTTCCCCAGCGATGTCTTTAGAGTGTGATGAAACTGTCTGTAAGCCCTGACATTTTGTGAATGCTCCACCTGCTGCTGCAAAGGTAGACAGATGCTCTGGAGGAAAAACAAAATGTTCACACCTTCACCATGAAACTGTTTGCTGTTGAGAGTGAACATGCCCTTCTGATGAGAAAAAAAGTGAGATGCAGCTAAATAAATAAAGAAACATTGATCTAATATTTTTATCAGTGGTTGGAGACTTTTGGAAAACAGACTTAAGAGCCGTGTTGTGTTCTGCATATTTAAGCTCTGGGCAGCAATCCGTGCTACCCTGCTTCTTTGTTTCTCCTCTCTCTCAGTCTCCACCACTTTGGATGATACCTGTGATAGTCAACTGCAGTCACCATGGAAACACTGTGCCAGTCTTTTTAATTGACAAATGGGATAGAGAAGGAAAACAGCCCAGCTGCCCAGAGACAGCGCTGACAGCAGTGTGCTCTGGTTATTGCAGCAATATTGATCAGTTGCTCAGTTCAGCTTCTATGTTGTCACGGCCTTATTATGATTATTTTTCCTCTGGATGCTGATTCCTGAGTTCATCCGCTTTCTTCATGAATTTATCAAACAAAAGTGGAAGTTTGAATTTTGGTCAATTGTATATCTCATAACATCATGTGGTCTGTGTAGGATTAACAACAATGCTCAAGTGTTAATCAATTGTTAAACAATTTAAATGATTGAAGTCTTTTTCACGCTAAAGCAAAGCAAAATTTTAAACAAAAAAATGCATTAACTATCATGAAGGGATGAAATGTATGTGTTCTTATGTTAAGTTTTTACTTGACTTTTATCTGTTTTGAAAATGTTTTATTGAGGTGTTTTTTTGCACATGTTTTATGTTTCATGAGATATGTCTTGTTTTAAATGTGATGTTTTGTAGTGTGTGGACCCCAGGAGGAGTCGCTGCTGCCTTAGTGGCAGCTAATGGAGATCGAAATAAAGAATAACCATTATAAACAAAACATAATTTCACTGATGAATAAGCATAATGATACAATAACTCAATATACCTGTTGCTTTCTGTGTCTTCTCCAGTATTTGGTTTTCATGGGGCCCTTGAGGCGATTATATGTTGCCACCAGTATAAAAGTGTTAGCACTGACCCTCCATGCTCTTTGGTTTTCTTTAAAGAAAAACCGGCCTGTCAGTGACAATATCTCGCTGCGTACAATGTGTGATGTTACCGCTTGTGACAAGTTGCCTCCACAGTTCGTTGCCGACGTATCGGTCGTGGCACTTGTGAGTTTGACATGAAAGGGACATCGATGGATTCCTAGTTATGTCAGAGCGAACGAAGCAGGGGGCTTTCCTTTGACCGGCATCCAACTGTGCTGCGTGTTTTATCTCCTCCAGAGGGCGAGAAGGAACAACACACACTGTTCACACGCCTGTTCTCGCTCCATCCAGTGTCATGAAAGGCCATGAAATCATTCATAGGAGCTGAACAGTAGCCTGGAATAATAAAATACAATATCCTTAATATCCTTAATCCTAAACAGATCATATTATCAAGATAATATTTCAAAAAGGTGTTTTTTGAGGCCACTGTTAGAGAAATGGACAAGCACTCACACAATCTCTTTCACCATCACTCTGCATGTCCTTAAACATCAATCAAACATACATATCAAATGTCAAACAAATGGAAAACCTCTGGTGACTCTGGGTTCAAACGAAAAAAAAAAAACCCCTGAGGATTTTAGATTTTGACAGCAGCGTCCTCTCATCTTGTTTGTGTGTCCATGACCTAAAGTTCTGAGCTCTTCATCCATCTGCAAAACTCTGCAGGGCCTCTGTAAAGAGCAGATGGGTTGATTGATCGCATTTCAGAACTTCAGTCCTCCTCAGTCCTCCTCAGTCCTCCTCAGTCCTCTTCAGTCCTCCTCAGTCCTCTTCAGTCCTCCTCAGTCCTCCTCAGTCCTCTTCAGTCCTCTTCAGTCCTCTTCATCCTGCAGCCACACAGTCTCCAGCTGGGCTTTATCCTCAGGTTTGTCGTGTTTGTGTTGTTCAGAAGGATCATTCTGGCATTGGGCTTTTTTCCTGCTGCCTAACAACCTGTTTATGCAGCCATGACATTTAGCCTTGACCTAATCGAGAATTCACAGAACAAAGAATCAGCATCTGAACTGAAAGCACAAACAATGGACTTTTGTTTTTGTATAATATTTGTTTACTCAACACTTAAAGAATTAGGAAATATGTGGGTCTTATACTACTATTACAGTGGGAAATCTTACTTTGCATCTACGTCTTTGTTACATTGAAAACGTGTCATCCAGTTAGTTTTGGTTTCTCATTGTAATTTAGGGAGTGCACTAAAGAATTTAATATTTCTGTCGTCACCACCATACGGGTTGTGTCTACTAAAACATGACATTGATTGGTTTGTAGACCGGCATGTGTCCAATATCGCCGTGTTGTAAATTCAGCAGGAGGAAGTCATTTCGTTTCAAAGATTAAATTAATTTCATTGTTCAAACACTATATCATCGAAGGCGAATACTACAAGCAACCATGTTCTGTATGAGATGACATAGAAGCTTCCACTTCCTGCAATCTGTCCAAAAGTCGGATATAACCGTGCCACCAAAGGTTCAATAAATCAATCAGCCAATCATCAATGTAATCCAGTCCACGGCTGATTGTGAAAGTTCACACAGAAGCGCCTCACTGCTCATTTTGTTTCTCCTTTGAATCTTTATCCCTGTAAGCAACTTGAAATGTGGTCATAAGACAGGAGACATATACACGTACCTGAGATCCCTGGTAACCACCTTTCACTATAACTTAAAGCCACAGTAAAGGATTCAGGGCCTCTGGGCGGCAGAAGAACAAAACAAGCTGGCAAACACACAGCTCTCCCACTGTCAATATTTAAAGACTGACCTTTAAGACATATTTTTTCGTCTGAAATTGACATGCACTGTCTCATCTCATAGAGGTGAGGGGTCTCATGGCTGTGTCATGATTCTGTCCCTGTCATTAACTTGTTAAGACTTCCTGTTGTTTGAAACTTTGCATTGGTGGGATTTTATTATTCGGTCTGGTCTTATAATCGTCTTGTGTTTATACTTTGGTCTTTTATTTTTGGATTAAAATTTTAGATTTTTTTTTTAAGTTCCTGTTTTATTTTGAAACCTCTTTCCTTGTGCGTCTATCTCTTACTTTACTTCCTGCCTTTGTCTGGTTTGCCCTCACCTGCCAGAATGTGTCACCCCTGAGTTCAAGTGTCACTGCCACCCTAGTGTCTACACAGTCTGTGCCCCTCACTCTCTTTTATCAGTTCATCTGTAAATGTCCCTGCATTTCCCTCGTGCTGATGTGTCGCTGGTTGGTTCGATTCCCTGGTTGGTTTCCCTCGTGTTTCAGTTCTGCTTCCTGTTTGGCCTTTTGTTTGTTTCTGGAGTTTTCGAGTTTGGATTCTCGACTTCCCTTCCACCTGCCCACTGAACACCCGACCCCCTGTCTGTGCACTAATGGTTATATTCTGTAAACTTAAATGCAAGTCGGCCTCCTACTTTGAACTGTATTTGTAGAACCCAGTAATTGTCTCTCATTGATGTGACACTGACTGAAGAGTCTGAACTGCAGCAAACATTGGCTCTGTGGTAATATTGACAGTTTCTTGACTTGTATTTGTTAAGTGAGCTGTCAATAAATGGATCATTGGGCAAAAGTGCACATGTTGACATTAGTTATCAGGCTAGTTAGCTGCTCAGCTGTCTCAGTTTAACCAGCGTACCTGCAAATATGTGAGGTTAGCTGCTAAAATACGATGCTGTATTTCTTCAGGTTCACTAACTTCACACTGAGTAACGTCAACCTGTGTCCTAGAAATTCTGTTCATGTTTTACTAAACAGTTTGTGCAAGTACATTGCATTGTTTTTTACTGAATGAAGCAAATATTAACAACAGCAGAGTCATCAAAAGGGGGTTGGGGTCGAATTTGGGATATAAACCACATGACTGCCACACCAGGGACTGGACTTTGCGTCTAGATTCATTAAATATGTTGTGGCTACAGTCACTGAGCTTTTTTTCTCTATTAAACCAGAACTTTCAGTAGAATTTATCAGCGAACATTTCACTGATGCGTTGAGACTGACAGTCTTCATGTAAAATCTTCGCAGCCTCTTATTAATGACCCATATTTGCGTTTCGTGACCTTTAGCAGCAACCGTAATTGTGACAGGGCTGAAAGGAGGAATTGTCGAATAACATGGAATAGAATGTAGGAGTCCACATCTGGAGCAGGGATGGGGTAGACAAATGAAAACGCAGGAGTTTCACACAGGAGGCTGCTGTTCAGTTCCGATGTGAAACCTTTCCATTCGACCCGTTTCTGTGTCAAACAGACATTTCCAAACGATACTGAAAAATATACACGACGGCCAAAAATCACAAGAAAAACAGAGAAATATGTAATTTCTGCTTCAGTGTGAATATAAATGTGTGTCTTTATGGCTGTGACTCATGAGCTGTCACAGGATGTGAAGCTGAACCACTCAGTGTGATTATTCTGCTCAATGACCTATTTTTACTTACATGTGGAGATTTAATGGATTTATTTTTGAGTCATGTCCGGTTTCATCTGAGCACTTCTTTGTCCAGATGATGTTTTGCACAGTTCTGCTGTGGCACATTTGTCCATAAAACACCTGACTGCAACAAATCAATGCTTATGGATATGCCTTTGCATTCTGTGTCTGTGTGTCGTATCTATGGGTAAATGAAACAAGTATGAGGTCTATTGTTTGTGTGCACCGATCAGAAATCATTTTGAAATCAGACATTTTCTCCTGCTAAATCAGTAACAACAGAAACCTGAAGTCCTCTGAAGGTGTGTGTGTGTTATTGTTTTTTTCCCTTGTGTGCACATGCACTTCAATGTGTATCAATCTTGTATCCACGCACGTGCCGTGCAAAAGAGCTGCACGTGGTTGTCTTGTGTAAGCGCTTGCTAAGAACGTTTTCTGTGCTGCGCGGTCGTCCCTCTCTTCCCACTGACTTGTTGACATGTCCAGAACACCAGGTGTGTGTGTGTGTGTGTGTGTGTGTGTGTGTGTGTGTGTGTGTGTGTGTGTGTGTGTGTGTGCGCGTGCGTGCGTGTGCGTGTGTGTTCGTTCTGCAGTGTGACTTAATGAGATGCATTGTTGAAATGAGGCAGCAAAAATCTCTTTTCTTTCTTTTGTTAGAGAAAAGTCAGGAGTTGAACTTATCCTTAATTAAACTCCTATAATGTTTTGAAAGATTAGAAATAATTAATAACTAATATTGAAAAATGAAAACAAAGATGAGATGGAAAAGGTCACCCTGTCTGCTTCTTCTTCTTCTATGATTACCTTTCCCATCTGAAGACAAAGGACGAGTCATCTACCAGCAGATGGGAAGTGAAAGTAAACTTTGATCTCAGTGAGTGTCAAGGATTTTTTAATTTAATATACTGTAAAATATGGCATCATTTCAAAATGGCTTTTGAACTGCCTCTGTCATCTAAGCGGGATGATCCACTTTGAAGAGTAAGCCAGCTCCATTTAAGGTTCCCTACTCTTCAAAGGGGGACCCTCCAGTCGTGCCTTTTTCCAATGATTAGAAACCACTTTAGCCCCAGCCACCAAACATCTCCACCTTTCTGTCCTCCCGCAGCCTCTGTCGCTTCAAAGTCCTGTGTTGCACCTGGAAAACACAAGTTGGCCTATGCACTCACATCTAATGGATACCTCGAACTCCCTATTTAAACAGAAAACCAGGGGCAGGCTCCTCTGGCTTTCAAGTAATTACAAGGATAAGTGAGGATGCAGAGTGGGGTTTTCCAGTTTGGTTGTCAGGGGTTGCCAGGTGTTACAAAACACCCAGGTTACAGAGAGTGGCAGCCGAACATAAAGCAAGGCTGTCGGGGGTGTTCGAGTAATGAGGACCATCTGGGCGTAATTTTCCAAGCACAATGAACCACGTCCATCAGCCGCCAGGTTTTCCCGTCCGTGCATTGACCATCGCCATTCATGCTAGAGAATGGAGGGAAGGCGGCAGGAGCTAAAGATTGGACACGAAAAACACAAATTACCAGAAATTCTTCCCTTTCTCCTCGGACCTGGGGAGTGAGATAAATGACACTGACCAGGAAATGACTTTTTGAAGAATGATAATAAACGACCCATCGATGTGCGACTTGGAGGAGGATTACAGTCGTCCAGAGAGACTGTGTTATGTAACACGTGCGGCAGAAGAGGCTTTATCGATCTATAGACGGTTCTGATTTAAGTCTGACTCCGTCTGCTCTCTTACGCTTTACATCCTCCCACCACTGGGCCATTTATTAGCTTGGTTTCATACATTTATAAGCAATTACACAAAAATACGCCGAGGTATTGATTGCAGATTACTCAGAAAGGATCAATAATCTTTTCATGTTTCATATCCTGGATCTACAGCGAGCCGCTCCATGTGAGGGTAAAGCTCAGGACACACAATCAAATTTACTACTAATATTTGATTCATGTGAACCAATGAAATGTGTCGGGCGCAGTGTTTTGAGGTCTCTGATAATTGCCACTTTATTTGAGCTTTGATCTGAAAAATTGACTGGTTTTCCTTTGATGGTGTGAGTGAGAGCGACAATAACTGAGCTCATGCAAACAGATGGCAGAGGAACTCACTGCTACAGCTCAATTTTACTCTGTGAACCTGGAGCTTTTAAGAAACAATAGATAAAGCCTGGAAATGAGAAGGGATTTTTTTTTTCTATACCCTTTATCCCCTGGCACTCCTTGCTTTACAGAGGACAGCTACACAGCTCCAGAGTCAGTTGTATACTGTGAACCTGGAGCTTTTAAGCAACAATAGGTAAAGCCTAGAAATGAAAAGGGATTATTATTTTTTTACCCCTTATCCCCTGTCCTCACACTCCCTGCTCGGCAAATGGCTGCCCTTATATTCCCCTGCTTTTCTTTCAGGAGGCAGTTGCTGTATATATATCAACAATCAATACTTCCTGAACAAAAGATCAATCGTACCCTCAGATTGGAGGTACACTGGTTAGTCTTCCTGACTATAGGCCTTAATTGAAAAGAACACTCACTTTGACTCTAGCACTGTTACGAAAACAACATTATTTGAATATTCCATGTGAGATTTAATGGTTCATTACATATGATCACTTGTTTTAATTATAATTTTAAAACATGGTCTTTCCTTGAATCTAACTCCATTGTTTTTGTGCCTCAGCCTTATTTGATCTGCTGTGTTGCTTATAAAAATGGGTATTTGTGGCTGAGTGTGTAGCATTATGACAAAATGTAATATGCACTCGTCGCAGATTTAGAAAGACTAAGTCGTATGATTCAGATTGATTAATCGTATGATTATTAATGCATAGATCTTCGGTCTTACTGTTTTGCACATTGAAGGTTTGTCGGTTTCATCAGAGGAAGCAAATACAAAATTCGTCGTTGGTATAAATGTGTAAAAGGGAATTCGTTTCCACACTAAAGGAGAGTGCACCACATGAACCAGAGTGAACCCAGAACAGTATGTAGGCAACCATCAGTGACATCGATGTCCCCATTTAATTCATACTGTACGTGACAGCGCATGTACACTTTCAAATTCAAGCAGCTTTCTATCCTCATCACTCTGCTCCTCCACCTCTCCACTGTTATCCAATGATTTCATCAGATTATATCCAATCATTTTCTTAGCTGAGGCTGAAATTAAAGAAGACATATGTCCACAATATTAATTTGGGTTATTGCCTGAAAATGTTCACACACTCCAATGTTCAGAAAATGCATCACTTTCCTCAAACTGTCCATTGACGCAACTTTCACATACACAAAAAAACTGAAAAAGCTAAATATGTGTCTTTAAAAACAACTTACATTCCTTTCTCTCTCTTCAGGTATATCAGTGTAAACTGCTTTCCACGTTGCCCCTCCACCACCATATACATTATATCCTGTCTTCTAATTGTAAATACATACTTTTCACCACAATGATCAATAATGCCCTTTAGCTAATTCCTGATTTTAGAGTTATAGCCTATAACTTGAATGTATTAAATCTTGTGAACATACGGTAAACAGCAGTCATACACTATAGCATTTTATTTCAGCACACCTATTTATTCATACAGCTGTTGATATTGGCTCTGCAGGAGCCAGGGATCGAACCATAGACTTTCCCAATAGTTAGCAATCAGATCTCCACCTCTGGAGCCACACGCAGCCTTAGATATGCACTTAAAGCTACTGCTGCTATGTAACAATATTTATTCTAGATGTCTGAAGTATTTAGTTTCATACAACTAAACCTGGATTTCATGAAAAAGCTTTCTCTTCACGAGACATTAATGTGTCGTCTCCCAGGACAACGGAGGTAACACATACATCGCCCGGCTGCTGTCTGTGTTCTGTATGAATGTGTGAAATGCTTTTGTGAGAACAAAGCCTCAAGGTTACATCGACACACAGACCTCAGCAGTCAGTTATCTGTAGCATCATGGAATCGGTCTGAACGGCAGACCCTTTTATTTGAGCTTTCAGTCATTTGCACGTTTTCACTGTCACACTGTAGAGTCAACTCAAAGGATCACGGCACGACGCGGCCACATATGTGCTCTCAGCCTTAGGTGTGGAATGACTTAGGTGCCGTATGGTGCACTGACATGTATCTACGCTGGAGTAAAGATACTGAATGTCGAAAAAGTGGGAAACGTGACGGCGCATATTTCATCTTAGCTGTCACACCTGGGAGAAAGACTTGAACACTGTCTTCAAGAATTGACATCTCTTTTCGGTGTCTTCTGAGGAGTAGCTCCATCTTTCATTCACATACATCTACGAGGATTTTCACTCAGCTTGATGTTACGTTGATATTTTTTTATTCTGCCCTTTTCAAACGCTTTCTCCTGCTGTTACTTTTTACATTTCAAGACGCTGCATCCTCTCAGTGTATGAACCCAGCTGAGCCACAGCTCGGTCTCCCCGGTGGGTTCTTCATGTATTGCTCTCTATAGAGTTGTTATATAAAACAGCCTTTCAGGAGTCTGGATCAAAATGGATTAGTTTGTCCTCTGACAACCTTGGAAGGGCTTGAGTCACTGCTGCTCTCTGATCTGCTGGATGGTGTTCATGGCATGTGGGAGGGATGAAGTGTTTAATTAAGCCTCCTGCGGTGTCGCAGGAGACATGTTTACCAAATATACACAAACATATAGTACATTTATTGTTTGAGCTACCGCTGCTGTAGGTGCTACTGTGACCTACTAACACGTACTATGTAAGCTGGAGCAGTTTATTATAGTCGGTCTGTAAAAGCCTGCTGCCATCAACTGAGGGGAACTCTCATTTTATACACTATGTACTTTGGTAAAAATTCACTTTTTACTTGAGGATTTCCATTGTATGCTATTTTTACTCTGCTGCACATTTCAGATATATATTCTTCTTATTGTTGTACATTTAGTTCCAAGCTGTTTTCAGATTTATAAAGTATGATGCATTGTTAAAGAGTAAAAATGTACATAAAGAAGAAAGTTCCGACTCAATAGGTGTCAATATTAAAGTATTGCCCACATGTTGATGCATCAATAAAAAATCCTTATAATATAATTACACTGAACACAAGTGTTTTTACCTTTTGATAATTACCTCTAACAAGGAGGTTATGTTTTCACCCCCGTCCATTTGTTGGTTGCTCGGCTTGTTTGTTTGTGAGCAAATTTACACAGAAATAACTGAACGGATTTTCACGAAACTTGTTGAAAGGATGCGATATGAGCCAGGGAAGAGCCCATCAAATCACCCCCGAAAAAAAGTCAGTACCCAATTCTGATGCCATCCTCTTGCCTTCATGTCTGAAAACTTATTTTCACATCCAGCAGTAACAGAGCAACATTGCCATTCATTGTAAGTTGTGTCCCCTGGCAACCTGATGAGCATATAGGTCCAATATGCAGATTCTTTTAGCTCTGGTTTCGGTCTCTACCCAACCCTAACGATGTGTAGCCGAAAGGATGCAAAGTTCTGTGAAGCTGAAGGGAGCTAGAGATAAGATGCGTGCGAGTGACCCCTTCCTCAGTGTCACATCCTTTTCACGTTGTAATTCATGGAGATACATATTCATACATCACGATCCTTTAGATAGCAAAAACGCAACAAGGTAGAACTAACATGATCCATCCAGGAATGTGAGTGCTTACCTGAGATTCTCAAAGATGATTTTAAATATTTTATCACTTAACATATATATTTTTATTAAATTAAAATGTATCTTTGAATAATGTAACTTGATTAGAGAATAAAAAAACAAACACCTTGTCGGACCTTGTGCAACATCTGTCACCAACAACACTGATCACTGTGCACACAAGCTTTAGCATGGGACAATTAATCCCGAGCCGACTTCCATTTACCGTAACATTAGGTAACAGCCTCTCAGTGCTTTACATAAATCTCTGCGGTTTGTTGACAGAATCTGGCTTTTATCTCCTCCATTCATCCCTCCATCCCTCTGTCCTCTCTCCCCCCCCTCTAACCCATCCATCCGTCCCGTATCTCTGTTTGTCGGTCAGTCAGTTTCTTATCTTGCCTCTATTGATCCGTACACCCCTCTGCCCACCCTCACCCACTCACCCCACAACCTCTCGCTCTTGTGTATGATATAACCAGATGGGGCCGCTCACCTGACCATTGACCACCAGGCTGTCAGAGTGACAATGTAAAGAGGAGATAACAGCCCTCTGGAATAATTGGCCAGACACACAAACACACACACACACACACACACACACACACACACACACACACACACACACACACACACACACAGATGAGGCCAGGGGTGCCACAGTAAGACACCTCTCAGTTACCATGGGAACTTGACCTGAGGCCCCTATACACACACACACACACACACACACACACACACACACACACACACACACACACACACACACACAATGAATAGATCGACCCCCCCACAGTGTACTTTGGCCAGATTGTATGAGAAGCAAACTTCAAACATGGAGAGGTGATGTAACAGAGCAGCAGGGGACCACTTACAGAAACAAGTCTCCTGAGGAAACGGAGAGAATCCTGCTGGTCTGTTATGACAGCTAACAACTTAATTTCCTCCGAAACTAACAACACACTTTAAAGTCTAAATATTACAAAGAGAAATGTATACATAACAATGTGATTATTGTTTTTCTTTTCAGGCCTGAATGCTTTGGCCTGTTTGAACCCTGCAGCTATAGCCAGAAAGTCAGGAATCACTTTTTCTGAGAGAGAGTTAAGTGTGGAACTTGGTCCCTCTTGTGGTTTGAGGTGGATGTTACAGGTCTGTAGCGGCACACTGATGAAGCTGACCAGTCTCATCCCTTCATGTAGCTTTTGATCATTTGTGATCTTATCAGCAGACAGGGTTTGAGCGGTTGTCATGGAGTTGCAGATCTGAAAATTCCAAATTGCTTTTGAGAACTTCAAGAACTTGCTGTCCATTGTGTCTTAAATGGGAATCTGACATGGATCAAGTCCTTAGAGTAATCAGAAAAACAGCTTCAATTATCTTTAAATTGTGGAAATAAAATCTCAAAAGCTAAATAATGGCTACCAGACTGAACTCAACAGTTGGTGAGATTGTTTCTTTGAAATCAAGCTCAACATAGGTACAGTTCAATTTTTTTTTAAACTTTTTAGTGCAACTTAAAATCTCTTACATTACATGTTGCATCAATCTTCAAGCAAAGGTATATGGATAAATCATTTTGGATTTGGATAAATCAATCAATTTCTGTTTCTGTCCAATCTAAAAAGCTTGAACCCATCCCAGATTCAGATTTTGTCTGTGATTGCACATTTAACTTTTCCTTCTAAGATGAATCTTTCGATAATGTTGTTGATCAAGCTCTTTGTTTTTTTGACTCAGACATTATAGAAATATGGGAATACTGCACAATCATTACTCCAATTTTGTCTTTTATTTTGAAATTTTAAACGTGGAAGTTTTAGTACTCACTAAATACACTGTTATTTACATTTATTCATTTGTCAGAAGCTGTTATCTAAAATGACATAAAGCGTGGTCCAATACACAGTGGAAGCCTCAGCACATAATAACATGATTTAAGAGAGAAAACCACAATATACCTAAAAATCTTTTTATTGACACATGTTATTTATTCCTCTTTAAAGTCTTAAAACTTCCAGCAGTTATTATGTCATAGGATTTTTTTTTTGTAAACATCAGTTTCAGATAAAATAAAATCTCAAATAAAAAACAGTTGAACCTTACAAAGATTAGTAATATTCAGTAAAGCCACAAAAACTATTACGCTTTAATCAAATAAAAGATCAAACTATCTTAACATGTCAACAACGTAGGAGATAAACAAACAGCTGCCTATAAAGCAAAGAGATTCTTTTGAGGCTACATTGATGAGGTAATTTAAAAAAAATATATACAGCCATTTAAAATAATGCTGTCAATCACTCAACGTGTGAAGCATTGTTTTGTGTGACCATTTATCAAAATTGCTTTGATTATATTAAAATCTCATAAGAGAAACAATTATTACATAATAGAGGTGTTTGTGTCCGTGTGTGTGTGTGTGTGTGTGTGTGTGTGTGTGTGTGTGTGTGTGTGTGTGTGTGTGTGTGTGTGTGTCAGGCCCATGCCTGGATGCATCTGTGTGCACTGCAATAGTCAAGGTGACCTCTTGTTAATTCACCCAGCGGGCTCTCGGTCGCAGCCACGTCTTGCTAAAAGCTCTACCTGCCTCTGTGTAGGAGCCATTTAGTGGCCCCATTAGCAGAGAGTTGCTCTGACTTGAAAAGGCTCTCAAACGTCCCGTCTGAAGAGGGAGCACTGAGCCGTTAAACAGGCCCAGTTTTAGCCTCTGAGTTTGTCCTCTACAGCTTCAAGCTACACCACCGCAAGGCAGTGAGAGACAGAGGACACAGGAGACATGACATGTGTCTGTCTTCTTACCAATTTCTGCTGTAACCAGCCCACTGGTCAGATTTCACATCACATAAAAAAACTCTAACTATACCTCCATCACACTGTGAACCGGTTTTATCAGAACTACTTTCTACAGGGGAAAAAAGTTCTGAAATGAAAACTGCTGATTGTTGTATTTTTAGTGTCATTTCTTCACTTCATTCCCTTTAGTCGTACAGCAGCAGCCACAGATCACTGATCACAACTATGTTCACCAGGGGGCAGCATCCACACACAAACCTCAGAGTTCAGCTGTTTGATATTTCACACACAATTGTGTTGTGTTTTTTTAAGGGAATTTACAGCAGAGCCCAACTTTTGTCGTCTGCGTTCTGTTTGCCAGATTTAATTTTCATCGTCACACACAGAAGTCTGTGGACACGCCTGTCGTCTGACGTGTTCATGTCACCCTTTCAGAAATAAGTATACCTCGTGTAAAACCTGTGGCAAGATGATTAATAGTGCTGGACTAAACTGAAAGAGTAGCCAAAAATAACTCCTCCTGTTTGCAGATCATTGAATGTGTGTGTGTGTGTGTGTGTGTGTGTGTGTGTGTGTGTGTGTAAAACAACAAAGGTATTTTATACAGTGTAATGATTATCGGCTCCCTTGTTATCACCTCTCTACACTTGTTTCCACAGTCACTTCAGCCAAGAGCTAACAAGAAGAAGAATTCACCCCTGGGCCCTGTGAGATGACTCACTTTACTGCTTCGCCGAGGGTATTGAAAGAAAGAGTACCTCATTGTTACTTGTTGTCTTTAAAGCAACACCATGCAACTTTTAACCTAAAAACAGAAGCTTCAGAATTAGTCTGATGGTTCACTGACATAGAGAGAATGGTTCAAACCTTGTTCCCGCTCCTCACCCTGAATGTCAATTCTTGCTCTGTGTAACTTGTGTTACTTGATTTCCTGTGAGAAGTAACTGACTGATGGTCGCAATCTAAATAGTCCGAATCAGGACCAGCAAGGTCAGAAGTAATGCAGGACTGTAGATAAGTTTAAAAGACTTGAAATTAATGAAAACACAGCGTTTATCTCTGTTTATAGTTTGTGAGGAAACTTTTAAGATATCCATAAATCCATTATCTATACCGCTTATCTTATTGAGGGAGCTGCAGCCAATCCCAGATGACATTGGTTGAGAGGCGGGGTCTGCCCTGAACAGGTCGCCAGCCTATCACAGGGCCAACATACAGAGACAAACAACCAATCAGACAATTTAGAGTCTCTAACTAACTCCGATCTGTGTGTCTTTGGACTGTGAGAGGAGGCCAGAGTACCCACAGAAAACTGGGATTCGAACCTGAAACCTTCTTGCTGTGAGGTAACAGTGCTAACTTTTAAAAATCAAGAATTGCAAACAGAGTTCGATGTATTTGTTACAGTGGCAGCTCTTCTGGATCAGGAACCATGTGGAATATCGGCCGTTATGTTGTGAGTGGGACGACACAGTCACAGTTCCAGTCAACATGAAAAGCACTTAACTGCTGGGAAATGGAACCCAACCGAATTTATCACCACATGTGGCTGCAGGTGGCGCTGTTTCTCGGTAAATGTTACATAGTGTTGCTTTAACAAATGTCAATCACCACATCACCCTGATATTTTATCACCGTCCATGATATGGATTTACTTCCGTTATTTCAGAGCTACAGCGAGTAAGACTGAAATACACAGAAGTATCCGCATGGGTCCCAGTGATCCCACTCCATTGGGGGGTGATTGTGAATGTGATCTTGTGGTATCCATCCTCCAGACTTGGGTACTCTGTATTAAAGCACTGGCCACGTATCTCCCAGATTTGCTGCTCATCAAGGAGCAGTTGTAGGGCCCGTCTGAACCTTTCCTCTCCAGGTCACTGTGGATGGTCAGCCAGCCCCCTTTCTCTACACTTTTAGTCGTGTTCTGCTTTATGGAGCCGGCTGAGAGATTGTGGGAGCCTTGAAACCAGTGCACGTCTCCGTCTGGGTGGACGCCGTCGAAGGTGCAAGAGGGGCCGTCGCTTGTTAAATCTCCCTGCACCATCCTAGCACAATCTGAGGGGAGAGCCAGAGAAGAGTCTTGAAATGCATTTGATAAACAGAAGGTTAGGGACACTTGATATTTTTATTTAGGCATGTGAAACCATTAATTACACCACATCTCACAGATCTATCAAACCTTAACAAATCCCAGGGGAGCAGTAGTGGAAAGTGCATTTATTCCTTTGCTGTGCTTAACTGTACATCGATCTTTTACTGCTTTACACTTAGTCTGCACTACATTTCAGATAAATATTCTGCTGTTCACTCCACTTCCATGATTAGACCATTATGGTTCATTTATATATTAAGATTTTACACACTGAGTGCACGATGAGCTTTGTTTAAAATATGATGCAGGCTTAAATGCATTACACTCGCCAACCTTATTTAAAGTTCATATCTACTCAATCAGCTGTTACATTAAACTGCATTTTAATAAGTAACTCTAGACATTTATAATGATTTGCTAGTTGTAACGAATGTCTTCATCAATGGACAATAAATTGTATTGATGCTTTATACATTAGCCATGACAAATACATTTTCCTTAATGTTCATCTTGTGTCATTTTTCTAATAAGCCATTAGAGTGCAGTTATAAATAATGAATGTGTGTGTAGTTGAAGAAGTTGTCTTCCTGATGATATAACTAGCTGAATACAAAACTAATGTCATGATGGAGTACTTTTTTAAAACTTTGATCTATAAAACATTAACATACTATATATATATTATATATTATATACACCTTACACCTCTGTACTTATAGAGAGTGGTGACAAATGGTTCTCAGCTACAGTGCATCAGTAATATTAATCTACTACAAAATGTGGCAGATTTTACTTTATATATTTAAGCACATTTGGCAAAGAAATATTGGATAACAGAAAAAAGGCAAAGGTACAAATGTATATAAATGTTTTAAGAGGAACTACGCATCCCATAATCCATTGCAAATTATCCTTTCCAATGACTTCCATCACAGTTCAAGTTGAATTTAAAATTGTTGTTAATATAGTGTTGCAATAATTGTAGTTGGTGTCTTGTATGTTTGTCTAGTGTTTCATATGGTGTTAAATATCAAAACCTGTAGCAATGCTGAATGATCCCATTGTAGCCAACATGATTTTTGTGGATGTGGTAAACATTTCCATGGTAACACCAAGCTCAACCAATCAGAGGCATTGCAGCTACACCTGAGGATTGTGGGTAGTCCAGTAATTCTTGACATCACTAATGAAATGTGTTTTTTCTGAAAACACAGTTGATCTCATACAGACTTGTTGCTTCTACAGGAGCATATAACATCGTCACACAATCACATAGCTTGTGGTGAGTCTACCTTGGATGGTTAACATATCATGGCTGATAATATAAATCTCTATTCAGAAATAGAATGGGATTTTTTTTACTATCAGAACCACACTCCTGAGCTTTATTATTGCATTTTACTTAGAGGCACTCCGTGATTTAAGTAACACTTGTTGTAAACATGATTTTTTGTTTAAAGTAAACTCCACAGGGCACCATCAAAGACACTGAATAATTCCACAGCAATTGAGGAAACCAGTCTTATTATACATTCACTCCAGCTGTTTTATAGATGTTGTAAAGATAGACTGCTGTGTGATTAAATAAGAATAAATGTGGACTCTCACCCTCTAACTCCACAGTTGTGTATTTGTGCAGAGCTCCCTTGTTGGAGTGAAGTTTGCACCTGTAGCGCTGCGAGTTCCCGCTCTCCTGCTGTGGCTGCACTTTGTGAAAGATGAGGGACAACTGTTCTTCTTCAAACTCGCAGTGGAAGTCCCTTACTGTGTTACTGTTGTATGAAATGTTTCCTTCGCTGTTCACGGAACAAAAGGATGTCTTGCTGTGGGACCACTCCATATGTTTGATTGACAGTCCAGTGGGAGACGGGGACACTCTGCACTGTAGAGTAACCTGTTTGCCACAGTCTGTAGTAATCTGGGGACTCACACTTAGTCCCACCAGCTCTGTAGAGAATGAGACAAATATTAGTTCAATAAAGAAATAAAAATCTTGCATACAATATGATATATTAATATATTAATTTTAAAAAGTTGCGTACCTTGAATTTATTTATGATATTATTTGAATGTAAAAATTAGCATTGTCTCTGTTTGCTCTCACTTTCATTTATCTGCTGTAAAGAGGAGAACTCCCTTCACCATGGACTTTGGCCTTTGTAATCTAGCAGGCATTTAATATACTATTAATTAATATAAAAAAACTATGTGAGACACTAAAAGAAGTGGAAAAAAATCACTTTAAATAATTGTATTGAGTGTTTTAAAGATTATTCTTTACATATTTGATCTTTCTCATTATTACTCCTTGTTTTTAAAGATAAATATGACCAAAAAAAGAAAACTTTGAATAACAAAACAATACGACAAAGAAGTAAAATAAAATACATTTGAAAAAATGGGCACTTTTGAATATAAAGGTCGACAAATGGCCGAATCAAACTGTTTAAATCTGTAAAATTAAAAACTTTTAGTTCTGCACACATTTTTATTTATGTCAGATATATTATCAATGACACTGTTACATTGATACTAATATTCCACACTATTCTTCTTATCTCGCCCCCCATTCAGTTTGAATTAGTTTGAAATGGTGTCACATACCTTGAGTTGTCAAAGTGAATATAGGTAAAAGCCAGAGTACGTGTAGTGCTGTGAACTCCATTGTCAGCTCGTTGGCATTTCACTGCAGCAGGGAGAACAGTCCCATCAGAAGTGATCATGAGCAGGTTGAAACATTGGTCTGAACAGGCTGATTAACCAGCCGCATGTTTGTTGAGTCTTAAAACTCTGTTATATTTGAGTGGAACTTACCTCGGGGGAATTGATGCCTCTCTGCAGCTCTTCTCTGGTACTCGTACTCTCCTCCTCTCTCCTCCACAACAGGGCTGTTCTGTGTATTTTCTCCTTCGGACTTCACCCTTTGTGCAGAACGTTAATGATTAGTGGGAAGGCAAGTGAACGTCAAAACTAAGGACAAGGAAGTGTTTTTGTGTGTGTGTGTGAGGGAGAGAGATGAGAGCATGCAAGAGTGACAGAAAGTGAAAGAAACGGGGAGACGGGGGCGTGAAGGCCTATTCATGAAGCTGTAGATGCTGCCACAAGAAGAGACTTGTATGACGAGCTTTGATGTGTTGCGGCTTCATTTCACTGCGTTCGGCTCTCACAGTGATTTTCGCCACGACTTTGTCACGTCTGTTAGATACTGTTCAAACTCCGTGGCAACAGCCCCAGGGGGGTAGGCTTTTCATCTTTCATGTTCTGAAGACTCGCCCTCACTCAGTTTAAAGGTTTCATTGTGTCTTATTGCAAGTTCAATAGTTCATTAGACAGTTTATGGGAAGCAGTCACATAATCATGGAAGAGTGAGATAAGCGCCAGTAATGCACACAACTACTGGAAATACAGTGTTGTTTTGAACATAGCTTGTTTCAGGAGAAGTGTCGGGTGAGTGGCCAAACACTTCTGTGTGTGTGTGACCTTCACACACCACATTCATATCGAATTTCATTTATTTATCTGATTTATATTCCCATAAACAAAGAATTAGAGGTTCAAAATCAGCCTTTAGTTTCTGCCTCCTTCTTCCTTAAAGCCCCTCCACCTATCATGTACAAGCTTTCATTTATTAACTGTTTATAACACAACAACCGTTATTTTAGGTTGTACATTTCTCCATTAAAGACATATTTTATAACATTACCCCTGTGTTTGACTGCATGGTTATTAAATATGTGATTGTACACCAACTTCCATGTAGAGCTTCAAGCAGGATAAGTTCTAGCTGTTGATTAATGCATTTATAATCACAAAGTAACAAACACTTACTCATTTGTGTGCAAGTATTCCCTTTGTTTGACTGTGTTCTACTTTAGTATTAGTTGTGTTGCTTTCTGATAAAGTACATTTAACTGCAGTTATACCTTTAGTTTTATATATATATATATATATATATATATATATATATATATATATATATATATAAATAAACCACTCAAAAGTGTCAATGCTTTCACTCCTGCATCTGTTGGCAGATTTATGAGTCCAGTCACTGAGATTGTGTCTTCATTCATTTTTATATATATATATTTTTTTTCATTTACTGCTCCACAGGAGAGAAAGTTCGTGTTTTGCCCGTCCTGTAATCCATCTTTGGTTCTGTGCACATCACACGTTCACACTCTCATATTGCAACTAGGGAAAAGCATGCTGTCAGACTCTCAGGCCTTCCCTGCCCAGAATGAAGGCAGCGTTGCAGCTTATTTACACAGTGTGTCCAGTTTTATCCTGTACTTAATTGCTGTGGGCAGCAGATTACCCATAATGCTGAGATTTATCTGTGGATTTAACATGATTTGCAATAAACCGCTGAAGTTGTTAAGTATCTGTTAAATTAAGTCCGACAGTAATTCTGCGCTAATGAGAGTCCAGTTATGTTTGAGTCCTGCTCCGGACCTGTTGCTAAGATAAGTCCTGTAGATATTGTTGCAGTAAAGTGAAAACCACAGATTATATATGATGAAAACCTCACATCTTAAAGCCTGGAAATTGCTGAAGTTAGATACATAAGCCCTAAAATGCAGGTTAATGGTCTAATTTCCACCAATGCAAAATATTACCCAGCTCAGTGCATGTATGATTTTTGTAGAGCAACACCCGGCAGAAGCTGTGAGGTTTTAAATGACAGAAACAGAGTGTCTCCTGGAACCCGTTGGGGGATTACTGCATTACATGAGCAGTTGATCTTCCATTGCATCAGAGCCTTGAAGATTCTCGTACAAGCAGCATTCATAATTCCTGTGTATCTAATTCCAGTTGAAGACTTTTAGCTGTTAACCCAACCCCTCCCCCAAAGTACAATCAAAGCTCAGCCTCAACAAGACTTAAAGAAGCTAAGCTGCATGTGTAAGAACTCAACTAAAAAAGTTCGGTGAACATGTTGCAAGTTTCCCTCTAAAATGTCACTCGCGGCGTTTGTGCTAACTGAACAGAGGCCTCCAGGTTTTATGTGGGAACAAATAGGTTTGCATCAAGTTAAAAATGCTGCACTGAGTTAAGCTAAAAAAGAAGCAGCTGTGTTGTACAAATATACACAATTTGTTACTTTATCGCCTCACAATGATGTGCTTGGTCAACAGAGTAACACATTGGCATTGACATTAAGATTGTGTCACTGGTGCTTCTTCAGTAATAGGACAGCAAGTCCGATTTCAGACTGAAAACGGCTAGAATGACTCATAGGATAGGGAAAGACCCGAGCATATTATTTGTTTTGTATATTTGAACTCTTCCAGGCAAGTTGTGAATATCAGATGGAAGAGGCCCACAAGCACAAAAGCATATCTAGAGCTGGGACATATAGGAGGTACAAATGGAAGGCCCATACAGGCGGGCTGCAGGGCAGTCACTACACCGGGCTCTTAGTCTCATTGGCATTAGAGGGCTGCAGGTAGAGCCACCAAGAACGTCACTGAAAAGCTGTCTATGTGGCTGTAGCTCAAGAGGGTTTAGAGACTGATCACCCCCGGCTGGGTTGGCCTGTCTGACGAACTCAGTCCCAAAACACACTATGACCCCGTCTTCATCACTAAAGTTGTGTCCAAGTCGCACCAACTGGTGTTTCAAGAAACGTTTACTGTTTCATTTTCACACAGATAAGTTAGACTGCGATGGGAGCTGCTGCTGGTGTTACGGGCCTGTCAAAACCATAAGAGAAATGCTGTGTAATGCTGAGATAGTTCATTGTTCCTGTTAAGACGTTTTAATAATTCTTACCTGGGTCAGCTGTTTTACACTCTCTTTGTACACATGTCTTGTTACACTGAGCAGAGCTTGTTGGCTTTTCAAAAAACTGTCTCACGTCTAAAACCTTGTTGCTAACGAAGATTTAAGAGCGCTCGGAGCAATAACCTCTCGCCATAAACCAGGCAGCTCTTTATGAATTACCATTCATTTGACAGGTAAATAGACAGTGTAATATTCATGCAGGACTTGTCCCAGACAACAGGCCAAAGAATCCTAAAAACAGAAGGGATTTCACTCAGAAAAACAATCGTGTCAGTTCTCAGCTCTGCCCAGTGTTTCTAGGTCAGGCTAACAGTCTGTTGGTTCTCCCCACTCCTACTGCCACACCTTAAGCTCACTTGCACTTTGACCGTTCCCTTCCTTTCTTAACTGTACTCTCAACAACTAGGCGTTGACAGCTGTCTCTCCAGTTAAACCTAGAGGAGCAAAGCTTGCTGAGCAGGTCTATTAAACGCACCCTAAGCTGAGCTTTACCTCTCACTTTTCTCTTTCCTTTGTCCTTTCAACCATCCTACATGCTCTGATTCCAGCCACCAGTGGCATGGTGGTATTGCTTAGTGTAGCTATTAGTGATGACTCATGACATCCCCAAAAAACAAAAAAAAGATTTAGTCATTGAAACCTGCTTCTCCTGAGAAAGCCTGATTCTCTGTTGAAGAGTCAAAACAGTTTGAGCAAAAAAAAATGAATTTCTTTGTTGGAGTGGCTGCGTGCTCGTAGCAAGAGACTCGCCGCTCAAATAAAATTGAGCCAATTTTTCCAAACTGTCACAGGGGCTTCTCAGTGGATCTCTGCAGGGAGGTGATTGTAGGCTGTAACTGTAGTGTGGTTTTATGAGGTACAAAAGCCTGAAGAGGATGGATACACACAGCTTTCTGATCCTTGTCACACTGGGTTTTTAGATATTGTGAACAATTTTATTTATTTGCTTCTGATCACCAGGGACATGTCGGGTTAGATCCTGGTTGGCAACATATGTTTTCAAAGATGAACAAGACGGCCCCTCAAAAGTGAAGCCAAAACGTCTTGATTGCCATCTGGTGGTTGGCTGAAGAACATGTCACAAAATCCCATCTCCTTCATGTTAGCGGATGGGACACGGACCAAACTAAAAAGTCAAGCTAATCATCAAATTAATCAAAGATGGTTTCTGTCATTTAGATAGTCCCTATCACACTCATTATGGCAAATTCATCACATGCCCAAATTTTCCAGTATTCTTATTTAAATGAGTTATTTGATGCAATAAACAAGGTGAAACATAATGATCGACTGTTGAGACTGGCTCACCGCTGGTCAAGTGCGTTTATGTGCAGGACCTTTGCCATGATGGCTCCATTCTCTCACCGCTTCTGTGCAGACTCTGTGTTCGCATCTGGAATATCTTGGCTTTAATTCTGGATTGTGGGAGGAAGTGGAGATGTGGAGTTCATCTTGTGCTGTGAGTATTTGGTTTTGTTGTGAGTATTTGCAGTGTATTTTGTGAATTCTGCACATCTGTTGTCAAAGTGATGGAGACATTTTCTCCATGTGCATGTGCTGTGTCTATCTGCATGTGTTTTCTTAAGATACAGTCCGCTGAGATCTCAGGGCCATTGACAGTACCACAGTTTGTGGGGATATTTGATCCAGACATACTTTCATTTAATGGCAAACATCCTTTATTAGATATATACATCCACAAGCAAATCTTTGAATATGCTTCTTCTTGGATGTTTTTAGAGTTGACATGGTCAAAGCAATTTGCCTGAATGCAGCAGTAACATACACAGGGAATAAAGGGAGTTTTTCCACACCTGACCTTGACATGAGCAGTACTGAAAGACTCTGCTATCGGCCAGTTATTGACATGAAACCAGTACCATTCAGATACTTTTAATACAGAGGTGTTGTGCAAATGGAAAGAATGTGACCCAACAGCAAACACAGTCACTCGGTTAAATCAACAAACATCACAATCGGAGAGAAAGATACGATTCAGGACACCTGAGACTGTCAAGGTGACAGATAAATCCTTAATGTATACCAACAACCACAGACATGAATATGCTGATGATCATTCAAAACTTTAAACACTAACTTATGATCTGAAACTCAAAAAAGACATAATTACCTCTTAACATGACATCCAACTTCATGCTAGTACACAAACTGGACGATAGAGATCGTGTTGTCCTCGTCTCAGTATTCACAGTTCTATGGTGTTTATAATTCCAGTCTACCCATGAGTATGGTTGGATACTGTTCACATTGAAATCGATTCCGTACCAGTTCTGGTACAAGGAACCAATGGTACTCTTTTCAGTACTCTGCTCTGAACTTCACCTCCCAAAGTAAAATCTGTATTGAAAAAACAGGTACAGGAAGCAGTGTGCTCCTTTAGTTGTTTGAGAGCCGCCATTAAATCATAAGAAATAGAAAATACCAACCAAGTACAAGCTAACCAAAAGTGAACAAGAATGTTTTTTCCAGCCATATCTTCCGAGTGGCGAGTTATTACCTGAAGATGTCGGTGAAGGCGTGCTGCTAATGTACTAATGGCACTTTTAAGCTATCAAATATGAGGTTCAGCTTTTATCAATATTTTGTGTAGTTTGCGTGGGCTCTCCATAGATTGTACTTACTCTCTCACCCAGATGATTTAAGTTGCTCTGTTAACAATTCATTCAACGTCAATTGGTGCCTGGTTGTACCGACGTAATTAAGTTGGTACCCTTAAAAGTACAAAGTTTAGAACCCAATCTTGCCCATGAGCTTGAACTCCAGACTGGAAACTGTTATGTTTGCTCGGCCATCCTCAGATCTGACCAGTACATGTGACACGACCTGCCTTCCACAAAACCCCTGTCTCCGCCCTGTGTTTGAGCCCTCAAACTCTGAGGACGTCTCCATCATACACAATCATCAATCACTTTTATGAGCTGACCTGGAAGCTTCGCTGCACTCATAAAACCACCACCCAACCCAATCTCCCCCTATAAAGACTACTATCACAGTTAATGTCCGTTGGAAGGTTTATTGGAGGGCGCACCACGAGAGCACTCACGAAGGGGAAGAAGTGTCCTGATGGGTTGAGTGAAGATGTGCACATTTTAGAACTGAACAGAAAAGACAGTTTAATTTAGGATCCAGTAAAGATAGAACGTCTGACCCAGAAGCTGCATTCATGTCTTGTGTTATACAATGAGATCGGAAACAAGAAATCCCTTGAATAACTGTCTGTTGGCTGAACTCGCACATCCCACATCTGGTAATAAATAGGAATATGCATCCGTCAGCATATTGAGCAGGCACAGGCCCTGGCAGACTCTACAGGGTCCTGTCATGTTGTGCATCCTAAACATTTGTTTACAAGCTAAAGTTAGTGAGAGTTGAGATGAGAACAGTAAAGTAAAACACAAACCCGAGTTTAATAAATGAGATTACAGCAGGTTACAAGGCTTTTTCTGTTTTGCTTTTTTTTACACAGTTTTTCATTTGCATAAATAGTTAAACATATTCGGGATCAATTTACTAAAAATATTTTATAATACAATCATTTTTATATG
This sequence comes from Hippoglossus hippoglossus, assembly GCF_009819705.1. Classification (NCBI taxonomy): domain Eukaryota; kingdom Metazoa; phylum Chordata; class Actinopteri; order Pleuronectiformes; family Pleuronectidae; genus Hippoglossus; species Hippoglossus hippoglossus. The sequence continues at coordinate 13,352,774 of NC_047151.1, read as the reverse complement.
AATGATATGATGATGAATAATACAATTTTTGTCTAAGCCCAGTGTGTACTGTATGTGGCTTGCAATGAGACTGTAAATAAAGATAGATGACAGCACGGCTCCCAAAAGTGAGGCCAAAGCATCTCAATGGCCACCTGGTGGCTGGCTACAGTATAGGTCATAAATCACGCCTCCTCTATGTTGGTGGGATGTCACATGGGACATGGAACAAACTAAAAAGTTAAAGTACATGTCAATATTTCATCATTCGTCATTTTAGGGATATCTTATCACACTGATGTTTGTCCAAGTGTTTATTTTCTGGTAAATTTGGTTTTAATTAGTTATCTGATTCTATAAAAACAGGGAGAAAGACTGACTCGCAGCTGTGCATATTAAGGCTCAAAATTATGTATTTGGCATTCGTGTCTGGGATATTTTGGAAGTCTGTGGTGCCACCCAGTAGACAAATTGGATCTTTCATTTTCCTTCTTTTTTTCATTGTATCTTTAATGTCTTTTAAGCTTCTGTGAAGAAAAGCAGATCGGATGTTATGAATGATTCATTGTGCCCTCCCTAGCGCTTCATCCTGACAGTCATAAATGACCTTTTCAATGAAAAAGAGCAAAAACTCTTCACTGGTGACAGAAAATGTAGATAGGAAAGGTTAAAGCTGAAAAGAACAAAAAAAAAAAGAATGTCCGTTACATTTAAGCCCATTCCAAATGAGCGCACCAGTAGTGATGTGTTTTTCATCAATCAGCAAGTTAGCCAAATCTGAAAAGGGGAGTTACCATATAGCGACAGAGACACAGTTGGCTACAGCCGCTTCGAGTATGATAAGTTCACTGCCTCCTTTAAACACAGGATTTCTGAAAGAATTGTTCCTCCCGTATTTCATAATTTCACATCATACTCCTCAGTGACTAAATATACTTATTGGTACGTGCAAAACAATTTAAGAAAGAGGAGGATTAAAGGGATAGTTAACCCCCCCCAAAAAAAATCATTCATTCATTTTTGGAGTTTCAGGGGTAAACAACATTGCAGCCAAAACAATTGAAGTAGCTGGTGACCACTTTTTCAAATGTGAAAAAACAACCGAAAAAAACAACAAAATACATAAAAGTGTGCGGAATCCCAGACATTCAAATTCGACTCGAAACAGCGCCATGTTTTTAGCCTAAATGTCGGCTGTTATCCTCAGCCCAGAACCTCACTCACGTTTGCACGCACACAAGCTCGTGCCTCTGTGCTCTCGCCCAAGGGGCACATGACGACAGTCGCGCTAGCTGCAGTTACTGCTGCATTAACTGCAGCTAGCGCAAGTTCTCGCTGATGTCGTCACATGCTTTTGTGGACTCAAACACTTCTTCCACTCCTCCATCGGCATAGTGGGGAGTGGATAATGAGTGAATTTAAGATTTTCAGTGAACTATCACTTTAAGGGTTGATGTTGTCTTACTGCTCACAAAGAGGTTAGCATTTGTAAAATATTTGGAGTCAGTGATGCAGATATTACATTTACTATTACATTGTATAAATTTCTGTTTACGAGATTTGTGTAATTAGTGTCACGGCCAGAAGGGGTAGAAAAAAGTTGCCCACTGCAGGGCTAGTGGCAAATTATTTGAAAGCTCAACACTTTTGTGTTTTTGATTTGAAACTGCTATTCATCAACACATGTCACGTTCCAGTGGGAGAATCCACAGCAGCCCTCAGATCAATGAAAAACCTTTTGACATTTTTCAGCCATAAATGACTATAATTGGTCGACTCTGTGGGATCATTTGATTTTAAAGGTCACTCCACTTAGCATGTTTGAAAAGACTCGACATCACACTGATGTACACAAAACTGTACACTGCAGCTACCACATGAACATTAGGATCACTGTGCTTTGCCATCTGTGGCCTCATGCTGCATCCATCTCACTGTAATCTACAGGCTGTTACAGGCTTCAAAAGGATGCAGCTGAATAGTCTTGACTGTGGTGCAGCTGCCTGCTGCAGCTGGCTGGAACAAGACTTTGAGGGATTTGACAATGGAAAGGAAAAACCATTCTGGGATGAAGTTTTGTTGTTACAGACATAAAAGATGTATGACACCTACAGCACAACAGATTGGTGTTGTGCCATGAGGATCTCTAATTGCTTTATTTCTCATATTTGTGCCGTCTTATTGTTCGTTTTTCTGTCACCCAAAGAGCCTCAAATTCACAAATCTATTTATGGTTCTATACAAATAAAGTTTGAGATAGAATCATACTCAGGGGAGCGCGATTCTCTGCAAAGGTCCACCAATCAAGCTGCACCCGATTCCCGACACTCCCCTAAACATGCATGTTTTTTCATTAAGGTCCATGAAATATTCTCTGGCACGTCAGTGAAAAAGAGGAAAAACTTTTTATTCCACAATGTTAAACAAAGTGGGAAAAAAATCCCAGATCCGCTCCCTGATCTGGAATCACACTCAAATTGAATGGGTTCCTCCCTGACCCATATCGCACCCTTCCACCACGTGTTGTGTTCATTTGTAGATAAATAATTTATTAAATTATGTTTTACTAGCATTGTCACTGTTTCTGCATGTGATTCACAGATTCATCACATCCAAGCTGTTGTTCTTGACCAGCTCAACATTATCTACACCATAATTCTCCCTAATCCCTGAAGGAACAACCATCTCAGGGATCCTTGTTATCTTTTGTTTGGACTGTAAATGGGTGGCATGTAATATTCAGACACATTTCCCTCGCCTCCTGCAAAGCTCAGTGGTCTTGTTGGCAGCTTTGATGTGGGACACGTTTATATTTGGGGGAGCGGTTATCAGTCTGAGACCAGCTCCGAGGAGATCAGAGACATGTTTTTTGCGGAATCGGGAAGCTAATCTGGCTCACAGCATACACAGGGTAGCTGGCCTACCTTCTTAGCAAATGCTTGGCCGCGCTCGAAGTTGACGCCGATGTTTGCTCTTTCAGAGGATTAGCCTCTTCTGTTTGCTTGCACTTTGCAGTTGCTGATGTGTTATTGCAGCATTACGTGGCCCAAACATATCCTTTATTTTGGCTCGACTCCCAGATGAGATTCCGGCTTCTAAAGGTGTTTTATGATCGGATGCCTCAGTGAAAAAGATGACCTCGTGTGTGATTAACAACTCTGAGACAGCCACTTCACACAGAAGTGCTTATAGACATGCTGCTTTCAGTGGCAGAGATTTAGAGAAGGTGTATTCCTTAATTGCAAAAAGGGAATGATTATGGTAATCATAATGAGAGCACACAGGGATCTATATGCATTCCATTCCCATGTCTGATGGAGATATTAGTTTTCATTTAATAATAATGCTGCACAGATGTCCACATGCTGCTGCTTACACTGCGGCTCCTTTAATTGAGCTTTAGCACCTCACCTTGAATTGGGGAAGGTGAGTGTGCATCAGTGTTGCTGCAAAATCCCAAACAAAGGATGAACCGAGAGGAAGAACTATATCGTAAAAAGAGTCCCGCCAGTAGCTCTCTGAGGCTGTTCAATTTGTTCTAACCCTAACCCCATGTTAAGAGATTTACAAAGACACAATTAATAATAGTAATAACACTACAGATAGTTTTAAGCAAAAGTATTTAATCCTAAAGCACAGCATCGAACTAATTACATTTTTGTTAAATAATAAGGGAAAATAAGGCAATCAGGCCAAATATTTGCGACTGTATATAAAGATGGACGACATGACGGCTCCCTAAAAGTTAAGCCACGAGGTGGCTGGCTGCAGTATAAGTCTTAAATCCCGCCTCCTCCGTGTTAATGGACGGAACATGGACCAAACTAAAAAGTTAGCTTAATGTTAAATAAATGTTTCTCAAAATTGGCTTCCATCATGTTTGGTTGTTGTAATTACACTGATGTTTGTTAAAGTGTTAAGTTTTCATGTAAGTTCTGGTTTTAATCAGTTATTGATGCTATAAAAATGGGGTAAAACGTCATGATTGACAGCTGAGAGTGACTTGCGATTGGTCGCTCGCAACTGTGCAGACTCTGGCTCCACCTGTGCAAGATGACGGAGTTCGTATCTGGGATAATTTAGCTTTATTACTAGACAGGGAGAGGAAGTGGATATGCATTGTCCATCTTAATATTCAGTCTGTATATTGAGTAGGATCCATCCTCTGATATTAACATCTCCAGTGCCCAACACCTGTAAAACATTACATTTCATTTAGCTGACGCTTTTATCCAAAGCGACTTCCAATAAGTGCATTCAACCATGAGGGTACAAACCCAGAACAACAGCAATGCAGCAGTGACACTGCAACACTGAAGTAAACCACAGGGAGGTAATACTTCATGTTGTTACTTCACTGAGGCCTGTGCAAAGGGAAATAGCATGCATATGTTCTGGAATACAAACTAAATAGACTCTGGTGTTGAGTTCAGTGGCAGCTTCACACACACACACGCACGCACACGCACACACGCACGCACACACACACACACACACGCACACGCACACGCACACGCACACGCACACGCACACGCACACTCCTCCAGTCTGTAAAACCTTAACTACATAGAAAAGGAAACCTCCTTCCTCTTCTATCCCTTCCTCTCCCATTGTTAAGGTTGATGGACTGAAGTGTTTGTGTTAACCATAAGGGGGCCATCCCTCTTCACGCTCCCTCAAATTGTCCCCTGGCATTACATTTCCAGCCCAAACTCTGTGTACAATTATCAGACGCTCTGCCTCATATAGGTGTTCTCACCTCCCCCGTGGCTGCTCAGCTTAGGCCCATCCATCTCTGAATTGACTATATTTAGACATATAGGACCGGCCTTGCTGCTGATGGGATTCATGGCCGGTGTGTATTAGCCTTCTAGCCTCCCCTGGGCACTCATCCGCTGTGATTTAGTGGAGCTGAGAACCATGAATTTCAGTCAGGCACTTGAGGAGAAGCATCTGCGATTTATGCTTTTGTTTACAGGGTGCTGTGGGGACCTTAATTTGGCAGTGATGAGAGGGCGAGAGTGTGTGTTGTCTACAATAAATGTGTGTGTGTGTGTGTGTGTGTCTGCATGCAAGTGTGTCTGATTTCTGATAAATAAGTGCACGAGGGGAGAAGGAAGAAACTGAACTATGTGTTTATTTTTGACTTTTCCCAAGTTAGACAACAGAAGATTCTCAGGGGAGCAGAGCATCCCAGATGGGTTCCACATGTTTATGTATTTCACAGGTTAGATGCAGTGTTAAGCAGAGGGAAGTTGGGAACCAAAGCCCGCATGGAACCGGCAGTGTTTTTATTCACCTGCAGGATACACCATCTCCAGTGTAAATTTACTATGCAGTATTCTGAAATGCAATGAACTCAGGATAATCTGCTGAAATTATTCACAGGGGTTGTATGTAAAAAAGCAAGTGTCCGAGTCAGTTGCTGCAGACATTCTCTGGAGTTTTTTCCTGCCAGCCCCCAGTAAAAATTCTGGATGATTTCCAAATGAGCCTGTTTGAGAATACAGCTGGAGATTATCCAGAGGTCTCACCAGGGACAAGTCGGGGTGTTGTTGACGTTGCTAACATGTGACAGACGCAGAGCTGAAGAAACAGAAAAGGAAAAACTCCAAATATATCAGGATGAGTAAGAGCTGCCATACACAAAGAAGATGCAGACAAAGATGTCAAAGACAAAGAGTTTTTGTTGGTACTATCTGATGTCAGTGTTGATCTCTGCAGCGGAATTTATACATTAAGTACTGCATGCCGTGCTACCCCCGCCCGCTCAAACACTTCGATTTCTGTGTTGTCGTGAACGCGCCTGACCGGAGAATCTCCTGCTGCTTTGTTCATATGTGAAACTCTAGAGAAAGGAGTCTGGAGAAGGAGTTTATGTCTGAACAGCTCTAGTTACAGCCATCACCATCAATTTGATAAACTCACCATTCATCACTGAATGCAACCCATAAAGGTATCAGCCTAAATGTCATTCAGCAAAGGATTGCTCCTAACAGAGTGCCGGTCAGATCGTTAGCATCCGCTGATGCCCCCTTTAAAGGAATTACCCTTCATAAATGATACCCCTGTCCATTAGTGCATAAAATGAGCTGTTTGAGTGCTGATGGAAATGGCCTCTATCAGCGCTCCCACACCTCTACAACCCAGCCGCTGAGGATAATTACACGGGGCACTAAGGAAGTGTCATCCATTATCTTTGCCTTATAGGTCAGCAACACACCCCCAAAAAAACTCCACCAAGAAACACGTCAATAATATATTCCTGCAACAACAATCCTGGTGACTTTAAAGTGTTGAGTGGTGACCTTGTCTGAGATGAGACGGGTTTCCGCCTGAGGGAGGGCGGTGGGAGCAAAACGTGAGAAGGAGGCAAAGAGGCGTGAGAGAAAAAAACCTGTAAGCATGTGACGACCTCTGCCAGGGCTTGTGTGTTGTGCTGACGTTATTTTTTGTGTGTGCGCGTGTGTGCTCGTGCGTGCGTGTCTAATATTTTTTCTGAAGGTTCCTGGTTGCGTAGAGCTGGAAGCCATCAGGGAAGTTCATGGAGGCAGCTGGTCACTGCCTCCCAATACATGATTAAAGACTTGCTCATCCTGGCATTCAGTGGACTCCCTCCTCTCTCGCACCAAACTGTGTTCTGTTTGAGTTGGGATTTTTGATTTATTAATTTAGCATTTCTTTTTGTTCGCCTGTCTCTGTCTTCCTTCTTCTTCTTCTTCTTCTCTGCTCTGTTTATTGGCGGGTGGCAACCAATGTCAAGGTGCAAAATAACCGATGTGAAAGGGGCTTTGGTTCACTGTATGTACCAACGGACCAAAGTTTTATCTGAACAAAAAGAGGTGGTCTCAGTTCGGACCAAACTGAACCATGGTTTGGTTCGTTGGCAGTGTGAAAGCACTTTTTTTTACAGTTTGTACTTTTGGACCAGTTGTAGGAAGTTAAGACAACATTAAACAATAGAGGGGACAAAAGGAGTAGAAGTGGCTGGCAGGATTGCTAAGACCATAATCACATTACAATGAATTAAATTCATCAGTACATTTTCTCAGTTAAAACCAAAAGACTATTTCCTTTTTTTCTTATTCCAAAAGCTGGCCAATAAAACAGCCGAATCGACAACACGGCATCGTCAGACGCACCCCTGTCTACTAACCAATCAATGTCAAGTAAAGGTCATGCAGGTGATGATGACACAACGTTTGTATGTCATATAAAGGTCTTTAGTGTTCTCCCTAAATAACAATATGATACCAAAACTAAGTGGATCAAATGTAATAAGGACGTGAACGTTGGCTCACACCTTGATCCAGACCGTCAGGTATGAACACCTTGGCTTAATTAAAATATTTTTTGTTCAATAAATATGAACATTAACTTAAATATATTAAATATACTATAATATACTCAAATAATTTGCTGGTCTTCCTTTGCTCTATTTGCATTGCCAGACGAAAACAAAGCAAGTATTAGTCAATAACTTTTGCTTTGGATCCTGCATGTGTGTCATGTACTGTATGATACCATTGTTCTTGAAGACTGATTGTGGGAAGAGGGGCGTCAGGTTTCCATCACATATCTTCCATTTCTTCCCTGCCAGAGTCTGATGAAACTGGCAGGGAAATATTTTCCTAACTTGACAAAATGCCTAAAGTGTGTGCACTCTTTATACGAACATTCATTTCAAACATCAAAGTCTGAAAATGAATCTAGTGGTTCTGCTCCCCACTGACTTTTACATCTTTGTCCGACAGCCTCGGCAGAAAGCAGCAGGGCTTTGCTGCTGTCGGAGCACGGCTTGTCTTGAACAGAGCTCTGATCAAGGTGATGGTCAAAATCAATAAAAGCTTGACAAGAGAGATTGCCAAAGGCTTGCTGGGTCACATCAGTCACCTGAAATTACTAAAGCAACAGGAAAAATGGCTGCAGAGCTGACGCGGGAAATGCCAGAAAGTTTGGCACATGATTTCAGACAAAGTAGGACGAGCGTAGAGGTAAACACAGGCAGGAAATGTCATTGGGTCACACACCTTTTACCCTTTTCTTCTAGGAACCCGCAGAGGAAGCTGACAATTGGGCATGCACGTGTTGTATGAGCGAGGAAACACAGACTGGACTAGAATAGAATCAGATTTACTTGTTCTTGCTCTTTTTTATAATGCAGCTTCAAAGCAGCTCTGTTTAAGTAGTCAGATGTATTATGTAAATGGTCCTTACGAGGATGCCTCATAGAATTATCACTTGCCTAAGTAGTAATTAATTCTAAGTTCAAAAATTTTAAAAGCTTGTTTGATACATTGACTATTGTTAGTTTTAAAATGTCTGAAGAAAGGCTGCTTTTAGACAACATAATTTAAAGTTAATTAAATTGCTATAGTGTTTAGTTGCTAAATTATTTATTTCTTTATAACTCATCTGCTGGTGTTTCTATTGTTACTGTCCCCTGTGCTGCTGTTACAAGGCAAATGTCCCCATAGTGGGACAAATAACAGATTCTTATCTTTTCTGATCTTATCTTATCTGACAGTATTAGCAGCAGTAATACCTTCAGTTTTGTATTCATCATTTTTTTATGGAACAAAGATGTTATCTGGAAGCTTCCCGTCAATGAGGAACAATCGTGTTTACATTTGAGAAGAGGAAGACTGGAAGGCGAGAGCTTCCTGTTTCTACACTGAAGCACTATGCTTCCTACAGTTTGCTCCTATATTTTAGGAACATTGTCATTTTGCCTGAGAGAACTTCCAGCAGCTTCTGTTCCCGAAACTCCTCTTGTTACCTTTCTAAAGAAAATTGGACCAAGCCTTGGACCAAATACAAGCTTCAAATTACACTGGAAAGTTTGCCGTGCTGAGGCTGTCAATTTAGGGCAAGTCTGCTATATTACTTTGGTGTCAAGGGAGTTGCTCCATGGCCGTTTGGCCCAAAACAAAATCATCAGAAATGTAATTTTAATCCAGTTGAGAAAGTTCTCTTGCAGGGCTCCAGGCCTTGATAAGCGTTTGCCAGCATAAGTTTTGAGGAGAGCTTGTCCCCACCGTTGAAAGACTTGAAACTAAATAACACATCAATAACAAATGCCAGCTTCACTCTCAGTTTTTAACATCTGCAGGAAGATGTGATTACTTCCTGTTATTTTGTAGAAATGAGTCGTATAATTAAATAATTTTCTTCTTAAGATTTCTAATCTCTTCTCCTGGATTTTTAATACATGCTGAGGGAAATTGGGTTTTCACGCTGTGAAGTCACACACTTAAAAACATCCCAAATAAAGCTGCTTTCATCCTTAAAGTTGTATCTGCTACACTGACAAACAGATTGATAATTACAAAAGCAATTTTCCTCTTACCTCTTTTCTTTTCTCGTGGATGGCGGTTGAATGTCTTCTTTTCAGCTCGTGTCTCTCCTGGACTAATCCACTTTCACTACTCCACCGCTGCAATCTGCAAAGAGGCATCAGTAATGAGCTGCTGAGTCACTTCCTTTAGTGCAACATATCCTCTCTGAGATACCTTGACTTCCTATCTTTAGTGTATTCACTGGTGTCAAACACAATAGTCTTCCTTCCCTCCTTCCTTCTGCTGCAGTTAAGTGCATGTGTGTAGCATGTGGTTTTTCTATTTGTTCAGTCTAATGTGTGTTATAAATTTGCTCCTGTTTGTTCATCCTAATTATAAAATGACAGCTGTTATCAGATTTCTCTTTGTTTTTGTATTTTTACCAAACTTGTGTGATGGTTGAATTACATGCTTCAAATGCAGTAAATGATGTAGTGGTTCCCAAAATGATGAAGACTCTTGAAATTCAAGCCAATTTAAATATGAACTCTGTGGTTCTTAAAGTTGACATGTTGATATTTATCCCCCACCTCATGTTCTCTGAGTTCATTAAACAGTTGTCAGATATGATCTATGGATCCAGACATTTTGCAGAGTTTGTCTTTCACAGCAGGGGATTTTCTGGGTCAGACGTGTTTACAAGAACAGGAAAGTGTCTGGAACATTGTGGCGAGAGGTAGACGCCTGCAGGAGGACAGGAAGTATAATTCCACTGCGGAAATCACATGTATTTGTTACAGCGCATCGACTCTGGCATCGACCCTTGTTGTCTTTACAAGTTGACATCTTCGGCGGTGTCTTCTACATGTATGGCACTTCAGGAGTTCAGTGCACGTCTGATGTCCCGTTTCCACACTGTTTTGTTTCATTCCCTTTCATATTCGGACTCCACCCACTAATGTACAAAGATTATCTTAGTTTTCACCATCTGGTTTTGTGGAATATGCGCCTGGAGCAATATCACATGGTGAAAGATCAGTGAAAGCACATTGTTTATATCAGTTATGTAATTATCAGTCTATCTATTGATATATACAAGTAAATGAATGTATATGAATTTAACAATGAACTCTTCCACATTTATTCTACTTAAATAAGTTTATTTTAAATATACAATGAGTCGACAGTATTTGACTATCAACAACGTCAAACCACAGAACTAAAGGAAATAACTAATAATGCTTTTATGTTAACTTCCTGTGGCAGGAAATGCATGCAATCTGTCTAACACTCTGCAACAGCTTCATTAGTGCAATGTACATGGAGACAAAGAGCGAAACAAAAAAACCCTGGAGGGGAGGAGTATCTCACCACGTCGGAGATCACAGAGGTTGCCATAGGAATGAATGCACTACTGGCTGACTTGCATATGGACACAGCGATGTGGAAACGAGGTGTGAAGCTGCGAGGGGGACCACCTCGTGTGTAGGATGTGGTGGAGTCCCTTTACAGAGACAGTCACTTTACAGAGACAGTCTCCAGCTCCACAGTGTAATAAGAGCTTCTGGTAAAACTCAGAGTGTGAGAGGTTTGATTTTTTTGTATTTATCAGTGATGTTTTCAATCCTTAATACTGGTATACGACAGAAGAGAAATTAAAATAAAACTGAACTCAACTTAATTATTAATTATTGAAGAAAGTTTGAGCCCGTTTCCTTTCAAGTTGAGAAAAAACTTAACGCTCACTTGGAGGCACATTAGCCTGCCACACCATATGCATTAAGAGGTACAGATTAAAGCCAAAGTATGCGTCACCATATTTTTTTATTTCTTCTCAGTGCTGAAAGGTTCTGAGATTTTCCATTAGGCCTGCACCCACACCAGCACAGCACAATTTACTCGCCCACAATGAGCTGCTGCTTCTGTACGGCTGCAGATGTAATGAGGTTTTAATGGACTACTGTCAATAACATTTTACAACAATTTGTTGCACCAATGTGTTTATGAGCAGAGTTGCACTGATGTTCGACAACAGCTACTCGGAACTTTTAGGAACGACAAGTTGAAGCACTGTCGATGCAGGATTTTAATGTTTTATTCTGTATTAAAGAAACTGATTAAATGAGAAAGACAATTATTTTCTCTTTGTCCCCTTGGAGTGTTGTTACTCTTTCTTTTATTATAGAGGATAATTTGAACCAGGGTGCTTTGGTTGCTCCGGAACATCCGATAATTCAGTTTAGTCTGAACCAAAATCCCAGGTGTGAAAGATTCCTCAGAAAACGTTCCAGGCCAGCGGACCAAAAATTTGTCCAACCTAAAGAGGTGGTCTCAGCTCAAAACAAAGGACCTATGGTGAGGATCGTTTAAAGTGTGAAACATTTTTTGGGGGATAGTTTGGACTTTCAGACCAATTGGAGAAATTTGAGACAGCATTGAACATTGAGTACAGTCTTCACCTCCAACGATGTAATGTTTGAACAATGAGGTTGTTTATTTGCTGGTAGTAAGACCATAATGATATTGCAGTGGTAATGAAATTACAAAGCGATTGGATTTATTTTCTTCATTCAAACAGAAATAATACCACTCGCCAAATTGACAACACACCGATGTGAGACGCACACCCATCAACAAACCACTAGTGTCAAGTGTAGGTAGACACAGCCGATGATGACTGGACGTGCGGAGGTCACACAAAAGTCTCGGTGTGACAACCTTTATTTCAATGTTAACCAAAACTAACCAGAATGAAAGCCCTGGGACAAGTTCGTCAAAGTAAAAATGTGAAAAATGGCCAAAATGGCCACTAAATGCAAAATGGCGGGCTTCCTGTTGCGTTTTTCAAAATGCTCCTTGAGACTTTTTTGTTTGTCTGGTCATGATACACCTGTGTATCGATTTTTGTGAAGATTGGTCAATGTGAACTCAGGCGCTGCGTTCCAGGGGGCGCTGTTGAGCCATTTTGCCACGCCCATTTAAAATTTATGTTAAAAAATGTTTATTACGTAAATTTTCACCACTTTGGTAACGATTTGAGCATGTTAAAGCCCTCAAAAAGCCAATTCATTTGCCTGAAAAAAAAAAAAATAAATAAATAATCCTTACAATTTCAATAGGGCCTCCCACTGTTCGGTGCTCGTTCCCTAATAAATGTCAACAATGAACCTGGGGCCGAACCTTCAGGTGTGAAAACGACCTAAGAATCTGGATTGGTAGATTGACACAGACTATTTAAATCTTCATGTATGACAATAATCTTTCCAGATTTATAAAAGACTGATTATTGTCAACGACCATGTAGAGTTATCACAAAAGCCTGATGTTTATGTTAGATACTTCTCTATGCATATGATAACTCGTTATTACATTATTAGTTTTTGCGTAGTGCTTTATGAGGCTTGTGGAAAAGAATGGCTTGAATATTCAGGGAGGCTGCACAGTGTGATCATTTAGTTCATGTTATTCCGTCATTGCACAAAACCTCGACAGGAGGAGGCTGCTTCCCCTGTCATCTTTATTCAATGTTCCTCTTGTCTCTTTTCTCCAGCACCTCTGGCTTTGTTCTGCCTTTCCCTAGTGGAGGCCTCCTGGCAAGAATGAAGGGATTTCTATGCTAGTGGAGTTTTCTCTCATCAATCCTGTTCGCCATGCTTCAGTCCCTGCCTGCCCCTCCCTCCCTCCCTCCCTCCCTCCCTCCACCCTATCATCCATCCATCCATCCGTCCTTCAGTCTGCCCATTCGCATGCACCTCTCCCTTCCGCAGGTCGGCGAATTGATTGCGTTGAGCTCGTGGAAAAAGGTTCGCCTCTGGGGACAAGCGCTGTCTGCCAGGCCTTCTGTTTTAATGAAAAGCTAAAGCCCCGGCAATCACACCTATACACACGCACACACACACACTCACACAAAGCCCTCCTACATCCTGCCACACAAACAAACTGCCACACACGCATGTGCACACACTGCAGAAACCTAGAGGGCAGATCTGAGTCCATAATTACCTATGCTGCACTGAGTCCCTGTGGCATTTAGCGACTGGAGTTACCAGCTTGTTTGCTTGCTGAATGGAGATTTATGTCGGGATGTCGAGGGGACTCTGCCTTATGTCAGAAGTGAGTGTTTATGGTGAAAATTATATCCAAATAAGGAACTTCACTTGTGTGTGTTAATGGTAGGTTGTTATTTGAAGAGTCCCTTTCTGAGTCTTGCTAAAGCAAAGAGATGCTCTAACAGGGGCGGGGTCAGAGCAACTGAGAAACTAGAGAAGAACCTAATGTCTTACAAGCTGTTGTCTAACAGTGAATCGATATAATGTATTGATTGGTGCTGGGGATAAAGACCTGTGGGTTGAGATAATGTGTGTTCGTATATACAGTGTGTGTCTGGGTTGTGTGCAGCCTTTATTTATGTGTGTATGTTCATATCTACTGCTGACCAACTAGGAATTAGTTCTAGGCATATAGTCCTAGTTAAGGTGTTGATGTTTTAAATGTGAATTAAAATGTTTTCTGAAGTTCTCATTTTTGGAGAATATAGACGGACATTAATTTCTGATTTGATGCAGTCCAGAAACGTTTGGATAACTGCACGCTCACAAAGCTGCAGTTCAGTGAGACAACTCACATTCAAACGTTTATTGCAGCAGTAGAACAGGTTTAGTGTTTGGAGTCTAAGCTCCAACTTAATCACTCCCCCATATGATTATTCAGGAATGATGGGATTGATGAGCAAATACTTGTAACCCCCCGTCGGAGCCTACAGTGGGATGTTGGGGTGGTGGAGGGGCTGAAGCAACTGGTAGCAATACTGCAGCAGCAGTGCGAGCAAAGAGGATGATGGGAAATTTCTCTCTGCTTAAATAGACCACCTGATAAGGTGGGTGTGTATCATAGATGGTTGTGGAGACTGATGTATGTCACATGAGTGGAGCAGCGCAGCTCCAGTTGGCTGCCTGAACTAGCTCGCAGGCGTCGCTCCATATGTAGTGCCCTGAAGTTGTTCAGCTGGAGTGTGTTTGGGTTTGTGTGTGCACTCAGGCACGTGCCTCGCGCCTCAGCTTTGATTGGAAGCCAGACAGACAAGCTGTTTATTTTAGGAGTTGATTTTCCTCCTTTCTCCATTTTTGCATTCCTCCTCGGCCTGCCATGCTGCCGCATGTGGCCGATCAATAATGTAATTCTTAACCAGCGGCTGCTGCGCTGAAGTAATTACCTCCTCCATTATCTGACCACATCTCTCATTATACTGTAAGCAGCCTTCATTAGGGCCACAGGCAGAAAGGCATGGGGGGGGGCACAGTATCACACACACACACACACACACACATTTATACACCAACGACTGAAAAGCATGCATAAACATGCACTACATAGAATTATACTCAAGTGATCAAGAACACAAACAGACAGACCCCTTCCTGCACTCGCCCTCTTCACTTCCCCGCCTCTCTTCCCCTCTTTGCCCAGTCAATCAGATCGCCATTAGCCAGTATTGGTCCCAGGGGCTAGTCTCTCACCGAGTGCACATCTATGGGAGCATTTCCATTCAGCAAGATGGCTCACCTCGTCGCCTCACTGTGATAGCAGAGCAGCCCAGGGGAAATAAAGGCTGTCCCAGGCAAATCAAATCCGCAGCTCAGTGGGGGAGACGATGGCACAGATCAGCATGTTACTGGCCCGTTACGGCCCCTTCTATAGCGCGTCTTGAACCAGGTGGGGCCAGTTTAATGCTTTAATATTCTTAACACCGCCCGGGCTGAGGCTTTGATTTCCACAGTGGGTAACTGCCAGCGATGGTCATGCAAGATACTTTGACACTTGGTTAATAAATATAATGCACGTCTATGCTATGTTTGTATTTACAATATGGCAATAGAGTGCAGCGTGGCTGATAAAAAGAGTCTCTCACTCTCCTCTCTGTCAGACTCCACTACAAAGCCCATTTTCAGCACTTGTACGCTTGTTAGCCCTCTCAGCAAAGGCAACAGTCATGGTGCATTAGCATGGGCCACAGAGATAAGGGCTCATGTGTGACGGGAGCGAGCAGTTCACTGCATCCAGTGACCTTTGTAGATAAGACCAAGACTGCTCTGTTCGCTGCAGTGTACTCGATCAGTGTAAGTGCGGCTTCACAATAACTGAGAGGTGAATTCATTGTGGGATTATACGGGATTAAATAAGAGGTTTTGAATGTTTGTGAGTTATCGTAAGGAAGAGACATCAGTATGTAAGCCTGTTAAAATACACTTTTAAGCTGTATGAGTGTAAATCTTGCTGCTTTCAGCTCTGAACTGGCGTTTTACTGAGGGGATGTATGTGAGAACGCAAATGAGGGTGAGTCAGTTGCTCCAGACATTTTCAGAAAGTTTGCTGCCAAAAAATACAAATATCCTAGGATGAAAATGCAGATGAATATTGCAAGTTGGAAAGACAACAAGATTCTAAAGCTTTTGGTGATGAGGACCAACGCCGGTGAATTTATACGTCATGTCCTGCCTCCTACGTGCTCTACCCAAGCATCAGCCCTCGTCTGAATGTCTAAACCTCCAGAAAATGTCCAGATCCGATTTTCCAGAAATTTCCAGAGTTCATGTCTGAAAACGGCTTAACGGCTTAACGACTGGCTATCAGCCTGATGGCAAGTTTGCTAATGGTGTCAGCAGACTTCAATTAGCTCACCGCCATGCTCAATCGCACCGTCCTTTCTGCCGGAGAGGTGCCTTAAATTGTCTGAAATAGCAGAGCCATTGGGTGTGAGTGGTTAATGGGAGTTAAAACAGAGGGAGAGAGGAGCTGGCAGAACAGGGGCACGACAACATCATGCAAGTGGACAGTTTTAGTCTCTGTTTTCCCAACTCCACTAACTGGCTGAAGGTGATAAACACTTCATGTCTGCAGAAGAGGGGGATGACTTCTGGCAACACACTGCAAATCCATTTCCTTCTAAAACTATTAGGAGTCAGTTTCCCCTGGAACACAAGCACATTTTGTTTCAATTCAGTTCAATCCACTTTATTTCAGGCAACATCCACACTGCTATATGTTTTAGTGTTTGAGCTCCTAAAACTGAGAAGTTTGGAAACGATAAAGCAGTCCTGAGCATTTGCTTCCTGATTGGTTCTTATTAGTCACGAGTGTCACTTTGTCAACACTGCCAGTTCCACCTCATCGTCATAAGTATTGATACATATAAAACTCTGTTTTAGAACAAAAACATATTTTTATGGATGTTGTCTCAGACTAATTATAATGATAAATAAAGTAAGCACAGCCAAGAATGTGTAGTTCAAAGGACTTTTTTTATTTTAACAAATTGCCGCTTTATGCCAATGAAATATACAACAATAGGCAACGGAATTCATTTAGTCCGTATATGTGCACGTCCTGTGAAAGCTTACGGATAAAGAGAAAAACAGACGAAATAGAGCAGTACCACCGAAAATTGTGGGCGGGGGGCAGTGTAGCCAATAGTAGCAAGACTATCTAGTTGGTAAGAAACTACAGGCATCTATATAATGTTAATTTAGCTGCTTTTTACATCATTTGAAGCGAATCTATCTCTTTTTCATACCTAAAAGTAGAATAAATTAGCCTTTAAGGACTGAAATAAATGCATCTTGGTGAGATACTTCCAAAAGCAGGAGCAGCAGGAGAGACTTTGCATGAGCCCCTCCAGGCCTGCAGCACTTCTCGACTGGACACCTCTCTCCGTAAGCATGGGAGACAAAAAAGCTGAGAGAAGAAAATTACTTTTTATCCCATCAAACAAGCCAGGGCCACAGGACTCCTACCCGTGTGCTCAAGTACAATCTTTCTTGGCCAGGAGACATTTAGGCATAAAGGCAGCCAGTGATAGTGTGCCAGATCAAGTATTGGCAAATCTCGGCTGTCTAGATATAGCAGGTGTGCTTTGAAATAGAACCCATTTATTTCTGTCTCCCTGGCTTCTCAAATTTCACTTTTTACAGCCAAACAACACCGGCTGCCAAACAATAGTGAACGGCAAAACCTTGTGCTGCCTCCTCCTGTCTCCCAAGTAAAAATAGAGGTGTAATCGGAATATTCTCAAATAATATTAAGAGCTTGCTTGTACTGAACTGACAACATGTTGGTTAAATTACTATAATTCAATCCATTCGATTCTGAGAAAAATAATTTCCAGAGAAAGCTCGAATGTAGTAGTAGTTATAATACATTATGGTCAAGTGTGAATATCCTCAAACTTCCATTCGTCTGTAGCAACCTGTCAATGTCACCTTTTGATGCGCAGCCCTCCCAGCGATCGATCACTGTTGACAGGAGCCCTCCCTCAGACGTGGGCTTCAGAGCTGATGCCTCAGCTGCAAACTAGATGAGGTGAATGAATGAATACGTTGTGCGAAGAGCTGAGCTTGTCAAATCACTTTCACGTGATACATGATGGTGCAATATTGATTGCGATGTCAGGGATCGTCTTTTTTATTTAGATGGCCTCTGGGTAGAAATACCGGATAAATGCATAAAAAATGACTTCTCCCATGTTACAGTTCCTGCTCACGTTTGAAAGCAATATCAAATTACTGCTGACAAGCTCGTTATTCACACTTTTATATCGAGATAATCGTTAAGTTACATAAGCAAGCGATGCAGCTGAATTAATAGGGTAAAAACATGATTTGATAATTGATTAATACAGAAGCATCAGTGTATGAGGAGCATGTCACTGTTGTAGTTGCCAGGGATGGAGCTAGTTTTATAACAAATGAAACACACAGGGACACACAATCATTCTGACAGGTCGTTAGGAAATAAGAAAAACTGAAATCTGCACCTTTTCTCTAATCTTTTATTCAATATATATGATCATAATGTTTATTGAAAAGAAACTGTAGAGGCAAAAATAACACAATTTGGCACAACTGTAATGTGACCCCTATACAAGCTGCTATTTGACGAGCACTCGTTAAATCGTTTACAATGATTGTGTTTTAAAAGCTATTTTATAGGTTGTATTTTAAAGGTGGTTGTATTATCTCCTGTGTAAAATCGACTCTTAAAGGCTGCTCTACTAGAAAAGCAGATACTGTCTTCTGCTTTGCATGCTTTGAAAATGCACTC
Source organism: Hippoglossus hippoglossus (assembly GCF_009819705.1). NCBI lineage: Eukaryota > Metazoa > Chordata > Actinopteri > Pleuronectiformes > Pleuronectidae > Hippoglossus > Hippoglossus hippoglossus. The sequence continues at coordinate 13,334,421 of NC_047151.1, read as the reverse complement.
AGCGTAGAAGGGTTCAGCACCTTGAAGAATCCAGGGTGTCACCCTCAAGAGCACCATGCAGATAGGATGAGAGGCTGGCATGGTTTTGCAAAATAAAATTAGAAAGCAGGACAGGGTTCATTTAAGTCCAGCAAGTTTTAAAGCAGCATGAGGGGGGGCACTAGAAGGGTGTGATCAGAAGAATCATCACTATCACATAGCATCTGTTTAATCTCTTTACAGATTCTGCATGATTTTGGGGCCCAACCCTTCTAGTTTCCCTTCATAGTTTGACCAATCACGTTTGAGCAGGCTTTGGTTGCACGCAGGTAAACAGTCCCAGGGAAGAGCAAAGAACTCATTGACCGAAATGCATCAGCCATCAACTTTTTCATTTATATGCATTCATATGCAGATAGCTGTTAATAGAGATAACCCAAAATTCCGTGAAGGCCTAACACTTCTACAAAGAGTATCGCTTTTTATGTTTTGTGGAGAAACTTTCAATTTGTGTGATAAAAGAAACCAGTTTGAATGTGAATGGTGTACGGTCAATGGAAGACTGAGGGCACAGTCACAGATATGTGAATATGAAGTGATAAGATACAGATAATCACAAGAGTAACCGAGGTGAAATTCTAATGGAGTCGTAATGGATTGCACTCCTAATGTAAACAATACATAACACTATGAGGCCATACATAACTCTCTAAACATAGAAACATCTGTATGTGGACTTCATTCACTTTCTTGTTATACAAGACAGAATTGGAAAAGTCCTCTTCGATATGCTTCTGGAAATGCTGGAAAAAGCCAACCTAAATAATTCAATCTGTCGTTCCCAGTCCTTTGATTACGGAGGCCACAGGATGGGACACAAACCGGGGGTTCAGGCAGAATACTGCGGTTGAACAGAAAGACATTGTGTGTGTTCTGCAGAACTCCCACTCTCATCTCCAGACAGATGCAGCAGTGGGATTTTGTTGAGATTGTACAATCTTTTTTAGTTCATCTGTGTCACGTTGGGCAATCCTGCAACAACATGCCAAGGACCTCACAGTAAAAGGTTTATCAGTGACAAGAGAGGAGGCAAGGAGAGACAGTCTGAAGTGTGGGTGGTACCAACTGCCAGAGAAGGAAGTTGCTGCGGGGAAAGAACATGAGACACTGTCCTCAAGCCAAAGAAAAAGATGGTCTGGTACAACGTCTTATTCCACATCAACCTGTGCTGGCGAAATATCACAAGGCACCATGGTTTCTTTCCAAATGTTAAGAACAGAATTTGGAGGAGAGATTGAACAGAAGCTTTCCAAAGTGAAAACAGGACTTTTACAAGAGGGCAGAGAAGAAACAGAATTTTTCAATAAATCATTATGACATTTAATCAAGCACAACTGACTGAAGTCTCAATGGGTTTTTTAACCTGGGCGCCCTCCACAGTCTAGGATCCCCACTGTTTACTGGTCACCCCATTCAGCAGACACAGCCTCTGCCTTCAAACGGCTGTAACATCAGATATCATGGTTGCTGTCAGAGGTATTTTTCCAAAATATATTTATTTCTATAGTAAACATCCGTTTGTCGTTATGTTAGAGAAAAACAGCTTCATTTAACATTTTCCATATAATATAAAAGCTATAAGCCTTTGGTTGATTAGCTACCCTAAAATAAAATAAGAATAAAATGTATGTAGCCAGCAAATGTGTTTTTAAGTTTAAACCAAACAGCTGGAGACATCCCAACTCACGCGGTTGATGTTATTTAGCTAACTAGCTGCCGATGATAAAATGTGACAGCAGCAGATGTTATTTTACTCAGCAAAATGTATGATCACTAAAAGATAATTGAGAAAATGAAAATGAAACAATGAAGCCTGGTTATGTGTCCTTCGTTGACAAGAATGTGAATGACAAGAACAAACTCTTTCAAAAATGTCACAGAATTTCAAGTTGTACATTGTGACAGAGTTTAATCACTGTAATTGGATTTGTGTTGTATACGACAACTTGAACAATATATACAAACCAACGTGCATCTGAGTGAAACACCTGATCCACAATAACATTGACTTGGCTAAAATGCACCTGGCTCCATTCACAGCTTTCCCACTCTGATCCACTCTCTCTCTCTCTCTCTCTCTCTCTCTCTCTCTCTCTCTCTCTCTCTCTCTCTCTCTCTCTCTCTCTCTCTCCCTCTGGACTCATCGTCACAAATAAATCTAAATCCTGTTAACTGACTGAAGCCCACGGCCGGTCCTTCCCAGCCAAAAACGTGAAATGAAACTTGACTTCCATTTGCATCTCATCACAATAGCCACTTTATGGTAATGATTCCTTCCTTCTCCTGCTGAGTCGATTAAAAAGCCAAACAGTACAATACTGAGACACCTGCGCTGGATCTTTTAATAATGAACCCTGTCCTGGCTTTGGTAAGAAATGGATTCGAGGCTGCATCAAAGGACGGATAAGACTCAGCTGTTGATTCAGTTTGACTCTGCGATCGCCTGCTGCTCACAGGCCTGTGATCAAGGAGTCTCGCAGCTCGTCGCAGGGCGTCCATCTCCAAGATCAACCACTGTGCCCGCTTGGCCTGCGATCAGATGTTATTTGCAGGAGATCCAGAAACATATCTTTTAATTTTTTTTCCTTTTTCAGTCTTGCATAATGTATTTGAGTCATCAACACAGGAAACAGCTAAAGCTCCATCAATTTTAGTTCTGTAAAGCTCACTCACCCACACTTTTTTAATAATCCCAGCAGAGTTCATGGCAAACGACTGGGAGAGTCTTGACAGGTTGACTGCAGACTTTATAGTAGTATGAAATTAATCCAGAATGACTTCAATTTACAGTAATATTTAGAACCTATATGTAGAAAAACTTGATGAACTGCAACTTGATAAAGATCCATGATGTGACAATAACAACAAGAGTCAGTAGAACTGACAGTAGTCAGTCTCTTTTATATTCTGATGTTGTGCTGTGGTCAAAAAAAGTGAAATTTGGCAGTGATGTTGTTACAGGGTTGTTAACTTCCCTGTTAGTGTCCCAGAGTGTCAGAGAACAGCTGCTGGAAGCCTTTGTTGTTATTGGTCTGTCAATTAAAGCAGATGTAAGTGTCCTGTTATTGTGAAAAGAGCAGTAAGAGTGGCAGACTGTGGGTGTCACCATCAATCACAGTTCATGCTCCTAAATATTGGCATTGACGCCTCTCTTTAACGGGATAAAGGATGCAAGCAACTGAAAGACAAGGATTGATTGGCTTTCTCTCTTTCAGTTGTAGCCAATGGTTATAATTGTGTTTCCTTGGTTTCTAGTATCTAGTCCTTTTACTTTTATTGTGTGTCCTCTATCCAAGGTTACTACAGTTTGGAAATCATGTTTAGCCAGGTGTTGAGTTCAGTTTCACTTTATTTCTCATTTAAGCTCTCTGTCCGTGCTCTGCTTTAATTTTTGTAGAATTTGTGCACATCTTCTGAAATCTTAGGAATACGATCTAAACAGACAAAATGGAGCAATACCATGTGGAAATCATGGGGGCAGTGTAGCCAATAGTTCAAACAAGATGGCCATTAGACACGAAGAAGAAACTTCAACCATGGTGGGACTTTCAGAAGAACGACCTAATGAGTTTGCAAGAAACTACACAGATCTTTATGTTACCTCGCCCGTTTACAATGTGGTCGCTTTGGCCTCTTTCTTAAGAGGTACAGCATCATCATGTTTGTTGTTGTCAGAAACTCGAATATGTTGCCCTCTAGTGGATGTATACCATGCCAACGTAAGAGATGTGGGCAGTGGCGGTGACATCGTTTGAAATAGAAGGATCTCTTCTCGTATGTAAAAGAAGCACAAATGAGCCTTTAGCATGTCTGCATGTTGAGGTTCGCACTCAAAGTACCAATGTGTCTACAAACAACCTCACAGAGCTGTTAGCGTTGGACTCTCAGGGTCTGTCCTGACACTTGGCACAAAGTGGCAATCCAAATGCTATTGCAATCCAAATGTGTGTACACTCTGCTTGTCGCACACAAATGTTCTACTCCACATGCTTTCAATTTCACAAGTGCACATTTCCTCTTCAGAGACGTGTTCTCTCCCACTACCTGTCAAATCCACCTTTATAAAAGCAATCCACCAAGGTTTAAGTGCACCTGACTTTAAAAGGGAACACCTCAGTCAGTCAGTCACCCAGTGCTCTGCTTCCAGCAAGCTAAACTCTGTCACACAGTACTCAGGTGAGATTGTAACACTTTTAACACTGTGATGCTTTTACTTCTATGGCTTGCATGTAGTTTGGTACAATAGAAAAGCTGAGTTAGCAGAAGACTTTACTCTGTGTCTGGCTGTTAAGTACGTAAATGACAACTTCCTGGTGGCAGTGCGAACTTTTTGAAAAAAAAGTAGCAGTAATAAAAAATCGTGTCACTTATTTTTGGCCTGCACAAATAACAGTAAGGTCACAACGTCTATAACTGACGGCCTGCAAGATAAAAATGTGTTTTAATGTGAAGTTACTGAAGTTCCATAGCTGCGATATCTATGAATCTCAAATTTAATGATTCCTCCAAACTATTTGTTTTTAAATGAGCTGCATAGGTGTTGTGGATGGACCACATTATGCCAATGTACAATTACAAGGTAATTATGTTAAATTAGGTTAAACTTTCACAACATTCATTTTCTACTTTAGTCTTTATAAACAAACATTTACATACAAATTTAGATAAGTTAGTTTTATAACTGAGAAGAATTAGTTACACCACTAAGTTCACTTGTATTTCTGTTTCAGTCTACACTAATATGTATATAATAATTTGATTAAGTTTTGCAAAATCAAATAATTCTTGGTTGTCTTTCTGTCCTCACAGCACAGAGACTCTCTCCACACCACTACCCACCTGCAAGTAACACCTGCTCTCATTTGCTCGCTGTTACAAAGTGGTTGTGGCCCTCCGCACACATCTACTATCTAGATTTATGGGTCTTGTTTCGGGCCGGCGAAGAATGAGAATGAAATTGGACGCATTTATTCAGCGTTGTATAAACAACAGAGTGAAAAACAACGTGTCTATGCTGAAACATCTTGCTCTCTCTCTCTCTCTCACTCTCTATCACACACACACACACACACACACACACACACACACACACACACACACACACACACACACACACACACACACACACACACACACACACACACACACACACGTCTTGCGTGTTCGATGACGCCAGCAGCTGAGACCTCCCCACAAGTGATTCATTGCTTTAATCACTCTGGCTCTCCAACCTGTTACCCGCCTTGGCAGGGTTTGACACATCACTGCCTTCGTGGAGCCTTTGTGCCATTCGTCCTATTTAGGGAACTGTCTCTACTCTCGACTATTAGATATTGGAGGTACAGTGTTGTGTCGAGCCTGTTAAACACGGCACAGGAGCATTTTCGTTTCGCTGAGAGACCTGCTATGTTGTCGTCCACTATTTAACTGAGGCAATGGAGGGTTTTTCTCGCACATCCCTTAAGTCATGCATGCCATTTGACCTCATCGATGGGAAAACCGCAGAACATGGTTAAAGAATATTTATCCCATTTACTGACCAGAGTTTTTGTTCTGATTATCTGGATTTCAATTCCACCTCATTCTGTTTAACTCGCAGTGGCCTTATACCCACAGTGCAGCAGCAACCTTTATAAACGTCCATTGATTTTGCCCTGGTCTGTCTTTTTATTGCTGCATAAGGTAGAAAGTGGATGGAATCAATCACTCCTCTTTTCTCCTTTCAACAACCAAAAGGTAGAGACCTGAGTAGCTCTGTAGACACCAGTGGATCAGGAAGTCCCATCATATCCCAAGTACATTGCTTCTTCACTCTGAGGGATCTGAGGGGATTGATGCAGAGTTGTGAAAATCCTCCTTTTGTTCTCTGAGGTTTTTTTTTTTTATATCACAAAGAAACTATAGTGTATAGCAACGGCAGCTGCTGTGCCACTATGAAGGAAACTGTAAGAAACTAAAGGGAGAGAAGCCTTGCAGATGGCAGTGAGTTATTTTCAGAGTACATGAGGACACTGACACTGACACTGGCAAGTGGGATGGTTGTTGGCTGAGTCGGTCATCTTGGGACTCAACTCTCATGCAGGGATAAGAGGTTTAACTGAAGTCAGCTCCAGACGCTCCTGCTCCTGCACTGTCTCCTCCAACCAAATGATGTGACGATGTGATGTGGGAGGTTAGAGGTGAGACCAGGAACAAGCAGGGCGTGCAGCGCAGCTTTGGAGTTAGCACACTATGGGAAACAACTATTGCAATCCCCGTGTATGAGAGAGGGAGACGAGGGTTCTGCTCCAGTGAAGGAAAGCCAGGAGCTTCAGTCAGAGGTGTTTGAAGCTGGAGTTCACTCCTCATGTTGTTTCTTAAGTCGCCAGACTTGTCAAAGAGGGATGACTGTTTAAACATTCTGCATCAAATTTTGCATTTCACACATCGTCTGTATAATGTGTTTCTTTCTAATTAATTTGATATTCAACATAATGCATGAGCCCTCATATCTGTGGGCATTGATATGTTGCTCTGAGAACATTCACTTCTGTTTTGAAATCCTGCTGCTGGAGTTTAGACTCGCAGTGAGTTTTATAGTTCATTTCAAAAGTGCTGGGGGGGGTTAAAGTTAGATCTCTGTTGAGGCCACGTCCACATTATCATTGGAAGACATTAACTTAATAGACCTTACTTTGTGCGCCGGGTCCATGTTGTGAGAGTGAAGAGTTCCTCAAAACTGTGGCCTCCCTGGCCTCCCTGGCGAAGATATTATTGTATGCTCTAGCAATAAGGCTTTTGCGCCTGTCCGTTGGTTGGTTGGTTGGTTGGTTGGTTGGTTGGTTGGTTGGTTGATTGGTTGGTTGGTTGGTTGGTTGGTTGGTTGGTTGGTTGGTTGGTTGGTTGGTTGGTTGATTGATTGGCTGGTTGGGTTGTCAACCGGATTTTGCAAAGAACACAGATTTCCTTGATTTCCAGTGGAAGGACGGGACATGCAGTAAGAAAGAAGCCATTCATTTTTGGCATAGATCCGGACCATAGAGCATTTTTGACAATTTTGCAGATTTTCCAGGAATCATTTATGGACCTTGATAGAAAAAGATTAGGCATATTTCCCACATAGCTAAATGGTTTGGGCCCAGATTTTGCCTCCATCTCACACCACCCACATCCCACATCCCACAAGCCATAGCAATACAGCTGTTGGTGTAGCTTGATTGCATTTAAGGGGACTGTTGGGCCTTGGCAACTATATTACATGCAAAGATCAGAATAAATTGGAGAAATGAGAGGCTCTATCTTGCGTGTATGTAAACTTATACGCAGTACTTTGAATCAAATTTCAACCTGTCATGTATTACCAACAGTTTCCTCTGTCAGGGCAGTATGTGTGTTTTTGTGGCTGCTGGCTGCCCAGGGTGTTAGACAGTCAGACAGAATAATTCAGTTTGGATCAAAATGTTGGGATCAGCTCCTTTCTGTCTCCCGGAGATTGCTATGAGAATCTTGTCACCTCTGTGTACTCCATCCTTGCCCCGCTGCCACAGAATGGGATGGAATGTCTGTCAGTCACATTGTCAGCATTTGGGCTCTCAGCGGCCCCCGCAGGCCCTTTCCCCTTTGGCGTTGCTCAGTGATGTCCCACTCTGATGACTGCTCCTTTCATTCCAAAGGCTGCTGTCAAAACAGACTGCCTGACAAAAGTGTTCGTCTGAAGAAGTGTGTGTGTGTGCGTGTGTGTGTGTGTGTGTGTGTGCGTGTGTGTGTGTGTGTGTGTGTGTGGAGTGTGTGTGAGTGTGTCTGTGTGTGTGTCAGTGTGTGTGTGTGTGTATAAATGCCTTCATCACACTGCACAACTTTTCTAAGATAACAAATGCAGTTACATTAAACTACCAATATTGTATTTGAAGTGAGACGTCTGTGCATGCACACAACCAGAAGCTTTGAGATGGTGTAACAGCCGTCAGACGTGTTCACAATCCATACTGCTCATGTCTCACATTTCCAATTCAGTCAGTTCAACTAAAGATATGAAATAAACGGTATATCTAGGTACGTAGTGAAAGTAATCAGAGACAAATGAAATGTGTGTTGACATACCAAGAGCTCCAGGGTGTTCCCAGTCAACTGTCATCATCTATTATAATTTTAAACCCAATCAACTCCTTTTAGAAACTCCTTATAGTATTTTCTATCTAGCACTTTGTGTTTCCATTGCTGTAGGCACAGTTTAATAATTTCTATTGCTCTCCCGACACACGTAGTACTGCTCATTACTACTCTTACTGCTGTCAAGCTTCTGTAGATGCACATCTGGGTTTAAAAATTCTTGTGTATGTATTCTTGACCCTGTGTACTTAAAACATAATCTCATCTCCTCAAGTTCTAATGGCTTCTGTATGTCGAATTCTTGAGATTTTTTTTTTCCCACTTTACCACAAAGCTTGACACAATAATAATTTAGGCTCAGTTGCTCTATTTTGAGAGCAGTTCTTTTGGTTCTATTTCCAAATCCCACACAGACTCACAGGGAGCCACAGTGTAGCTGTCACTCACGCACTGCGGAGATACTGAGGCTCTGCACTGAGACGGCACCTTGATGTTTGCATGTTCATATGGCTGTGTGTGTGTGTGTGTGTGTGTGTGTGTGTGTGTGTGTGTGTGTGTGTGTGTGTGTGTGTGTGTGTGTGTGTGTGTGTGTGTGTGTGTGTGTGTGTGTGTGTGGTGGGTAGGTGCGCGTGACACCACAAAGGCACAGCGAAGTCAATCTCAAATGCAATGAAAATGCAAATTGTCTTTCTCATGTCGACCTGCGCTGTCAATCAGCATCACGATACTCCATCGCCTTTCAACCGCTCACCAAACGGCCCACAATCAACCCGGACGTGACCGGGACAAATCACTCCGCTGAGCCATTTTCCTCATTCATTACAGATAAATCAATCTCCCTTATTGTTATGTTCTCTCCTCATGTCCATTCTCTATTCCTCCATCGATTTCTGTCATCCCTCCATTTGTCTGTTTTGTCTTCATCCCTGCTTTCAACAGTTTCCCCTCCATCTGATCCAGAGGGAGGTTTGTAATTGGTGTAAACAAAAGTTGTTGGAGTGAAAAAACGATCAAGCCTACAGGTAGCTGGAGGTGAATGGGATGATTAACGATAAGTAATTAACTCTGGGCTCTGTTTTCAATTACAGTTCAGAGGTAATGGATTGTTTTTTGTTTGCTTTTTGTGACCGAGTCTAGACACCCAATTAGCCTGTCTTTGTTTGGGGGACCAGGGAGAGCAGGACGAAGGGACTGAGTATATGAGACAAAAAACGGGGGGGGGGGGGGGGGGGGGGGGGGGTCGGGGTCTAAATTAACAATAGAGGCTTATTTCATTGCCTCGTGAGCTTTTCTCTCTTTTGTTCTTTCGATTGTAAATCTTTCGGCAGCAGAATCCCAGAATCTGGCTCAAATCAATCCTGCAGCAGAAATGTAACTGTCAGTCACCAGCGGTTTTCAGTTTTGATCGAACAGTACCACAGGAGTTTATTCCTCTGAGATGTGATGGATTTGTGCTGTAGACCAGATGACCGACAAGAGAAGACCGTGGTGCCACTTGTAATAAATAACAGCAATATACACAAGTCCAGTGTTGTTTCATCAACTGGTGAGAACTGGGCCATGTAGAAAACCCTCAGTACAGGGTCTTTAAACATGCAATATCAAAAGCCAACACTTGCCCATTATTTACATTTGCAACATCAATATTTATTTTAGAGTCATGTTTCTGTCCCTCCGACTCCTGAGGGCCTGGCTCTGTAGTTGCTCCACTATATTCACCAGCTAGCTTAAAGGTGCTATATTGCCATCCATCTATCCATCTATCCATCCATCCATCCATCCATCCATCCATACATCCATCCATCCATCCATCTATTCATCCACCCATCTATCCATCCATCATCTAGAGCTGGAGCCAAACCCAGCTGACATGCTGCATATAAATTGCCATGTTAAAATGTAATAAACAAACCGATTGATTATTGCTGCCTTAATTTATATGTATACATGTTTTTATAGGACCAGTTGGGTGTTCTTATGTCATACTATTCTAGGAGTGTGTTGCTCAAAGGAAGTTTCAGCAGTCTGAGGTCTAAGCCAAATTGAATTGAGTTAAATTGAACTGTTCATCCTGCTAATTGTGTTGGTCTATTGCCAGTGTTTTGTCCCAGCAACAAACCTACGGCCCAGACAACTACCAGGGTGTGTCCCTCCACCAAAGCCGTACAAGGAAACGCACAGAGGGAATGTCCCACTGAGAGGACGAACTTTGGAGTGTAACCTTTCAGACTGCTGAAGCCGCAAATTATCTTTGGCTGCACTTTGGAATACGTTCTGCACCGAGAAAGGACTTGATTTTGTTAATGAAGGTGTCACATCACTACCACTTGTAAAAGCTGATCATATCCTTTAATTTGAACGGTATGGATGGAAAAATACAATATAATTTAATTATACTATAAGAATAAAACATAAAGTGAATCACAGAGGGCAGATAACAGAGCTGCTTTGAATGAGGTGATTCTTTTAGGCATTGTGCTTGTTCAGCTTCACTGCAGTAAAGTTGATAAAAACACCAAATATGAAATAGTTGATCTGGTTGTGCTCTGTAGTGCCATAGAATTAGAAATATGAACTCGTATTTTTCTTTTAGTTAACCCAGCAGATCTACTGTAGTTGTTCAGACACGGGGACAGGATCAAATGTTTTTTTGCTGAAATGCTTACAATGTTTATTTGTCTAATTCTAACTGAGGCCATGGGGTGTTGTCTCGTTTTGGCCATCTGTTACTTCTGGTCACATGTTGCGTATTGCGACAGTAACATGGGTTTCTCCTCTCTGCCAGAGAAAGTGAAATTAGACCGGCTGCCACGGGTGCGTGACACTGATATGTAATTTGTGTACGTGATCAGAGTTTGGAGTTTGATCTCAGTCTGTTGTCCTCGTCTCGACTCCTCCTGTGAGAGCAACGCACCGTCATAATGCATAAATCACTTGATAGGAATCACACTTTGTTTGGCTGACTCGTCCACGTCGTCCCAACAAGATGGATTTAGAAATGACTTTGACCTTTGCCGGCTCCAGAAAGAGAAAATCAATTTATGCTGGTGTCCAGATAAACAACTTCTCCATCGACTCACAATGCTGGATCATTAGCCTTATCCATATGATATCTGTTACACCACTGTTAGAGGAAACCCATTGAGTAAAAGATACTTTCAGATACAGACTATTATTGGGATGATTTCTAATTCATCATTTAACAAGAAGGAAAAACAAGTGTAGTTTAACATCATATAATCCCAGGTTTCTTGTAGATCACTGTATATATAAATTCATAGGCTTATATGTATTTTGGTATCATCATTTATATCATTTGAATTTCAAAAATAAGTATTCTTCAAGTTTAAATTGGAATTTTCAAATGAGAGGTTGCAAGTGAGGCTACAATTAATTGATCATGAATACAACTCTTGAGTATTGATTAGTTTTGTAATCATGCATCACTTTTTTGCTTCCACTGTGAAATTTGCTTTAGATTATCCATGTGAAGATCAACATGCTTGAGATAATCCCGTGTGCTGTTCATTGACATTTGGAAGTAAGACAAGTTACTTAACCCTCGCATAGCACAAGATTATCGGTACCAATCATCCACGTCTGCTCAGTCTTCAGTCCGGAGGAATCCGACTTCCAGCTGCTAAATCAGCCTGTTGCATGAATCAGTCCATATGTGCATGTAAACAAAATCCTACAGAGACCACCACCTTTGGAAGATCATGCAGCTCCCTCAGCAAAAAGAAAAATATTGGCACGTTCTCAATAAAACAGAATATCTACACTACCGTTCAAAAGTTTGGGGTCACCCAGACAATTTCATGTTTTCCATGAAAACTCGCACTTTTATTTATCAAATGAGTTGCAAAATGAATAGAAAATATAGTCAAGACATTGACAAGGTTAGAAATAATGATTTTTATTTGAAATATTAATTTTGTTCTTCAAACTTTGCTTTCGTCAAAGAATGGTCCATTTGCAGCAATTACAGCATTGCAGACCTTTGGCATTCTAGCTGTTAATTTGTTGAGGTAATCTGTAGAAATTTCACTCCACGCTTCCTGAAGCACCTCCCACAAGTTGGATTGGCTTGATGGGCACTTCTTGCGTACCATACAGTCAAGCTGCTCCCACAACAGCTCAATGGGGTTGAGATCTGGTGACTGCGCTGGCCACTCCATTACAGACAGCATACCAGCTGCCTGCTTCTTCCCTAAATAGTTCTTGCATAATTTGGAGGTGTGTTTTGGGTCATTGTCCTGTTGTAGGAGGAAATTGGCTCCAATCAAGCGCTGTCCACAGGGTATGGCATGGCGTTGCAAAATGGAGTGATAGCCTTCCTTATTTAAAATCCCTTTTACCTTGTACAAATCTCCCACTTCACCAGCACCAAAGCAGCCCCAGACCATCACATTACCTCCACCATGCTTGACAGATGGCGTCAGGCACTCTTCCAGCATCTTTTCACCTGTTCTGCATCTCACAAATGTTCTTCTGTGTGATCCAAACACCTCAAACTTTGATTCGTCTGTCCATAACACTTTTTTCTAGTGGTGCACCGATGTATCGGCCGTATATCGGTAGCGGCCGATATTCGCCTCGTTTACTGCTATCGGCGTATCGGTAATAAACTTGACTTTCACCGATAACATTGGCCGATATTCATTGGTATGTTTTCTGCAGCCTGCCAATCTGGCATCCAGATTATGGTACACTGACGCCGGGTTTACACCGGGCGCTGAAGCGCCGCGCAGCGCAGCGCCAAGGAAAGCCAGGCGGCTGCGCGCTTGAGAATAACGCTGCGCGGCGCGGGGCGGCGCTTCAGCGCCCTGTGTAAACCCGGCGTTACACACCAAGAAGGCCACATGCAAGTAATAAACAAATATCGGTATCGGCTATCGGCTAGATTGTTGTTTTAAATATCGGTATCGGCCAAGAATTTCCATATCGGTGCATCCCTACTTTTTTCCAATATTCCTCTGTCCAATGTCTGTGTTCTTTTGCCCATATCAATCTTTTCTTTTTATTGGCCAGTCTCAGATATGGCTTTTTCTTTGCCACTCTGCCTAGAAGGCCAGCATCCCGGAGTCGCCTCTTCACTGTAGACGTTGACACTGGCGTTTTGCGGGTACCATTTAAAGAAGCTGCCAGTTGAGGACCTGTGAGACGTCTATTTCTCAAACTAGAGACTCTAATATACTTGTCTTCTTGCTGAGTTGTGCACCGGGGCCTCCCACTTCTCTTTCTACTCTGGTTAGAGCCCGTTTGTGCTGTTCTCTGAAGGGAGTAGTACACACCGTTGTAGGAAATTTTCAGTTTCTTCGCAATTTCTCGCATGGAATAGCCTTCATTTCTAAGAACAAGAATAGACTGGCGAGTTTCACATGAAAGTTCTCTTTTTCTGGCCATTTTGAGAGTATAATCGAACCCACAAATGTGATGCTCCAGATACTCAACTAGCTCAAAGGAAGGCCAGTTTTATAGCTTCTCTCACCAGCAAAACAGTTTTCAGCTGTGCTAACATAATTGCACAAGGGTTTTCAAGGGTTTTCTAATCATCCATTGGTCTTCTAAGGCGATTAGCAAACACAATGTACCATTAGAACACTGGAGTGATAGTTGCTGGAAATGGGCCTCTATACACCTATGTAGATATTTCATTAAAAACCAGACGTTTCCACCTAGAATAGTCATTTACCACATTAACAATGTATAGAGTGTATTTCTGATTAATTTAATGTTATCTTCATTGAAAAAAACTGTGCTTTTCTTTGAAAAATAAGGAAATTTCTAAGTGACCCCAAACTTTTGAACGGTAGTGTATATTATTCAGTTTAGTCTGAAAAGCATATGATTTTATAATATTCCTAAAAATAAATTAAATGCAATCAAAAGATTTGGTTTTAATATTTAACTATTATAATACCTGTAACATTTTATTAAGACATTTTCTTGGTGATATATTGCACATATTATATATGTATGACTTTAACTTTCTTTTCACATGCCTTTGTACTGTACAGTCCGGACCAAACACCACTATAATCATTTGTATTGTCCTTATCCCTGTAACTGTATGTCTATTTCTATCTAAATGTCCTTAGTGTAATTGCTGTACAGAGTCAAATTCCTGGCATGTGGTCACTTGGCCAGTAAAGCTGATTGTGATTATACTCACACTACTTGCTCTTTAAATTGCTTCATCTTTCCCCTCACTTTCAACTTATTATGTTCAGTGTTATGGAGTCAAAATGTCCCTCTATGTTGAAATCTACTCAGCAATAAACTTGATTTTGATCCTATCATACATCATAAGATGTATTGTGATGTACTTTTTCCTTTTGTATGCCATAAGCTTGATTGCAGTTCTGCACATGACCAATGACTAACTCCCACCATGCATCTGTCTGAGGCTTGTTTATGTTCCAGCGCTATTATTCTCAAAGTCATTTCTCCCTGTTGGTGAGAGAGTTTGTTGCGACTGAAATCTGATAACAACTTTTTGGACCAGATAAAAGAAGTTCTCGTGAAACACTTCAGACAAATGTGCCTGTATGCTCTCCTCTCTTTGTCCCTGTCCTTTGAAAGACAGATTGTGCTCCTTTTCTAGTTCTGTCATCCATCCTGGAAGAAAATGTGTTGAGCATTCCACATGTAAGAAACACTTCCTCTTGATCCATATTTCACTTGCTCAGTGTCTCTTTGTGTGTGTGTTTGTCTTAGTGTGTGATGGTCTTCAGGCTCTTTTATACCACAGCGATGTCCTATTTGTATACTGGCCAATTTTGAAAGTAGTTTATCTTTCAAAAAATAATTATCCTTCAAATAATTCCTTCATGTAACTTATCATAGTAAAATGTTTTCATTTTTTTCATATGCTAAATCTTTTGTTGCCAATATTTTCCTTTTGGATATTATTTTGTAATATGGTCACACAGGGCAACATCAGAGAGGAACTACGTTTATCATATTATTATTGATGGGTTTCCACCATCTTGTAAAGACAGAGTGGTCTTATATGTTGGATTATCCCAGAAACCGTGCATTGATGCATTTTGGGCAGGAAAAGATATTGACCAGATATTGATTAGCTGACAGATGAAAAAAAAATCCACATATTTTTGATTAGTTTAGTTACAGTGATTCAACAAAGTTTAAGGTCCTGCAGGAAACAGTTAGTTTTGGTGCTTATCTGAAACAGCTTCTGTACCTACTGCTGTATTCTAATGTAAAGCTATATTATGCAAAGATAACACATGACAAATAGAATAAATAAATAGATAATTGTTTTCATGCTCTAACCCCCTGCCCTGCAACTGTCTTTATAATCATCACAGCAATAGGGTATCTATCATTTGCTGAGGCCACCAATAAACCAGATGGGAGGGTTACTTATAAAGAAGAAGAAGGCAAAGAACAAAGCAGCACAAAATGAAAGTCATACGGCACCAAATGTGCGGCACGAAAGATGATGTCATAATCGCAGTGAACATCAGGTCTGCCTTTTGTTTTTTATTACACATCGCCTCCTTCGTCTGTGCCTGTGGGTGGATTTACAGATTGTTGTTAGCTCAGCCTCGGGCGAGATGCTGATTGAAGGTAGACAGCTTATTAGGAACAAGCACTGCAGAGGGAACTTAACCAGCTGAGGGGAAAGAGGACCAGACCAGCAAAACAAAAAAGCTACATATTATATCTGTGACAGGACCTGTGACACCTCCTCCGCTCTAGAGCTGCAGAACTGGACTTAATACCTCTTCCACTGAAATAATAGGCTACACTTCACTGCTGCAGTGGGCAGCTCTTGTCGTTTATGAAAATGCATCTATCCTGCCGACAGTATAACATTTTTTAAATGAGTCCTTAGAATTGGGAGCTGGGTAATAACATCTATATTTGCTTTGTAAGAGTCTGAAGTGAGGTAAAGTATCCTGCCTGTGGGTATTCTCAGCCTCTGACAGAAGGCTTTTCAGACTTCGCTGATTTCTACCACTGTGCAGAACTGTTCACACAACCCATAGAGAGGGACAGCAGGCATGGGCGTCGGGGCTGTCAGTCATATCCACATGTACCAGTGGTAAGTGATGCATGAAGGCAGTTTGAGATTTCACTGTCATCTTCGGTCTGGTTCCCTGTGGAACTCCCCCTTCTGCCTCCAGTTCTGCCCCAACGCTCTGCTGGCCACAAAGATTGTATAATCTGTGCCACAACTAAAACTGACTGCTGATCATTAAACTCAACAAATAAGGTTGTCCAGAGCTGTAGCTCAGTTTTATAGTGTCATTAATTGTATGTTATGGGTAAGTTGAATTTTTAAGTGGTGTTTAAGCCCATTTTTGACCCATTATAAACAGTGCTGCAATCTTCCCTGTATTATTTTAAGGATGTATACTACACAGTGTTAATACTACTAAGATTACTACCATCACTACTGCTGTTTCTGTGATTGTAGTACTCTAGTGGCTGCAGTAACATTGCCTGCCGCTGGGGGCCGCTGCTGCATCCAGTTCACATTCGCTGTCCGTGGTGCTGAAGTGCTCTGCTGCGATGCTCAACACTGTGACCATCACATAGACACACAATTACAGTATAGATCCTCATGAGCAAAAAGAAGCAAAGATAATCTCATAAATAACCGCATGGGTTTATTATATTCAGGTGGAACTGTGTGGATTGAGAAATCTACTCTGTGTACAGAACAGTTTTCCACACCCATGTCAGAGTGAGATTAAAATAATAAATACATAATTTTCTAGTTTTCTAATGACTGGGTAGCCCACCACCAATGTTTCTATAGTTCATGGTACGATAAATCAATGTTCCTTTTAAAGGCTGCGTGGAGGAAAAGTAGGTCTTAGTAAACTGGTCATTGTTTTATTCATTGTTCTGAGGCGGGGACAATGAAAGTTGAGGTTCTGAGTGCTTTGGTGTCACAACAGTGAACTTACAAAGCCGCAGATGGCGCGGTGCAGAGGCGACTGAGGCTGCAGAGGCTTCACACTATCAGATCTTTCTATTATTGTACAGACCACAGTCAAGTCAGCCAGAGGAAGATACAGCTGTGTAGGAAATGATGGGAATCTGCCTCCCAAGTAAAAGAACACAATGCTCGCACTCAGTAGTGGTTTAACTGCTGCAGTCTATAGGCTCTGTGGTCAAAACCTTTTCTTTTTAAACCAATGAACTCATTTAGACATGCTTTGTAGAGTTTCCTCCCACAGTAACGACAAATCAGAAAACACAATTAGGAAATTATATCAAATAATGAAAGAGGCAAACAATAGGACAAAACAAAAAAACAATTTGAAGATTACACAGCATTAGGCGACAAATACAAGAATAAAAAATATACAAATTAGAAAAGAGGAAAACCAATAAGGAAATAAATCATAATAAAATGATTACAATAGTCGGTAAGATCAGAACTACATGAAAAATAAATACATAATGATATTCATAATAATTTGTATAGTACCTTTTATAAACAAAGACAATGACAACAACAACTGAAACCTGGTTAAATGTTCCAATGTTTGTCACTTGCGACTTAAGTGTTACACTTAAAATGATGTGCTTCATGTGGAAATAATAAACATAATATGTTTCATCAGACAGACATTTATATTTATTTTCAGTCAAATGTCAATCTATCCATTCTTTTGGGACGTTTTTAATTGATTCAATAATTTCGTCTCGATGATGGTGATGATAATAATAACTTGTAATAACTAATAATATAGCGCCTTTCAAGAGACCCAAGGACGCTTTACATGTGTTGGTAGGGAAGAAAAAGGAAAAAGAAAGATGATGATGGTTATTACTGTTATTGTTGTTGTTGTTATTATTACACAGATATGGGGAATTAAATACAGCCTACACGGTTTGACATGATTGCTGCCAGTGATGGAGAAGTAGCCATTACTGTGAAGGGGTGGACAGGAAGTGGAAGACTCAACCGTTTCCACTTTCCCTCTAGAGAAGTGACGGGAACCCGCGGCGGAGTGGACGCACTCTCGCTGGCTTCTCCGTGAAGTTGACGTGTCCGTGGATCCGGCTCCTCGCTCTCCGACAGGACGGAGGGAGACTTTCCAACGACTCACACTTTTATTCACATCGTGACGCCATCTTTTTGTGCGCACACCTCGCGCGGGATACGACTCCGTGACTCCAGGACACGAGCTGCTGCGATGCGTTCGCCCGGAACAAGGGGACTTACGCTGTAAAGGGACATTTCCACACAAAGGACAGGAGACTTGCTGAATTAAACTTCCCACCATTTCTCCCGGAGGCGGAGAAGGAGCACCCGTGGGCGCCGGTTTGGTCTGAAACAGCCGACTCAACCCGCCGCTGTGCAACCGCTGGACGGGACGCGGGCAGAAGAGGAGCAGGACATGTTCGGACACCTGAAGTTGCAGGTCGGGAGGTCAACGGCGATGTCAGGGGTCCGAGGTTTTGGGAAATGATTCCTGGCTGCACCGACGGCAAAATAATGGTCAGAAGATGTCTAGTGACGTTCAAGCCGTTCAGGTGAGAGACGAACCCATTCCCCACCATGCTCTTCTCTCAGCCTCCGGCTCTGGGCTCCATTTAAATGCAAAGACACTAGGGCTGGGAATCACCCATATGCAATACATGGTCCACGATAAGGATAATATCACGATACATTGATTCTGCGATAATCCATATAGTGCAACACCATCGTAGACCTCATGGTGCCTCAATACAAAATGCCCCCCGAAGAGGTAAAGTGCAGGATTTCCGTATTTATTATTCACTGCAGTTTGGTGTCAGTTTCACAGAGTTTGACACAAACTTCAATGAAACAATGTACACGTTTTTTAAAATCTTACTGCCTCTGTAGTCTTAGACAAACACACAGTAACTTGTCACTGTCCCCATGTGCCGTCGTTTCAATGTAAAATATACAGAAACTGGCAAAAGTCCTAACTATAGGATATATATATATATATATATATATATACACACACACTAAATTACTAAATATCAATATTTGGTGCCAGCCTCTCAATAATCGTGTCTCATGAGTAAGATAATTTGCCATATTACAATTTTTTCCCTCATAATATATATATACATATATTATATCACACAGATGTCCGAAAGCTGAACAGAAACACGAGTTAAGAAATGACACTGTGTGCAGCCTGTGCGTGTCTGTGTGTGTACTTATTATTGTGCAGGGTCTGATATCGTCTGGGTTTTTTCCAATACCGTTGCCAAATAGATACTTTTAAAACCATACTGGTTCCTAAAAGGATTTCGAACTGATGCTTTTTTCCTGTAAAGCTCTTAAAAAATGCACTTCACAAAATCACTTAATAAACAAAACCTAACCCAACTACAATAATTTAACACAAAATAACAGTTTCAGTGCTTAAAACATGCCATCAAGGGTTAGAGACAGCCACAGTGTCGGCTGGTGAGCTCAGCATGGGGTCACGTAAGAAGTCAAACATGGAGCATCCGTCTGCATTTAAATACATCCGTGCGTCGCCAAGTGCTTCATGATGTCACGCTCCTCCCTTTACACAGAGTTGTTTTTAAACAAAGCAAATTTTTTACTCGCCTCCTGACTCCACAGACTGGCGTGCGTGTGCGTGCGTGTGTCAGCACTCACCCAAACACATGTCAGATGTTGAACTCCAGCAGATGACTTAGATTTAGATTCATACATTAAAAGATAAAGGGCAACCCACAGTGATAAATCATGAAGGAGCACTTGTAAATATAAATGATGCTGTGGCACCAGTCAGCCGAGCTCTAACTTAGTTCCTCACTGCATGGGTAGCTCCATTATCACTGTGTGTGGCTTTGTTTGTGATGGTGTAGAGAGGGGAAACGCATATTAACCACTTAACCAGCTGATACTCTCACATACCATTGGGCCATGCTGTTCCATTGAGAAATAATGGCGTCATTTTAAATCATTAAATAAATCATTTTTTTCTGAATAACGGGAGTTGGAGAGTAAAAACTCATACATTTTCCACCTGCTAACACTGTCTTGGATTTTCAAAACTATTTCCCCTCTGTGCTGGAGTAACGGTGCAGCAGTTGTGCAGCTGCCATCCTCAATAACATGTGAAAAACTATGATGATAATAAAATGTGTGTCAGTGATGTTACATTCATGCTGTAATGAATTGCTTTACCTCGGCAGATCAAGCATTTATACATTCCCATTTAATTGAGCAGCTCTGTGTCAAAGCTACACTAGCCTTGACAGCGCAGACAGACATGGAGAGCTCACTACAACTAATTTTTATTTAGAATGAAACCAGATCTGTAGCGCTGAGCTTAGCTCTCCATCATTTTACCGTGAATGGTAGGTGTGCTGTCATGTTAGTTTACGGAAAAGGAATACAACCTGGGGAGAAATTAAGTTTCCTGGCAAGGGTTGAACAAATTGTAACTGGGAGATGTAGTGAAAAATTATTTCTTTCAAGTATAAAGGCTGATTGTTGCTCCTCCTTGTTGAAGAAACCAGTCAATTTGTTGTTTTACACACATAATGGATGGAAATTAACTAAATAATGTATTGTTATATCTCTCACTATGATTTCACAATACATTAGCAGAGATAGATATTTATTGAACTTATGTTTTATTTCTATTAAAGTAAAATATATAACAACAATTATTGAGACTGGTTTGTTGCACAGGACTATTGTGAATATGAATTTTAGATCACTGAAGCACCAGAACAGTAATAGTAGGCTTTTTTCCCCTGGCAACACAGACCGATAACTTTTGGGCAACAGGATATTAACTGACAACTCTGGTCTTTTGACAAGACCTGGAGCAGTAAGTGTTGCAGAAATATGAAAATCATCATCGACCCAAAATGAAGGCTGTGTGCAGTCACCTTAAATTGCCAAATATCTCCAAGACTAAAGACTTTTTAAGGTTCCAAGAAAAGTTTCTTGGAAAACACCTACACCGCGACTCCTCCACGCCTGGCAGAACTCCTCGCTTTAAATCATCTACCTAGAGGCATGTGTGAGGAAGCCAATTAGCTGATAGCAGATCTCCTTCTGATCCAATTATAGGGAGCAGAGCATTTATTTTAAGCCTGTTAATTAAAGACTCGTCAGGCAGGACCGGGGCCTAATCCTCTCATATCGCCCACCTAACGCCACTTTGTAAAACGGCTAAATGATAAAGAGGGGAAACGATCACCTTAGGACGGCATCAGACCAGTTTCCGCACGCTCGCATGAGCTGACACTCACTTTCACTTTCTTTTCCCCTGTCTTTCCATCAGTGTTGTGGCTTACAAGCACCACTGTTGTCCCCCTGTCCTGCAAACATACTTGGATCACAGAGATTGGTGATCAGTAAAATCAGCCCTTTTGGCTTCATGCCCTTTTTGCAACCCCTTTATCAAACCTGTCACTGGGCCTCTTCAGTTTTCCTTTTTGTGATAATACAATGCACCGAGTGTGAGAGTGAAAAACAAGTAATGGGTCTTTTGAAATGTGTTGTTCTAAATCAGTTCACTGGTTTTGTCAGCTTCCACTCTCTCCACACTCTCTTGGTTTGCTGACCAGATGGTTGTATAGTAAGTGCATAATCCATGCAGGTATAAGTATCTCACCCATGGCCTTATAGTTATGACTAATAATCCTTTGAGCGTAATGATTGTATGGGATTGGATTCACATCAGTTACTCTTTGTGCTGCTCTGTGGTGCTTTGACAATGATTGAGCTATTCCAATTCATTCCTCAATATGCCTTGAACAGATGGGGGTAATATTTCATTATTTCATAATGCGACAGCATCTTAGGAGGGACAGCGTTCTGCTGTATGAGAAAACACAGTGAAGCTTAGACTGTTGTGAACAGTCCCCTTAAATTGAATCAAGAGGCACCAAATGGCAGACACTCATGGGCATCAGTTTCCTAAATATGCCTGTTTTTCCAAGATCCATGCATTATTCCCTGGGGAATCATTCAAATCACACACAAAAAAAACTTCCTATCTCGTAATGTTAAAGAAAGAGATAAAAACCCACCCTGGATCAGTTCCTTTGTCTGTATCTGTGTCAACATTAAATGGGTTCTTTCTTGGTGCATGTTCTGCCTTCCAACCAAGTTTTGTGGAAATCCATTAAGTAGATTTTGTGTAATCCTGCTGAAAAGGAAACAAACCAGCTGACAGGAGTGAGAATATAACCTCTTTGATGGAGGTAAATATTGATAAAGAAGTGCTCCATGCAGGAGGGGCTGTTGACTTGCTGACTCTTTGCTTTGAAGCCTCTTGCTGTAATCCTGATGATCGCAGTGATCATCACATTAAAGTCTCTAATAATCGGCTTTCACCAGCACCGAATCGAGACGATAATCATAATTGAGAACTCCCTTTGTCTTGTTGCCAGTGTAATCAGCACTGTAATTCACCAGATCCAACTCCAGCTCAAAGTGGAGTCTGATTACTTTGCTTACAGAAGGTACGGAAGATGAAGATAAATGACCAGTTTAACTGTAATGACTGTACAACTGGTTTACCTTTTAGGAATGATCAGACAACTGTTATCACGCTTGCTGCATCCCTTGATGAGCCTTGATGATAATGATACTTCGTTACCAATATTTTCTTTATGTTGTGCGGGGGAATAAAAAAAAGTTTCTTCTCCAAGAAGCTGCATCCCTCTGTCTGTCCTTGAAGCCATTTGAGTGCATTATACAACCCAGGGCAAGACACATCAGCTCTGTCTTGGAATATAAAGTCACCCTGGGAGCTTGCCAAAACGCAGAGCTCTATACTTAACAGATTATTCAACATCATCTTGATCCCGTTGGGTCAATCAGATCAATCTGGCAAATGTTCTTTTAAGTGGTTATTCATGCGTTGGTGTTGATAGGAACTCATTTCTGACGGCCTCATCAATATTAAGAGGTTTTGCTCTGAACTTTGCGTGACTGGAGCTGCTCAACATTCCAGGAAGTGCTGCCAGATTTCACACTGGGCCGCACATTCAAGCAAACAAGCCCTCGCCTGGCTTTGAAGAGATCGCAATAGTTATGAATAATGCATTCATTTGTTAAGTAAAGATCAAATTTTCCAACCTCGACTGCACAAGTTAAAAGTTTAAAGGTTTACCTTTGCAGGGTTGGCCTTAACCTGTGAAGTGAATTGGGATATTTATATAACAAAGCTCCTGTGAGTTATTTTTCGTCCTGCTGTTTTATTACATTCCAACCACTGCTTTAGATACCAAACAAATGATTAATGAACCATAGACTTCATATAAAGATGGTCGACATGATGGCTTAATCGTCCCCTGGTGGCTGGCTGCAGTAAAGGTCATAAACCCCAATGCTCCATCTTAGTGGATTAGAGTGTGGACAACCGACCCGAGAGCCTCTGGTCTGGGTTCAGGCAAACATTTTTGAAATGATATCTGTGGTTTGGTCGGTCATGTTGGCTGGCCGGATTTTTTTTTACATAGCACATGTCCGTAATCGGGGAAAACAAGCAATAACAATAAGTCCAGACACAGGAAACAGAATGCAAAGTGGAGACACATCGTCCATCTTTGTATAGAGTCTATGAATCAATCTTGGGGAAATTGCTTTAGCTTCTAAAAAATGTGGTGTAAGTGGCGGACTGTCAGCCATTCTCTGTTACGTAAGAATCTTCTCTTGTGGGGTATTGGACTTGTTAGTCACAGAGGCTGACAGGTATTTTGTCCAGCGGTTACGAATCACCGACTGCTCTGCCTCTCTGGTTCCCTAAAGAGTCTCGGCATAACAAGATAACCTTTGATCCATATACACTGAAGAGAGTAACTTAACAAAGGCAGGATTTACTGATACAAAAGACCTGATTTTCAACTCTTTAAAATCAAAGAGCTGATTCTCTCATGGCTCGCTAACAAGGGAGAACCCGCACAAGTCTCTTTTTGTTTTCCCCCTCTGAGGAACGGTAGCTTTTCAAATATACGATCTCCGACACAGTGGAGTAAAGCAGAAGTTTATATGCTACAAAGCCAGGTCTGTAGTGTAGATGTGAGTCTCCCCTCCTGAAGGATTTTTACAATTTGATGCTTCGGCACCCAGCAGGACACTTTATTAACAGCACAGTGAACTGTCCTCTGTATATATTTGATATCTCTAGATGCCAGTAACTCGCACAGTGAAGAAACGATTGCATTGTATGTTGTGGCTGACCTACTTTTGTGTTGTACAGGGAAGTGAGACCATGTATTAAGAGACTTAACTTGGCATGTTAGCTATCTTTAGACTCATTATTCACCTTAAACGCCCTGATGTTTTGGGCTATCTGCGTGCGGCTCCTGATATTTCAGAAATATCATTCATTTTGCCTGTACTTCGGGACAATCTGCTTTTCCCTTACTTTATCCCTTGTCCTAGTTTTAAGGCCAAGCAATAATATAACAACATCAAAATGTTTCAAGTGCCTTTAAGCCTCAAGTTTTAATTTTCTTGATGGTCTTCAGTTATGCCTGCTGTCTTTCTATCCTCCCCTCATCTTTTGCTTGCTGCAACATTCTCCCTGATCTTTGCATCTCTATTTTGCGTTCCTCTTTTTTTTTTTTTTCTCGCTGTCGATCATTCTGTTCTATAAAACCTGTCTTCCATCATTGTTGGCCTGTTCATCCGCCTAAATTATTCCTTTGGTTTTTTAAATCTCTCACCCTCAATCCACTCCTTTTTCTGCCACCAAATATCTCACCTTCTATCTCTCTCCCTCTCCTCATCTAAAAATCTATTTACCTGCCCACCACATGAATATATATAACATAAATATGTTGGTTTATATGAACTCCCCTTTAATCCATCCCCCTCTGTCCTCCCTTGTGTTGCAGGATATTCGTGGTGGGTATAGGCTTCTTCAGCCTGTGCTTTCTAATGACCTCTCTGGGGGGGCAGTTCTCAGCCAAGAGACTGGGGGACTCCCCCTTCACCATCCGCACAGAAGGTAATGACATGTGCTGTGTGTGTGTTTTCCTCTATGAATGAGCTGAAATGTTGTAATGTCACTGCACATTGAGAGGCCATAATTCTGTGTGGTGTTGCTGGTGGTTCACTGCCAAGTGCCACCTGGTCGAAGCCCCTGTCACTGGACACCACTAATGAAATATTCTGGAATATCAGGATGTAACAAAGAATTCATAAAGTAAACACAAATGCCTTTGGACAACCGGTGAATTTGTTAAACATTGCATTCATATAACCTTCAGCAGGAAAGCCGTTTTTTTCCCCGGAGTTGCTGTGAAGGGGGGAGAGATAAATCAACGTGCTTCTAAAAGAAGATTTACTGTGTATGGCAAGTGGGACATAAACTAGAGAGGCCAGCCAGAAGCTCAGAAATTACAGTTCCAATTCCCAGCAGTGACGGCAGGGTGGGTGGCTAATATTATATCTGGGTTTCACCCTCATTTCTGCAAGGATTCTGCACTGACGGCAGCACTGTTCTCTCTTTCACACAGTGGGACTGTGTGTGGGACTGAAATATTTGAAAAGGCATGTGAACATACTGTATATGTTTGGTGAGCAGTTCTTTACTCAGCTGACATCACTCTACACCCAGACAAAACACTAGAAACAGGATTATTCCACTTAATGGTCAAAACTCATTCCACTTTTATCTTGCTCTATCTTTGATGGGCAGTCCAGTCTAAAATGCATTTTACAGATCCCATCAGTCAGGATTTTCTTTGAGACTTGGCGTCACATGGGAGTCCATTAAAGCGAGCCTATTAAGCCTTTGCTCTAGCCACAAGTGGAAATTATGGTATGACGACATTGGATTTCCCAGCATTTCCTGAGTGCCTGAGTTGACTACAGAAAAGTAACATTTGCCTCTGGTTGTGCCTGATCTAATAAGGCTGTAGTAACCATTATAAGAAATACTGTGATATGACGAAGCACAAACTTTAGCACTAATCATGTTACTAGTGTAAATATGGGAACATGCAGATTTGTAAAAGCAGGGACAGCTGTGGTCAGATGTCTCAGTTAAAGAAACTGAGAGCAGCGCAAAATGCATTAGAAATGACCTGGGAGTAAAGCTCACCCTGTTAGAGCCCACACTCTAAAGGCACTTTCACATCCACCTTGTTTGGTCGGGACCTTCTGACTTTTCAGCTCAGCCAGAACCAAAATAACAGGTGTGAAAAGTGCCTATAGGACCTTTCTCCAGACCCATGGACAAATATTTAGTCTGACTAAAAAGAGATGGTCTCGGTTCAGATTAAACTAAACAATGGTTTGGTTTGTTCAGTGTGAAAATGCTTTTTTGGGAAGGTTTGGACTTTCTACTACTTGCAGGAAGACAGCTTCAAACAATAGAAGAAAAAGAAGCATAAGCAGTGCACATGATTGCTCACAGCTTCCAACAATATTAATTTTGAACAATAAGGACATTCATTTGCCGCTTTAGAAGTAGAGTTGAACACTGCACCGGAAGTTGGCGATGCTCGGAATTATACCATGGATATATTACAGTGGCAATGAAATTCAAGAAATGACCTGGTTCATTGATTTTCACTATCCACTAACAACACAGCAACGTCAGGCGACGCCCCTTTACAAATTCATCTATGTAAAGTTTAGGTAGCAGCAGCCCATGTAGGAGATGAAGACAGGACGTAGGTATGTCAAACAAAATTCCTCCGCCTAAATAACAATGTGAAACCAAAGCTAACGGGATCAAATGCAAACAATGTAACCAAGAGATGAACCTTGGTTCGGACATAGAGGTGTGAAACGTAATCGTGACAGACACAGACACAACTGTCAGATAAGTACAACCCTAATAACCATGGATCTTTTTTATATAACTGCCCACAGCACAGTGGTTGTTGTGCTCATGTTGCGTGGACATTGAAGCCTGCCTCTGGCAAAGCCATATCTCACCAGTGAAACATCATTAACACATTGGCCAGCCAGCAATATCGCATAACCTAGAGGGAAGGCTGTCAGACTGTCACTGGCAAGACAGTGGGGGGAAATGAGGCGCCATCGTAATCTCCTGCTGTACAAGGTGCGAGGATAGAAAGCCAGAGGTCATTTTGCGGAGGCCGACCACTTCTACTGAGTTGAAAGTAGAAAACCTGTGTTCTGTGTGTAGCACGTGTGAATGCTTTTTGTGGTCGAGGAATGTAATACATCAGTTTGCATGCATGTGAGGCCAAGTAAAAGAAGAAAAAAGGAAGGAGCAAATATTACTATAAGTGTGACTCAGTCAGGTGTTGGTGTGTGTGAGCATGTGGTGTGTGTTGCAATCAGTCACAGTGAAAGATGAGTCACTGAAAATGGAAACAGAAAATAGCAGATGTAACTGAATGCCGGGATGCAGAAACATCTTAAAAACCAGGTGCTGTGTGTGTGTGTGTGTGTGTGAGAGAGAGGGGGATAATGGAAAGGGGGGGGGGGGGGTCATTTGGGATTACTGTGTTTGTGATAAATTGAGATTTACTGTGTTGGTCTGATAAATTAGGATTAGTGTGTATGTGTCAGTGTTTCTTAGTCAAATGTACTTGATTAATCAACTACTCATGCGATGCAGCCGGGGAAGACATCTGGAGCAAGCTCATTAAAACTGTGTAGTGTCCAACTGTGCTTCCCCTGAGGAGCTTACTTGTGTGTGGGTGTGTGTGTGTGTGTGTCTGTTTGTGTGTGTGTGTATCACTCTGCATGCATTTGTGTGTATCCACTTATGTATTTAAACACTTTTCTGCTTGTCTGCACACAAAAGATCTCCAGTATCCCTATCATCCACAGCGTGTGTGTTCTGTTTGTGTGTGTGACCCACTGCGTCACCCTCTTTCCTCCCTTTTATGCAGTGTCTCTGTGGTCTTCTACCACACACTGTTTTCGCAGCTTCCTCCTTTTGTTTATGTTTTTATGTATGTTTGTGATGAGCCGGCAGGAAATTGGCTGTTCAATGGGGCGACAGCAGCAATGTGGGACAAGATTGAGACCAGAGAGACTGAGAGACCGATCCATCTGCTCTCTGAAAATCAGACCCAAAAAAAACAACTGGCCCTTTCATTAAGCCTCCACTTGCCACCTGCACACACACACACACGGACACACACACACACGGACACACACACACACACACACACACACACACACACACACACACACACACACACACACACACACACACACACACACACACACACACACACACACACACACACACACACACACACACACACAGTTTTCCACTGTGTTTCATTAAGTACATGTAGCTTCTGGCAGATTTCTCATGGGGAAACATTCACCATCTTGCATTGCACAGTTTTCAATGAATCCTACAAAGCTGAGCAATATAATTTAGTGATGAATTTATCACTGGGGTCGTTTTCATTTGACCTGATTTCACTTTGCTATTCAACCGTTTTAGTCATAACGGCGTCTGTGACCACCTGACAGATGCCAAGAGAAACCTGGTACTGAAAATAATCGTTCAAGCCAGCAAATGATCATTTCACTTGCTTTACACTCACCAAAGATGATTTTTAACAGAGGAGTTTCCACTCTGCATCATTTTTGATCCTTTTTTGGTGTTCCTAGACCAAAAGAAGATCAAGGTATTGGTTTCACACCACTTTCAAAGCTGTAGCTATCACACGTATCATTTTATCCCTGTTCAACTTTTCAGCACATCATTATCGTTTCAGTCTTGGGATCTTAGAAGCTCTGAATTCAGGCCGCCAACGTTGAGAGCTGTGAATCAGTCTAAACTGTGACGCTAACATTTCCATTAGCTCAAGCAGCAGCAGTGCAGAGCTGTCAACACAACCATCAACTGATCTGATCAAAATACTGACTTACTGTTCTCATCATTGTCAGTCATCATAATGCCACTTTTGAGTGTCATGAATTGTTTCCTAATTAAATTTGAGCATAAGTGTCTGACAAACATACCACTAATGCATTCATTAGTCCAACTTTATCTTTAGATTTAGATTTTCAGTTACGTGCTTATTTCAAGAGCAAAAGTTTTATTCCCAAATTGGAACAAAGCTTTTCCATTGAAAGGTTATTTTATCACGACACAACATTGACGGCTGTTTTCTTTTGTCTGCTGCCTTAGGCTCTCTCACTCTCTCTCACTCTCTCTCAAACATGACCTCTAAATGGAAACACTTCATTGCAACAATGGGGTGGGTGTGCTTCTTAAAAAGGTCAGTGTTTCCTCAATGATGATGACTGAATTTGGGAACTTTTAAGTCTTTTTATACACAGTAGACATTGTGAACTCAAAAAGTCAACTGCTTTAATCTGCATCAGTTTGGTCCCTAAAAGCCATCAGCAATATTTAAGTCATTACTGTCCATTTCTATAATTCCAAAATATGACTCATTTCAAATGTCATTTTAAAAGAGTGGGTGTGCTTATGCTGCTCATCATCATCCATCATGTGTTGACAATCAAGCCATCAAGAACACAGTAGTAGACAAGTGCCTCTTTTGTAAATTCACAGCATTTCATCTCACATTATGCCACAGTCGTTTTTATCCAGATATGAGCTTGTTGTTTGTAAACGGCAACAACCAAATGTGTGTAGGGCTTTGTCACCTTAGCGGGAGTTGCACGGATAGCGATTGTTGTATTGGCTGAATTTCGCCCGCCACCTCTCGCTTCTGTGGATTATCGGCTTCCACCGGCGGTCCAGAGTGCTGGGTTTTCACTCAAATCCCCGTCTCTCCCCAGTCACTGACAAACTCATCAACAGCTGCGAGCGGGAGATGGAGAGAGGGAGAGGCTCAATTGTGAAAATGAGGAAAAATGGAGAAGGGAGAAGGAGGTGGACGTAAAATGGAGATTGTTTGTGTATTGTGTGTGTCTGTGATTAAACAAGAGATTTCTATATGAGACAGATGAAAAAGATGGATAAAAGGTATAATGACTCGGATTTATTTCCCTAGATTAAAATAAATCAGACATAAGAGAGATGTTAGCTTGATCGGAGACCTTCCCTGTGGAGCTTGTTCATACTCTGCAATTCATTACTTTAACAAGGACCCATGACAGTCCTTTTACCCCAAGCATGTTACTCACTACACTGTTTGTTGAATCTGAAAGACTCTGAGCTTTCTGGGTGGGTCCCTGATGGGAGAGAGAATATAAATTTATATTTCTGGGTCATTAATAAATTTCACATTCCTCTCATCTGTGTGTTTATTGGCCAAATGCTCATGAAAACCGTCATCCACACTCTGTAATTTATAAAACGGAAGATTTATAATTGCCCCAAGGAGAGCACTGTTTACATCCAAGCGGGAGCCGAGACAAATCGCTGTTTGACTTGCATTAAACTCGGTTCTGTGATGTCCGTCTGAAAGTTTCCACGCCACCAGTCAGAAAAAGACTCACTCCAATGTGTCACACTGTTGTCCTAAGAGGACCTCAGCTGAGTTTACGCTGACGGTGGTAAACGCAGCTTACGGGCAGATACTTACTCATCATGCATATACATTAACACGCATGTACATCAGTATGCAGTAACTGGTCAGGTTGAACACGGCATACAGCCCCTCTCTGTGGTCCCCTTTCATGTTTTTTTTCACGCTGGATGTTCATCTCTATCACACATTCCCTGCAGTTATGTTTCCTTCCCATCACTTCATGTCGAACAAATCTGGCATGACAATCATTCGCGTGTGTGTGGCGCTAGGTGCAGCAGCGGAGCCACTCGGGGAGTTCACTGTATCAGTGCACTCGTAGCCTTGGGAGTTTGAATGGACTGTGTGTGTGTGTGTGTGTGTGTGTGTGTGTGTGTGTGTGTGTGTGTGTGTGTGTGTGTGTGTGTGTGTGTGTGTGTGTGTGTGTGTGTGTGTGTGTGTGTGTGTGTGTGTTCGTGTTTGCATCTGGTTTCATGAGTGTGTGATTGTCTCCTGGTAACACCATCAACTAAGTGCTAGAAATATCAACTGGCTTGGCAGTGAGTGACTGAATGTGAATGTGTGTCTGTCTGTTTGAGTAGGTGTGTATTCCTGACTAAGTACAAATATCTAGAAGACAAGTTAATATTTTATAATCCAGATTGAGGAAATGTTTCATATACTAGATTAAACTTGATAACATACCTTAATATGGTTTTACTCATATAATTAAAGGATGGTTTAAGGTAAAGTTTAGATTAAAGACTCAGTGTGTAGGATTTATTGACGTCTAGTTTTGAGGTTGTAGATCGCAACCAACTAAATACCCTTCCCCTCCTCCCCGCCCATGCAAATGTGATGGAGAACCTGTAGTGGACTTCAGGTAACATAAAAATGGGCTTCACTCGAGCCAGTCTTTGGTTTGTCCATTCTGTAGAAAATGGCGGTGCAACATAGCAGACACTGTGGAAGAGGACCCGCTCCATATGTAGATATAAAGGCTTAATCTACAACACAATTACTAGTTACAGGTAAAATCTCAGTATAATGTAGAGCAGAAATGTAGGAAGGATAGCACATTACATGGTCTATTTTTCTACCCCGAAAATGTGTCCCACCATGAGTACAATTGTAGTTTGTACTCAAAAAGACCAAAATGTAAAATCATAAATTCCTCCACTCACACATCCCATTCAGCAGGAGACATGAATAACATGATGATCCCTTACCAGCTTCCCACGAGTGAACACTGTGTGTAAAGACCAAACCAAAAGCAGCTAAAAAGGGGATAGTTAAAGCTACACGGCTATGAGAAGTGGATTTCAAGAGAAGAGTAAGTGTTTTGGTAACTCTCCTTTTGAGGGGATTTATTAGCCTTTGTGGTTTCAGTGCTGGTTAGATACATTGATATGTCCAAATAGCTGCCATAAGTTGTTTTCGAGAAAGTTAAGTCCAGTCATATACGCTTATCTGAAAGAACTTAACATTTACAAGATGCACAATCATGCAGGAAAAGCTTTGCTCTCTGAGGGCGAGTACCAGTGCAGCAGTGACGACAGCACTCGAGGCCCATTAGACTCAAAAACATAAACTTTATATTGGTTAACAAGAAAAAAAACAGCACCCAAAACCTATTACCAAGGAAGAGGTGGGAGTGAAGGTAGCTCTAAAAGAAATGCTGTTGATATGATTGTACAGTTCCAGCAGAACGAGAGGAACCGTGATCGGTGTCGGGCCCTAATTGCCACGTGTGATTGAATACGATTGGACACAGTCAGCTGGTAAGCCGAGCAGATGTTGAATGAGCCACTGATGGCAAAGCAGATGAAAAAACTGATGAACCAGCTTATACAAGCAGATCTGCCGTGCTCTGACTGACCTATGCTACGCTATAGCTCCTCATTTGTGAGGGTAACACCAACAGTCCCTGTGCAGCTTGGACTCACAATCACCAGCATCAGAGTTCGATTCCTGCATCCTGACACAATGACACTATCACATATTATATGCATTGGTCGCTGTGTGTTGTTGAGATTTTGACAATCGGTGCACACATTCTTGGTCACGTCCGTATGTGCGACCTACACCATTACTGACGTGTTCTGTCCCATGAAGGATGATTTATGGTTACACATTAGGACAAAGGTCATCGTTGAATCGTTCTCCATCATCTCCAAGGGATAACTCTGACCATCCAGAGTCCAATAAAAACCAGCAGCACACACATTATATCCCCGACCCACAAGTGCTACATTTTGGAACTTGGGCTGCGACTGTTGAAAACACCTGGACTATTACACCTCTTTTCTAAAACTTTCCTTCCCCTCTTTGCAAACTTCAGGACATTCACCATCTTATTCCATCCTAAGGCAATTCCTAACACCAATACATATTAATGAAAAAGCCTATCCAATTTCCAAGTAGAGAGGGCCATTGTTCTGACCTGAGTGCTATTACCCGGCCGTAAATGAGAAATTTCTCCACAGCACATTATATTATGGTTATGTCTGTGGGAAGGTTACTCTACGGCAATATGCTGTCTCAATTACCCGACCGGCATCAAGCTTTGTCTACAGGTCGCTAGCTCATCATTTCCTCGGCCATAAGCTGGTTATTTTCCTCGGCCCTGATGGGTCATACTCAAGCGTGCATGTGCTTCCTCTCTGCAGATCTACTCTAATGGTGTTTACGAAGCCATGGCCTGTGTTGCCGAACTGTTTTGGGAAGCTAAGACTACTGATTGTATTATGTCTCTGTTGAAAATAAAGGCGGCTGGTTTCTTTCCTGGTGCGGCTGATAAAGTCATAAAACACACCGAGCGTGACTTGAGATTATTTCTTTCCCTCAAGCCACCTCTTTTTCCCCCTGCCACTTTCTCCTTCCCTCCAGCTCCTCATTCTCACTCATTTCTTTCCCTCGGAGATGAATATGTTCAGAATAATTGCCGGCTGTAGCTTTTTTCTGTGTTTCCTCTGCTCCTTTCTCTTTCCCGCTCTGCGTGTCGAATTCAGTTGGACAGTTCCTCCACAGCCGAAACAGACACTCCTGCCTTTGTCTGATAAGTCTGACAGTGCTGATTACTGCAATGCAGGGGGATTGATTTATCAGATACAAAGTGTGAAGCGGAAGTGGGCGAGGAAACATTTTACTTGGAAACATTTTAGTAGCTTCTAAGTGACAGATTTGACTCAAGTAAATCATGAAGCTTGGTTTCAGATGGTTACCAGACAACCATCAGCCAAATATAGAAAGCCAGCCCTTCAGCCTTTTTTTTTTTCATGTGCAGTTGCCCCTCTGTCTTGTGTTGACTTGTCGTCTGTTGAGAAACATCTAAAATTATCTGCTTTGACATGATTTGAAAATATGGTGCAAAGGCATCAGATCCTAAGATACTAATGCTAAATGATCATATCATTGTTATTATATTATTGGTCTCATGTTTAGAATATTATAAAGGAATGAGACCATCGTCATGATGCTGAAAAGCTTTTATGGCCTCTATATGCCACACATACAGTCAGGAGCGGCTGTGGCTCAGATAGAGTGGCTGATTGACAAACCACTACGTTGGCGGTAGGCGGTTTGATCCCAGTTTCCTTCATTCCCTGTACTGAAGGGTACATGATCAAGACACTGTACCCCAAATTGCCCCTGATGAGTGATGTATGCTAGAGGAAGTGCTGCTCATAGATGCACTGTATGAATGCTTGTGTGAATGTGTTGATGGCAAAATTGTACTGTAAAGTGGTTTGAGAGGTCATCAAGGATTAGGGTTGCAAACTTCCGGGAATATTCAAAGTTGGAAACTTTCCATGGGAATATATGGGAATATACGGGAATAAACTGGAAATTTTGTGGCTAATTTATACTAACTGTATTTACCTTGTCATATACAGACATAAATATAAACATTTTGTTTTGTCATAAGCTGATTTGAGCCCTGAGGAAACTTTGGGCACTTGACTATATGCTTCTGCATCTTTGTGGCATTCTTAACATAGGTCTTTGCACAGTATTTGCAAATGTACACAGCCTTTCCTTCTACATTGGCTGGGGTGAAATGTCTCCACACATGAGATAGTGCATGTGGCATTGTTCTGTAGAATAAGATGAGAAAAAAGCTTGTAAAAAACACTAATGCAATGCCAGGGATATAAATAGTTAGCTAAACAATTGGAATCGTCTTTAAAAATATTTTACAATTGATGGATAAATGAATAGAAATAGGCTAGATGAACAGATGAACAATCCTCAATCAGCATGCTTATATATTTTCCCCAGTAATATCATCAAAACTTACCTGACTAGTCCTTGGGCTAATGCAGTAGTGTGGCCTCAATAGCCCTGCTGTAGTGTGCAGGATGCTGGGAATTATCTGTGCATGTGATGGAGAAATGCACAGTGCAGGGTTGAAATTCAACGTTCAGCGTGTGCTGCATTCCATACATCTTTAAAATAGAGTTTTGAATTATGTTTTGATTGCTCAGCGTTTAATTTGCGGTAAAACATTTTTTTCAAAATTCCCGAGCTTAACTTCCCATGGAAAGTTTCCGGAAATTTTCCGCCCCTTTGCAACCCTATCAAGGATAGAAAAATTCGATATAAATACAGGCATTTACAATTAGTGTTTTAACAGCGTCGCCCTGATGCAAAGAACGACACGATGCCAAGCTGCTCTTTTACCAATGAAGGCTTCCATAACAATACTGTGGTGAAATGAGGGATTGATTCAAAATCCTTTTTATCTATCTCAAGTAAATTCACACTGAAAACTAAGCTGGGGAAATAGTGGCAACATTCAGTTTATCACAGAAAAGAGGGCAATTTAATTTTGCAGTTGCATTATTAATATATATCATTAACCACAGTCTAAGTCTCAGTAATCAGTAATATCTGGCGATTTAAATATAAAAATGCTAAATTAAGTTAAAATTAACTGGTGGGCTCATCATCACAAGGGGACATGAAAAACAGTCCGACTGGGGATTTGTGAGCAGTTGCTATAGAATTGGCATATGACATACTGCACTCCAATGATGTATGCAATCCAAAGATGACCCCTGATAGAAATGAATAAAAGCAGAACTAAGCCGACGCGAGGAAGGCATGCATACGCGTCCATAAATAAACTGCGTACGTAGAGCTGATTTTAGATTAGGGGCGCAGCATATCTCATATGCTTTATGTACTGTATCTGAGCTGCTTTGTTAGATATGGTGCTTATGTAGCAGTACATCGCCTGTGAGGGCACTGGTGCTATTTCAGGAAACGCTGCGAGGAGGAAGTGACACGTCTCTAAGGGCAGTGGAGATGCAGTATAGATGGATGAGGAGAAAACAACAGATGAGAGAGATGGCACTAATAAGACTCAACTCTACTCGGCTTGGCCTGTTTGTTCTGTTTGATTTACATTGTTTGCTGCGGCTCTCTTTTCATCTTTCTTTCACTCCCTCTCTCTTTTTTTGGTGTTTTGCTTTGGCCTCTAGTTGGAGGGCAGGAAATATGATTGTTTGTCAGCAGGGCAAGTTGCTTTGGAAGTTTGATGTACAGGGGCATTAAAGGGCTGACATGTTGCTGTTAATTAAGAATGAGTAGCAGGATGGATCACTGTTGTTTAATATGATGCCGCTAATGGTCTGATGGGTGATCTAATGTAAAGTATTGGAATTTCTCAACGTGCACACATTAATAATGAATACATCAAATCTAAACTAATGCACTCCCTCCCTCTATCTTTCTCTGAGTGAAACTTTCTATCCAACAGTACTTCACCTTCTTCATCGCTGCAGGATGAACACACGAGAGTTCATTCTGTCAGGTAGAGGCACAGATCGAGAGAAGCACCACAAAAATAAAGACCTGAAAGACCGAGATTTGAGCAGGAGCACTACTGAGTTTAAGAGCTTTAACGGATTTAACCTGAGGTGTGTGTGGGTTTGTTTGTGTGTCTGTGGGTTGGGGCGGTGGTGTGGGTGTTGTATTTTATATCCTGGTGTGGACTTCACTGGAATACAATTATAATCTGACTATCATATTGATTATGATGTTTACACAAGCTGCTAGAATATTCCATTCATATTCCTGTTTCAGGGCCTAATCTGATTGGCTCATGTCAACATCGTGTCCACTACATCGTAGGTCTGAAGAATTTAAAAAACCCACCCAGAAGTAGTTTAATGCACAGTGCTACAGTATAGCCCTTTATGTGTTTTCTGTCTAATTTTGCATATGCTTCAACACCTCTTTATTGTTAACACTCTAATCCAGGACATGTGTCGTCAAGCAGTTGGCAACTCATATGTTTCAAAAGCCTGTGATAATCATTGATACAGCAATTAAGACATATACATGTCTACATAATGCAGCTATGGTTACAATACTCCATTTGTCTTTATGAGTAGAGATGAAATGGTGTTAAAATGATGTATCATGATAACATTGACCACAATTATCATGCTGACTGTTCAACACAAACTATAGTAATTTATATTTATATAATCATTAAAAAAATACAAATATTTTCCTTATCTATCGATAATCGACAACTTGTTACCTTAAGTGCAGACGTCGACCCCAAATGTCAGAGTCGGGACAAAATATCAGTGTTCGTTAGATGCTCAAACTTTTTGCGAAAGTGGAGGTTAGCATTTGTTAGCTATGGCCAGAGATTACTGTCAGTTCTCCTGCTGTTACAGCCCCCACCTACCTGCCAATCCTTCCATCATGTTTCTACCACACACAACACATGCTGCACTTGCTGTGCCTGCATCTTGAAGACTTGCTGACTTTGGTTGATGCTGGACAGTATCAACCAAATCATCATGGTTATAACGGTAATTAAAGATTAAACGCGTGCGTGTGCTGTAAAGCTGACTGGAAGGAATGGACAGGGAATGCTGGAAGCAACAGGAGAGTAGACAAAGTCTCAGTGTAGAGTAGCTAAGATGTTTCCATTTTTAAAGCAGGGGACACATGGGCACAAAGCTAAATTAAGACGCCTGCCTGCTGAAAACATTACAACACTGAAAACATTACAACACTGACTTTCGCACACTCATCGCACACAGTCAGTTGAATTCGCTCAACCAGTCTGGCCTTCTCCTATCTTCTTCTGTCTCTTTCTCTCTTTAGCCTCCGTAGCCATTAATCACAAAAACATGCACTTACATAGTGTAATTTTTTTCCTCACCAGTAGCAGACACTTCTTAATCCATCATTAACCTGAGTGTGTGTGACACTTTAAAAACAACGTTTTCATTTCTTAATTTTTACATTTGCAAAAAGCAGCATAAAGAAATAGAAAAATGAGGATTCATCCACCATCACTCTCCTGCAGCTGCTGTGAATTGAGTAAAACAATGAAAAAAAAGACCAACATGCCTCCACCTTGTTTCCCATTAGTTACCTGTGGCGGCCTGCATAGTCTCATTTGTCTCACCACAGTTTCATTATGAAAAGACATTTTTTTCCACCTCTCATAACGATATGAAGTTAGATTTTAATAACGTTGCTTCATTGTAAAGCTGTGGGTAAAACTCTTTGCCTGTCTTTCTCTCTCACACACACACACACACACACACACACACACACACACACACACACACACACACACACACACACACACACACACACACACACACACTTATCAATCAACCCCATAAACAGGCCAGGTCTACCTCAGTTCTCAGCGCAGCAGACAGCTTATCTTCTGTTTTCTATCCACATGTCCACACTCTGAAGATAAACTGGTGACAGTCTATTAACTGTGCGACCCGCGGTGAAGAATTCCCTCTCAGCTGGTCCCAGGATTTCTTTTGAATGTTTTACTTGGAGTGTTCATTTGTCAAACATTGTTGTCGGATAATGGTTTAACAGTTAATGATGAACATCCCTGCGTCTTGGAACCATGTGGCAGTAATAATCACACCTGCAGCATTGATATTAGACATTGATACACACATGCTGTGCCTGATAATATCATAAAGCTGTTAGCCGTCAGTCTTGTTACGCACACACACTCACAGAAGCTCTCCCTAATGACCACCTTATCAGGATAAGTGTCCGTTAACTGATTTATCTATACCCCTGTGACATGTACTCAGACAATGATAAATGATGCAAACTGAAGAAGGACAGAAGGTGAAAAGATTGCAGTGAAATTCTTCTTTTAATTAAAAGCTTTATACTCTTTTTGAAAATCGTACAGATATAGGAATAGAATTAAATGTACCTGACTCAAACTAATACTCAGTCGTTTAAATTATTTGTAGCACGTCTTCATAGTTGATAGTGTTGCTCAGAGGGAATTTATCTTGTGAACTCATGCATGATAAAGAAAGCATCACGCAGGATTTTATAATTTTTCAGTTAATGAATATTTCATGGACTGTTTTAATGTAATGGATGCTCAGTCTGAAAGACATGTTATGGGTAATATGTGTATTAGCCTCTTGATAATAAGGCGCTGGTATTTATTAATGCTTGTGTTTACTATACAATGCTGTGTGTGTGTGTATACTGTATTAATATTGTAAAACATTTCAGGCCGCATGCTGATTGAAAACAAGCACTCCATTGTTCTACCTAGACGTGCTGCCTGCTGACGCCTCTCCTCCACTCAGGCATCTATTCGGCAGCTTACTGAACTGATCTGGTAGCATGTGTGCTGCTGTACTGACGAGCCTTTGGCTCTTCCTCTCCCTGGGAAATTTTAAATGGCATTACCTGTCATCTCAGATGATAGGTCCCATCCACTTTTCAGTGAATAAAAAACACACAGAGGCCCAACAGAAAAAAGCAATGTATGAAAGGTTTTCCCAAATCTCTCATTCACTGTTTTCTGTCATGTAACATTCAGGTTCGTCTGCTGAGAAATGGATCACGTTTGAATGAGAACGGCTTTAACAAGCGCAACCATTTTTCCTTGTCAGTAATACTCCCCTTACAATACCTGTGGCAGCGTACAGTCACTTTCCTGGGATTTTCAACTGCGCGACTTGAATCATGTTCACTTGAAGCACAAGTTGAGCTGCAGTGACACAGGCGAAGTATGAAACACCAGTCTCTTATTATAGCTTTTGGCTCATAGCAGTAACCTGGAAATAAACAAATCTGGGGCTATAAGTGCACTGTGCTTTGTGTATTTGTCTAAATGTATGTGGGGGTGTGTGCTTATGAGGGCATTCATGTCAAGGTACTGTATCTCCTCCTGTGTGCATGTGATTTCATTGGTTTATTTTCTTCAAAATTTTGATGTAATTTTTTTGAAATGCCTTCAGGCGATCAAGCTGGATTAATGCACTTTGATTGATCACGCTCATTTCCTTAATGGGTTCGCTCAAGGCGGCGTCAGTCTCGATGGATCAAACTATAGTTCATATCAGTCTGTGAAGAATCAAATGCGTCCGAGTCAGCATATTAAGGATGGAGAATCTTGAAATATACACATGAACATGCAGTTCAAGCTGGAGATTATTTACACGTACACACCAGTGGTCTCATTGTTTCCAGACACACAGTATATAGGACATCATATTCACACATGCACCAACTCCAGCTCTCTCCCTCACACACACACACACACACACACACACACACACACACACACACACACACACACACACACACACACACACACACACACACACACACACACAGAGCTAACTATACCCACAAGCTTTCGAAGCAGCTGAGC
Organism: Hippoglossus hippoglossus; assembly: GCF_009819705.1. Taxonomy (NCBI): domain Eukaryota; kingdom Metazoa; phylum Chordata; class Actinopteri; order Pleuronectiformes; family Pleuronectidae; genus Hippoglossus; species Hippoglossus hippoglossus. The sequence goes on along the minus strand of NC_047151.1, from coordinate 13,294,217 downwards.
TCACACAGTTTAGCAAGTCGATGGATAAAATTGCCTCAAGCCCCTCAGCACTGCTTTGTGCAAATAAAATCCATGCTACATTCATATCCAGTGAGCATTTTCTCAGCAATTAAATGTACATCACACTTAACACAGTTAAATGTGCACAGTTGTTAGTGTATCTTCTTTTATAATGCTCTGAGATTTTTTTAACCTGAGAATATTATAAATCTGTTTCAGTGTGAAGGGCGGCCTGGTGGTGTGGTGGTTAGAGCTCTCACAGGTTTAAACCTGCATGTTCTCCCCGTATCTGCGTGGGTTTTCTCCAGGCACTATGGCTTCCTCCCTCAGTCCAAAGACATGCAGATTAGATAAACTGGAGACTCAGTAGGTATAAGTGTTAAATGGTTGTTTGTCTCTATGTAGTTGTTCCTGCGATACGCTGGCGACCTGTTCACGGTGTAAAGGACAAGCAGTATAGAGAATGGATGGATGTTTCAGGGTAACAAACCCAATGATGTGTGTGTTGTTGCAACATTTCAACAGTATTTCCATAACACAAACTGCATATTTCATTTGTGTGGTGTTTGTCTATATTATCATCAAATTCATAATCTCTCTAATGCTGGTATATATCAACAGTCTATCAAGTGTTCTTTAGCTACAGCCATTTCTCCACTGCCCAGTGTTATTGCGACATCCAGTGCCTTGGAAACAAAGCCAAGCCACTCAAAGAGAATTGCGATTTAATGATATATATCATTACAGTGCACATTTTAGCCAATAGGTGAGGTAATTAAATATATTAAAACGGATGTAAGATAAACATTGCTTTACAATGTCTTTAAAGATTGGATTAAATCAAACAGAACAGTTGTGTTTTACTGATCTGTCAGGACAAAGATTTCAATCGTGTTCTACCTTTTGTACCAATCTCCGAGCCCATTGTCTATAGTCTGACAATGAGTTAGCATCTGGGACCACGGCCAGTATTTTTGGGCTTCCGGTGTAGACAGTGGATATCCGGGCAAGACGTTTTCAATTTGCTGTAAACCATCGACCGACTGACGAGTCCACACAAATCAAGTGTTTCTCTTACTTTTTAGGCGGTGCTTCAGGGCTAGACGACATGTTGACTACACTGTTAACAGCTATCTGCAAATGGATGCAGATGAATTAAAAACCTGAAAGCTGATGAGTCAAAGTGTTCCTCCTCTTTTGCTCTCCACATGGACTGTTAACCTGCGGGCAAACATGATTGTTTAACAAAAACCAGAACGCTTACAGCCCCTCGCTGGTTTTGTTTAAAAAAAATAAAAAAAATAACGTATTGCTCGAGAAATGAAAATGTCCTCGACCAGCCAGGTAATGGTTTTAATCATTTGCTTTCATAACATTTTGATACCACACTCTAAAAAAAGCAACAAAAGAGATTTTATGATGTTAAAGATAATAGTAATGTCACACTAACTTAAAATTTATAAAACTTAAAATATAATAATGACTGAGGTTGAGTTTTACAGTGTAATTACGCTCAAGCAAACTGATGACCAAAAATAAGTAATGTGTTTCAGGGCTAAGAGAAACGTACCTTGCATTGGATACAACAGTTTCTCTTCATTTCTCTTCTAGTTACATTATGCCTCAAATATGGAGACGGAAAATTCACATAAGCACACACAGTCTCATTTAATATGCCACACATTAGGAACTGGTAATGCAATTATATATGTATTGGCCTTCGTATTCAGATACATAGGAACAACACAAACACACTTGGCACTGTCTAGTCGCCGTCATCAATATTTCAAAAGAACATCCTCCTCAGCACAGGGGAATTAATGAATAATTGATTAGCCATCCTGTGGGATTTAATGTGTGTGTTCTTCACCATGCATGCTGTTGTGATTTCTGTGCTGTGCCTCTGTGTGCATGTCAGAGAGTGGTGTGCGCATGTTTCTGCTGTGCCAGCTACAGTATAATCAAAGCGCACTTTCAACTTTAAGTGACCAGCAATGCTATCAGCACTCACTTAGTACCAAATCTCCGGTAACCAACAACTCACTCAGCAAGGAAGGATACATAAAGATAAATCTTATTTGTGAGAATAAAGGGTCGTTGTCGGCATCAGCACAATAAAACACTGTAGTGTCTCAGGTAGCTGTAAGATAATGCAATCAGGCAGCGACCGCAGAGCGTCAGCTGCAAACGGAGGCTTATTGAAGCCGACGTGGCTGTCAGATTCAGCTGAGAGGGAGACCGATCAGAGTCGAAGCTGTAAAGTGTGTACGGGTTGATTTAGGGAAATGTAGCGTTAATGAGAATTATCATGCGGAACCAGCTTTAATTATTCGACCAGCGATAAAACCTCAGAGTCAGTGCGATAAAACTAATAACCATTTATCTTGGTGATCAGTCAAGAGTGTCTCTAAAGCACAAATTAACTTAAAGAAAGAATTAACTTGAGCTGAGGTAGAGCAAGCAATAAGGAAAACATAACTGCATAACTACATACACATATATAATGATGCAACACTGAAGGAATGGATGGAGGTAGTAACAGAGTTCGGCTGCGACAGGTAAATAAACAAAAAAGCCCTTTACTGGAAGAGGCTGGTGAAAGTGGTTGTAATAGTAGACTCTGGTTTGGTTTAAGCAGCCAATCATTTAATTTTATAATTTACCTGGCCTGCAGGACATATGTATAACCTCGTATTGTTGGTTAAACAATGTGTATTGATTTGTATGATTTTATTAGTGGGTCACCTGTTCATACACATTAGAGGACTCAGATTTGTTATCATTACTTCCACCAAGTAGGTTGGGGGGGGGTTGCCCCTGGTTTGTTTGTTGGTTTCTCAGCAGGATTGCACATTTACTACTGAATGTTCTTAAAAGTGGGATTTTTCTCACATTCTTTGACACTGTATTTGTGTTTTGGTCAAAATGTTGGGCCTTGACTGTGCAGTCTAGAGAGTGACCTTCTAGTTTTGTATTTGCTTTCACATGATCAAGATAAAAGCTTTAAAATAATTTGTGTTCCACAGCCAACTGATTTGAAATCTGTAGAGAACATACTGTATAAAACAAACCCCAATGTCCACTGTAGTTTTATTCAATCAAAGTTAAGTCAGCAAAGAGAACATTCATAACCTTGAGTGGATGTACTGTTTTCTGTTGTTACGAGGTGGAAAACACAGATATGGTTTGTATGAGTCATACATAAAATCATCATAAGTGTTTCATTATTTAATGCATGTTTGAGAGTAGCTACCTGCTGCGAGCTGTGCTCACTGAAAATTTAAACAGTGGCCTCTGTTTTCTGATTTACTATTATGTGAAAAAAGCCCTCAACAGTTGCTGCTTAAATATTCCATTAGCGAGTTAAAGTTTGGGGGTTTCAACTTCAAAAAAACACTTATGGCTGTTGCAGCAAAATGCTGGAGCAAATATTTATCCCAAATTTGTGGAGCTTTGTAGAATATGCTTGCAATCTAACAAGATGTATGCTTGTAACAAAACATTTGTAGGGCTTTAGTGAAATCTGTTTTTTGCAGTGTGAATAAATGGAACTTTATATAAACAGCAGGAAATAAATGAAATGTGTGCAATAGACCAGTGTTTTTCCACATTAGTGGCAACAACTGTGTTGTATAAAGTGTGCCATTCATTTTATATTCTGGCTCTGTAGCTATTGGCTAAAATCTGTCAGATAAAAACCTTTTCCACTTTACGCTTGAACTTCCCCAAACCCAGCTGTTCATTTCAACTGTAAACATTTGTATAGCCCCAGTTTGCAAAACAGCCTCCCAGTATCACGGGGCCAGATGTCCATTCTGGCTCCAACAGTGGTATGTCTTTCCTCTCTTACACATGGTTTCACCAGTCCTCTGCTTCATTACCTGTGAGTCAGAGTAAATAACGGGATGAGTGAAGGTGCCAGGGCGCTGAAGTGTGCCATCGAGAAATGGCTCCTGCCAAAGCTCTCTGCACAGAGCGAAGCCTTGACAGATGCTAATTTATCTGCTGAGGGCCGAATTATAGAGAAAAACACTTACAGCTCCAGAGAGAGGGAGAGGTAGAGACTGTTAGATGATATTTAAGGAGAATTGGGAGTAAGGGATGCCAGGAAGGAAAGTTTGAAGATGTGGGGAATAGCGGGGATAAAGAATCTGTGAGCACATGGAATAGAGGGAGGAAGAGAGAGATAATGGAGAAAGACATAGAGGAAAAAGAAGAGGAACAATCACGGAACAGATTGATTTCAGGGGAACAAATCTATTCATAGTGAAAATTTAAAGTATCCATACAGGATGAGAGCGGTACAGAGTGTTAGGAACATTATTTTATTCCACATCGCATACAAACTACCCTCTGGCATATAATGGCTTTTTATAGAACTGTTGCCAAAACATGTTGTCTGAAATGGTTGCACAGACGACACACGATAGTTCCGAAAAAAGGTCCGTCCTCTTAGGGCGTTTTCACACTGAGTTTGGTTGCGGTTTGTTTTTCGCCCATGGTGTGATTCATTAAGGCAGATGTGAACACAGTAATCACACCCGGCTGCAGACCAAAACAACTGCGCCGAGACGCTTTAGAGGAGGTGGTCTCAGTCCAGATCACAGCCTAACTATAGGTATAAAAACGCCATGTGTTCTCACAAAGCCTTTCAGCTCTAACACAAATGAAAGGGGAAAATGAAGGATGGATGAAAATGAAAGTTTTGTATCAGGAAAGTTTATTTTACATCTAATTTTACATTCCTGATGTTCAGTGCTCCCTCTGTATGACACGAGTACGTGAATTGTGAGACTGGCCTCTGGCATGAATCTTGTTATTTCTGAAGAGCCGTGGGATGACCGCTGAAATCCACTTGTCTTGAACCAGCTTTACTCCCCCCCACCCCCCGTCTGTCTTATCCTTCCCTGAGGATTCCGATATAACCATGTTTCATCGTGATGTTGATTGATAGGAGGCTTTCAGGGGATGTGGTGGAGAGGCAGAGGAGAGACAGTGCATGCGATTTCTGCCTAAGGCTTGGACGTCATGTGCCCATCAATCTCACCACACTAACCATGAAACAGATTTTCTGAAAGTTAGGATAACTCCAACTTAGCCAGTGTGACTCTGGGTCGTGCTGACTTTATGCTTTCAACCTTTTGTTGTAGAGATTTGGGCCAAGGTGATAATTATATATGAATAAATAGTATGGAATGAATAATCTTGCGTCTGAAAGTAAATTCAGAAAGTAGCCCCCTGAAAAACCTGCTGAATACACATGTTGATTAACTGACCTGTTGCCACATTCATGTCATATCACAGATAGTTAATCTGAATTACAATTTCCTGTCTTGTAAATAATGTTCGTGCCAATGTCCAAGTTGTTACTAGGATTGTGTCTCTGATGTGGCTTAGTAATAGCGAAGTGCCTGAAAACCAACCTCATGTCATCAAATAACATTCATGGTAATCACACTGCAGTTAATTGATAGTGTTAGTTATTAACATGGTAATTTTTTCCATCTCTGCCATTCATGTGATATGAATGTTAACTGAGTGAGGTAAACACATCCACCAGGAGGTGCAGGTACATCCTTCTGTTTTTTTGGAGTTTTTCTCCCACACGTTTCCTGGATGAGAATAAATATTGTCTGCATTTACACCACACATGCACACCCATCACAGAACAGTGTGAAGGTCATGTCATACATCTATTTCCCCTCGAAATGCTTGTACACCCTCATCTGACACTGGCAGATACACACTCTCACACTTTAAACCTCTGCACATCACCAGTGTCAGAGTACAACACGACGCTCCATTACACTAACGTACACTGACATGGTCGTGATAAAACAAGCCCAGCAGTTGTGCGTCTGTCTGCTCTGAACAGCCATGTTGTGCTGAACTAGTAAAAGTCAGCAGAGAAATGATTTCTGAGATACAGCGACTTTTGTAGGTGGAGGAAATTGAAATGAGGGTCACTGCTTCCTTCCCACACGCTTGTCAGAGTGAGGCTACATCCCAACTAATACGTTTTAGTTTTATTTTATGTTGTTAATGTCTGGCATCCACACGACTCCTTCTGAGCCCATAAAACAGAGGCTTTTCTCAAGTCAAAAGTCCAGGGGTTGCATTTTAGTCTTGGTCACAAACAGAGAAAATTGGAAATGATGACTATGACGTTTACACCCACGTTCTAACACATCATTTCCTGGAAGGCTACCCCAACGGACTACAGTTGCTGAATGCAGCATGGACAACGATGCAATAATGACTCACATACTTTACTCACCTTGTTCTCTTTGTTAGCCGCTATTTAATTCTCCATTTTATAAAGCTACATGTGCCTATATTTACGGTTAAGCTATTATTCCAGCATGTCCAGTGTACGTGAATGGTCGTATGATATATATTTTCAAGTGTGGGCATAGTGTGACAGGCGGGCCGGACTCCCATGTGCTGCTGCAACGTAATGGTCTGTATTTATATAGACTGTATTGCAATTCACACATTCATACAGTGCATCTATGAGGGGAAATTCGAGGTTCAGTATCTTGCCCAAGGAAACCTTGGCACGCAGATGGGAAAGACTTGGATCACTGACCTTCTGGTTAGAGGATGACCGCTCTACCCCCTGAGCCACAGCCATTCTAACCTGACAACATGGTTATCTTTTAGATTCGGTGTTTCGCCTTTTTCCTCTGAGTGCCGATCACAGTCGACAAATAGGAAAAAAATCATTTTTCATCCCCATTTTAAATAATTCAATGTTCTCATACGTGTGGTGTGTGTTTGCAATCAAAACCCGACAAATAAACACTGCAACACTCGCATGTATTTCCAAGGAGCATAATCCTATCTGGTGAAGAATTGGGTTGTTTTAGATTGTGGTTCAAGACAACAGTCGCTATCGCCCCATTTCATCACAGTTTCATCAAGACGCAAATACACCCACAGACGCGGACACACTCTGCTTGTCAACAGATTAACCTTTCATGCTGCATATGTGTATGCAATTTAGTTTCTGTTCAAATATTGTTTTTCTATTTGTCCGTCTCAAGTGCTTTGTGTGGGTGTGTGTCTGTGTGTGTGTGCAAGCTGAGTGATGCCAGTGTTTCATCCTCTGTCATCATCATGAGATAAAGCATGATGAATAAAGCCAACAGTGGAGTGAACAAGTGGAAATGAAAGACAAGGGGAAGTATAGAAGAAGATGCAGATGGGAGAAGAGTGGAAATACAATGTGAGAAGGGTCTTGTACACTTGGAATGTGACACCTACAAAGCAAAAAGTACAATTCAGATAAAATCCAGAAACCGTGGGCAAAAGAAATCATGATGGAGGGAGAGGAGGAAGATAAGGAGGAAGAGGAGGGTTTGATTTGTTGAGAGACAAAGTGCTAGATTACAGCGATTACAGAGTCTTTCTTCATCCCCTCCTCGATCACTTCGAAACTGAGAAGCACAGAGAAGAGAAGTGACAGAAGCCGTCAGCATTAATAGGCATTGTTGCGGCCCCTTCTTTCTTTATGTCTTTTAATATCCTCTCATCTCTCCTCATCTCCCATCAGGAAATCTAATTTGCCTTGACGGCGCTGAATGAATTATGAGAAAATGTCAAAACCAAATGAACAATAAATATTTCAAAAGCCAAACCAAGAGGGGAAAATTAAGATGGAGACAAGTGTTTACATTTTACATCGTCGCCAGCTGGGCCCATTCTATTCTATAACGTGGGGTACAAATGAGCGTATTGATCATCCCATCATTTCTGGCTTTACATCTTACTAAATTGTCTTTTAGATCATTGGCATTCATTGTGTTTACTTTATAGCCAGCGCGATGTTTCTCTTCCTTCATGCTTCATTTGCTGCATTTTCATTTGCCTTCTCACTGCTTTCACAGAATACTTTCATTCCCAGCATGCAGCTAAAATAAACCCACCTCCATCCCACTCTTCTCCGTCTGCACTCGGTCCTGCCGTTCCTTAGCTAATGAACAGTGGAGCTCCTATGCCATAATAATTAAACGGCATGTAATTTGTACTAATTGAACGTAGGTGTAGAAATGAGCAGAGGAGATGTACTGGAGAATGGAGAGGTATAGCGCGGCATATAAGCGTCACTCTGTCTGTCTGTCTGCCCCCTTGAGAGAGGAGTATTACCGTTGATTGTGTTGTTTCCTTCACTGCAACGCAGAGGGAGGGTTGGAGGAGAATGACGAATCAGGTGATCGTGTGAGAACAGGGCATGAGGGGGATGACGATGAGAGAAAGACGAGGGTAAGGGGACAACAAGGGAGAGGTTTAGGGAGCAGTAAAGAGGGAGGATGAAGAGGAAGTGGTTGGTGTGCACAGGTAAACATGCATCATGTCTGAATTACGTGTGTACGTGTGTACGTGTGGATTGTGTATAGCCCCGTTCTATATTCACTGTATTAAACAAGTGCCTCCTTAACCTGAGGAGCAGGGGGACATACTGCGGTGATGATGTCATCTCCAGACAAATCCCTGAGCTGATCGTGAATTATGGGAAACAACAGGCAGGAGGCCATGACAGCAGCCGTGGTGATTTTCCTGCTATGCTGCATTTTCTGACTCACAGCTTGAAGCCTTGCATTCAATTTATGCTCACCGAGATTGGAATATCTCAATAAAGCAAAAACATTCATGAGCCCACAGAGTCATGACGCACTGGTGAACCATCCCGTAATTGCTATATGTGTTAAAGCATAATTTCCGGTCTCAACTGATTTTAAACTTGTTGAGACAGGTGTCTAATTTTTAGGTGTGAATTAATATCACAGTTTTGTTTTAGGGTGGCGGATGTTCCTGTTTAAGTAGCGTTCTGTCACGTTTGCCTCGGTGTGTGTGTGTGTGTGTGTGTGTGTGTGTGCGTGTGCTCCTGTGACAAAGTGACATCTGCCTTCAGTTCTGCAGTTAATTTAGCTGTGTCAACCTCTATCCAGCAGGCCCTTCTGTCAGCTTTCATCAGACCACAAATGGTTTTCTTCTCATAAATATTCAAATTCTGCCTCCCTCTGCCTCCCCCTCCCTCCCCCTCCCGCGATCCCCTCCCCAAACCAATCAAACCACCATCCTGTTCTGGCACAAATAATAACCTCGTGCACGTAGACGTATGTGTGTGTTTGTGTGCAGTCACATAAGTCAGCCCTCATGTTCGTTGTGAGCAACTGCAAACAAATTCAGAGAGCCGATCATAAAGACCCAATCGCAAAGAGTGCGTGCGCGCACACACACACACACACACACACACGCACGAGTGGCTGATGGAGGGTTTATAGCTCAGAGCTGTCTCAGAACCTCGGCACATATCAAATGATAGAGTTGGCTCTAAGATAGTTTGATTTAAAAGACGGCTCTCGATTGCACTTCAGATGTAGAAATAACTGTATGTATTAATATTTCACTAGACTTGGGCCTTACTAATCTACATCTAAACACCTCTGTGAAAAAACAATTTAAGAGAAAACACTTGTTTATGATTCCTTTTTTCTTGCTTTTAGAATTTGTGAAGTTTAATTTCAATGCGATTGAATCCACCTTTTCACCCTGCTGCCCTGGTGTGTTTCCTATTACACACACACAGACACACACATGTGCATTCAGGCTGCTGAAGCACTTTAAGGCTCAATCACACACTTTTATTAGAAGAAACCCCACTGCTTTAAACCCTTCTTTTTTTGCTAAGCTTTCAACGGTAATAGAGGAATCCATTCTATTTCACCCAGCACACATTACATACTGCAGTCATACAGATACTTACATACTATTCAAACACACCCCTGCCCTCCCTATGTTCTTTTATGTGACACCCCGCTGTGCTGAGATATGAAAAGTCCTTCTCTTTTGATGGTGCCGTCGACGCAGACAAATGTTGTTCCCAGCCTCGGTAAAATGTAAATTTTTGAACTCAGTGACATAAAAGGATTTGATGGAGGGAAGTCATAGCTGTTTTATATTGTGTAACCCCTTCTGCCATTTCCATTAGCGCAAAGTCAAGCAGACGGTCACGCTGAGGCTATTTAATGAACTCCTTTAACAAGTGCATGCACACACAGACACGCACACACACACACTTTGGTAAATTTAATTTCCAGTCACTAATGCTAATTGTTCTTACTATCAAGATTAGGATGCTCAGTAGCTCAAAATGGTCAATGGAAAACAGTCAATGATTGGTGTAGGCTACTGACACGCACGCACGCACGCACGCACGCACGCACGCACGCACGCACGCACGCACGCACGCACACACACACACACACACACACAGTGCATCAAATATTCAGTCCAGTATGGTGGCCAAAGCAGGACACTGTCTGTGAGTGTGTATTTGTGTTGATTTTATACCACTCCATTACAGTGCGTGAAGACAAACCCAGCATGAAATAGAATGCCAGCAGCTCGTTCCTATTAACTCACTACTTTCACTCTCGTCGAATCTTAAGACAGCTTTAATCGCAGTGACATACAAACAGGCAGCCAAACAACAAACAACAAAATAATTACTGAAGGGATGAAAATGACTTGTTTGATCTCTTGAGATAAGTTATTGAATCATGCATATCAATTAGTTGCAATGCACATCTAATTAAAGTAAATGATATGGTTATTTGATGTCAGTTTAGGAGTCTACACATTTCTCTAAATATTTTGAATCTTCCATCTTATTACTTCTACCAAGGAGGATTTGTTTTTTGTCAGTGTTTGTTTGTCTGTTAGCAGTATTAAGCAAAAAGTACTGGATAGATTACCACGGAACTTGGTGGAAGGATGGGTCGGGAGATATTTGAATTTTGGTGCAGATCCGGATCTGCGGTTGAATTTATTTTTCATTTTCTTTAAAATTTTGAGATAGGGTGTTTTTCAAAATGTCCTTGATTTCTCAGAGATTATTACATGGCTATTGATAATATAAAGAAATCCAGCATATTTAAGGGACTGATATTTATGAGTGTGTGCAATTTGTTGCAGATTGATATGAAAATCTGGATCTAGTGTATTTAATGTGTTTTCATAAGGGGACTGTTGGGCCTTGGAGGAGGTGTGTGCTCTACTGAGTGACCTTCTAGTCTTAATCATTGACCTTTAAGTTGCCTTTCCAGTAAAATTGGAACTGCAAATCAACGAAATGAACAAGATTAACAAAGTAATCGACACACAATGCGTTATTATTAGCACAACTCCAAAACACCATTGACTTCCTACAGCACACTTTGTCTTCCATCCTTGTGTTCCATGATGCATCTTGTTAAAAGTTGCTCATGTGGGTGTTTTTGTCCTTGAGCTAACCATCACTATTATAAGCTGCTCTGACTCCGAGTTTGAATATTTGCTTTCCGCAGGGACCTTAATATAATGCAGGTCTCAGTGTGTCACAGTGCAAGTGAAAGACCAACAAGTAATGGAAACGTTATCATTTGTGTGTATGATGGCAATAGATTCATAAGACGGAGTGGGATATTTGCAAGCTGAATAAAAAAGTGAAAGCAATTAAAACACTGTCAGCTCACAATAGTTTTCTCTAACATATATATGCCAGGGCCATGAGAATTAAGAGTGATGGGAAACAGACTTTTTGTCATCAGTGATCTCTTTCATGGTCGGTGTCAATCATGGTCTCTTTTTTCATTAAAGTAAAAGTTGTTCTAATACCACTTCAGCTCTTTTTCTTAACACTACAATAAGAACTGAAAGGCATTTCGCTCTTAAGTGATAAGTAAATTGTGCTGTGAAATCTGTGCAGTAGCTCTACATCACAAATTCATTGAGACTAGTGCCTGTTCTTAACATGCCTGTTTGGAATGGGCTGTTTGCTTTACCTACTGTATGGTCATACTGGTTGCAGCTTTGTTGAACAGTAAATGTGACCTGGAGTAATCAAGTTGTGGAAATACAGACGGACTAGGTACGGACTAGGTGAGAACATGCTGGCCTCAGTCCACATTGCCCTGAAGCTGCACCCCCACTACTGAACAAAGAGCTGTTTGCCCATTTGTACAAAGTTCGGTGACGCTTGACTCAGTATGCAGATCCCTGAATTGGAGAATCTGTTGTTGACGCCATTGTCAAGAATGCACCATTGCCTTCATTGATGACTTCACTTAGATTAGTGAGTCCCAACACCCCCTGCGACAGAACATGTCAATAGAAATAATGAGCTGAGTTCTTCAACAGTGAGGGCTCTTCTGGAGCCCTTTTAATATTTTTTATGTAATCTGTGATTGACATTGACAATGAACTTATACAAACAATATCCTGAGGCTCAAGACAGAAACCCGGAGGGGGAAATCGAATGCTTCTTGGCTTTTTGCGTTTCTGCAAAGTGCTGTTGTGCTGTCAAAGTCACAGTCACACACACACACACACGCGCAAACACACACACACACGCACACACGCACACACACACAACCATTTTTGACTCAATTGCCTTTAAGCTTGAGCAAGTTTAACTCCCTTCATCTCTGCAGTAATGTTACTGCTGCTGCTTATCTTCTATCTATTCCATTTTGCACTTTGTCTATGGCCACAGTGTCCTTACATTACACCAGTGAGGTCTGAATGAGGTTTCATATAATGGGGGCCGTCATTTTTTCTATATCATTTAAGCTTTCATTTTAAATTTTACTGCTTTAGTTCCCTTGGTCAAACACATTATAAAGATATCATAAAAGTGAGGCTGAGGACCCACTCTTCAAAGGAAGACCTCATTTGTTACAGCCGGTCATTTGCCATCCAGAGGAGAGCAGCTTCTGTGACTAAGTTTTGACACAGAGATTCGTCAAGAGACAAAGACTCACAGAGAACAATTAGCCCCCTGACCCAAAATGATATTTGATACATGAGAACACGTGGAAGACCTGTTCCTTTTTACCTGCAGTGGTTGAATCATTCCCATTTGTTCTGTTGCTGCACTGCTGATCATCACAGACGTTATCTTGGCGAGTACTGATATATTATACTGTGTTTACCAATCTTATATAGTCTCATCTGGTATTTTATTAACAGCCACCCAGACAGGGAGTCACACATTTTAACACTAATTCAAAGCAGCACGATTCTTTGTTAAAACAAACAAACTCTAAAACTGTGTGTGGGTGAGGTCATTTGAATGCTTTGTCAGAGGCTTTGCCAGGGATGTAATTCCTTGGGAAAAGCACAGAAGCTTAGAGGAGCCTTTATTTGTTCCACGCTTAACATAAGCTATAATTTCCCCAGCTTGGCCGCTCTTTTAATTTGCTTGACCCTTGACGGGGATGCCATCCATTATCAGCGCGTCACAAAGATCATCACGGGACCCATCGGCACACCCTGACACAGCGATCCATCACACCAAAGGATATGACACTTTCAGTCCCACACAAATGCATCTGTCGCTGTGGAGATAACTCACTGAACTTAGGTTTCCATCTGCCGCTGGAGGCGAATGGAGGCAGACAATGACCTTGCATCAGCGCTGTTAGGCATCGAGCCCATTGGCTGTAATTGCCTGTCAAGCAGCAGACATGGGCTTTGATAGAGCGGTCGGACAGTGTAATCCAGGTGTTTACTGTGTCAATGTGGGCTCTACCAAGAGCTCTGATGGGGGCTGGAAGGATGCACTCTGACCTTTGTGCCCCATCTGTCCAGAGCTGTATCATGTTAAGCTGTTTACTGTGTGTGTGGTTACGGAGGATTTAATGACGGCCTCATATTCAAGTGGACAGATCTCCCTTAACTCTCCTCACTTTGCATTATCACATGTGATAGTGAAGGTGTTTGGATTTTGATCACTTTGGGTAATAATTGCACCTGACATTAAAATGCATCTATAGCATACACACTGAAATCAGTTTGTCATTATTGTAAAGTAAATATCTACTTTTAAAAACTGCCATTTCTTTAGGAACACCCCATTTGTCTTGTTCATCATGTGCCAGCATCCTGACAGTCCATTTTTGACAAGTGTTGTGCTTTACACTTTTCTGCCATCTGTCTTCTCTGTGTTTGTCTTATTGGATTTTTACACACAATGATAAATCCGCTGATGGCAGCGATGACACTGTTGTCTCTTGCTCCTAACCACCAAAAAGTACAGCGCATAACCTCCTTTAAAACACTTTGTACAAATGAGTATTAGCAATATACATTTCTTCAAGTTCAATATAGCTAAATTATAAATCATATATAAATTGCTAATGCATTGTGCAAGTATGGTGAGACAGTATATACAATAATAATACACACTTGATCTATCCCACATTTGTAAACGGTTCTCTGCCCATGAAGAGTAGTTTAAAACCATTATCATTGTCTTTAATATGACAATATTAATAATGATGATGATAATAATACCATTACAAGTTAAGAATGAAATATTGAAGGTAAACAATAGCCAACAATTAAAAGCAGTTTGAAGATCACACAACATTAGGGCTGAAATATAAAAATAAAAATATTAAAGATGAGAAGAGAGTAAAAACCAAATAAAACAAAAGATTCTTAATTAATTAGAATAGCCTGCAAGATCAGACAAACCACAATTTTTGTTTTTAATTTCTTTGAACCTGAAACAAATCAACTGTTTCACCCAGTCCTATTAAAGTGTGTTTATTAATTAGCTTAAGCTTTTTGAACTCTTCATTCAAGTAAAATTGTTTCTTTTGGTTTAGAATAATATATATTATCCCATCTGGGGAAAAAAAGCGATGAAGAAGCTTTAAAAAAGTTAACATCTCTCCCAACCTCTGCTTCATCTCCTTAAAGGTACTACATGTCTCTTGCTCTTCCTTGTCTGTCATTATTCAGCTATTACAGTTAATTTAAACCAGGAAATCTATAGTTAACTGTGCATTTCTTTTATTACCCCCTCTTTCATGAGTCACTGTTCTCTCACTGAATCTCTTAAATGTGATGAGTTAAATAAGGAACCTTTCCATGTGCGTCTCCACCTCTTTGTCACCTTCCTCCTCGTTGTCGACCATTATGGCTGAACTCACAGACTCTGTGAACCTGTGAACCTGGCTGTGTCTGTCTAATCATTCTAATGAGGTCGGGTACATCTTTTATGCAGCTGGAGTTTATTCTACCTGTCTCCATTACTGCGTCTATGTGTGTGTGTGTGCTCCTTTGTGTTGAGAATCTCTTTTCAACTCTGATGGCCAGCTCATCTTTATACACACACAAAGCCACACACACAGAACTCCTCCTCTCTGTTCTCAGAGAGATCACCCTGTTTTGTTAGGTGAAAGAAATAAATTGGCCACCACACAGACAGGGACATAGAAAGGAGCAAAGAGCCTCGACGTAATTAGTTCCTGGCTTTTCATAACTCAGAGTTCTGGTGAACGTCTCATATGAAAAGGTTTCAGAGAATATAAAGTTAAGCCCATATTCAGACATCAGACTCTGGAGTGTCTGGCCTGAACAAAACCCTATTTATGATGAGAGATTAAAATAGAGCACTGGGTAACATACTGTGCTGAATGCTGAGGAAACAAGAATTAAAGCTGTACACATACCAAGACGTGGGATTACCAAAAGTGTTGGCTTTTAGACTTTAAGGATTTACACGCATGCTCAAGTGAAGAGGAGATACTCTTATTTGGTCCCACTGTAAAAGTGGGCTTTCTGTGGAGTGACTGTCTGTGTCAGCATCCTGGATGCTGCAAAAAATGACACTTGACAACTCAACTAAAAGCTGTGATTGAAATCTTGCGAGCTGATGGAAGAGGGTTGGGGAAGGGAGCCAAGATGGCTTAAGCAGAGGCATGTGTGTGGCAATAGGATCACAAGAGCCTTTTTTCGGACATCAACTCGAGACATTTCCCGGAGTTTGCCTTTCACATATGAAGAACGCAGCAGGAGATTGTCCAGGTCAGACGCACGTCAGGAGCAGTCAGATGAGGAGTGGTGTCTGTAGAGCATCATGCAGGAGCCAGGACATGACGCATACATAGCTCTCAAATCTTGTTGTCTTTCCAACTTGACCTCTCTGTTGGAATCTTCCACATGTATGGCTCCCTTTTGTTGTATACGAATATATTTCACGCTAGTTGCATGTAAGAAACATCATTAAAAGGCCCATCTGCGACATTTTGGACATTTTCCTGCTATATTCTCACATGAGCTCACTCACTCTCCATTGATCGAAGTCAAGGTAAAAGTTTGAAATAATCGCGATATTGATTTGAGGTCATATCGCCCAGCCCTACGTTCCGCTCAATCATGTTGTATGTCTGACTCGTGTAACTACTTGACCGTGTGACAATGTGTTTGTAAAGGCAATCGTTTCCCTCAGCCAGAGACTTATCGTATCATATCCTCTATTACACGTGTAGGGACCTTGGTCGCCATGGCAACCACCACTGGGGATTGTGTTACAGACCGAGTGCCACACATCTATAGAAGATGACCTGTTGGTGATGTGTGATTCAAAAGATCCCAAGGACAAAAATAAATCCTTCACAAAAGCAAACCTTGAAGCAAACATGGGAAGAGAGGAAAGAAAAAAGGTTTACACATCAAATGGCGAAAAGAAACGTCCAAACATTTATTACATTGGCGTTATGCATATTGTGAGGGTTCAAAAGGCTTCAGCTCATAAAACATCTTCTTTCAGTCTCTTTTACATATTGATTTCAGGTTCATTACATGTCAGCTGCCTCAAACAGTATTCATATTGACTGTATGTAAATTGTTTTATTCAGTAAACTACACCGTATTCCAACAAAGAGATGAGGGACAGAGGTAAAGGATCAAACTACGACAAAGTTTGGATTTCTGATCTACACCTCCCTTCTGGAGTATTGGCCTTTATCTGAATGGATAAATAGGGTCAATCTATAGGTAATACTCTCCTATTGCAACATCGCTTTTGCAATGAATGCTTATGTTCTGTTAAATAAAACCAAGTGAAACGTATTGGCAGCCATTTAAACAACCTGTGAACTGCCTATTTCTCCTTGTTGGTAACAGGCCGGCCAGAGGCATTATGTTTTCAAGTTGTCCGTCTGTCCCACCATCATGAAGACAATATCTCAGAAACGTCATCAAGGAATTTCTACAAATTTGGCACAAACCTTAACTCGGGCTCAAGGATGAACTGATTATATGAGTCTGAACAAACATGGGTTTAACTTGACTGGTTGCTGAAGACATACAACCAGTTTTAAAATGTGCAGAAATTGAATTAAAGACTTGTGCATTGTTTGGCTTAAAAGAGAAGAGAATTTACTTTTTATCTTTGCTGCCGTCTAAAGACAGTTGTCCAAATCAAAATCACCGCCAAAATCGACTGCAGCATTCTGAGCCAGAAGAGCTGCAGGCTCTGTGGTTATTGTACACGCTGTTCCACAAGGTTGCCATGCACTCCACTGTCCAGCTTTTCATTCACCTCTTGCCTCCTTCCTTCCATGTCTGTCTCTCCGCTCAGTGCTGGGGGGTGTGGAGTCACGTGGCGTGCTGAGGAAGATCAGTGACATGCTGGAGGTGATTCTGAAGAGAATGGACAGCCTGTCCAAACTCGACAACACCTCCACCACCGATGCACGGCGTCTGGATGAGCTCAGCTCTGCTATCAACAGGTAAGTTGAATATTCCTTTCATATTACAGCTTACAATTGTAACTACAAATCATCAACGCTCCCCAGATGTAAATGGTTAAGAGGGAGAGTAATTTATTCTGATGCCTGCAGCTTTTTCCGTAAGATATGTTACAGTCGCTCCAGTCAAGAATAGACATACACACCAATACAATAGCGCTAATTAGAAATACAAAAGAGTTTGTACGAAAATAGATATCTGCAATATGATACAGTATGTAAAAACATGTCAATAAGAATGTTGAAGACATACAGTTTAAACCATTATACCGTATACACACAAGGTAAGACGGATATTCTTTCCGAATAAAGTTCTAAATATGTTATACTAGTAGTGAAGATCAATCCTTGTTCAGCTCACAATAAAAACAGGGGAAAACAAAAGTCATTAGAGAACAATGCAACCATATTTTACATGCTTTATCTTTTAACCTGCAAAAACACCAGATATTTAGTTCAGTTAGAATTTTAAAAAATCCCAAATGCTTCTCTCACCAAGGAAACTCTAATATTAGCATAAATAAATGGATTCGATGGCTTTAATGAGGAGTATTGTTGCACTCTAATCAACAACAGTTTAACATCAGGAGTCCTATTTAAGATTTATTCCTCATTGTGATTCCTACTGAACATCGCCTCTCTCTCTCTACACCTCCACCGCTCCTTATTGTACTTCGCTCTCATCTTGACTCTCGTTTTTTCTCCTCCTCATGTAGTTACTTGTGGAAATTGCTGCCTATTACCTCAGAATTGCTGCTGCAAACAGACAAGTCTTGTATGACCTTGCCGCTACTGCTTTTATCAAACTACTCCTCTCTTTGCCCCCTGAGCGCCAAAACATCCAATTTGTCTTTTCTGCCTGACATTCTCCTCATTCCGACTCCCTTCATTTCCACGCAGCCCCACTGCACTCGCTGCAGCGGGGGTGATGTGATACGCACTGACAGAAATCCCCTCACTTCCTCGAACTTTGCTAAATGATCCCGGATAAACGCTCAGGTTCAGATCTGCGTCGAGGCACTAGAGCGGAAGGATGGAACGATTAATATGGTCTGGCATCGGTGTTAACTGTAATCAATGTCTAGTAATGGGCTGTTTAATGTGGAGGAAGCGGCTCTACTCTTAGGCGAGAGGTGCAACTCTGTGCCTATTGTCAGGGACTCTAACAAGGATGGTACAAGGATGTGTAACTGTAACTGAAATCAATTTGCAGTTATTGCCTTGAAGGGGGCAGTTTGGCTGCATGGAGGGTTATGGTCAGGATGTAATTAGGGTCAAATTCAAGCGCTGAAATCAATGGTGTGTGACCATCCAGTTCTAAATAGGTTTGTGAACAGTTTGCCCGTTATCACAAGACTTGTTGTCAGCCTGCGATTCAACAGATAAATACTTAGATGTATTGCGCCTCTCGGAATTAGTCCAAAATGATAGGATTGCATGATATGTGGCATATTTCAGATTTTCTTAAACTAACCATGTTGGTGATTATTATTTTTACATAACCACCAAAATCTCCATGTCTAGGACTTTTAAGTGTAATGATTCAATGGTATTCATTTCATTGAATACCCCTGCATGTTTCATTTGTAGATGTGCTATTGTTTGGGTGAAATATAGTGTTACTGGATCCGAGTAGCATCATACCCAGGTTTTAGTTGGGATGTCTGAGTGGCACAGAGGGAAAAGAGCTATCAGCCACCACTGCAGAGGGCCAGGCTTAATCCCCAGTCACAGTGCTTTTGGCATGGCTAGACATCCAATTACACACAACTGGCATTAAACCAATGGGCCGCATTTATAGCAGAGAACGCAATTTGTGATTTGCTGGTTTTCCCCCCACCCAAAATGAAACAGTCAATGACTAGTTGATAATGAGAAACAAAGATTTGTGATACTTTATTACATTGCATTCTGTGATCACGGTGCATAATGTAATCAGCTGCAGAAATGGGTTCTTCTGGATCAGTGTTATGAGAGTAGTAGTACAAGCTGTGATCACACCAACCAAATAAGTCGAGAACCCATAAGAATGACCACAGCTCCATTTTACTTGTCCAAGTTATTAAAGAGTCTCAAATTCCATCATCTGAATTTTAGGCCACAAAAGTCTTAAAATATTATGTTCTAGGTCTTGATTTTGTTTTTTTTGCGGCATACATAGTTTATGTGTCGTCTTTCTCAACGATACAGATATTAGCAGGCTGTAATACAACTGCAAACACGACCGTCATGGAACTGATAACTGAGTCTACAAACACCCTGGTCAGAATTTATCTTTGTAAACTTGGCCGTAGGAAAGACTATCGATTCTCATTGTCTCTGCCTGTAGTTTGTGAGATAACGTGGGGTTTCGAAGGTTATTCTCTACTCAGCTACTTTGCCTTATCTTTAAAGGTGGAGAAGTGTAAGTAATTCTGGGACTCTGATGATCCCTCATATTTACTTGTCATGGGTCTTCATTTTTTCTTTGTTTTAAAAACTCTTAGGTTTACCTTGCTGAAACCCACAGAAGCCCTGAGGATTATTTTAGCACTACATTGTAATTGAGGCAAACCATATAGTTTGTATGGAGATATGTTCTAATACGTTTATAAAAATCAAACTCAAATATCATTCGACAAGCAAAAGAAAACCAAGTTCAGTGATTGACTTCTGCAACATGCTGCACGTCTTACTTTCTTCTGAGCTGAAAAGTAGCTTTTTTTTGACAGCAGTACTTTGTGAACAATATGTAATCATAACCAGGACTTGCTGTGTAAAAATCCATTTCACGTTTTTTTGAGTACAGAGTTGTTTTGTATGGGCTAAATGGATCCTTGGAATGAAGGAGCTGTAATAGCTGGAGTGAAATTTCTGATGCAGAGAGCAAAATGAAAAAGATATTGACCAAGGAAATTGTAGTGGACACGTAGCACACACACACAAGCACACACACAGATGTTGCAAAGATAGAAGAGCAAGTAAATGCACACACACACACACACACACACACACACACACACACACACACACACACACACACACTGAAAGTCACAGTGACAGTCATTGGACTGAAGTCTCTCTTCAGTCCAATGATTTTCATTTCTCTGCTCATATCTCCTCGCCTTCTTTCTTCAAATGTTCTGTATTTTTTCTACCTCTCCTCTCTTTGCTCTCCATTATTGCTTTGTGTGTTTTTTTTTCCACTATAGTCTTGATACTTGATACTCTACTTCATGCACTCACACTCCATCACAACAGTGGGGAAATGTGCTTGAAAGGTTGGTGTGAGTGACGTCGTAAAATGTGATTTCTTTTTTCTTTTTTTTGGCCAGTGGGGAGAGGAGCAAATAGGAAGAGTGAGCTTAATAAAAACACATCTCAAATCCAGGCCAGTCAGGCACGCATTCGCAGAAAGACACACACACACACACACACACACACACACACACACACACACACACACACACACACACACACACACACACACACACACACACACACACACACACACTGGGCGGGAGTCTCATCTTCGTGTGAGCTTCATTGGTGCTGACACACTCCCGTGTAGTGGCGAATGGGACTTGATGTCTGAGGCCCCAGTCTGCGATTTGCCCATGGGGTAGCCACTCGTTAGGGCAGAAAATGGAGAGAGACCAACAAGGGAGGGAGGGAGGGAGGAGGGGAGAGAGAGATAGAGAGAGAGAAACGGACAATGCAGAGCCTGTAGAAAACAAGAGAAGGTAACATGAAGAAGGATGGGAGAGGATGCAGAGTTGATTCTCTCCATTTTACTGTGCAGCAGATGAGAGGGGAGATGGCTAAGTAAGTCTCCCCTTAGGCGTGCGCTCTCTGAAGATCACTGCTCTGGCTCGACTTTACCTATTTCTCCTCCTTAAGTGGCCATCAAAGCTCCGTCAGCAACAACTTTTATCCCAGGAGGCCTCAAGCACTCAAGTCAGTGTCATAGTGTAGATTTGCTGGCAGGAAAGAAGACAATTCTTCTTTAATTTCTTTTATTCATGTTTCCCCATTTCAGTTGCTCTATGCATAGATGTGGAGGAAATAAACCATGGTGCAAATTCTGTTCTTTGTAACAGTGTAAAAAAAATCTAGTTCATGCCTGTGTTCATTCATGCTTGTGTGTGTGAACATAAGTGGAATAAGGGCTGCAGAGTGACGTCTTATCATGACGTCAAGACATCAGCCGAACACCAGAGCACACACGGCAACACCTTGTCACATGGATCTGTGGCCCTGGACGCCGCTGGTTGATGGGACCCTGTCAGAGCCGTCCACTTGCCGTGAGAGGATGAGCTCATTAGATAAAGAGGGAGGCAAAGACAAATAAGGAGAACATGAAAGAATATTTTTTTTATCCTGATAAAACTTCTCTGTAGTTATCATTGATTTTCTCTCACCCCCCTTCTCTCCATGTTTCCACTCCTGCTTGGCACACGCCAGTGGATTTCCTCCCCTTGTTTCTTCTCCCCCTTCTCTTTCCTCCCGTTTTGTCTCCTCTCTGCTCTCCCTCAACTCAGTTTTGTTTCCCTCGTTTGTAAAAGAGCCAACTGTCTACGATCATCAAAAGGGAGGAAGCTTCATTGCGAGTAGCGTGCAACAGTGGGCCATCAAATATGTATATCCTCGTAATCTTTGATCGCGATTATTGTTTAATGTTTCAGCCAAGCTGTTTTGTTGGCTTCCACATCAAGGCGCACAGGATGCTTTTATTTTATCTCATTCTGTCTTGACAGAACACTCCCCCTGGTACTCTCGGTCCATTTGCAGTTGATGGTTGATCCACTCTTTATTATCTGCCTGCTTTCATTTCAGTTTCTCCTCAGCTCTCCTGCTGTATGTTTCTATATCTGCTGCTTTTTCTTCTTGCCCTCTTTGGATCTGCTTGTGCAAACCTCTCCAGTCTTCGGTCTTTCATCCTCTTCTCTGCCTTAGTCTCTTTGACTCGCTCCCTTTCTCCTTTCCCTGTGTGTTCTTCTCTAGGGGATAGGTTCACATTGTAGCAGACGTTTGAGGGGAGATTAGAAAGTCGCATCTTTTGGAGGCCAACTTGAGCAGTCACTGTCGAGCCCTTTCCAGAGAGAGAGAGTTTTATGGTAACAGCGGTTTCTCAGATAAGCAAGCAAAGGTGTTTTTTCTTTCAGGCCAAATACATTACAAACCGTACATACACACACGCACTGGGAGCTTTTGTTCGATGCATTATATTAATGTCTTAAAGGGGACATAGCATGCAAATTCCACTTTGTTAGTGCTTCTACAGGTTAATGTGGGTATCTGGCATGTCTACCAACCCAAAAACTCTGGGGAAAAAACACTCGCGCGTTTTGTTACGGTTCCTCTAAGTCAGAAACGTCATGCTTGAGTGACTCGATTGAGCTTCCTGGGTTTTGTGTCATAACAAGGCACTGGAAGTCTCCCTACATGGCCTTGGCCCACCCCCCACCTCATCCCCCCCGTCCCCCCACACTCGTTACGCCGGGTTTACACCGGACGCAGCGAGGCTGCGAGGCAGCGCAGCGCCGTTCCCAAGCACGCAGCCGCCTGGCTGTTCACACGGGACGTGCATTTCTCCGCGCTGGTCAGCCCCATAGACTGTATATATAAGGTCAGCCCGCGATTCTGCTTTCTCCGCTTGTTGTTGTACCCGTTGAATGTCGGCGTTCGGGGGTAAATGATGGTCTTCATAGCCCCCCCCCACCCCTCTCTTTCTCTCTCTGTCTGTCTGCTTGTGTGCTTGTAGTGGATGGGCAGAGGGGGACATTTAATTATGTGATTGGGAAAATTAAAACTCCAGGACAACAGAAGGGGAATACAAAGTATGGGATGCATATTTGATAATTTATATCATATAAAATATGTAATTTATATCGTTTAAAATCATGGGGGGAGAGGGGGAGGGGGGAGCTGGCTCATTAGCATTTAAAGGAACAGGCACTCAAAACAGGTCACTCTGTGGAGGGCTGTTTTATACAGGGTAAAAAGGGTGCTGTTTTATATGATCCTTGTGGTATTTTGACCAAAGTATGTTACAGACATTTCATTAAGACCCCAAGGAACCATATCAACTTGTGGTAAAATGGGCATGCTATGTCCCCTTTAAGATATTTTTATAGCCTAAACTTATACTGGCTCTCATTGTAAGATAATAGAAAGTCATAACTCTTACTAACACTTGCTGTATTTGCTTCACTTGCACTGAGTTGAGGAGTGAAATTATAATTACGTCTGTCGTATTGCTTTGAGATAACTCAAAAGCATGTTAGCTTTTTGTTAGCAGGTGACCAAAAAGTAATTTGCAGCTTTATAATCACACTGACAATAATGAAAATGAAGGTCTGTCTTCGATTAACCTCTGTGGGGCAGAACGCAAGAATTGTCCGCAAAAAAATATGAAACTAGAATAAGAGGCCATACTTTCACCAAGGCCCAACAGTCCCTAGTTAATTTCAATCCAGCTGCACCCAATTTCACACACTCATAAATATGTCCCATTTTCTCATCCAGATACATTTATTATTTGTTCAGAAATTGTAGAAAACATCAAAATCATCTTATCTCGCAATGTTTGAGAAAGTAAAACAAAAATTGAAGTAATGACTCCCTGATTCAGATCCGCACCTAAATGTATTGGTTTCTTCCCTGATCAAATTCAAACAAATTCAGATGATAACATAACCTCTTTTACGGAGGTAATGATGCCACATAATAACAGTTGATGGTTATTTCCTGGTGTTTTCATGTCTATAGCAGAAAACTCTATGTGCAGTCTGGTTTAAAGAGACAGGTGTAAGTGTCAGTATCTCACAGTCTGAGACCGTGGCGCTCTGCCAGAAAACTGTGGATTGCTCCCTTCAGGCTGGGAGAGAGTCAAGTGGAGGAGTTTAAGTATCTTGGGGTCTTGTTCTCGACGCTGCTGTATCGCAGCTGCACCGAAGGAGACATTGTTGCAGAGAATGCTCAGCCTGATTGTGAAGTTCTCCATGTAACATCTATTAACATCCCATTGTTTTCTGCCTGCACAGATGTCTTGTGCCTTCATTTGTGCCTACTTGCTGGTTTAAACCGCCACTTACGGAGCTACTTGTCACCATATGGGATTCTTTAAAGGTCAAAGTCTTGTGGGAACAGAAATGATTTATTTGTGAAGTTTAAAAACAGCAGGAGAGATGCATAACAATTTAACACAACCAACAAAGAGGACAACAATAACATTAAATAAATGAATTAAAAGCAAAATGCTAAAATAAGGTAAAGCCATATAAATATAAGTCTCAACCTGTTTTAAAAGCCAGGGAGTAAAAATGTTTTTGGAGGCAAGTTTTAAAAGTGTCCTGAGTTGGTGAGGTCCTGATGTGGAGGGGCAGTAGTGCAGAGTAGTGCAAAAACGCTAAATCTGGAAATCATTCCTAAAATGTACTGGGAGCCAATGTGAGGAATCCAGAGCAGGTGAAATATGGTCCTTCTTGCATCTGCCCGTAAAAAACTGAGCCGCAGCATTTTATACTCGCTGCAGTTGAGACATCAAAAACTGTCTGACACCGTATCACCAACACAACACTGAAAATGTTCCATATTATCTTGATGAGTTGAAATTCACTTGAGAATTGGAACCCCCATACGTGCAGTCCGCGAAGGAACGCAAACAGCAGCCGTACTCGATGTAAAAGCGACAAAAGCACTCTACATGACTTCTTAATTTCGCGTCAGCACAGTTTTACTTTTTGCAGACAGCTGTTGCCCCTGAAATACACTTGCACTGGGGAATAGCGTCTTGTCTGTTGCAGCAAATATATTAAAGAGCACGCAGACACACTCAGCGATGCTTACGTGTGACACTTACAAAGCTGTTAATGGAGCATGGAGACTGCCTGTGACTGTGATGGCTGTGATGGCTGTCTCGCTTTTTGTTTACACTTTGTTAAGCAACAAATGCACTTTCCTCGCATATTCCCTCGGTTCCATGATTTTTTTTTTGTGTTCGTTTTCATGCAGCTGCTGTTGTTGGTTAGGTTAGTTAAGCAGCCGTGCACACACACACACACACTGGACTCAAGTCATTAAATAGACTTAATGGGCACAGCAGTATAACCGTGTATGGGCTTACAGGCTTGGTTTTGCATGCAGTCTATTGCTCACAAACCAGATGCAATCAAACACATAACATACACATTTCCCACACATCTTATTAAGTGAATGGAAAGTCTCTCGCCCTACAAAGGCAAGTGGTATTAACAGCGCAGGTCTTTTTCTATTTCACGCTCCAACCAAGTGTCTTCCAATTTGCATCCTACCCTAACACTTCTACATCTGTTGAGATGTAAAAAAAAAACAAGGGAGTGAGGAGAAGCAGAGGAGAAATGGCAGGGGAGAAGAGAGAATAGAGTGAGACAGAAACAACAATGAGACGGTAGTGAAAGGGTGGAATAAATGGAGAGGAGAGAGACTGGTCCATGACGGAAGTGAGCGAAGGAGAATGTAAATTAAGGAAGGGACTGAAGGAGGAAGTGAAACAACTGAGGTGATACCAGTGGGAGAGGAGAGAGGTTTCAAGTATCAGCTGTGTGTGTGAGTGTGTGTGATAGAGATGCTTTACTTCAAAGCAGAGCTGTTTGCTTCTTCTCCTTGGCACTCTGCTTTGAATTGAGTTCACATTGTGTCAGTAGTGTAAGTCATTGTCACATGCCTTTATCTCTTCTTCATTGTGTTTGTGTGTGTGTGCAGGTTTCAACCAGCCGGCCTGGTGGAGAGGATCCAAGCTATAGCCCAGAACGTCTCCAACATGGCCATCAGGGTGGAGCAAATACTGCAAAACAGCATGGTGCAAGGAAGAGGTACATTGTCATTATCATCACTGTGAAATACCCTCGTATTTTACCCTCTTATTTTCGACACTCAGTTGTAAGAATAGAAAAAAAATAAGTGCTCCATATACACAGGCTTGAGACCTCCTGCAGCGGCCGCAGGTTCAGTTCCAGCTCGGCCAAATGTCTTCCCTACTCTTTCCCCCATGTCAGGCTTACACTCTCCTATCAATATACAGTAGGCCAAATGCCTAAAAGAGGTGAGGGATATAGTGAGTGTATGATTCATGATTCACTTACACAGCATCTCTCATACTTTATTAAGCCTGGGGGAAATAATCTAGGACTCCATTGTACTGCGGACCCAAATTACAACAAGCTAAATAAATGAATATAAACCACCACTATATAAAAATAACTATAAATAGGCATATACGCCATATCTAACACACACATCCAGAATTATTCAACCGCCTTAGATACATTGTAAAAACCTTTAAAGCCACACATGGCACCAGCCAGTTGCAGTGACTGCATGTATGGCAGAATACAGGCAGACCACACAAGTAAAAAGTACACAAAGAAAACTGATCTGACATGGAGAGATGAAAAAATCACTTGGTCGAACTGAACTGCTGAAGATCTCAAATGTGTTGGATTCCAGTTTTCTAATTTGACATGTAAACTAAGAAATAGAAAAAAAAGTGAATCACTCTACATCCCACTCCTATTATGTTCTGCTTGAATCCCAGCTGGACTCCGGGACAGCTGTCAGCTTGACTGGAGCAAAATGAAGCTGCTTGAAAAGAGAATGGAAGAGAAAACAAAATTGCAGATATACAGATACACAGTGAGAGAAAGAGGCACTTGTTTCTTGCTGATTTTCCTATTTGCACAAAAAATACACACCTACATTCTTTTACACAAAATCAAAATAGTATTGGAACAATGCCTGATTATTCCACTGAAACATCAGTGCAGATCATGAACCTGTGTTTGCTGAATTTTTTCCAGCATTTACTTGTATGAAAACCAGCCCAGGAAGAGTTGATAGTGAAATAGTTGGCTCTGCTGTGTGCTGATGTCTTTCTCTTACTCATTTTTAATCAAATCAATAATATTAATTTTAAGCTTGTGACAGTTCTGTTCTCACTCACTCACTCACTCACACACACTCACACACACACACATACACACCATCATAATCATTCTTTCTTTCTTATTTTCCTCTCTGTTTTTTCTTCTCTTAAGGGTAATTGCCCAACATGATAATAAATCAGCATTACATCTCCTTTTGTTTTCCCCTGCTGCATCTGCGGGGACGATGGCACACGCCAAGATGAAAAGGCTGCTGCTTTCTCTAATCACAGATGAATTGAAACAGCGCCGGAGGACTTTATTATCATACGGCTCAGTGGCGGGTTATTTATCTCATGGTCAGACGTGTGCGAGAGGCAGCGACAGCGAGAAAAAGAGGCGCAGAGGACATGATTAGAATTTCCTGCCCCCTCAAGCACTGACAAGGCTTTTATGTTCTGTCTTGCAAGGACAGGAGTCAAGTTTTTATCTAGTTAGCTGACCGCATTTCCAATTGTCTCTGCAGTGGTTCCTATTGTAATCATATTTGTAGGCTGTGTGTGTAAGTGTGTAAGTGTGTGCGCGTTTCCAGTCAATGGAGAGAAGCCCCAGGGAAGACTTATGTGGAGAAATGTCTCTTTTTCATTAGGCAAATGGAGACAGACGGAATCTGGAGAGAAGGCAAATGTGTTGCTCCAGAGAGAGACAGAGGGAGTGAGGGAGGGGCTTGAATGACACAATGAGAAAATGAAGCTGCATAGGTTCTTTCACGGACAATATATTTTCAGTTCTCTCTCTCTCTCTCTCTCTCTCTGTCTGTCACTCTGGCCCCTTCTTTTCCTCACATCAGCAGCAGAGAGACAGTTAACTAAGTCAGTGAAGCAATTAATGCAGTTCAGTGCAGCCTAAGTGAGTAGACATATTTGCTAACGTAACCCTAGGACACTCGGCAGCGGTGGGAGACGAATGGCTGTGCTGCCTCGTCCATCCCGGTGAATAGCATGCACCGCAGTAGAGCAGATGTAGTGCAATGCACAGTGATTTATGGGCACCGGCATACACTGGAAATGATGATGTTAACCGAGAAGGTGAATCTTGCCATAAAATGCCCACAAACGAGTCGAGAAAAGTGGTTAATGTGATTGATACAGTCCTGTTGGTCAAACGTTTGTCGATGGTCATTTTGTGAAAGTTAATTGATTCAAACTTCCATTTTAAAGGGGATTTGACACGCACCATATGTTGGTCAATGAGCTGATTGATAATGTTACACTGGCTCATTGCTGTTGGAATCATTAGTTTCACTGGAGAATAAATATTCACATTAGAAGAGATTT
The DNA here is from genome assembly GCF_009819705.1 of Hippoglossus hippoglossus. Taxonomy (NCBI): domain Eukaryota; kingdom Metazoa; phylum Chordata; class Actinopteri; order Pleuronectiformes; family Pleuronectidae; genus Hippoglossus; species Hippoglossus hippoglossus. The sequence continues at coordinate 13,265,411 of NC_047151.1, read as the reverse complement.
CAGTGAGCTAAGCTTGTGAGCCTGTAGACTAATGAAGCAGCAGTAAATGTGGGTGGAGCAAACTCGTGCGATTTGTATTTCAATCACAAAAATATGCCAATGATCGACTGATCGTTTATAGTTGGATTTAATAAAAGTGGAAGTTGATCCTGGTGTTTTGCAAGCCGTCTTCTAGTAGATCTCCAGCTGACAAAAAATAAATGAATGGTTTATAACTGAAGATTAAAAAAAATCCCTCCCTGTGTTTTTTCAGCAATCAGAGATGGGACATCAAGCCAGTGTGACGTGCCAAGAGACCCACGCTTCCCAGAGTGTCCTGGGAAAGTAGATGTAAGTGTCAATCTGTTTATTATTATTCGAGTAAAGTTGGGCTGTTGGTTTCAAAATGTTTCTCACTGGAGCTTAAATTACAATTTTTTCCATGACCTGGTAGCAAATGTTCTGGAACCACTTTGATGGAGAACATCTGCTTGTTTGTTTATGTGTGTGTGTGTGTGTGGATGCGTATTTGTGAACAGTGGATGCGTGCCCGTTGGACATCAGACCCTTGCTATGCCTTCTATGGCGTTGACGGTTCAGACTGCTCCTTCCTCATCTACCTAAGCGAGGTGGAGTGGTTCTGCCCCCCACTGGCCTGGAGGAACAACAGCAGCCCCCCCACACAACATGCACAGCTGCCAAAGGCCCCCAAGAGACAGGTGAGGAGACTACATACAAACATGCATGTACATGTGAATATCACCAGACAGCAAAAGACAACAACTATGGACATGTGAGAACGTATGTAGATCTATTTAGAATCAGACCAGGTGAGTGAAAGGTGTTAGATAGAGTAGAAAAGAGTCTTCTGAGCAGTCAATCAATATCATTTTAATGCTCAATGTTAGATACGGACATGGAGCCTTCTGTCCTGTCTCTGTTTATTTTGTCAGTATTTATGCACGTCTTCTGGAAGCTTATGGATACGACAAAAACAGACACAAGTGAGAAGTACCACCGGAAATTGTAAGGGGCAGTGTTAGCAATAGTTCAAGGGATTTCAATGGTGCCAGCACAAACACAGATACAGTGTATGAGAGTATCTCTCTCTGTGTCTTAATTAAAGTAAAAAAACACAGTTTTCAGACTTTAAAACTTGTTTGAGTTGTAAATCTAGAACTCCGTCGAGTCTACAGCGAGAATAAAATCTGGGTTTGATCGCATCATTGCCAATCACTGAGCAAATTTCTCTACAGCTGTGAGGATGTGCAGGATTGGGCCTGACAGTCTGATTCACTCCAGACGGTGATTTGATGCCGCGCTGCCGTATGAAAACACAACCTGTATTCAGTGGTAGCGGTTTCACAAGGAGATATGACAGAGCATATTTGGCCCTGTTTAAATGTTAGGATCTGTCACCAGGACAGCTGGAGGCCCGATTGAGAGTATATTGATCTGTTCTTGGCCTTTACTTCACTTAACCTGGATACTGACTCTACCCAGTTAATACCCATGAAAGCAAGTTACATTTTCTTTTGAGGTACTTCACTCTTAAATTATTGTGAAGGTAGAAATTAGGCCAAACAAATGTAATTAATAATTACTAGTAACCATTACTGTGTTTCGTCACATCATTTTCCATTTAGTCTGTAACTACTCTCTCATTTAATTTACTGTAGAATATTTGTTGAAGACAAATAAACCACATATAAAATCAGCAATGTCTTTTCACTCTAGTATTTTCCCTCAATTGTTGCATTTCTACCTTCCTCTTTAGACAGCCTGAAAAGCACAGACAAATTAATAAATAGTAGTCATCACAATTTCTGCAGTACCAATCAAAAGCAGGGGGATGTGGGTTGTTTTGCTCAGGAGATGCTGTTAAGTAATATGAGCATAAGCAGTTGGCCCTCGCGGCTATATAATAGCTAACCTTCATCTGACCTTGTTCACTCTCAACCAATTAAAACAGGCCTGATCCTTCTCATCCTTATCTTCTGCCCATGGAGGTCATGGATCAATGCAAACCTTTAATTCCTTATACAAAAACTAACACAAACCAACACAGTGTGTGCTGATAGCCTGTTTATAATTTAGTAGAGTTTAGAAGCATATTAGTCTGTTCTGAAGTTGTTTCCTTGATGTGGATACATTAAAAGTTCATGCTGTGACTTTTCCTCAGTTGTCCTTGCCTTGAAAGAACCACTTAAAGTCATCATACTTAATTTAACAGTCAATCACAGGAGAATTGTATGACCTATATTTTGATATTACCTTCTTTGTTCCTCACTGTGATGACACAGTACAACCGAGGCTGCACTCTGGGGCAGAGTCCGTGCATAATGATGTGTTTTGGATTTGGATGGACGGAATAAGCAATGTCTTAACTGCACACGCACACACACGCACACACACACAGAGTTTAAAGTGGTTTGTATAAGAGATGTCACAATAACAGAAATGTGGGATTTAAAGATGGACGACGTGACTGCTCCACAAAAGTAAAGCCAAAGCATCTTGATTGCCCCCTGGTGGCTGGTTAGAGTACCGCTTCCTACATGTTAGTTGAGGGGACATGGACCAAACTATACAGGGAAAATACTATACACGTCATATAAATATTTCTCAAAGGTTGTTTTGTAAAGAAAACCCAAAAGTTAGATAGATAAACTGAACCACAAGACAACACGAAGACAATTACATGGGAATCTGTCCAACCGCTGTTGACACACCAATTACAACCTCGTGCTGGCGTTAAGAGAAAAGTGAATGGATCAACAAAGTCAGGAGGATTCATCCTCTGGAAACCATAATAATCTGTTCAAATATCCTCCTTCTCCCAACCAGGCTGCTTTCCGTACAGACCTCTCTGTACTTCTGGACCAGGTTGGGACAGGAAAGGAGTCACTCAGCTTCATGAGGCGCCGAATCCGCCGCCTCGCACAGCAGTGGGCGACGGCCGCCAACCGCCTGGATGCTAAGCTGGAGCAGAGATGGAGGGACCAGAAGAAGGTGAGAGAAACTGAAGAGAGATGAAGACAAAGTACTGATGGATAGATGATAGTGGATGCATGTTTTAGTCAGGTACCATAATAACTTTTTTTGTCATGGCTAAAAGTGCAGCTGAGAAAAGCTGTGAAACATGAAAAACAAATTCAACTTGCAAAGAAAAAATTAATAATGGGACTCTAAATGATCTACCAATGTCTCACAGTGAAATGGGTGATTCCAGAAAGCTTTTCCTTTCAAAGATAATAGTTATGGCAAAAACAGTTTTCCACTGAAGTAGTTAGGCACAAAAAGCTTTACTCAGATGCTTCTTGAAGGTTCTCAATTTGAATGATAAGATCTATTAGGAGAAAAAAGATAGAAGAGGTAATGATAGGTTGTCATCCATCGCTGCAGTCTGCATTCTTCCGTTGTAGTTGATGTGTCTTTCAATGTGTCTTTCCCTTTTAAAAATGGTTTCCAAAGCTGTGTACGGTAAATTCAAAATTGAATCCAACATTTGGTAAACCTCATTTTGTTTGCATCTAAAGCTTTTTGGCATATGCATGGCTAATTTGTGGTTGTTACCATGTAAGTAAGGAAGGTAGGAAAGAAAGACAGAAAGAAAGAAAGAAAGAAAGAAAGAAAGAAAGAAAGAAAGGAGGAAAGAAACAGATAAATGAAAAGGCGGAAGAGGATGCCAAGCATGTGCCAGTGCCAGAGGGAGAAGAACAAGAGAAGTGGGGAAGGATACTGTAGAATATGGATTAGGAAAGGATTGATGGAGGGAGATAGGGGAGTCGTGAGGCACAGTGGAGATGAGTAAGCAACAAAGACCAGACTGGGCCAGTTTTCCTGTGGATATTTCATTAGAAATTGGTTAAAAACAAAGCAAAATGTAAGGCTGTAATTTAAAGGCTTACTTTTCCAAATGCCAGCGAAAGCACGATGTGATTAAAACTTCTTAGAGTCTTGCAAACTTTTTGCCTTACCTGTGAAATGTCTTTTCTGCAATGAATAGACTCATAATCCTTTAGTTGAGAAACAATGATCAATATACCAGGTAATGCAAGAAGGCAGATCAAGCACACATGCTGCCTCGTCTCTCTAAAATGTTTTCCTCTGCCTCCATCTCTCTTTAAAATAAGTTAACAAGGGTGGAAATAGTCCTCCGTCACTGTGATTGATGTTCTCCTTTCTTGCTGTGCACAGAGGGGATTTGTTATCCTCGATCACGGTTTGTGTGGCTGCTTGAACAGAATATATGCCACCGAAGCTACTGCTGCTATCTCAACAACAGATGTCCTGGTGTTAGTAAGAGATGGCCTCGCCTGTCAAAAGCTGTTTATCACAATAATTAGCAACGGAAGTAAAAATGTGTTCCTATGTCTGTTTTTTTTGTGTGTGTGTGTGCTAATACTGCTGCTGCTAGGATATCACTGCAACCAAAGCTAAGGGCAGAGCCCCATTTTTTATTTCATTTAAAACTATTTCTGAGTTGAAAATTAAATCTCCGTCTCTTCCAGTCAAATTTACCTTCGTCCCTCAGCGGAGGATTTAATTTAAACTTTAAAATAAGCGCTGTTTGAATTTAATTAACTCTGACCTCCTGAGAAACAACGAAGCTGTCTGATGTGAATTGACTGTGGCCCTGTGCTTGCCTAACCAATGTCTTTGACCAAATCCCCACTTTCAATAGCAACTTCAGCATTCTGCCTCAGTGTGCAGTCTTTGCAGTTCCAATAAGGCTCTGTTGATTCGGTTCTGTGTCCTTGTTTATCTTTTTCTTTGATTGCAAGCGGAGTTAGAGGTTTACTCACAGAACAAATAAATCATTCGAGCAGAGGCCTGAGTATAAAGAGAGAAAGGATCAACAGGGAGAGGAAAATTAGAGAAAAAGCAAGAGGATTCTTTTCAGCCGTCAGCGGCAGTCTCAAGGACAGGGAACTCTGAAGCTCGAGTTGAAGCAGAAGACATTTTCTACGAATATATTCGAGACGTTTGACGGACGTCGGAGAGATTTTGCGGAGTGAAGATGAAGCCTATGTTAAATATTCTTGGAAATCTCTTTTATTTCACAGCTAATCTGTCAATTTCCTCAGTGATTGAGAAATTCAGAGAGAACACAATCAACCCTTTGTGCACTTAACTTCAAAGCAGTTTCTGAAAACTCTTTTTCTCCATTGTTGTTATCAAACTTAATCAAAGAGCCCGTTCAACCACTTTAACGTAGCTATTATGAAACAGACTGCTGTTCTCTCCTTTCCGCCTTATCAAGGAGACATATTCACCTGAGCTGTGGCATAATGAAAAGGTTTTTTAGAGACAGCAGAGCAGACTCAAAGACAGCGACCTTAACCCCCTGTTACATTACATTTCATTTAGCTGTTGTGGCAATCTGTGGCAAGTGCCTTTGTGTACATCTGTGCCTGCTTAGTGTGCACTGAGCTGTCAGTGTGTTTGTCAGCATGGGAGAGTTCATTGACCTCTGACTGATGAGATGCAGATATTTGAGGAGACAAATGGAATAGAAGGTGAAGTGTGGAAGCGTGTGTGTGAGACAGAGAGAGAGAGTGTTTAGCTGTGTTCAGACATGGACTTTACTCTTGATAATCTCCTGACATTCTCCAAAGGGGCTTTATGTAAGAATGAAAATGTCAGAGTGAGAAGCTGTGGATGTTCTCTGGAGTTTCTCCTGCCGGATCCCTGGTAAAAGCTCTGGATAATGCCCTCTTTCTGGAGGATTCACTACGAGGGAGTGTACATCTTGATGGCGTTTCTAACATGCAAGGTAGAAGACACTGATGAAGATGTCAACAGAGAATTTGGTGATAAGGGAGACGCGTGATCTCCACAGCGGTAATTAATAAGCTACGTCCTGCATGCTGCGCCACCCCTCACTTGAACAATCCAGAGATCTCTATGTTATTTTGAACGTGTCTGACCTGGAGAAACTCCTGCTGCGTTGTTCATATGTAAAGGACAAACTTCAGAGAAAGTTAGAGCCCTACTGTGCGGATATCCTCCAGAGTTCATGTGAAAGTTAGAAGGAAAGCGGTTGGAGGAATATGGCAATAAGGGTAGAAGGAAAGACGTGAGGGGAAAGAAAGAAGGGAGAGGACTCTGTAGAGGGGGATAAGAGAGAAGGTGAAATTAAGGGTAGAGTATTGATGGCTGGCAGTGCCAGCTTGTGTTGCCACCCGTGGACTTCCATCAAACAGCTGCGACCTTCACAAGGGCCACAGTGCATGAGTGAACTGGGTCACGCACACACACACACACACACACTCAAGCACATTCAAATCGCTTACGGATGCTGAGACAGGCATTAGCATTCTTGTGTGGTTAGCCTGTTAGTGATGAGTGGAGCAGAGCAGAGCATAAGTGGTACCACATCCTTAAGAGCCACTTCAACTCCCCTGCTCTCGTATGTAAGCACCAAGGACTTTCCAAGGATTTTTTTTCTGAGACACACATCTGTGTTACAGTACATAAAACATTTCTATCATCAGCACATGAAAGACATGAAACAAGATTAACTTTTCAACAGCCTCTCCCAGATATGTAATCAGGAAACATGTTTCAGAGCAGCGAGGAAAAGACCTTGATTTGTGCCATTAAAGTTGAACACACAGGCAGGCAGATGGGACGTTGTGAAGGTGAGCGAAAGGTTTGAGCGTGAGTGTGTTGTTATCGTACTTCTCGGTCCGTCTCCATGGGTTTGGCAGGTCTTTGTGTTCGATTCCCACGGGACATTGACAGTGGCGAGCAGCTTCAGATCCGGTTGAGAATCTCCCCCGAGCTCAGGGCGAGTGTGTGGGCATCCACGCTGAACACACGCAAACATGCCCAAACACACACAGGGGTCTGACTGGAGCTCACTGATGTGTGTCTGTGTTGCTCTGAAACAAATACAAATGAACAAAAATTCAATCGGCACACACGCACAAACACCATCTGGGAGTGCCGTAAGTCCACGGCATAAAGAGCTCCACTCTAGTGTGTGTGATCGGTTTCCTGGGGGAGGCAGCTGGCCGTCATACAGGAGTTCATGAGGAAGTACAGCTTAAGCTTCAGAGTTAGTCTCTCTGTTGCTCACTTCCCATTGTGTGGCTTTCGCAGCCGATGGTTTTCAAGCGAAAGCACAGGCAAATATGTGAGATTGAGTTGGCGTTGAGAGTGTGTACCAGTGATCTGCAAGGGCAAAAGCAGTGCGATCAGCCCACGCTAGTTTCTCCCCCCTCTTCACTCAAGCTATCGATCTCTACTCTGTGATATAAAGGTTACTTCTCCTGATATGTTTTAAGTGAACTCCATTCTAATTGTACTACCAAATACAACAGATTTGACATTAGCTAATTGAGATAAACACTCACTGTTGGAGAGAAAGTGAAATCCCTCTTTAGCAGTTTAGATTATGGGTGAAAGTTACCACATTTTGCAAAGCGTTCATACCCCCCTGCCTTTAACTTTGCATTTGTGTGTGTGAATGCCAGTTTTATAGAATTAAGTCCACAGTTATTCAGCTCTGCTGCCATAATATAACTTGATATTTCTCATATCCATGTGTCGTTGTTGGCTCCCTCTGTCTCGACTTTTGCATGTTGGCCAGTGTTTGTGCGATACACCCTCACCACTGCCATCACTGCTAAGTCAAGAGCGTCAGTAGTATTGGTTTCATGAATTCTCACTCTTGCCATCTGCCACCCAAACTGTAATTAAATTTCACTTATCTTTTTTTATGAAGCAGAAGTTAATAGAGCAGGCTCATTAAATCAGTTTTTTTTTTTTTTTTTTACGCCAGCTGGAGTCTCACTGGAGTTTCACTCTGCTTCACACACACCATTGTCCAACGTTTTACACACATATTAACCATGGGACATCAGTGGAATAAGCATTTGTACTGCATGTATAGGGCAGTGTACACAACCTCTTAAAACAGTTGCGGCAAATGTAACAATATAAAACACTGTTCCAGAGGGGTTACCGCGGTTTTGTCTCTGTTTCCGTCTGACTGGATCATCAAATATGTGATATGTGGGGGCGCTGTTTGTTTTGTGTCCTGTGGGGGCGCATAAGAGAGCACATTGCAGTAAAAGCTCTCGGAAGCTTCTCATCATTACCTCAGTTGTGCAGGTACAGACTCAGGAGACACGTACACTGACATACTCGCAGAGAGAGAGAGAGCTACAAGGCGAGAAGCCGCCATCAAACCTTTACGGCCAATTCCACAAAGTTGACCCTGAGCTCATTAGGCATGTTGCATGATGAGAGTTGCGGGCTCCATTTGCCAGCCAAAGCAGCGGGAGGTGTTCATGCTGCGTTAGCTAATCAGGATTACTCAGCAGAGCAAGGTTTGGACATGGCTCTGTCTAATCCGCTGTGAAAAGCAATGTGTTGCTCATTTCTCGGTGGGCTGCTCTAATTATGCAGTTGCCAGGCGCACGTGTGACAGGACTGTATAGCCTGTAAAATGCAGATTTGTAAAATAATGCAACAAATTCACTGTGATAAATTCCTTCACATATTTTATACTTTTCTAAAACAGAAGGGATTTTCCCTTTTGGTTGTCAGGGAACTACTAGCAGTTATCTTTATAGACATATGGTTCATGGGAGATGAGTTTTACAGTACAGTCCATTATGATGGATTTCTACATGTGCATGCTATTCCATTGGGGCATGGGGGGATGAGTCATTGAGGATTTCAAAGAATTAGTTTTCAGTTTCCATAATTTCTTTTTGGAAGAGTCTGAAATTCTAATGATTTTAATCCTCAAACTCATTAAAACAGTTTGAACGGCTGAAGCTTAACTTTCAAGGGGCTTAACTTTGCTCACACACACACACCGGATATAAATAACATAACATGAATCAGATTGAATTAAATGGACTTAAAAAAAACATTGCGAGTATCAGCCAGACATGTCGCTTGTAAATTGTGTAAATTTAATGGGAAAGACTATGGAAACCTACTGTCTTCTCTATAGTTTGCTTATCATCAATTGTGGGGGAGTGCGAGTAATTCCCAGACTCTGATATTCCTATATGTCTAGGAATCTGTCTACATATCTGTTGTGACAAAACGTTTGTTTAAGTAAGTACAAGAAATCATGGCCAAAACTATAGGAATGAGACAGAAGGATAACTAGTATCTTTTAAGTATATTCAAGTTTTTTCAGGGGTATATTATTTAGTTCACAGAAATGTTTTTTGCAGTCTGTATAGCTCTCATCTAGAGAGTCCATAGACATTTCATCTGAGACAGCCACAATACATTATGTCCCTGTCTTTCTCTAGATCCTGGTCCATGTCGGCTTCCTGACGGAGGAGTCTGGAGATGTTTTCAGCCCCAAGGTGCTGAAGGGGGGTCCGTTGGGAGAGATGGTCCAGTGGGCTGACATCCTCACAGCTCTCCACGTCCTGGGACATAACCTGAAGATCTCCATGTCTGTCAAGGAGCTGCAGGGGTGAGTCACTGTCTGCTAAATGCACCTAACAGGTTCAACTGTTAGGTATAGATGGATTCATGGATGTTAACATTTAGCTGCTGATTTGACTTGTTTGTGTTTGTAGGCTTTAATTAAGTGATATGAGATATGGTGTATTTTTGCAGTCATCAAACGAACCCTTTGCAGCGAACCAGTGTTTGTTTCTCTGTAGAAAAGAGAAACTAATGAATGTCACTTGTTATTGTAAAAACTTCAAACACCAGGGCTGTGATAGTAACAGTTATTATTAAAATTGTTGATGATAAAGGATTAACTGCTGAAAACCAGAATAAACCGCCATCAGAAATGAGCTTAAGATGAACCTTATCCCAATATGCACTCAAATTGTATGGGTGCTTCTTTGGGACATGCTCCACCCTTCTTTCAAAATGTCATGGTAATCGGTTAAGTAGCTTTTGCCTAATCCTGCTAAATTTCAAAGAAATTCAGACAAAATCTGATATATTCAGTTAAAGAAACATGTTTGCCTCGAATAGTTTGTGTTTTATTGATTCGCAGGACCAAGGCTACAAGTGTGCTACCTTTCTAACATCACCCTGTGTTATTTACAGCCCCTGATGACAGCTTTGTCAACAAACCCGTGACCATTTACAATCCTCCCATAATGGGACGATTGTGCTCTTGTGCTCCCACAGATTCTGTTTCAGAATGTGTAAGAGAGCATTGTGATCTAATTTCACTTCATCCCCACTTACTGCAGAGATTAGGCAGGAGGCCCCGAGGTCCCGTTGATATATTTGTCGCCATATTGATCCCATATTGATGCACTCCACAGCATCTGTCAGTGTGACTGCGTTGGTGTGTCTTTTCATCTCCTGCGTCAGCACGCTTACATGTTTCTGCTGACGGATACAGCTGTAGAGCCAACACACACACACACACACACACACACACACACACACACACACACACACACACACACACACACACACACACACATACTGAGGGGGGTGGATGGATGTAAATCTGTCCTGTTGGGAAAGATCCCTCAGGCTTGTTCTGTCCAGGCTACGCAATATCTACTTCATGGCTTAGACTGAATAAATCACACAGGCCGTCAGGCTGAAGATGGATGGCTAATGTTGAACAGCAGAATTATGAATAGGTATGAGTGCGAGGGAATTGTACGGTAGATAGGCAACATCTTTGTTCAGTCTTGATTGTGCCAATAGTCTTTGTCTTTCTGCCATCACTGATCACTGCGATGACACCACCATAGCGTATAGATCAATATAATGATGTCTGCAGAGACCCCGCACTGCACGCGGCATTTTACGACGACCATTTCCTGAGACAACTCTCACAAATCATAGCAGCAGTATTGTATTGACTCGCAGCCTCTGGCAGTCATTTTGTAGACATATAACACGTCTGCAGGGACCAGGAGAGAGCGGGAAAATCTAGAGGAATTTTATACTTAAAGAATGAGTTTAGAGATGGCAGGGACTCGCACAAAGGCTCGAGTTCATCTGTCAGATTTTAAATGGATGGCAGGATCATTTTCAGTGCGTGCTTGTCACCGTAGTATCTTGGGGCCCACATTTTAAAACCGGTCTCTCTCACAAACCCCGGCTGTGATGTTTTCTCCGGCGACTGTGCAGCAAAATCTAACGTACAATCATGAAGAATAATTTTTCTTCCCCTCACCAACATGGAATGGCTTTGGAGGGGAAAATGGCCTTTAGCTTTGGATTACTTGGTGAAACAGTGCAATCTTTCTTCAAACTGCATTTGAATCATGACTCAGTCCTTTTAAAAACACTTGTGTGCCAAATAGCACAACAGCTTTGCCTCCTGATGTCATTCTTTCCACATGGTTTGCTGCGGGAAAGTGGAACAAAGACGGTTTATGCAGTGTGTCCAATCATTTCTGTTGATGCGTCACTTATATTCTTCTCACGCATTTAATTTATTTTCGTCGCTATTTATTATTTATTATTATCAATAAGACAAAAAAGGCTTGAACTAAGTTTTCCTGTTACAAAGATTTTCTAACCCTTAACCTAACAAAAATGATGTGGGCTTTATTATTAATGATATAAAAAAAATGTATAGCTAGGGTTAGGCTTACATTTCACACTAGACCTGATGTTATAAATGTTATAAATGTAGCATGAAGTCCTAGAAAGGATCCATTCAGTTAAACCATCAATGGTAAAATGGGCAAACATATGCCACTTACAGGTAGATACTTTCTTTTTAGTGCTATCATGCTACATAGTTTCATCCACATTTGATGGTAATGATAAAAATAATAATAATAATAATAATTATTATTATTATTTTATTGTGCTACTGCTCTAGTAACAATCAAAGCCACATTTGTTCAAGGTCAAAGGTCAAGGTTATTGTGACGTCACACCTATCATTACACTTCACTACACATGAGTCTGGACAGACAGGGATATAAAGTGTAACTTTACTGGTTGGCTGAGGCTTGACACTGCACGGTGGTAATTGTAGTTTATTGAGACTTCTCAAGCAAAGAGATCAACATGCTTTCCAAAGGTGAGAAGTTTGAAAACATAACCAGCATTATAGGACAAAAAGAGAAAAATTATCAATAAAAGAAAAAAAAGGTGATATACGAGGCATGAAAGCAAAACAAGCACAAATGCTTTCCAAGTGGGAGAACATTGAAAACACGATCAACAGAACTCACAATGAAAGAAAATAAAAGATAAAAAACGTTATAAAAATAAGAAGAAAGCCCAAAGCCACAGATCTCTGATAGCTGTTAAGAAAAGCCCTTCAATAAAAGTAAGTTTTGAGACAAGTTGGAAAGGCAGCAACAGAGTCAACACTTTGAATGTCTCACAATTATTTCACACAAAGTGTCCCTCCAATCATCACATTGTAGCTGCTGATGCTGATGTATTGTGCATTGAGGTCAAGGTATTGTCCTTCAGTGTGATGGAAGTAAAGAGGCGTACTGGCAGATTCCATTGAATTGATTCAAGTGAAAATATGTTAACATTCTTAAAACCTCCAGATAATTGCTGTGAAATACATCAATTATTTGTACTTTTACACTGATGCTTTTATTTGTTCATCAGGCTCCGTAGTTTCTTTCTCTTCTTACTTTCTCTTGTGAAATTGTTCTCAATCTTATCCAATTCTGTAGACATAATGTGATTCATCCTTTCTTCCCATCCTTAAGAATGTGCAACAAGACAAAGACAGAGGAGATATGAAATATGTTTTACCCTAAAGACAGACAGGTGGAGAGACGGATAAAACCAGGCAGCTTCACTTTCCTCAGGGCAACATGAGAACACAACTGAACAAGAAGTGCAGAGAGTCCATCCACCTCCGCAACTCCGCAACTCCTCCACAGTGGTGTGTGTGGGCGGAGGGGGTCATGTGTGTGGTGCAGACTGCAATACAGTGGCTTCATGGCCACAACTGAGAGTTGTGATTGGCTAAGGAGAGAGCCGAGGGTAGCTTTAATTGGCCACTGAGGGTCTGCTTCTTTGTGTATATAACATACACCTTGTATAGATTCCTGTCAGCTGTGGTCAGGTGGCTGGACACTATTCAGTAGAGAAGCATAAACAGAGCACACAGAGACTCATTAATGTTCTGTTCATAGACAACGGCTGAAAGTGATAATAGACGAGAGCATAAAGACTGAAACTGTAACTTGGGATGCAACATAATGAAGTATAAATCTAAATTATCTGAATTCTACTGTTGGTGATAAAAAGCTATTTATTCATAGAGATTTCATTTTTTGTGCATTTTCTAAATTAATGTGATGAATTGCTGTCTTGTGGTCTGCAGGACATACTGACAAAGGCAATCATACACTTATGTTCACCATTTTTCTGTGACAGTGTAGACATGTCTCACTCTCAGTGCTGTCACTGCGCAGGTGAAAACGTGTGTGGAGAAGCCGACTAGGAAGAAAAGGGGAGAACAGGAAAGTGCTGAGTTGGCATCTGTGGAGTTGGGGCCGGAGTCCTGTTATTCAAATATGCAAATAATGGCTCTATGCAGTGGATTCTTTTTTTGTGAAGGCTCATCTCTTTTTTCTAATTTAGGACTCATTCATTCCTTCATTTATTCACAAAGCGGAAATTCTACTCACACCACTTACTTGCCCACACACACACACGCACGCACGCACACGCACGCACACACACACACACACACACACACACACACACACACACACACACACACACCAGTTAATTCAATACGGATTTTTGCATCTCCCTGTCTTTGCTGAGTGTGCACTCCTCACAATGTGGGCTAACCGAGCGAGCTCGACGAGCTGAGTTCAGTGCCAATTAGATTGAAAAGGCATCTGAGATGTATTAGTGTGAGAGGGAGAACAGACAGAGCTGAGGGGGCCATACGTCACAGGCTGCAGGGTCCAGATGACTGAAAGCTGCACCAGTCATTGTGAAGGTGGATGAGCAGCAGCTTTTTTGTCCGATCCTGTCCCGACTGTAAGGAGACATACAGGAAATTAAACTGAACAGTGACAGACCCTGGCACAGGATAAAAAATACTGCAGTGTATGGACCGGAGCGCACACCGCAATCACCATGAGGTCTGAAGAAGTAGTTATCATACCGTAAATTGAACCTAGATCTAAAGATGCGACCTCTAAATGTGATAAAATTGCTGCTTTGCTGGAGAAACGTGTGTTGTTGGCCTTCATAAAAAACTATAAGTGCAGGTGTTTGGACATGCATCTTATAATCTCAGTGTATGTTACTTTATAACCAAAGGCAGTAAATGTGACATAATGCGTCAGTAAACAGATGTGATGTGTGAAAAGCAAAATTGGAAAGACAAATCAGAAACTGGACAAAATTACATCACAGTTTCTGTTAAAATAGTGTGAAATTAATCTGATTTATATCTAAACACTGTGTTTCTCCACATTTGTCTTTGTCCACTGAAGGATGCAAAAGTTAATCAAACAGTCCTGTGTCAATGCTGTTCATGTTGCCATTCATTTATTACAAGCCTGCGTTTTACTTCCTTTTATTTTAGTATATGACAAAAGGTGTTTATTGAAGTTTTTTCAATGATGTTTATATACCTTGGAGCCACTTTGTTTTCCAGTACTTTTTGCTATAAGCTATTTTCAAAAGTGACTTCTCGTGGTTTTTAAATGTTTGCTCCCTTCCTACACTCTCCCATTCCATCACTTCCTCAAACTCGAGGTGTCAAGTTTCACGGTCTCATCCCGACTGTAAAGGTAATGGGTCAGTTGCCATGGAGATCAGAATCTGGGCTATAGTTGATCACTAAAGAAATGAAATAAGAGTTATATGTTTACCTGCTGCAATAGTGTTGTCAATATAGTTTTCACAGTGCAGTCCGACCCATCAGTGCCGAGTACTGATGTGGTAATCATGTAGTTATAATCCTTAACACTCATGGGTCGGAACATCAACCTGTTCCAGACATTGCACTTGTAGGCTGTCAGGAAAAGTCTGTATTCGCCTGTGTACATTACCAGCCACATTTCCCTTATATCTCAGTTTTGCTTCCTCAGTGGTATGGCTCTCCCTTCTGTGCTGCCTCTTCCTTATATCAGTCAAACCACTGAACCATTCACATAATAAGCAAATCTCAAAGAGCATTAGTCTGTCTTTCCCAGAGTTAAATCCCTGCACTGCTTTAAGCTCTTTCTCACAGCAGTGGTAAGCGGGTGAATAGGCTTGTGTTTTATCTAGTGCAATGATTTCAGGTTTACTGTTGACACTGTAGCCTTTACACTGAACTGACACACTGTATCTAGGTTCTATGTTCTGTGCAGAGAGGTTTGGCTTTTATTCCATTTGGATATGCAGCAGTATCAGAAGCCTGTACTGCCTCTAGTGTCAAAGCAGGGCTACCTTTGGGCCTTTAGCCACATCAGTAGAGCGGCCCTGCTTATGTGTGGACTTAATCTACCTATTGGTCTGTATGACTTGTGTGAGAGAGAGTGTTTTACAGGAAGAGAAAGTCTCTGTATGCTCCTGTGAATCCATGTATGTGTGTGTATATACTACAGCGGCTGCAGCATCCTGTAAAGGAACTAATGCTAGTTTCCATCATAAGCTCATTGCTATAAATCTGAGGCTTTGGCCCAGAGATGGCTTGCATAACCCAAGAGATTTATGCAAAAAGAGCGTTCTACAGAGGTTACGTAACGCCCCATAAAATCGGATGTGTCTCTGGATGGGTCTTCAGATTCTCTCGGCGCCACACTTGTTTCTCCTCTATACTCTCCTCTCTGCCTTGTGGGAGCTGTAGTTTGACCATCGCTGCATCTCTTCACCTTCTTTTAATTTGTTTCTTCCTTCTCTTTTATGTTTTCTAACAGGGTCTCCAGGTAATTTCATCTGTTTCTCAATATCAGTGGACCAGATGACCTTGTTACATAACATGTGTCAAAGACTTTGAATTTAGAGATGTGGACTCTGCACAAGTTTGACTAAGAAAACATGTTTTTTCTGTCTGAAATTCTACAACTGCACCATGCAGATTAAGTGTGTGGATGTAACGGGTCGTTGTGATTTTTTAAAATTAATTTATAAGGTGTATTCTACTATTTTTCCACTGTTTTATTTCAGTTAAACATATATAATGTAATAGAGTTGCTAGGGGTCTCTCAATCATACAACAACAACAACAAAAAAAAACTAGTTTGATGATGTTGTAAAGCAGCGTGGGATCATGTTGTTATATAATAAAGTTGTATTCACGTTACGCAGAAAAATATAATGGTTGTGATCCATTACCCGGGTAACTGGCTAGCAGTGTATTATATAGGCGAGCAAAAACAAACATCCTGTTACCTTGAATAAAACTGGGATTTCTCTGGGTTTGAACATTGTTGGAAACATTTTTGAAAATGTAAGTAAGCAAGTCAACAAAATATATAACATAGGTGTAGTTGTTTTTTGACATTTCAATGTAGAATTGTTACATATCTCTAAGCCCATGAAAAGTCTCGCTCTATGTATCTCTGTGCTCAGGTATCTCTCTCTCGCAGTCTCCTTATGTCTCTTCTCAATCCATCACCCACAATCAACTTCACTCCCTCATCTTCCACCATCATTGAAGTGAAGCTTGTAGGGAGACTGGAGTCAGTGACCTCAGTTCACCTCCTGCTCTCCGACAGGCTGGCTTCAAGCCACCTGATTATACCTAACCCAAGCAGATAGCAGCGCACACACATACACACGAATCCTCTTTAAAACCCCAATCATGCCTCCCTTGCCTCTCCCACACAATTAGGCTGTTCTCACTTTCCTGACACAGCTGGTTTTCTCCTATAGTTTTCATAAGTTAAAGGCCTTTCTGTTCCTTCTGGCTTTGTTGTGTAAGTGAGGAGGGAAACAATTTGCAAAGCAGCTGACGAAACGTTATCATACACGTGGCCGTAAATGCAGCGGAGAAGCTTCTCCTATTAAAAATATCTAACCTTTGGGTTATGTAAGGAGTGTGTATCCGATCCCTTTATTCAAGAGAACGTGCTGAGGTGTGTGAAACTCTTTTAGGAGACTGGAGGGGTAGCTCCTTATTGTAGGCAAAACTGTAGCGCATTAACATTTATCAGCTCTGTGTGTGTTGGTACGTGGGAAGGAGTGTCAGCATGTCTCTTTGTTAAAAACTAGAGCGTGCAAATGAGTAGTATGCTCGGTTGGCATCATTTTCTCTGCTTAAAGTGTGTGAGATGGCAGAAACAAACTGAAAACAACCTCCCCTCCTCTCTTACCTTGTGTCTCCTCACCTTTTGTTTATTTCTATCTCTATTCATTCATCCGACTCCTTTCTTAATCTCTTTATTTTCTGTTACCCCCAAGCTTATTGTGCTTGTTATGAACTTCCCAGATTTTTACAGCATTTCATCACCCCTGACTCCGAACTCCTTACAGACACACACACACACACACACACACACACACACACACACACACACACACCAGAGTGCACACATTGTAATGATGTGCTGTTTCCTTTGTCTCAGATTTGAAGCACTGAGGGCGAAAAAACACTAGTGGCCCAGAGGGTGACTATCTTTTGTTATTGGTGTTGCTTTGACTCATATCTCTGCATGGCATTACCTCTAATTGGTCTGCATGACACAACTGGGTCTTGGAAACATAAATAGGACAAGCGGCTGCTTGTGCTTCTTTCGCTGATTTAGCACATTATACTGTATGTCTGTGTGTGCTGGTGCATTTAGTCTTGTATAATTGAGTTTTCACGGCCTTAAACATGACGGTAGTTTTATAACATAAGGAAGAGCTGGGTCATAGTTTGAAACAGGGTCTCTATATAAAGATGGACGACATGACACAACCCCAAAAGTCAAGTCAAAGATTCTCAATTTCCACCTGGTGGGTGGTTGTAGTATACGTAGGTCATACCCCCACCGGGGGGGTGTTGTTGGTAGATGGAACATGGACCAAACTAAAAAGTCAAAGTAAACATCAAACACATTTTTCTCAAGAATGGTTCCTGTCATTTTAGATAATTCCTATTACATTGGTATATGTCTAAGTGCTAATTTTACTCGTAAGTGTGGTTTTAATTAGTTAATTGATGATGATTGACAGCTGATTAAGGAGGACCATCGCAACAGTGGCTCCATCCCCTGATCACTACTGTGCAGACTTTGGCTCCGAATGCACAAGATGGCTACGTTCATATCTGGAACATTTTGCCATGATTTCTAGATTGTGGAAGGAAGCTGAGAGGAGTCGTCCATCTTTATATAGTATGATATTTTCACTTCCCACAACAGGAAGAAGCACGGGTGTAACACATAATATTAAGTCCTTTCTATTTAGCATAAAATCAGTTGTTAAAAAGATGTAAATTCATCCATCACATATGCAATCATTACTGCTCCCATGTTTAACTGTATCAGTGATACATCTGTGGCTGTACACTGGTCTGTCCCCTGTGATAATGGCACCTAGAGTTACTCTGAAATTAGCTGTCATTCCTCCTGTCACCTGAGACAGAAAGAAAAGTGGTTCAGGCAATTTCAACACACGGTCACACAGATGCCGCTAAACGTTTATCTGATCCCAGCTGGCTGTCACTGCTAACCTTTAATGGTCCTTTTTCACAGCAGCCATTTCGACATGCCATAGTAGGTAAACACAGGTCATACTCTTCACATTCATTCCATTTCTAATTCTGTTCAGGAATCTTAATCAGTGATAGTAGCAACCTGTTTGTTATTATTTCTTGTCAAATGGCGGCTGTGAAAAAAGGTGGATTTTTTGGGGACTGAACTTGTAAAGTGTGGCATTGTGGTAGGTTTCTAACATCTTGCTGGGTGTGTGCTAATCCTGATTTACAAGTACAAGTAGTCTATGGAAACAATGATTTGTGCAACCAACACTCATCTACTTGACTGCGTGTGTGCGTCTCAAATGTGTACTCAACGAATTATGGGAGCATTCACACCTGTACTTAAACCTGTCCACTTGTGATTGGATCACCGGAGGCAGATGTTGATACCAGGTCTGAACCGGGCCTAAGTATCATCAGTCATGTCTCGTTATCAGGTTACGGGACATGTGAAATGAGTACAAGCGTGAATGTGGTCTGACGAAAACAGAGTGGAGTCTATGTCTCTTCGGAGAAACTAGTCTCTTTGTAATTTTGGCCCATTAAATCGCTTTGTCTAGAGTGACTGAGAGAGAAGCGGAGGGTTTCCATCTTCTGTTGTCGGACTAGAAAAAGGAGCTCAGGGATGTCAGCCTCTACCAGCTGCAGGGTCCAAACTGTTGCCTCTGGGTGAACAAAGATAAAAAAAAGAAAAAAGAAACGCTTGATGGACAGGTACAGAAAGGGGATGTGTCTGAGATGAAGTGTGTGTGTGTGTGTGTGTTGCATGGGAGTGTGTGTGTTTCCTCATTCCAGATCCAGGCGCTGAGGGCTTTTCAATCTCCTCTTACTGTGCATGGGATGGAAGCAGGGGAGGAGAGTTCCAGCTCTGAATAGGCGTCAAGGCCCAGGGACATGATGAGCCAAGCTCCAGTAAAACCGACAATATCAGCCATTCATCATTCTCCTCTCCTTCACCGGGCTTTATTTTTTAGGAGGATGTGCCTGAGGCGGGCGGAGAAGGGAATAAAGAAAAGAACAGAGGAGAAGATGCATTAAATGTAATATCATGTAGAAACACATCTGGCTTTACACGACAGACACCATCATTATTCAATGTGATCTGTCTGTCTATCTGTTGGCCCCATTACAGCCTTGTCCCAATCTATAAACCAGGCTATTATTGGCTTGCAAAAAGTAAAAGAACTGGCAAAATTTACTGAGCAAGAGATAATGATATTAAACTATCTAAGAAGAGATAGGGTGAATTTGGGTAATCTTGGACATTTTAGGCAATTTTGACTTCCACAACCTATTCCAATATCGGGTGTACTGTATTAGATCGACATATTATACCTTTCTGGACCGAAAGAATGTAGATATTATTCTCAGAGGAGACATGACACAGCTTTTAGTGTTTTTGTGCCAAAAAAGAAAATACTGCCTGAATTTGATAATCTGGGAAACCTTGCTTTAAGCATGCCAAGCTCAATATTACCAAATTTTAAAAAGCATAATGAAAAAATGACCAAAAAAAAGCTTTATCACATAAAAAAAATTAAAAAATTCTATTCAATCAACAGCAACAATAACAGTAATTGGAAGTTTGATTATCAACAGAACCTTATGTGATTACCTTGCTTTTAACCTCTCACACAACATTATCGATGATCAAAAGTCTGATATATATATCAATATATTGCTTATGCATTGTGTTAGCAATGTGAGGAGGTATAAAACATAATTGTAGATTGAAGATTAGTAAAATGTTTTGCTGTTTAACAACTGTTTGTCATTCTTTGCCAATTAAGAAGAGTTTAAAACCACAACCTTCGTACATGAGCAAAAATCTGTCATATAAAAATAAAAATGTGACATTTATTGTAACAATCATCACTAATTTATAAGTTTTTATCTTTATATGATTTTGGCCCAGTAGATACTGTCTTATAGACAAGCAGATGCAGCTTAATGTAAATGTGGGTTGTTGTTTTTTGCATCAATGGAAACATGGTTGAAGATGGTGACAGCACTCTGGAGATTTTTCAGCCTAGTACTGTCTGTTGGTGTGCTGCGATATTTTTATTGCCATCTAGTTTTACAGGAGTTCTCCAACTTGTCTGCAAAACTTGCATAAATAAAATCGTGGCAACACAAGGCAAGATAATGTTTTAGCCCAATGCATGATGTGGGGACTTCAGAATGAAGGAAAATGAGAATGGTTATTCTGACTAATGGTTTTTCTCTACAACAATTTTCAGCACATTTATCAAAACCAAGATAATACTGATAACCATGGAAATTTTGCTCACTGCAACTCTGTTAATCTCTACAATGCAGATCGGTGTGTTGGATGGGTTGTGCTGCGACTGCATTCGCCTTATTTTGGATACTCTCCCATTAAATTTATCCAAAATGTACATGCCTATCTTATGAGGGAGTATTTCATATACAATATGGCACATTTGTTATACAGGCAAGTAAGATACCAATAAAAGTGGAGTAACTGACATCATAGATACTGTGGTTGAAGCTGAACGAATGAATTACATTCTGGGTTTAGGACAAATGGGTGGCTTGAAAGACCATGAACCACATAATGGTTCTTAATTGGTTCTCAGTGCAGTGTTGCATGACCACTACAGATAAATCAGTGTGCAGCACCTGCAGAGCAAGCACATAGTCATCACTTTAGATGTTTGGAAAGTATGCAGTCAAACATTAAAAGAACCAGTAGTCAGGATCAGTAGTTACATCACCGTAAAACTTTGAAGTTAGGCGGTCAAATCCAAGGGATAGTGTTCTCACATTCTGGCCTGCTTTTCACAAACTATCTTCTTTTGACTTCTATTAGTGATTCGCTATGAGCATTACAGCTTCGTGTTTGTACCCAGTCATTGTCAAGTCTTTGTTCTTTATCTGCCCATTAGAAGATTTAACTTTATCTGGGCGTCAGTAAGTTAAATGACAATTAAACCAGAGAAACCAATTTATCAACAGTCTGTGCCAAGCGCTGCTAAAAATGGGGTCAGAAAGCTCTTATTATCCACATTTTCCTGTAGCAAGTTGCTCGTTAGATATGTATCAGAGCCTTTGTTATCTCCACTGTCATTGAAAAGAGATGCGAGCCAAGTCGAGCATAATTGGGTTTGGTGTCTCCACCTCACAAGGCGTCTTTGGAGTTGTTAATAGTTAACGCGAGAACCCAAAACATTTGGCTCCATAACGCTGTCACCGTCTCCTCCACCTAATGGCTTAAAAAGCGACGTGCTGTCAAAGCCTGGCTCAAACTGATGTCAGTACACCTGACATCTCTGCGCCATCTCCGCGAGAAAATTGGGCCATCTTAGGGCAGTCAGCCTTGAAATTAGGTTGAGCAAAGAAAGGTGTTGGTTTCACTAATAAATAGATTGCCGTCTTTTCTTTGCCTTTCACGTTTTTTCCCCGTCTTTGTGTTACTGTAGCCTTTTCCTTTATGCATGATCTCTCTTAACCCTCTCACTCTATCTCGGGTTTGTGCAGAAAATTTCAGAGAATAACTGAACTCAAGAAAAGGCAGTTATAAAATGCACTGGCAGTTCTGTCTGTGGATGCCTACAGTATCAGTGCCTACAGACACTGCTCCAACAGCTCCTTCCACATTGTGTTGCTGCTCCATTTGTCTGATGGAGAGATTTTAGCAGATGTATGATGGTCTATGACATGTCCTCTACATTTTTTGTATTTTTTTGTGAAGGACAGATTCTGAGAATCTTTCCATCTTTGTTAGGTTAACGAAAGAGAGACCAGGAACAGTTGTGTAACCATCACAGCACAGCTCCACTAAGTCTGCTTACAGTGATCATTTGGGGTCTTTTCGCTCATGTTTGGATGGTGAAAAAGTTATGTTTTTACCAGCTCTGTTGGTAATTTACGTGTAAATGTCTGTGGATACCTTCCGACGAGGTGCATTCAGATACTGTCGGAAATGCTAACGTCCGCTAGCTTAGCCACCTCTGGTGGACTTTTAGACTTAAAACTTGGTTTAAATGACCTCGTTTCGAGTCGAATATGAATGTCGGGGCTTCCAGACACTTTGATGAAACCACACGAGCAGTATGGGGACATGTTATGTTTTTTGCTGTTGTTTTATTACGTCTGAAGATAGGTCACTAATCAGCTACACTGTTTACCCCTGAAACTCCAAAAGTGTTTTGTGGACTCAAACACTTCACCCGCCCACCCATCGGCATAGGGATGAGTAGATAATGAGTGAACTTTCATTTCTGGGTGAACTATCCCTTTAAATATGTTGTTTGTGTGTATGTGTGCACTGGGATGTGAGATGGCACTTCCACACATACACTCGACTCCAGATGATTTGCCAGTGTAAGTGTTTGTTCCTACACATACATCAACATGCATGTGTTCGCTCCACAGGCGTCTGCCCGCTGTGTCACTTGACTGGCACTCTGCCTCTGTTTCATTCCTGCCTGAGTGCCAGTGGCAGGTTGCAGAGTGGATTTATCTGATCTGCACCGTGCGTGAGAGCATAATGATCATCTGCCCAAGTATCTGTTTACACACCCAAATCCAACCACATGCATTTTCGTGTTCGTGCATGTGTTTGTGTTTGTGGTCTCAAGTGTGTTTCCATCGGTGTGTGTGTGTGTGCGTTTTTAGTTCCCTGGACTTCGCCCTTCACAACCAATGCCGATTCTTATTGTTCTTGATTTAGTGCAATGAGATCAGGAGTTGCTGACGAAGGGGGAAAAAAAGCAGACCACCTGATGCCTGGGGAGCGAGCAGGAGCAGGCTTTATTAGCACAGGATGCATATGCAGTGTGTGTGCATCTGTGTTTATGTGAAATTGCTCATCTGTGAATTAATTTTTCATCCGGAAGAACTGTTTTTTCCGTTCTTATTATCCATTGTATAGTTGCCCCTCTCTCTTTTTCAATTTAAATCACGCACGCACGCACACAAACAAACACACATGCACACACACGTTTCCTCAGAAAACGTATACCCCCCCCATTCCTAAATCTCCTTTAAACTCTTAATCTTTCCATCCAACTTTGCCTGATCTTTTCTAACCTTCTCCTCCTTCCTTCCTTCCTTCTTCGCTCCCTTAATCTCTCCTCTCCCTCTCTCCCATTTTTTGTTCCTCTCTCTCTCTCTCTGACGAGCTGCCCATGACTTACTTCTCCTTTCACCTTGCTTCCGCATCTCTCCCTATCTCTATCTGTCTCTCTCCCCATGCATCTCTAATGCTCCCTCTCTCCAATGTGGCTCTTCATCTGAGAATTTTATTATCTCTGACAGGGGTGTTGGATTTTTTCCTCTTCCTTCTTTAATCTCTGAGTCATCCCCCCCCCCCCCCCCCCCCCCCCTCTCTCTCTCTCTCTCTCTCTCTCTCTCTCTCTCTCTCTCTCTCTCTCTCTGAGAGATACCATGATCCATGATACCTTGCGGCTCCCTTATGGACCCTGCCTTGGATGATAACTGCGGCCTGTCAGCTGCTTCAAGCTTTGCTGTATATGTTCGTGTGTTTCGGTGCATATGAGTGCTTGTGTGTAAAAGATTGTGTTGAGCGGTGTGTGTGTGTGTGTGCGTGTGCGTGTGTAGGAGAAACGTTGCCAATATAGATTGCAATCCCCTTGCTGCAATCAAAGGCTGATGTGGAAACAGGTGATTACATGAGTCTATGATTATGTTCCTTGTGTGTGTGTATGTCACAAACCAATCATGTGGTCATGTGTCACTGCAGGTGAAGATGTTGCTCTCAGTAGACAACACTGAGAAAACGTGTGTGTGTGTGTGTGTGTGTGTGTGTGTGTGTGTGTGTGTGTGTGTGTGTGTGTGTGTGTGTGTGTGTGTGTGTGTGTGTGTGTGTGTGTGTGTGTGTGTGTGTGTGTGTGTGTGTGTGTGTGTGTGTGTGACACCAAAGTTGAAGGTCATTTCAATCAGCGCTGTCAGATGAAGTCACCCCCCTGCCCTGACTGACTGACAGAGGGCGAGACGGGTTCAGCAGCCAGTCTGTCAGATAAGCAGTGAGGAGGGGTAGCAGGCAGCAGCTGTGACTGTGTATCCTGTGAGTGTGTAAACTTATCAAAACACACTGATGGTCATGTTTGGCATCAGATCCACATCAAGTCTAGATTTTTCTGAGGCCTGTTTCACTTCATATTCGCTCCATCCAAAAAGTGCTCATAAATACCTTCTGGTTGAGATCTTTAAAAGAAAAAAAAACTGCTCTAGCAGGTTCATCTCTTTTGGACATCAACATTATGCAAATATTTTGACATTCAATGTTTGACACTGTATTTTAATCTCGTATTTGTTTCTACATTTTTCTTTAATTATTCAAAAAAGTCACAACAAATATAAACAATCTACTGGACATTCCAGGACCACCACATTTCTTATTCTATTCTTATTTCAAAACCAAAACAACAATTTTGATCAACATTATAACCTCATAACAACAATATCTTTGTTTTGACGTCTTTCTACATGAACGGCAGAGATCAATCTGCACATGCATTATACATGCAAGATTCTAAATCCTCACTCTGCCAGCAACGAAAACTAATATAGAGAACAATATGGTAATCACTTGTATTTCCATCCAGGAGAGTGGTCCAGCCAGGAAAGCACATTCAGAGATTAAAGATGGTGTGAAATAGAGCTGCGTGTAACTTTCATCATAACTGGTTTTCAAGATTTTCGCATAAAGTTTTGAGGGAAAAGTTTAGGTGTTTACATCCCTAACGATTTCAAAGAAGGGTCGTGCAAAAATGTAATTGTTAAACCAGAAAAAACTGTCTTGAAAATGTTGCCTTGGTGTTGCATAAGGTAACATCAAAAATGTGTCTGCCTTTTAAAGTCGCTGAGTTGAATTTGGTTAAAGTTTATCAGCGTGACATGATGACAAACTTGTGCAACAGCAGCTTGATCCTCTTATGTGTGAATCCTGGAGGCAGCTGCAGGCGGTATACTACTCCCATTTTAGGACGAGAAGTCTACGTTCGAGCTCTTCTGGAAGTTAACTCAGTGGTGTGTGTGTGTGGGTCTGTGTCTGTGTGTTTGTTAGTTAGTAGGTTATCTTTATTCTACTGTGGGGAAATTTGTTGTACAGCCAGCAGAACAATCACACAACACACTTCTAATGGGCTGTTTGAGGGTTAAGACTTGGTTTTAGGGTTAGGGTTAGAATCAGGTTTAGGTGTGGGTTAGGCATTTACTTTTGATGGTCAGGGTAAGGGGCTAGGGAATGCAATCTGCAAATGAGTGTCCTCACCAAAATATGTACAAACGTGTGTGTGTGCCTGTGCACGTTTCTGTGGCTGTGAGAACAAGTGGTGGAAAATCTGCAAAACTTTGTTCTATGGGCTAGGGAAGGTTAGATTAAGGGGCTAGTGAACGATAGACTTATAAGATGAGCTGTAGGCATAAACAAACTAAGAGTTCAATTTATTATTTTAATTATGTCATTGTAATCATAAAAACATGCATCATTATGTTTAATGAATGGTTAGATAATATTACTGGTGTAATGAATTCCGATAGCCTCTGTCAAAGCAACATGGCTACAACTAATGAAATGAATAATGCATGTGTTAACTACACTGTATAATGTGCAAACGATCAAACATCAATAATATTATATGTGGTGCCTAAATCATTGTTAGGACTACAAAAAGATTTGGGCAGGCCCTGGTAACAGAGTATTTCCTTTTTTAGTTTACATTTTATGAATATTTCAGCTACACAAACACACACACACACACACACACAAACACACACACACATTAATCTATGCATTTCACACTGGGCTTTTGTGCGACCACTAAATTGCTTCTCAGGAAATCAATTCAATCAGATGGTATTGAATGGAATAGCTACCGTTTATAGCATAACCAGCAACATTTACACACACATGCACACAATTGCAAACACACACGTGCAGCATTTATCTTGATAACATAATGTTCGTATACTGAGCTTGAACAGAGTTGTAAGGATTTGCAACAGAATCAGGTTAATGGGCTAAAACCAGGGTGCAGGGAGAAAACTGTTGAAATGGTTTAATAGAAAACTTCTTAACAATAATATTAAATGTGCAAGAGCGAATGTCCTTTTTTACAAGACCGGGGTCCAATCACAAGTCCAGATTTCCCAGCCCAACTGGCAGACGGATCACCATCTAATGTCCTAGCAAAAATAGCAGGAACAGAGCAGCAGTGTGGTGATGCTGCAGAGATGGTTTGTTGATCCTGAGCAGAGATTAAAAAGCACATAAGCAAGGCAGGCAAAACGAAGTAGCAACAGGTTTACAGGTAGTTTGACTCTTTAGAGTTTTTAAAGCTATTTTTAAGATCTGAGGATGTTAATAATATCATACATAAAGGGAGGTAATGTCCACTCAGACGTTTAAACTGTATCCTGTTTTTCCATGAACATTAGAGTTCATATAGCTTATGATGATATAAATATAAATACCTTCTTATTTCTCTATATCACTCTGTGGCAAATATAAAGCAGAAATCACTCATAAAATCAAAGTGATGTTCATCACATTACATCAGAAAAAGCTTCTTTTTGTTTTCTAATAATGATGAATTAATTTGAACAACAATATAATCATAAATCATATTTAAATACCTATAACATGTAATAAACACATGTTATATGAGGATATGTCTGAGGAAGCAGGTCAGCACAGAGAGAGCATCACGGTTGTAAAAGACCTTCTCCCATCCATCTTTTTGTGCAACAACCAAAACACTTCAGTTTGATTAACGAGTGCAGTGGAAGAACTGCTTTTTTCCACGTCCTACACATGTCCTTGTATTTCCTGTTTGGCAAGTTTTTGTTCTGTCAAGAGTGGACGTTGCCCTGCTCAAAGGTTTTATGATCACTGGACCATGCCACATCACCTTCAGACTGTGTGACACCGTCAACAACAACATGAGCAGTCTCTCTCTCTCTCTCTCTCTCTCTCTCTCTCTCTCTCTCTCTCTCTGTGTGTTTGTGTTTCAGTACTTTAAACATAGACCCTTCAGAGTGAGGACATTTTGGGAAAGTGAGGACATCTTGACTGGTCCTCACTTTTTCAATGGGCTGTTTGAGGGTTAAAACTTGTTTTTTATTGTTAGGGCTAGAATAAGGTTTGTGTTAGGGTTAGGCTTTTAGTTTGGATGGTTAAGGTTAGGGTAAGGCACTAGGGAATGTATTATGTCAATGAGTGTCCTCACTAAGATAGAAGTACAAACCTGTGTGTGTGTGTGTGTGGATGGATGCCAGCCAGGAGTCAAGGGAACCTTGGGTAATTGGACTCCTGTGTGGCATTGCATGGCACTGGGATTGCGCCTGGGACGGCTGCCATACTGTGTGTGTATGTGCCACTGAGGGACACACACACATCCACCTCTGACTACACCCAGGGGATCAGAATCTGGCAAACTTTCAATTACACACATGCACAAACACATGGCCACGCATTAACAGACAGCACACACGCACATATGCAAAGTGCAGCAACACACATAAAGATATAAATACTAAAATGTTGTAGCTGGATGTCAACATGCTACAGTTAGCTCGGATAGATTTATCTGTGAAAGTTCTCGTATTGATTTCATTCCCTGAGCACTAGCCCTTAATTTTCACAAACATATAATTCTTTCAGACTTAATGGCTAAGTAAATCAGCAAGACTTCAATATTCGTATGCACCTCTTAAAACGCCAAACCTGCTGCATATTAGGTGTGAAATTTATAATTTAATTCTGTAATATCAGAGAAATTGTTAATTGATCTGTCATTTTCTTTATTGATCAAGTTTTCTCCATAACTCGCTATCATCCATTTTATCACATCAACATTTGTGCCGACTGAAGTCGATAACCTGCTGAGTTGCTTTAATCCCTGGACAGAAAAAAGGTAAACCTGGTGATTTAGGTTAATTCATCTGTCCAGGTTGTACCCATCATCTCGCCCAATGTCTACTGGGATTTATTTTAGCCACCCCAGGACCCTAAAAAGGATGAGTGGTAATAGATAATAAGTTTGAAATAAAATTAGAGTAGACTAATTTTCCATCCATCCATTAGCTGTAACTCTTATTTTTTGAGGGTCATAGGGGAGAATTATTAGATAATTAAAATTGGAAGAGTGGTTATTAAAAAGAGATTGAATACAACATTTAAAACGCTGATTATGTTTGGCCTCAAGGTCTAGAAGGGTCCAAAGGTTGTGTTAATTAACAGTTAACTAGATGTAAGTGATATGCTTGAGTTTTGTTAGTTCTGAAAATTGGATCACAGTAATAGATCTGATGTTGAAACATAGATGAGGTTTTACGTTTTTACGAATTTGTCAGAGCTGTAATTCAATTCATATTAAATCATCAAAATGAACAAGGGTTCATGTACATAAGATAATGTACATATGATTTTCATATAAAAAATGTCTTACTGCTGATTGAGTATGAAATTTCAAAAATAAAACAACATAATTCTGACCTATTATTACAAAATACAAAGAAAATTAAGTTATCCAAAAATATTGAACAAAAGGTGCTGTGTGTAGGTTTATACAACATTAACATTAACACGTGTTTACTAACCAGTCTAAAAGAAACGTTCAGCACCAAACTCAAGTCCTTTACTTGTCCAGCAGTGGAAAGCAAATCCAATGTTTTCCATCACTTTTTAGCTTATACCAAAGTTAACATGCTAACCAGCTAGCTCATCCTATCACTGTCCATTACAAGTCCCTAATGTTCAGTAGCGCTGCTCACATGGTCACAGGGCGTACTACAAACTTTTGTCTCAGCAGGTGACCATCAACACCACGTGCTCCCAAAAATGAACCACGTTCAGCAGCAGAGAAAAGTTACAAAATCACATATGGAACACACAACATTCTATACCTTCCTTTGGAATATTACAATAGTTTTTCTTTGTTTGAGTTTTCCTATGCAAGGTGTTCGTTCTGTACCAACCTCTATCCAAGGGCACCTTGTCGAGTTTGGCTTTGTTGAAAAAAATCTACCTTTGAGAGGTTGAGCATTCAATTTTGTATCATTTAGAAAAATGACCTTCGGTATTCCTCAACAAATGGAAAAGTACATTAGACTATTTCAGGAACAATCAAATATTTTTCACTCAAGGCTGCTGGTCGGCTGAATAGCCATTGCTGATGAAAAATGAACCTAAGCATCTGATTCTATTCTGCCATATTGCTGTTTTCTAAGCTGTTGCGACATCACAATCTGCCTGTTTGTATATTTATTTTTCTTTCTGTTGTTCTTTTGAATGTTAGTTAGCATTACTACAATAATCCAAACCCTTTCTCACTGGTCTCATTGTCCCCCTTCTCTCTGCTATGACAGAGAGACAGACAGACAGGGAGGTTAATGCAGGAAAACAGAAGGACTGACCGAGCTCCAACACTGTTACTAAAATGGATTATACATGTTATGTTATCGCTGGCTTTCCTCTAAGAATACCCAGAGATGGTACAGCGATCATCATGGATAAAGGCGTTATGTGCTTTTGATGGAACACCAACTGTGTGTTTATGTGAATGCCTGACTGGGTTTGTTATTCAGAACGTGGATGAGAGTAAATGTCCAGCTGTCTGACTATAAAGAGACTCATAAAGACACACATAATTTAACAACATGTATTACCTTGTCAATAATATCTATCTACTATACACAGTAATGTGCCAACTGTAAAAATAGCGTCCACATAAACAAACTGTCATAGATGTAAGACCGTAAAACATCTAAAAAATAGTTTCCTTTTTATACTTTTGGCTCATTACGTACCTCCATTGGGACAGAGTTTGATTTGTATCTTCACTACTATTGTGCTACATTACTTTGCGGACATTTAAGATATTTTAGTGTTTCATACTTTTGAATCAAATTGTTGTCTTCAAGTTTTGCAAAATTTTATTTTAAAATATAGTAGATTATGACATGCCATAGTAAACATGCAAATCTCAGATAAACCCCAAAATAATGCAAAGCATATCTGATTTTTACTTGTATTTACAGCGTAACATTCACTAAATATTTTGACCACGTGCATGGCTCGAGCTAGATTGTCATTTTGAAAGAGTCGGACATACAAAATAACCTAACTCTCTCCAGCTTTGCAAAATCGGTTAATAATCTGATGCTTTGAAGAAAGACACATGCAGTTAAATACTAAATCTTCATTGTGAGGTCTAGTAAGCACACGTGTAAGTGGTTTGTCCAAAGATTTGTAAGAAAAGAGTTAATTAACAATTCAAATGAATGAGTTTGAAGCAGGCGTCCTCTGTGTAGCTGTGTTGACCTTGAGGACCAGATTAATGCATGTTTTTATGTAAAAGTTCTATAACAACTCTGAAGAACGCTGAAAAAAGCTAGCTATTCCTTCACATCCCCTGAAATGTGTTCGGTTCTCATTGAATACATTTTGTTAATACATCCTATACATTGTATCACTAATGGAAATAAGAGTAATGAGAGGCAACCTCCTGCAGGCAAAGTGCTCACTTGAGATCCCATCAAGCTATTCCATAATATGTTGCTGGGAATGTTCTGGATTCAAATGTAAGACAAATTGTCATATTTCCAAATCCACTGAACACACTGTTTAGATTGAAATGTTCTTTTGTCAAACAATGTGTTAAGTTTCAGCAGTTGTGGAATTTTTGTAATTTCATTTACTACTACTGTATCTATGTGCAGTTTTGAAGTTTTTGTCTTTTAATTTTCTGCTACTTCACATTACATTACCTGTAGATCAGTGGCAAGCAGAGGACTTTTTAAGTCGCCTGATGTTTAGAGACACCAAATACTGTGCAAATTAAGATTTCATGGAAAGCACTAGAATGGCACTAAGTAAAGCGCATCGCTCCACCAAGTCCAACGAATTGTACACACACATGATTTTATTCATAAAGATCCATGAGTTATTCTCGGAGAATTCAAGGAATATGTTAAAAAAACTTGCACTGTTAAAGAAAGTGAAAAAATAAGGATCCACCCCCTAATCCAGATCCGTACCAAAATGCTTCTTTCTTAGGGTATGCTTCATTGCTATACAAGATTTCATGGAAATGGGTTGAGTAGTTTTTGAGTAATCTTACTAAAAACAAACAGACTAAAGTATAACCTTCTTTAGGGAGGTAATAAGATAACTGCTTAAAATCCATTGCTAAAAACTTCCCATACGTAGAAGCCTCATGCTGCAGTAGATGGTTTTACACTAAAGCACCTTTAAAATGTTTCACTTTTATCACCAAACTCTTTCATGTGTGTGTTTCCACTGCTGTTTGATGGTGGTTAGCAGCTGCCAGTAGAGCTGTGTCACAACAATATCTATCGACCCTTTGGATAAGCAGTGCAGCCAAAAAGACTCCATTGTAAAACTAGCATAGCAAAATAAAATTCACTGGGGGTACGAATTGCATTACAGTCTCCATTAGCCTTTGGCCTCATCTGTCACAGGAATAAGAGCTAGCAGACCACTCACAGGTCAGATATTCAATAGTAGGTCTGTCAGCATGGTAGCAGAATAGCCCTCAGTCAATACATTGAAGTTGAAACTGAGTCCATCAAGGATGTGTGGCTAGGCACAGTACACCACACACTTACAAATATTATTTGTGTGTGTCTGTGGCAGATCTCACAGCACAGCAGGTATAGATTATACACACACAAGCCCTTGTCTCTCACACACACACACACACACTCA
The DNA here is from genome assembly GCF_009819705.1 of Hippoglossus hippoglossus. Classification (NCBI taxonomy): domain Eukaryota; kingdom Metazoa; phylum Chordata; class Actinopteri; order Pleuronectiformes; family Pleuronectidae; genus Hippoglossus; species Hippoglossus hippoglossus. The sequence goes on along the minus strand of NC_047151.1, from coordinate 13,233,117 downwards.
GCACATTGGATATGAATGTATCGCTCTCTATTTTCTCTCATCTCATCTGTTGTTGCTGCTGTAAGCTACGATGCAGGCAGGTCTTTTCAAATTCAGCTCTTTTCATCCTGTTTGTTTGAATAATTTTTCTGCCAGAGGCCTCCTCGCTGCCCCCTGGCTTGACTTTGATTGAACTTAGCATTACCCACGTGATGCTATCTGATCAACAAACACACTTTTTAATTTAACTTTCAGTCAAAAACACCTTTTAAGTGTTTGACTCCCCAGGGAAATAGATTTTTAACTTTGATATGAGAAACTCAAGGCAAGCAAGAACGTAAACAGCAATGGCCATTTGTTTATCAACTTGTTCAGTTACTTTTTCATTGCAGTCGTGCAAAGGGACATACTGGCTGTCGTTCATCATCACCTCCACCAAGGAAGTTATCAGTAGGATTATACATAAAATACTGTCATGATTTCCTCGGCACTTGGTGGAAGCATGGGACATTGGCCAAGAAAGAACCCATTGAAATTTGGTGCAGATCCAGACAAAGGTTTGGTTGTTTTCATATTCATAATACTGCAATGCATTTTCTGACATTTTCACCATTTTCACATCGATCTTGATGAAAAATCCCCAATAGGGGTGCTGCTAGCTCACCTGGTAGCACAGTTCACCAACATATGGAGGCTTTAGTCCTCCAGAGGGATCAGTTCCAACCCGGCACTTTGCTGCATGTCTTCCCCCATTCTCTATTTAGGGGACTGACATTTATGAGTGTGTGCAATTTTGTGTGGCGCAATTGCATTTAAGGGGGATGTTAGACCTTTGTGGAGGTATGCGCTCCATTGAGTTTACTTTCTAGTTTTTAATGTGCCTACTATGGTTAATTTTCATACAAAACACCTGTCTTATATTGTTGTGTGGCTCAGCAGGTTGAGTGTTTCAGCTCGAGGTTCAGGGCTTTTTGATTTCTTCAAGGGGAATGCATTTAAAAACAAGCATACTTTGTTCTCATCAGTTTCTATCTTTAGTGCGAGGATCTTTCAGCTGTGTTGTCTTTTCCAAAGATGCACCTCTCACAGATCAGGTGTCAGTCAAACCTGCTTTTCTGCTGATGAAGTTCAGTCTCTGTAGCTGCAGCTCTTTGTCAGCCATCACTGCTGATGCTAACCACGCAGTTCTTCTGCTGATGCAATTCTGCAGTCGTTGTTTTCCAGATAACTGGAACATTTATTAAGGATCATTTCATTCATCATTTCTAGATATTAAGGCTTTTAATATTTCAAATAATTACATCTCTCTTCTTGCTGGCCAAATTTCTTTGTCCCCCTATAAAGAACTGTCAAATCAGCTCTGTGAGGCTGTACTTAGTAGAGCAGAAACCTTGTCAGACATTACACTGCTACCATTCTGATGTTAAGCAGGTACATATGTTTTCTGAACTTGTGCATGAGCAGTGATTGGTGGTTTAGAAACAGTAGCATTTCGTCCTTCCAAACTTCATTACAAGTGCAGCCAGAGGAGCAAGAATTTTCCTAATATTGCCGTGCATACTGCTGTCAGATCATAGTGAGGGTTTTAGCAAATATGACAACACTAATTCATGTACATTTGTACCTTCTGCACCTTTAAGTGAAAATTAAAATATTAGATGAAATGTGATCTCCTCTTGGCACCAGATGAAAAGTGAGATCATTATCTCATAAGTCATGAGGATCTATCCTCTGATTACCATGAATCTCTGTATCAAATGTCATGACAACCCATCTACATCTGGACCAAAGGGATGTACCAACCAATGGACAATCAGACAGGGCTCAACACAAAACACAAAAATACATGTTTTCTTATCATTAAACTAATATGCATTAAACATGGTTTCAACAATTAATCTTTAAATCATGAGTTCAAATGCTTTCATGCAATAGAATGTGGTGCTGAGAGAAAGTCACTGTGCAGTATTTAATAATGTTCTACTACGCATTAAAGCCTAGCAGTATCAAGTTAACATTAGGCAGTTCCAATCACTGTGGTACAACAATTATTAAATACTGTAAACACATTTTTGGATGTTTTACACTTCAGTGCAGCAGTTAGAAAATGATGCAGTAGCATACAACACATTTTTTAAATGAGGCAAATGCTGATAATTGCAGCAGAACAGAAAGAGAATATTATCAGGGAATTACAGTCCATAAGATGCAGTCCAAATAGAGAGTGTCACACCTGAGGTCTGTATTTTAATAAAGAAGCTTAATCATACTGCCACGCGTAAATCAAATATACTGTAAAACCTCTTGTACATGGTTTTTGCTCAGCAGGAGGAATGAAAGAAAATGTGGACCATAGACTCTGAACTCTGCATCAATAGGACTCAGGATCACAGGGATCAACCATAAACTGGTAGAAACCGACTCCTCTCCTTTTCAATTTCTTTGATTCTGGGACATTTGAGAAAACTGAAAAAACCCTCAGCACTTGCTCTTCACATATTGATATATATGATCTCTACTGGGGTCAGCTCGACCTCGGGAAGAATAATGTTGTATAACTTGTTTTGGCCGAGGTCAGCTTTAACCCTCTCATTCCCATTTCGTTCTCTAAATAAAACCAAAATGTTTTTGTCTGAGTTAATGATGAACGCTCGGATGCTCTGGCAGCTCGGCAGGCTGAGGCGCAGCTTGTGAGCTCACAGTTGTTTTTAGAGTGAACCTTCGCTCTTCCCTGTCATGTTCCTCTGCTTGTCTAAACTGATTTACTTGTGTGTGTGTGTTGCAGGTTTCTCGGAGTGCCTCCAGGCAGAGGCAGTTGCCCACTCACTGGCCCGTTGCCCTTTGACCTCATCTACACGGACTACCACGGCCTGCAGCAGATGAGGCAACACATGGGGCTCTCGCTCAGAAAACACAAGTTAGTGTGTGTTTGTGCGTGTGTTTGAGAGAAGGAATGAGTGTATATCCATGTTCTCACTGTGTGTTGCTTTTGCAGCATATAGTTGTGTCTGTGTGTGTGTGTGTGTGTGTGTGTGTGTGTGTGTGTGTGTGTGTTGTGAAAGAAAATACGCGTTTGTGTATCTGTTGTGTGTGTTTACACAAAGCTTCAGTTGCGCTTCACTGCAGTTCTACTAAGAATTTACCTGTCAAACCTCCCACGCGGTACTTTAGTAGACAAAGCTGTTGGTTGCTGTTTTTCTTTTTTGGCCTCTTCTCCATTGTTAGTCCTTCATTTTTTGACAGCTCTTCATATATGTTCTATTATTTGTGCTCGTAGTTGGTTTCTGTCATGAAGACTTCTTTCTAAGGCTAGAAACCCAATGATTAAACCATGAAGGGCCACGTCTAATCAAAACTGATTACACTTACACAGCACCACCCAGTGTGTGTGCTTCTTTAGTCAAGTATATTTACGTGTGTGTCAGGTGCGTGTTTATAGATGTGTGTATGTCAGCAACTTTCCTGGCTGAGAGGGAGGTTTATTGGCTGTGCTCATGGATTAATTATTGCTGGTAATAAGGTGTTCACGTCTCTGCTGAGATGTCTGAGTGTAACTCACTCCGCTTGTCACACCTGCACACCTCACACACTTTCTCCCTCCACTGATCTGCATCCAGCTAAATGACCATAACAATATGTCGAACACATATGACTCTCTAGCAGAACCAGACTCAATGTGGGCAACATCTGCCTCGACCGGTTGGGGTGAGCAGGGAAAAATTGGAAGGAGAGGAGAGATGGGTGGAAAAGAGGAGAGATAGGGGGGAAGGGGGAAGAGAGGAGAGAGAGACCAGTAACACGTATCCACCATCAGGTTTCAGCTCTGACTAGTTATAATGAAAACAATAAGAGTATAAAAATCGTATTAATGATAGCAGCAACAATTTATATAATAATTAATTAATAAGTATTATTGTTAATATAAACATAATAATAATTGTTGTTGGGGGGAGGGGGGACAGAGAGAAGGGGAGAAGTGCTAAGTGCATGATTGGAATTTCCCCAGCAGTCTAGACCTATAGCAGCATAACCAAGGGATGGTTCAGGAGGACTCACCTGATCCAGCACTAACTTTAGGCTGTATCAAAAAGGAACGTTTTAATTTTAAACTTAAATGTAGAGATGGTTTCTGCCTCCAGAACCCAGAGTGGGATCTGGTTCCACAGGAGAGGAGCCTGGTAGCTGAAGGCTCCACCTCCTGTTATACTCTTACAGATTCTTGGAACCACAAGAGAGCCTGTGTTTTGGGAGCAAAGTGATCTATTTGGATAATATGGTGTTATGAGCCCTTAGATATATGAAGGGGCTTGATTGTTAAGGGCTTTATATGTGAGGAGCAGGATCTTGAATTATATTCCGAATTTTACAGGGAGCCAATGCAGGGAAGCTAAGACAGGAGTAATCTAATCTCTCTTTCTAGTTCCTGTCAGCACTCGTGCTGCAGCCTTCTGTACCAGCTGGAGGCTTTTCACAGACTTACTGTGACATTCTGATAATACAGAATTACAGTAATCCAGTCTAGAGGTAACAAATGCATGGACGAGTTTCTCAGCATCCTTCTGAGACAGGATGTTCCTAATTTTCATAATATTGCTCAGGTGGAAGAAAGCTGTCCTAGAGACTTGTTTTATATGTGGGTCAAATAACATGTCCTGGTCAAACATAACTCCAAGGTCCCTCACAGTGGAGCGAGGGACCAAAATAATACCATCCAAGGTGACTGGTCAGACAATGTTTCTCTAAGATGTTAAGGGCCAATTACAATGACCTCAGTGTTGTCTGAATTTAGAAGAAAGGACGTTTTAGGGTCATCCAGGCCTTGATGTTCTTGAGACAATCCTGAAGTTGAACTAAGTGATTAGATCCATCGGGCTTCATAGGAATGTACAGCTGGGTGTCGTCTGCGTAACAATGGAAGTGTATTTGGTGCTTTCCCTCAAGGGAGCCTATATAAGGTGAAGAGTATAGGTCCAAGGACAGAACCTTGTGGAACTCCATGACTAACTTGTGTGTGCATGGAGTTAACATTGTTAACATTAACAAATTGAAATCTATCTGATGAATATGATTTAAACCAGCCTAATGCCGTTCCTTTAATCCCTACATGTTGTTCCAGTCTGTAACAGAATCTTGTGATCTATGGTGTCTAATGCTGCACTAAGATCCAATAGGACGAGTATAGAGACAAGTCCATTATCTGATGCCATGAAAAGGTCATTGGTAACTTTTAATAGTGCTGTTTCTGTGCTGTGATGGATTCTTAATCCTGACTGAAAGTCTACCATTACTATTTAAGTAATTACATAGCGGGTTAGCAACAGCTTTTTTAAGGATTTTGGAAATGAAGGGCAGGTTTGATATGGGTTAATAATTAGCTAAAACCTGTGGATCAAGAGTGGGCTTTTTAAGCAGAGGTTTAATTACTGCTACCTTAAAAGCTTGTTGACAAAGACATATTAATCAGATTCAATATGGAACTGTCAATTAGGGGGAAAACTTCCTCAAAAAGTCTAGTTGAGACAGAGTCTAATAGACAAGTTGTTGGTCATGCATCATTACTCTTCACAGCAAGAATAAGATAAGTGTTACATGTAGTGCAAGATTAGAAGCATATGACATTGACAACTTGAGGTCTCTGAACATTATCACACATGTACCAATCACCTCTACTACTACACACACACACACACACACACACACACACACTAGCTTATTATCGCTGTTGTTTGAATGCACTCAAATTCTCAACAGGAGGGAGGTAGTTAAACACAGAAAGCAGAGGATTCAGGAAAAAGAAGCGAAAGATGAAAGATTAGTAAGATGTTGAAAAAGAAACAGGCTTGAAATTTTTTCCTTGCTGTTACAAAAGTGTGCTTAATGGCTTTTGGCATTGCTACAAAGATGGAAGAACTAGGCCATGACAGTCATGAGACTGCATCTACTACACAAAATATTCCAATAAAATATCCGAAACAAGAATTTAAAGCTGTGCTACAGTGTATTTGAAAAGAAAACTGCGAAGCACTAGAGCATGTTTTCCTCAGAGGTCCTCCATGCTGTTACTGTAAAAACAAATAAAGGAGCTTTCTCCCCTGGGACCTGAGTACACTTGATGTCATTATCTAGTTCCTTTGATTAGTGGGATCAACAAACCGCACCCTGCTTTGCTTGAACAGGTGGTCTTAGGTATGGTTCTTGAGTATTGCAGTATGGTTCACATCAGCCATGAAGATTACTGAACTAAAAATCACAAGCGGACTCATGTACAGGGTACGATGTGATAACTATTCAGCTGTCCTGTTCTAACATGGCCATGACAGGACCTCTGGTCTAATGAAGGAATTCAATTAGTAATTACCATAGACTATAAAAATAGACGACACGACAGGTCCCTAAACGTAAAGCCAAGTCATCTTGATTGCCCCCTGGTGGCTGATAGCAGTACAGTTCTTATCACGCTTATGTTTGTTCAATTTTTTTTTTTTGATTTTAAATTATATTTAACGAAAGTAAACGTACAGTCTATGGTATTTACATTTGGGAGTGTACATTCGATTCTGCTTTTCTACCCGAGAGCAGCAACCTAAACAAATGTTGCGTAGTTAATGAAACTTGACAGGTTACAAACCAACCAGGTGCCAACCACTACCTACTGTATCAGAGTGTGTAGATAGGCAAGTGTGCTTAGTACAGAGCAACATAACTAATGGTGAGTTGAGGTGCGTGTTGTACTCTGGGTACGAAGCAATCGTACTTAATATGAAAACGCCCTGAGATTGAATGTCCAGCATGAGCCTTGTCTCCTCCAACTACCTAAAAACAGCATGTTGCCACTTCCTTTGTCCAACTCTCTTCTCTCTTGGTGCAATAAATTGACATCTTCATCTACCCCCTGTATGTGATGGCAGCAATTGACATTTTGCTTTCCTTGTTCTGTCTCCAAGCACAAAGCCACAATAAAAGAGAAGAGGGCATGTCCAAGTGGGAGGCCTAATGATGTGAAACAGTGAGCGGAGAGACTGAGGGGGGTGATACAGTGAGTGTGTGCAGAGATGGCAACAAAGGAGAATAAAGAGCTCCCGAGAAAGAGAGACCCCACAAGACAGAGGGAGTGGAAGGCATCAGGAGTCAACCTGACACCACATAAAAAAGGGCTCCTCCATGTATTTTTAAAATCCAATTATGAGCAAGAGAAATGCATTACGAGTCGGTCGGGAGCTATTTTCCCAGCACACAACCTGTTTTGCTGTCTCCCTCTTTCTCACAAGTTCTCGCACTCTCTCCCACACACACACACACAAACGCACACACACACCTAATCCCACAATTCCCCCAGACGAGATGCCAGTCAGCCTGCAGTCTGCATCTAATTGCTTGCTGAGGTCAGCAGCTCGCAGCACCGTCATTACTGCGTGGAGTCTTGATTTCTGCTTTCCCTAACAGGATGTGACTTCGAGTGTTTGTAAGAGACGGTCTCTTTTTGTTTGCCCAGGAGTTTGCAGTGAGGGTATTATCTGGGTTTTTCAGCAACACAGGTGGAACATGGAACATCTATTCTCACTTTCACGAGAGGATGCACCTCAGTGATTTTCAAACTTATGGAGACGAATGCTCAGGATATTCATTTATTTGTGGACTCGAGAGCTCAGGTGAAGATTTGTTAACACACTGACAGCTCAAATATACAGTCAGATGTTTGATATGTAGCATACACCATTAATTTGTACTGTAGAGTGTAAAACCTACTTTCTCTCCAGTATTTCCCTACCACGTATCCATGCCTATCCATTTATGCTAACTCAACCGTTCCACTGTTTTTAGTCATCGTCACCTTTTTGTAATCTATATCCTTCAATTTCCTTTTAGTCATCAAACGTCTCCATCTGACTTTATCAGAGAAACGAGCGGAACAAAAAGCCCCTCTTGATGTCCTGTTTGTGCCACGTAGACTCTATATAAAGATGGGAAACATGTCTCCACTTCCTCCTATATTACATTAATTATCTCAGATACCGGTGCCACCATATTGCGCTGTCTACGTCATTTGGTTTGCACAGTAGTGATCATGGTGTGGAGCCGCGGTACCAAGGTCTCGCTGATACACACACTCGGCGAATTGCAACTCAGTCGCAACTGTCAAACATGACACTTTTTTTATAGCATCAAATAACTCATTGAAAATAAACTTACGGAAAAAACAAGTGAGATAAGAGCTACCTAAATGACTGAAACACTGTCATTGAGAAACATTTATTTGTATTTTGACTTTTGAATTTTTTTCCATGTCCCATCCACTAACAAAGATGAGGCGATCAAGATGATTTAGCTTCACATTTGGGGAGCTGTCAGGTCATCCGTTTTTATACGGTGTATGACAATAAAATAGAAGAAATGAGCAGTGACAAACGAGCTGTGTTTTACCTGTTTGTGTTGAAGAGGAGGAGACCTCTGCAGAGAATTCTGTCTTCTGGTAAAAACCTCCTGCATTATGAACACTGAGGGAACCTAAACATAAAATGGCAATGAGTTGGTAAACAGTGAAGACAACATGTCCTATGTTGATGAGAAAAGTGCATGAATGTTACATTGAAGTTAGCAGCGTGTGAATGTGTTATTTAATGATACAGCCGCAAAAGTGTGTGATTGACAGACAAGCTGTTGAGCTCATGTTGTTAACTAGAAGCAGGACACTCACACCCCCCACCCCATCCCAGCTGAAGACAGTTTTCATCCAGGTGGACATTGTCGGCACTAGTGGAGGTGGACAGGTCAGTGACATACCTATTCACCCCCTCCTCTCCCTCTCTCTCGCTCTGTGTCTCATCTCGTTAGGTTTCACCAGTCTAGTTGAGCCCTGTGCACTGAAAGGAATCATTAATCAACTGCTCTGAGCTTTGGGGCCCTTCAGCTCCCGTTAATTACTTTTGTTTTATGTTCCCACTAACATCCACATTCATTTATTATGCCTGGACAACATGGTGTTCTCCTGTTTGGTGTGTTGTCGTTGGTGTGTGCGTGTGTGCGCGCGTGTGCGCGCGCGAGTGTGTGCGTGCGCGCAAGTGTGTGTAGCCGTGCTGCCGTTAAAGATGCTGATAGCCGATAAGAGACAGTCTTAAATCACACCCACTCATCTTATAATAGGACTAGCATATTGATTTTCTGTGCATGGTAAATTTACTGCTCTGCTCGAGGCGGATTGGAGAGGATATCAGGGGAATCCTTAAAAACAAATAAAAAACCCTCCTCACTAAGACAGAGGATGATGTAGAGCGCCTGTACTTCCCTGGAGCCTGCCGACTCTTTGGGGACATATTGCTAACTTTCATCAATTTAGCTTAAGCCAAAGAGCGAGTTTCATGGGAGGTAATAGTAGCTGCTTGTTGCTTTTGATTATGTTGGATCTGTCTTCTTGCTCAATCTCCCGTTCACTGCTCTACGGTGAGATAATGATTCCCTACAACCTAGTTACTGTAATAAATTGGTGTTGTCCTCTCCATGGGGAGTTGTTTTGAAAATCAATTTTTATTCTAAAGAATGATCTCACTTCGACTATCAACTATTATTCGACTTTATCTAGTTTGCAGGGCCTAAATGCAGGCGTAGAATAAAGGCATAGGTGCAGCAAATAGTATTTAACTTGTTTGACAGGCCTACACTCTCTGGTTGGCAGGTTGGAGGGCAAGCAGGCAAACAAAGTCCAAATACTCAGATGATCAAAAAGGAAAACACAAGGGAATCACTGGGGAAGTAGAATTGAATCACTAGACTGGGTAGACGAACAGAAGTGAACAGATTACATCAGAGGAGCAGTACGAGGCTAGACAGACTGAGACAAACTGGAACACAAGAAAAACAGAGAAGACAAACAGACGAGGACTGGAAGCACAGAGACCCAAATACACAAGGGAGGTACGGATAATTGGACACAAGTGAAACAAGGCAGTGCAGACGAGTACAAAAGAGGGAAACGAGAACAAAATGGAAAGTAAAACAGGCAAAGGTCACAAGGTAAGCAACTACATAAGTCCAAAGTGTAAACACAGAGTTCAAAAAGTCCATAAGAGTAATTTTATACTCTCTAATAAGCCGTTTTCAGACATGAACTCTGGAGAATGTCCACAGAATTGGGTCCAGACTCCAGAGTTTGCCTGCGTGTAGGTGTCTTATATTCAGTTTTTACTTGGAGACTCACACGGACATTTGCGTTCTATACAGCCCCTTCTCTGGTGTACAGTTCATGTTGGAAAGCAGATATAGTTGGAGATCATGACAGACATATGAAAGCATACTCTACCTCCAACAGCTTGTTTGTCATCTTTCTGATTTGAATAATTAGTTTCAATGGGTTTTATTAGTCCAATGTGTTTGAAAAGTTTCTCAACACATACTTCAGACGATCTATTGTCTCTTAACCAGTGGCTCAACTTTGAGGCCCCTGGACAACACTTTACCAGCTACTCTGGCATGTTCTCGGGCCTCTTAGCAGCTCTCTACCCCTGTAACATTCAGAGTTTACCCAAACTAACAGTGCACCAGCTTTTAAACGGACATGGACAGAGAGGGAGACAGAGGTTTCTGGTTGGCAATAAACTAACACAATCAACTGATAACTCCTCAGCTTAATGCTTTCACTCAGGCAGTAAATCAATATCTTGCATGTCACTTTACTGCTGTGTCTCTTGTGGTGTACTGATGTGGCTGTGATTCTTCCTATGCACCACTGACAGCAAACTGCATGGGCCACCTCTGGACCGGAAGTACAGAGTTATCAAAACAAAAGGCTTGAAAAATGGAAGTGTGCCTTTTTAATCAGGCAATGAGCCACATCAAAATGATTGGAAAACATAGTGTTTGTATTCGAGCCTTTGTGTGTGAATGTGTGTGTGGCAGCTTGTGGCTGACCCCAGCAAGTGAAGCTGTCAAAAAACACAAAGAGAAATCGACTCAAGAGGAAGGAAGATCAGACGCATGTCCTCACCAAGGCTCATTTAGAGCAGGTCAAGTTCGACAACCAGCATCACCACAGGCCAAGCAGACAGCCCGTTCCAAACAGGCATGGTTTAGAATGAATAAATGTATCTAAATAAGATGAATAGTTCTAGAATAAATGATAAAATCCAGGTTCTTCTTACTCCCCCAGAAAGGCGAAAGCTGTTAGTGACAAAGCACCACCCTGTCATACCCCCCTCACCTCGGCGGACTGTTGAGCCTCAAGCAGCCGTTTAACCCAGATTAGCCCCGTACTCTGATCTCCCGATAGATGTTCAGCTCAGCTACTCCTCCGCTTATCCCCTCTTCTTCCACTTTTTCTTTCGCCCTCCTCCCTGCGGGACCTCTTATCTGTGGGCAGAAACATTTTCACCGTTTCAAAGCCAGCGAGAGGTTAGAGGGAGAGAGGAAGAGGGGGAGACGGTAGACAAGGGCCACTAACATTTGTTTTTAAAAATGGCCTTTACAAACAGAAACACAACATTTACAGTACAATTTCATCCTCAGTGCCTCTAAACCAAGCTACAGAGATAAGTGCATGTTTTTCCGAGTCCCTCTTGCAGATAAACCTGTTTTTATATCCAAGCTCTATCTCTGTCAATTTAAGGGCTCATCTCTTGCAAGCTGCACTCAATGACAGAAATATCACCAGCAGTTTAAAACCATGGTCACCTTGTCTTGAATAAATCTTGAATGCCCTCAGAGGATTTTCTTCTGTATTAAAACTCCTGAAAATATACACACATGAAAACAAGCACTGGAAGTCTGTGTTTCTATTTGCGGCAGTTGTCTGCAGCTAAATAAAACACTTGAGCACAGTTAAGATTGCCTTGCTCATTCAAGGGGACAAGTTCCTGGCTGTAGAAAGCATGGTATCTCATCCAGGCTTTTCCAGCTCAGCTACAATGAAGGGAAGGAATGGAGGACTTTTTCTTATAGCTGTCAGCTTATCAGAATCAAAGGGTGTTTACAGTAGTGTTCGACAAGTACAGGGAAGAAATCCATCAGAGATTTCCCATAATTTCTCCACTGCGAGCTGCTTCAATAGACCATTAAGCAGAATAGAAGAAAAACATGTTGTATTTCAGTGTTTGTTCAGAAGACTCTCTGTGGATTTCTTAGACAAGAAAAGCTGGTTTAAGCTACAGAGACAGTTGAAGGCATCAGTTGGCCAATATGCTGTAATCTAACCTTGTTAGATATTTTACTTTTACTGTAAATTTTAATTATAATATGTAAAAAAAAAAAGAAATGAAATTGCAAACAAATACAAAATGTTTGAAATATTAGACTTTAGACTTAGACTTTGTATATTATATATTATATATATTATAAAATATAGAAATATAAACACAGACACACCCCATCCCCCAGATTCAGGCCAACAACTCCTACAGCATATTATTGTATAAAGGTCCTTAAGGTTAATTAAAAGTAATCAAGCCTCAATAATTGATTCCTTTATTCCATGGACCCAAGCAGTCGACAACTCCAAGTGTACAATGTCCAGGAATGTCAGAATCCAAGCACGAAAAGAGAGAGGGACTTGAGAGCTTTCCAATGCTTGGCAACCAAAGTTTTTTCTGCTGTTACATCATTGAATAGAAAGGCCCAAATTTCTCAAGTCATTCAGAATGAATGTAACAGGTGAGCAAGCAGCTTGATTTGAAACACCTTGGAGAGGATAGAGGCGACCGTCTTCCAGAATCCAACACTCCCAGAACATGTGAAAATACTACTAATTACTTTCAAGGGACGAACAGTAACAGTAGAGTCAGCTTGATTTTACTGTTCTGTTTCCACAGATTATTCCCTCAAATGATTTAATGTGTGGATCGGCCGTCATGTAAAACTTACACCAATTCAGTTCAGATGTATCTGACAGTGAATGTTCAGTCCAAAGATAATGATGCAGCAGGAAGTTGTATTTTTCTAATTCAATCCTCATTTCATATGATAAATAATATCCAACTATTTTACTACCAGCATAACAGCCTGTCCTATAAGATGTGAACATTCACTATTACTGTGAATACATGTACATCACAGTCATTCCTGCATTTATTTGAAAACAACCACTCATTGCCTCCTTAGGGCCGTATTTTTGAAGCTTCTCAAAGTACACGGAAACACAAAGGAGGGTGGCTGGAGGGAAAGGGTTGTCTTGAACACCACATGATTTGAGATATTATAAATATATGAGAATATGTGGAAAAAAAGTCGCCTGTGTGTAGGTTCAAGGCCAGAGATGTGCCAGGAAACAGTTTGTGTGCAGCTTTTTAATGAAGTATTCAGAGCCAATAGCCTTTAAGTGCTCTTTGGACACTCTGAATGTTAGTGGATTCTTAAATTCTTTCACATTCTGGACCAGTGAGTCGGTTCATTGTGGCCAGAGAGAAAAGTCAATTTCTTGTGTGGGTGTGTGTGCGTGTGTGCACGTCAGAGAGCACATACATATGTCTGTGTATGATGTGGGTTGATGAGCAGCTTCAGTTGTGCTTCAGTGCAGCACTTCTACTCATCATTCAGCTGTAAAACACATCAAGACTCTATCGCTCCCTCAGCCTGGGAACCTCAATGATTCTTGTCATCTTCATGTAAAACCTCCCACACTGCTCTTTGTAGACATCACTGTTTATGTGTGTTGATCTTTTTTTGGCTTCTTCTCCATTGTTAGCTTTTGTTTTTCACTTTTTGACAACCCTTCATGATGTAATATTATCTGTGATATTAAGCTGAATATTGTTATTATTTTGTGTTATCGGTTGATTTCTGTCATCCATCACTGGATATGGAATATTATAAACCATGTTTTACATTATTAAGCATTTCTGAACTGTTTCTGAACATGAACTCATCACTCATTTGAGAAAAATGCATTTTAAATTTATGAGGACATGACATTCTAAATTATAATGTTGTCAACACAGATATGGGTAACATTCACTGTATAGATATACATTAGTTATATATATATTATGTTTAGGTGTTTATATCCTATGAATGTTGAATATGGTTTGAAACAAATTGTTCCTGATATTTTTTGCACAGCGGTTTCATTAGAAGCATTCAGCTTTAAAGAGGTTGTCCTGTGTCTTTACAGATGTCACATCCGAGTGATTGACACCTTTGGGACGGAGCCAGCGTACAATCATGAGGAGTATGCAACCCTGCACGGCTACAGGACCAACTGGGGTTACTGGAACCTGAACGCCAGGCAGTACATGACCATGTTCCGTAAGAAAACATTTAATTTAATTCTGGGATTATTTTGTTTAATCTTAATTTAATGTGTTTTCAAACCCTATATCATACATGTATGCTATTTTTTTTTAATTCACATGTGTAAATCATAAAATATATTTAGTTTTGTATATTTCAACCTTGAACTAGTAAATTCTCTGAACTGTCACCCACACACAACATCTGTCATCAGTGTTGACAGTCCTTCTGACTATGATAAAAAAAACATGACTCCAGTTCATTGTTTTTATGCGACTTTCTTTGACAGGTCTGGCTGCGTGTTCACATTAGTTTGACGTAATGTGTTTAATGCAGCTATTTGCAGCAACACCACAGCTTATCGTGTCCCTCCAAGCTGAATCTGTTCTTTTTCTCATCTGCTTTTCTTTTTCTGTTTCACTCCGCTGTGCCACTTAACTCTCTCCGCTGCTCTCACGTTCTGCTCTCAGCAGTGTCATGTCCACTCAGCTATAGCTGGCTCTCAGCGGCAGGATCATTATAACATAAATGTGTGGCTAACTGTTTCACACCGTCCTAAGCTAGAGGGACTGACTCAGCCTTTATCAGCTTCGTATGTGTGAGCGAGCAGCCTCCGTCATGAGAATCTACTCTAATGACCAATTATAATGGCTGTGACTGTGATGGTACAGTGAATAGATGGTTTCAAAAAAGTCGTTTTCCGTGAGTAAACGGCAGAAATAGAAACATGTCGCAAAAATAAATCATGAATATTTCTTTTTATTAAGTAAAACACTTGAATTTAGAGCCAGTACTTAAAATGTGTGTCTGTATAACTTGTCCTACTGAGGGGATTTAATCCCGACAGCAGCTGGCTTTATGACATAAATACTTAGGGAGGCAGTAATCACAGAGGCAAACAAGGATCTATGTGCTCTTTTTCTGTCTTTCTTCTCTGTCTCTCACTCACTGTGAAACTCTCCCCCCCCCCCCCCCCTAACCCTTTGATGCTCCCTTTACTACTATCCTGTCTTTCCCTTTTACTCACACACACACGCACACACACATTCAGCCCACACACCAGACAACTCTTTCATGGGCTTCGTTTCCGAGGAGCTGAATGAGACAGAGAAGAGGAGCATCCAGCAGAACAAAGTCAACAACATGGCCGTTGTGTATGGAAAAGAGGCCAGCATGTGGAAGGTACGGACAACAAATATCACACACTCAAAAACTAAGAATGCTTTTGTTGCTGCCTTAGATCCTGAAGTTGTATAAATGTTTTTTTTTTTTTAGCAAGGGCTGTTAGTTCCCTTAGATAAAGGCAACTCCATTACTGTTAATGTTTTGTTTTACTGCTATTGTTAAAGGCTGAATAAAATATGCATTAAATAAATGTATTTGCATGTGGGCGAAAAAGTATATACAGCACACACACACACACACACACACACACACACACACACACACACATATGTTATCACCAATGATAATGTACATATATGCAGTATATTTATATGCTCATACATGTATGTTCACCATGCATATATGACTGTATACCGTGCAGAGCCCTGATAGTTATGTGCACATGTTTTATGCACACACATAATCATACATACATAACACGTATGTATGACTACACACATACATGCATGGTTCCACTGTATGTTGCACTGTTATAATCAAACGGGATGAGTCCTCTGTGAGTGCTGATGCACACAGATTCCCACTTACACTCACGCACTGCAAGTCCAACCATGTACTGCAGTGTTAACAGAAAAATCCATCATTTTGCACAGCGTGCTGTGTGTAGCGTTAAATTTCAGCTTTATGCGCCTTTATATACACAATTTACACGCTTTTGATTTACAGGCAATTTTCATCTGGAAGCGTTGCCTGCTTCCCTCAGCATGGTGTAGAAGGGCACAGTGGTGACTCCATTGTTAAAACGGTTATTATAGAGAAGTTGGCTGCCTCTACAATTACCTGCATTTCTTTATATCTGTGCGTTGTGAAAAAAACATTTCCATGAGGGGGAGTATAAAAGCACAGTATTCTGCAAACGCCTGGTGAAAAGGCAGAACAAGTAGAATGGGTTTCCTCATTGATTGTATTGTTATCGTACCAGACTATGCACATTTATATCTGATTATGTTTTCTTCTTTCGCTCTCTCTTTCTGTTGTGCACCATTGTATCTGGCTGGATGCTCATTAGCTTCAGGTAAGAGCCTGTTCATTTCTATAAAAAGCCCTGTTACTATATGTCCATGTCACAGCCAATGCCAATGCCATTGCAAAAAGGCACAACATACTGTTAACATGTTCATAAACACACACACAAGACATCTACACAATTTTTATTACGTCTCATTTGAGTAAAGTGATTCATGAGAAACTACTTGTGACAGTGTACATTCAGCTGCAGCACTCTCATCACTCTTCAGAGCTCAATGCATGACAGTGATTATCTTTTTATCCTCCCACATGTCGGAGAGCACAAAGACTGGTCAGGCAGCCAGTCATTTGAAGGATGTGTGTTTTGTCTAGTTAACCGATGATTTCGTCTTTAAAAATTAAACTCTTGACAGCATGCCGTGGTTGACGTGGCCAACGCAGCTAATGGAAGCTGCTGGTCTTCTCAAGTGACTCCCACCTCATTCACAGCAGTAATTTCATCATAAAATATGAGTTGTGAATCGAGGCTCCCAACCTGTCATCTGAACCACATAAGCATCTTGAATGAGAATTCACTTTATTGGATTCAGGAAAGTTTATACTTCAGCTACCACAGCAAATGTTGCCTATGACATTATAACATTTGTAAAACTCCATCTTAAACTCCGTCTTTTTCTTGTTGTAAATTCAAAAATTAAAAATGTAAAATAAAAAGATACAAATAAGTTAAATTAAGCATCTGTAATAATAATGCAGCATAACATGTCTTCTACATGGTTAATACACATACAAGATTCCGACTACCTTTAAATTAAAATAAGATTTAACTTGATATCTTGACTGCATCCGTCAAATATATATTCAAGACCATTTTGCAGAGTTCTTACTTAAAGGAACTGCTTAGAAATATAAAAAAGTCATTCAGACAGTTGGACCAGGTTTTGCAGTTAAAATGCAGCTTGGTTAGCAGAGATTTGCAGACATCAAAATGATCATCTCAAAATTAGACTCCTGTCTTTGCTGATCACAGACATTCCTCTGTTTTTTATTGTAATCAACGTCGGTGATATTTGATGACAGGAAACTTGGAGGATGCGGCTTAGTGTGTAATTCTCCCTTTATGTTGATTGTAATCTTTCGACTTACAATGCAAACTGGACTGCACTGGTTAATGCCCTGAAAACCCATTTTCTTAAATCCACATAAAATGAGGTGAGCTATAAAAACCAGCACAGCAGAACATACTCATTACCATTCCGAAACTAATGCGTGCTGGGAGAGTTGGACACACGCACACGCACACACACACACACACACACACACACACACACACACACACACACACAGCTGCGAGAGCCGGCTATAAAATCTACACTCTTCCACGCATGTTTCCCCGTCTGCTAATTCATGTTGTCTGCTGCACTTAGCGCTTGAGCTAATCTCCTAATTGGCTGGGAAAATCCTCACAGAGGAAGCTATCGATCGCCACAGCCTCCTATTATGGCTGCGGGGGTTCCACCACTGAGCAGGGATACAGTAAGCTGCTTAACACCGGACAGCCAGTCAATACTCTGGCCCCGGGTTATGCTCCATTCACATGATTCAATTTTGGTTCTTAGCTCGTGCTGGTTGTTGTTTTTTTGTTCTCCCAAAGCCGTAAGCTTGACCTTGACTTTTTAAAGTCTGGCTTTCTCACACACAAATATATAATGTTAATATTATTTGGAAAAATAAGCAGAGACAATTCGTTAAAAGAGGTTCACCTACATGGTGAATGCCACACAACAATAATGACTACTTCTATCTTTCCCTTTAGGCTATTTTAATTGCATTATGTATTGTTTTTTTTCTTTTGGTAAACACTAACTGATTTAATCATGTTATTCTTTTGCCAACCTACTTTTAAATGGGATTCTGAATCTCAGGGCCTGTTTTTCATCCTTAAGAGCAAAGAAGTGTACCTGTAGGTAACAATGCAAAGTGTATCCAATCCAAAAGGTGTCTTATGAATAAAATAAACAGTGAGAAAACAGGGTTGTGTATGCAGAGTGGTTCACATGCTAGTTTCTCCCCATTGTCTCTTCTCCTTTTTTTGAGAAACTATACCGGATCTACACACCATTGACAGATTCGTCTTTATTTTTATGTTGCAAATTACAGAATAACAGACATGTTTGTACCACAGACATACTCTTAGATGTGACACACACACACACACACACACACTGACACCAGAAGCTGACAGCCGCACATTCAGACAGCTGACAGCTCACACTCAGATCAGAGACAAAACAAACACAGCAAACAGTTTTTGTACTCTGGAGTCTTTAAACATATTCCTCTCTGTGCTGTTCTTTTCTGGTCTTTCTCCATAAACGCTCCTCCTCTTCACCTCTTAACCTTCATCTCACCAACCCATCGTTTTCTCCTCCCCTCTCAGCAGGGTAAGGAGGGTTTCCTGCAGATTCTCCACATGTACATGGAGGTCCACGGCACAGTGTACTATGAGACTCAGAGACCTCCGGAGGTTCCAGCCTTTGTGAAGAACCACGGCCTGCTGCCCCAGCATGAACTGCAGCAACTACTGCGCAAGGCCAAGGCAAGAGGCTATAGAAAATATTACCTGCACACATAGTTTATCTGTTGCTGTGTGAGTGCACACAGACACTTCATCTGCAGCTTCTACTCTGTCTTTGTCACAGGCCTCCACTCTTATATTTATTCAAAGCTGGATTTATATATATAGATATAGGTATATCATTATAATAATTTCTATAAAACATGTTGAAGTGATAACAACAATTATAAAATGGCATTTGTGATTTTGTTTTCTAGCTCTTTATTGGCTTTGGTTTCCCCTACGAAGGTCCCGCCCCTCTTGAAGCAATAGCCAATGGCTGCATTTTCCTCCAACCCAAGTTCCACCCACCTCACAGCTCGCTCAATCACGAGTTTTTCAGAGGCAAACCCACTTCTAGAGAGGTAAGATCATTACATCTGCTTCTCCCCACCATCAGTCACAGATTAGAATATGTTAGCCATGCTGCCAGGTAACTGTATTCATTGGGAGATCCTTTAAAAAAACATATTATGCCTTCTCTCTAATATAATATGTAATAACTGTATAATGTTGCAAATGGACATCCAATTTTAAAGTGTTCAAAAATTCAAATATTGTGGTTAACATATTTCAAAGTTTTCCCTGTGAGGGTGCACTGACCCTGAGAAGGCGTCTGGATGTTCAGGATGGTAAAGGCTGCCTGAGCTAACTTTAGCATACACTGTAGGTGCACTTTGTATTTGATAAGAAGCTGCAACATGGCGTCATTCATGCAGCACCACTTATGTTCCTTCTAATGATTGTGAACAAAACTTTGGTTAAATTCCAGTAAGCCATTATTTTGGGTGAGTGCATTGTTAACATCCCTGACATCCTTTCAAATCCTAGACATTTTAGTTATCTGAGCTCTGTGCCAAAATTATCACATTTAAGAAATGTCGAAGTTATAGCTGTGAAATGTTTTTATTTCTCAACACGTCAAATGAGCATGGTGTGTATCGGTAACAATCAAACTGACTGCACGCCTGGCATGTCTGTTCTGAAGGTGTCGTCCCAACACCCATATGCAGAGCAGTACATTGGCAAACCTCATGTCATGACAGTGGACTACAACAACTCCCTGGAGTTTGACTCGGCCATCAGGGAAATCATGAGGACCAAGGTACTGCCACCCACTGTGCACTGCAACTTCCACAGATACAGGGACTTGTAAATTGAATAATTAATTGTGTTAAAGTATGGAAAGTGTTTCAGTTTAAATATTGATTCGGTTTAAATCATTAATGAGGAAGAAATGTTTCTAATGTATAAATATAATTGTTTGAATCTTCAGTGTCACTGTACATACAACTAACAATCTAGTTAGTTAATATGAGGGAACAAACATAACAAGTCACTTGGCTCAGGTCTGTAAAAGAAAGTCATTGGTAACGTTTATTAATAATAGTTCTGTATGGCTTGTGATAATAAATGTCTCTTCTTTTACTCAGTGAGGTTAGTTTTATACATGACCTTTGCCATTAAGAAGCTGTGATGAAGATTAAAGAGCTTAAACCGCTGCAGCTTTGCCACCGTGGAGTTTTCCAGAGAACGTTTTCCAGCATGTAGGAAGCAGCCTGATATCACAGAGTGCTGAACTGTTCCACACAGGAAATGTGGGCTGATGGAGAATTTGTGGATGCTTGGAACTGTCATGAGTGGGAGAAAGGTTAATTATGGAGTCAACCACACAGATTGGATCTTTCTGAAAAGAACAAAAGAGGGTGGGATTGTGAGAAAGAAGAATATACAGACATATGATATATTCTGGGCCTCTCACACATTAACCTTTCACATGTCTGGATATGTGGATGTATACATGTATGTAGCTCCAACAAGTGCATGAAACTGCCACTTTCAGTTAATAGTTAATAAGCAGTATATTACTCTTGTGCACGTGCTTTTAAATGTCTGGAGAACATGAGCAGGAGGTACGTGGGAGTCCAGCAGATAATTATTTTCATATTTAACAAAGTTACAGTACAGCTGAAGAAACTGTGACGTTGTTGCCAAATGTCAACCCATGAGTTCGGCTCTGGCATTATTTATTTCCACTTCTGCCTTCGAGCCAATTCCAGGTTGTATCACAGATCCAACAGAGAACTGATTTTAAATGCATAAAGGGCACTGAGGGATCATTTACAGTAGGTAGACAGGAATGCGCGTGTGTGTGCGTGTGCGTGTGTGTGTGTGCGACGTCATCTCCTCATCTTGTCTGTGTTGTCAGAGAAGCTACAGCTCAGCAGCACCGGCTGACTGCTCTGTCTCCGTCTGCACTGTCAGACCACTGAGAGCGAGCTGATAGACCACTTCACCCTTCACTGGAGGCACAGTGCCCCAGCAGACACACACACAGAGTCAGATAAAATTCTACTGCTGGTACCTTTTCAAACCCAAACACACAAACACCTAACCACAATTGGATCATAGAGTCAGCAACACTGAAATTGCACAGGTCAGGTGGATCAGCTGTGAGAGCCTTACCTGCACATTACAGCCATTAACTACAACACAAACACACACACACACACACACTGTGTGAGGCTCATGTTCATTCTTGCAGGACGAAGCAATCGCTGGCAGACAAGCTCATGTTCCAATAAATCCTTTCTCCATAGCTTTCTTTCTTTTTTCTTCCTTTATGACTCATCCTTTGTTTTGTTATTCCCCTAACATCCTCTGCTCCCCCTTTTTATTTCTGTATTTTTCAGTGTCTGTCCTTTCTGACCTGGTGCTTGTAGTGAAAGACCTTAGTGCAGATTATGTTTACATCTTTCATTTATTTATGCTTTTTTGCTGTAAAAAAATATATATATAACGAATTAGCCACATGTGAAAAAGTTGATACCTAAATGTTTGGTCAATTTTTGTGGTTTCAACTACGTAAAATATTATTAAAAAATCTGTTCATTATCTGCTGTTTCATCATTGATGATGACTGACAGGTGGCAGATCAATGAGACAATGAGTGAGGTGAGGAATGGCTAAGTGAATCAATGTGTTGCACACAATGAAGTGTGATTTATCTATTTGAAATAACAGAAAAAAACTTATGTGGTGGTCAGTGTTGATATTGTGGTGGTGGCCACAAATTGAGCTCAGCATAAGTGCAGTCAGGATGATGATTTCTATGTCCCATTCAATCTCAATTCTCTCCCACTCTCCCTGCCTTCTTATACGCTGCCTGTTGGGTCACCCTTCTCCTCCCTAGTCACACCCAGTCTCTATATCCAGTGTCCACTGGTTTCATTCAGAACCACAATGTCGAGAAAAGTGAAGAAAATAAAGAAAGGGAAAGAAAACCCATGTTACTTCCTGTGGATTGTTATTGCAGGGAGCTTGTTTGTGTGTCACTCCTGTTCACGTTTACTTTCTGCTCCACTTTACAAAGGAGATTAACATAAGGCTTTGATCAGATTTGCAGTGTGCAGAACTTTTTAAATTGCATCATCCCTGCACACTTGCTTCCCAGTGGTTTTCGTTTGAAATGGGCCAAGTCTGATTTCACATGTGGGTGAACATTAGACTGCTTTGATTTCAGATTGCGAGTGCAATTTACCGAGTTGTGTATCACTTACAAAGGCAGCCTGCCTGTATAAAGATGTTGCAGAGGGCCTTTTGTCACTTCAAACCCTGCCAATTCGAAAAAACAAAATATAAAGCCATTTATTAAATCAGCTTATCAATTTACATCAAGTCTTACTATGCAATCATTTTACATTCATCCAGTTATGTCGCAGTTCGTTGGCACATATTTAACACATCAGTATTAGCTAGAAACGCAAAATAATATTATAATGTTTCCAGCTTGTCTGTAATTAGGGCCAATCAAAAGTGTGCTTTACTCACAAGAGCTGCACATCACAGCAGGGTATGATCTATTGGTATGCAAATAAAGTCTAATGAGTTTCCAAGCAGTGACATGCAGTGATTAGGCCGCGTAGAAATCTGACAATAGAAACCTTTCCTCTGCTGAAATTAACAAGGAGGAGAGACAGTTTATTGCAATTAGTGTGAACAATGGAGGACAGCAAAAAACGCACGCAGCAGTACGCTCCAAATATGGAAGAAATAACAAGGACTGTGTCTGTGTGTTTCTGTGTGTGTGTGTCGTTTTCAGGTCGAGCCGTATCTGCCTTATGAGTACACCTGTGAGGGGATGCTGGAGAGAGTACATGCCTACATACAGCATCAGGTGAGGGCCAGTCCATGTCCACACAAAAGTGATTGCAGTGAACGCTATTGAATGAATGTGCTGGTATATGTTGACGTGTACTCGTAGAATTGTCTGTATAACTGGTTGTGTGATAGAGACGTTGATGGTGTTGTGTGTAAATTAATGTTTTTGAATTTGGTTTAGATTTAGTGTGTACCTGCCCAAGGACTGCAGATGGAAATCATCTCTTCTCCTTTTGAGATGAATGTTTTTGTGCATTGTCCTTGTTTAATACAATTTTATTAAACTTTAAAAAAACACCCGCAAGCACGGATTGTCTCCTATAGTCACCACACTTCCTTCTCAATCATACATAAACTCTTTCTGCAGCCGTCAAACTCCCCACTCTGCTCAATATTTCATCACTGTGTGCATTCAACAGCCTGTGTGTGTGTGTGTGTGTGTGTGTGTGTGTGTGTGTGTGTGTGTGTGTGTGTGTGTGTGTGTGTGTGTGTGTGTGTGTGTGTGTGTGTGTGTGTGTGTGTGTGTGTGTGTACTCCATGTATGTAGACTTGTGATTAATCTACGCGCTAACTCTCATTACGAACCACATCTCTGCCCTGCGGCTCTAAAGCAGACGGCCTTCTGACACTAATGAGGAGGGATGAAGAAGGAGAAAGTGTGAGGATGATAGTGATGGAGGGGTTGCATGAAAGAAAGACTCTTTTTTTAAAAGCTAGATGTCAGACAAACTGCAGAGCGTCTTTCAGCAACCTTTGTCGGATCCATGGCCGCCAGCTGGTTTGGACACAGACACAAACAAACGGTCCTGTTAACCAAGATTTTACATAGAAACAGGTGCTTACTGCGGAGGTCGAGACGCCTCACACAAGCGTATTCATGGAAAACACAAACGCAAAAGCCACACAACAGAAATACAAGCACAAGGGAAGTGAGAAACAACAGATGTTGACAATGAAACAGGCAGAATTACTTTGTGAAGAACTGGTGAAGCCCCATATAAAATGTGATTCTTGTCTAGTGGAGGTGTTATGGTACAGGTGATTTGAGCACCCAAAGGTTAAGAACGCACCAAATAGACAAGCATCCCATTTTAACTGGTGACTGGTTTGTCCAGATTTACATAAATAACGGCTCAGCCTACATCCATGACTTGACCGCAGTAAGTAACTGCTTTTGTTGTCATCATCTGTTTATCTGTCATTCACCTCTGTTGTGGTTATTATTTCTGTTTGTTGTTTTCATTTGCATTCGTGTTTTCCGTTAATTCCCTTCTGTGAGATGTCTCAGCCACCGTATCTTAGGCCTGGTGAACCTTTTTGTTTCACTGTGTCAGCGCATTTGCATTAGTAATAATAATAATAGTGGCAGCTGGCTGAGATATCGGCTTGTTTTTGTCTTACACCTATATTTGAATTGGAATAATACACGTTTGTATTTTTTTGCATTCAGTCCTGTAAAGCAGATTAGACACGTAGGCAGCAGCAGCACAGAGTGGAGGGGCAGCTCTGCTCTCGTGAACTTGCACCGACATTATAGTTAATAAAGGTTGAACTATTTTAAATTTGCCACCCTGGCACGCTGCCACGTTACCCTGGCAAACGCAGGAATCAAACCAAGTGAAGGACAAAGTGTTAATGTTGTCTACACCAGTCATTCAGATCATCATCAGTCTGGGTTTTTTTATGCCGTGTATAATATATAGTTAAACCTAACTATATACAATGAGAAGAAAAAGGTAATTAAGCGTGAATGTATATAATGATGGATGAAACATCTCCACTTTCTCCCATTGGAGAAAAGTTAAGCTAATAATATCGTAGCTACATGTGCTGCCATCTTGCACTGTTGACATCATATTGAGATAGAGTCTGTGGTGTGGAGCCGTGAGATTCTGACAAAACACAAAGTTCACACTCAGGAGTCAGGCTGAGCTGTCAATCGTGATATTACACCTGGTTTTAATAGCATCCAATTAAAACCAAAGTTACTGGGAAAAATGATCATAGATTTATTTCCGGGGTCTTTTGACTTCTACTCCACTACATAAATCAGCAAATATCTGTACTTTCTACTCCACTACATTATAACAATATGTTGTGTTACATATTCATATTGTTATTTTATATTCTTAATAGTAATCAGTAAGAAGAGGGGGTAGTTATTTTATGAATATTTAAATGCAAAAACTGTCATACTTTTACTTTTGTACATTTTAGTATATTTATTTGTACTCTTACTTTAGTAAAATGTTTGAGTACTTCCTCCGCCGCTAAGTACAGACTGTGATATCAATGTCACTGGGCAGCAGACACAGGGGTGAAGATTTCTATGTGAAAGAAGCAACAGTTAATATGCTGTCCACTGAGCTGCATCGTCCTTCTGCCTATAAACACAGTAAAAACAGCCTTAGTCCAACAGTAGCAGCACTAAAATATAACTGCTCAAACTAATTCTTCTAATCTGTCCCCTGCAGGACTTCTGTGCCCCAGAGCCTCCTTTCAATCCAGCCAACCTCTCCAAACAGGGGTCTGCTGGTGGCAGCAGGACAGCAGGACCTCTGTTCGTGCCCATGCCCAATTCCACCGCCCTCGGTTGGTCATCCAGTGTGACGGCTCCGCCTGCCTGGCCTCCTCTCAGGTCCCTCAGGCTGCTCGTATCTCAAGAGGGCCAGTCCTGTGTGGAGGCATGCCAGTCATCTGGGTTCATCTGTGAGCCCGCCCACTTCCGCTTCATCAACAACAAGGAGGCGCTGCATGGGTACGTCCAGAAGGAACTCCCCGTCTGACAACCAAACCGAAACAGTTTGGTTGTCAGACGGGGAGTCTACCTGTTGATACTTTTCATGACGACATTTGAATTTCGCGTTTGTCTTTCCCACGACAATTATAGTTATAGTGTGATATCTCATCATGCATTCTCATCTTTGACTGCATTAAATATAAAGAGCATCTTCAGCAAATAAATAATTAGCTCTATAAATTCAAATAAAAAATACAGTGTCTCTCTCCTTCATTTCACCTCTGTTTCTCCTCCTCGTAGCTCCCGTCTGTTCTCTGACACCAGTTCTCTTTCTCACAATCACGTCTCATTCCTGCAGTTTTTCCAACTTTTCTTGTCACTTCTCCACTAAATTCCTTTCCTCTCTTTTAAATTTGGCATCTGTCGTGCGTTGAAAGCGCTGAAACTTCTCTCTTCCTGCGTCTCTACTCTCTGTTTATTTTGAGCTTGTGCCTAATAAAGATGACTTTCATTACTTTTTGCTTTCCTAGTTTCAAAGTTATTCTTTGAAGAACACGATGAAGACATTTTCTCTGTGATTAAACCTGGTGAATTGTTTGTATTCATACCTCTGCTTCTCTGGTTCTCTGTTCAGGTTGGAGGTGCAGTGCGATGTGGTCGACTCGGAGATCAACCACATCCTTCCCGCCTTCTCCGTGATGCGGAAGGAGTGTGGCCTCCAGCGGGATCCCCTCCTCTTCAGCTGTGCAGGTCACTCTCCCAAATACAGACGACTTTGCCCCTGCAGAGACTTCCGCCATGGGCAGGTGGCGCTGTGCAGAGACTGTTTATAATGACAGGGCATGTGAGGGGCAGACATAAGAATCAGACAGATAGGCGGGGCAAAGGACACTGCGAGGCAGCCTCAGCCAGAGCAGGTGAGACACGTGAGCTGATGGTGCAGTGACGCAGCCTCCCCACTGAAACTGTAGGAGGATGAGGAACGGGCATGCAATGTTTTACAGTCGGCCTGGATAGGTGCCGGTTTGATTGTAGTTGTTAAAGCAGTTGTTCTACTGTAACAGGCTGGAGACGTATAGAAGCGAGGCTTCTTAGAACAGGGTAGCATGATACCAGGTGTCAGTACATGAGGGAAGTTTACTTCACTGAAGAGTAAAGGCTGGGTTACATCTCTCCAAGCCAACCAACGTTTACAACAACCTTCCGACTACAGAATAACAGTTCCTACAAGATGTGAGACACAACTTTTCATTTTCTGAACTGAAATAAGGGGTTTAAGTTGGAAAATGTACAACTTACATGACTGCAGAGAAACTCGGTATCAGTACCGCAGTTTCAAATCCATGACAGAGTCCTCAAATATCGCAACTCGGAGAAGGCAACCTCGGGTCAATATCCAATCTCCTCTCGGCACTTGGACAAAGGATGATGGACAGCTGGTTATCTCCCTGACTCTTCCCTCCCTCCTCCAGTGACGGATGGAGTCATTTATCTGACTGAACCGCAAGACTGAGGCAACGTTGGTCAATGCAATCATCTCTGGTCACAAAAACAGAGAGACGCAGGACAGAGGACAAAGATAAAGGCTACAAGATTATTTTTCAATAAATAAACCTTCAGAGCTCTCAGAGGGATTTTTAAAGAGTCCTGCCAGGCTTCATGTTGGAAAACAAAAATCATAAAATAAAAAAATCTGAACAGATGACAAGTGTTGAGGTGGGTTTTATGTTGTATCTGCTCTGCACTGTGTTCTTTCTGAACTTGTTTTCAGTTGGAAAGTTTCTCCTCCTCCTGCACCTGCCCCCCCTCTTTCAATCACATTTCTATTAATTTAACCTGAGTGCAGGAGGCAACGTGTGATCTTTTTCACATCAAGTTGTCAGCCAGCACAGGTCAAAGCTGTCGATTAGAAAGTGACAGAGAGAGGAGGAAGAAATCAGATTTTGGAAACTGAACGTCCCAGTATTTTGCTGATAGTGAACAATGTACTTTTTCATTCCGACAGAAGAAAAGTTCACGTCCGTGTTCTCGAGGTCGTCTACACAGGAAATCAGTGAAGCTGGAAAGTTCCACTCAGAGAAACGGTCACCACCACACATTCACATAGTAACTGTTGGAATAATGCAATAATGTGAACATTTTTACTTATTTAGCTGCTGTATTTTTGAAGCATTTTTTTCATTGCAAGTCATTTGCATGGGAGTTGAGGTTTTAAATATCATTTAGTATTATTTTATTGGTTTGACATGGTAAATCTTTGAGTTTAAAGTTATAATCCTTGGCAGGAATCCAGATTACCATGGTAACAGCAGTTTAAGTCTCGTTGAGTAGCGTTTGTCTAAAATAATAGAAATATCAGTTTGCTGTGCAGCCAAACATATTTACAATGTTTAATAATTGACCTTTATTCATTAGGTCATGAAAAACCATGTGATCTGATTTCCTGCTGCACATCGTGAGTAGTTTTGCACACATCAGCTTAGCATCTCCATCTTGTTCCATTGCTCCATGTAATGGAACTGATCTGCTGTCAAAACTGCAGAAGTTCTGTACACCTGTTTTTAAGAATGGCACTTCCTGTTACTGCTTCACAATAAAAGCTACTTTCTGTTTTACCCTTTGAATACTTTAACAGTGAAGTGGCAGTGAGTTGTTGCTCATATCAGCTGATGCCGTCAGTGAGATCAAATTTGAAACAGTTTCATGCACAAGTGGTTTCCTGTGAAATCGGTGATGTGTTGATATAGGCAATGTGAATTCAGCTTCTACATCATATTTTCACACTGGCCTCAGAACTCAAGCCTCTCTGATACATTCAGTGGGTCTGTGGTGACCAGACGTCCTGGTTTGACCGGGTCAGTGTCAAGATGTGGCTCCATGAGCAGATGTCCCAAATCTCTGTCCTGCTTTTCATGAAAACAGGTGGTATTGTTATTAATATGTACTCTTCGTGTGTGTGTGTGTGTGTGTGTGACTGTGACACAGCTGCTCTTGGGATGAATCCCAGCGACTATAAAGCAGAATTCAATGAATAATAAATCACAAGTGTGAATGCCAAAGTAGATTCATCAAATCCTCATTGACCTGCTCGAGCATAGGGAGAAAAATGTCACCCCCATTCATCAGCTCACTGCGATCGCAATTTAACACCAGAGGCAACTCCAACTGCGATGAGCACTTTCATCTCCACAATTCATCCGGAAATATTTACAATGATAATAAAAAGGTTCTTAGTACTCGTACAGAAAATCAGTCCTTCCTCTGCTACATCAGCCGGCTGCAGCTAATGGAGAGGTTGCACTATGATGATCATTCATATGAATTAAAAGTCATTACATGGATTTATACCTAGTGAAATATGTTTTGAGTAAAACGCACAGCCTGCGATTAGGGATATTAGATTTAAAAGGTCAACATTTAGCTGCACTTAGAGTTGGATGAGAAAATTGTTGCCACTCTCACATTAGTATGTTCAACAAGAAGCTGGAGCCACTTCTGCAGAAAGACTGAAAAACAGGAGGAAACAACAAAGACGGGTCAGATAATCATTTATAAATCAGCCCTTTTCTCGTATGTTGGTGTCAATCTTCTCATCTAAATCTCATGCAAATACACACACATATATATATATATTTCCCCTAAATGTCAAAATGTTCCTCTCAGGTTAGGGAAAGACTGGCATTGGTTAAACTAAAATATCAACACCAGCTTTCAGTACAATACAGGAATTCGAACACAGGCGTACAGTGAAGATATGAAACACTTCCTATGCTGTCGCATCTCCCTAACCTTCACACCTTTGTGTCTCACTACACTGCATGAACCTCACTCTTTCCTGTTTGGCAATGAATATAAATAACTGATGCAAATGAGCCTAAACACGAACATAACTCATGGGAGACAAGGTTCATACTCGTGGTTTGGTATAATATCCAGTTATATTGTGGAAGAACGCTCGAGACACTGAAGCACCGAAGCTTTTTGTCCTTCTCCTGGAGTTTGATCTGCTCTCAGGGTGACTTTCAAACTTAATGCACACAGCTACCTGGAAGCCAGATGGGGATTTTTTTCCTACAGCTGCATTTTTTTGTAGGACCCCCATCAAAATATCTTTTGACATGCCTCTGAAGGACAAAGTGTGAGAGTGTGTGTGGGTGTGTGTGAGGGAAGATATAGCACAGCTTGAATCTAAGTAGTTGTCAGAATACCTTCAGGCTACGATCCCAGCTGAATTCTTTCTTTTTCCAGTTTCCACAATTCATTTTGACTGAATGGGACGGAGCATTCATTTTGACTGAATGCTCCGTCCCAACAGAATACCATGAACATACCATGAACACAAAATCAAAGCCAAAGAAACAATGAATGCACAAACAACATGTCATATCTGGATGTAAATATCTGCCTCTGTTCTCTGCCTTTGATTTTTATTTTTTTTTACAGTGGAGTTAGGAGTTAGTGAGCTTGTTCAGGCTCAAGCTGCACTGCATGAATCCCGTGGCATGCCCCTCGCTCCACAATCCTCTCATACACACTCTCCCCGAGATGACGGTCTATTTCATCTGCAAAGATTTCCCATCCCTCCCTTTGCTTGTCAATGCATCTGCCCTGCGTCAGTGTTGCTGCCCATTGATCCAGCCCCTCCGCCACCCCAGCATCCACCTGTAAGCTCCGAATGGGAGGGGTTAAAGATATTTAGGCCCAATCCCATTTCACCCCTTAGCCCTTCCCCTTTGTTTTGCGCGTTCATGTGTAGGGGTAGGCTGTCCCAATACCCAGAATGCCTTACGAATCCCCGGCAAGCTGGGAGAGAGACCCACAGATGTATTATTTTCTCCATTAATAAGGATTTAAAAATTACGATAATTGTAATATCTTAGTTTAATATTATTTCAATGTAGAATGATTACTTATTTCACAACAACCTTAAAATAAAAGATGGCGACCGCGCTAGCGTTAGCATGCTAGTGATCTTCTTTTTTTTTTGGCATGATAGTCCCGTATTTTCACATAATTTCATATCGCATTTAAGATCTCAACAATGTTATTACAATGACATCCCTGGCAAAACTGTCTGGTCTGTGTACACGACGTTTTCTGACGACGTGTCGGGTTTTCGCGACGACTACTGATGATGTAACGGCTTCTTAAAGGGCTGTCCCCTATGGACAGCCCTTTAAGAAGCCGTTACATCATCAGTAGTCGTCGCGGTAGTGGTTTCTCTTAGGGGAAGATTTACACCGCTACCCCTTTTGACTCCAATTCAAGGGTCAAGACAACCCTTGAAAACAAGGGTTGGGTAGGGGTAGGGCTAAGGGGTGAAATGGGATTGGGCCGTACTCATCCCCCACAACATAGTCCTGCACTAGGTCACAACAAAGTGTGTAATGGGTACAAAACATATTAAAATAAAATCGATGTTATTATCACATTAAAATAAATGCTCGAGCACAGGTAAAACTAAACTAAATATGTGCGGGCAGCTGGTGAGAACTAGTTTTTTCTGCAGAGATTGTGATATTGTGAAAGCCCACGTCACTGCCTTTTGACCAGCTCACTTCTGCTCAAATAACTGTCATTACCAACTGCACACTGTCAAAGTAACTCAAAATGAATCACATGAAGACAGAAATATCCGGGGGTGAATAATTTCTCAGTGCCTTTGCTGCTTCTGATAACTCACTGACAGCTGCAGGAGCTCGGAAGTTGCGACAGTTCACAGATTCTTTTCCTAGAACACAACTCAACCACAGAAACAGAAGGACAGGGAGACCAAAACCTATTCGATGAGAGTGACTGTGTATGTAACATGTGTGCTGACGATTCAGGTCGCGTGACATATGTTAACTTGTCCGGGAGGGTCCGGATTTCACTTGGAGGTAATTACGGGGACCGGGTTGTGCCCAGAATGGAGTTTTCCGTCAGCGGGCAGGTGCAGATTTGCAAAACATGTCATGTGCAGGACTCTACTTCCTATTATGTCTACATGTACATACTGTAGTTAACATTTCAATGGTGGGTGGTCTGACTGAAAAACTGTTTTTTGCAACTACACCAAGGAGAATAATTATTGTGCCATCAAGACTTCAGATCCTTAAAGAATATCCAGCCGCAGCCTGCATCAGTTTTATCATCATTCTCAGCTACGTATGAAAACTGGGAAGAAGTATTTTCAGTGAATCCACATTGGGAAACATTAACACAGAGAATAGCTGATCACTTGGCTGATGTCCAATCAAGCCTCCTTCACTGAAATCTGCCTTGTGTTTAAAGAACGTTCATGTGTGACACAGACTCTCACTAAACAGTTACTCTGATGCTGCTTCTTGTTCCCCAGAAAACAAACACAACAAAAACCTGAATATATTTAGTCACATTACACTGTTGTTGTTGATGTTTGAAGATATAACCTTGGAACTGGACGGACGATTTATTATTAACTGATTGAGAAAGTCACCATCAGATTAATCAACAGTGTCAACATTTGTTAGTAGTTGTTCTTGGAGAGATTAAGAGGTTCACAATCAAAATAATTACAAAAGTCCTACTTTGATGACGTCGTGAAGCAGCGTGGGATCATCGGAGTTGTTGTCTTCACCATCATTGCCGATGAAAACCTACCTGGAGCGACTAGGGTGCAAATCATGTTCACGGATGAGGTATCATATAAATGTTTTATTCATGTTCCTTAGCAAACAGCAATGAATACTCGTGATGCATTCAAGGAAAAACTGGCTGACTGTGTTTTTCCTTCCATGTGTGTCGTTTCCCCTCAGAGGTTATGGTAGACGTGAGCAAATCCACGGGTAAAGAAGATATGATGTAATTAAAAGGCGACCAAAATGAAACGTCCCGTTACCCTGAATACAATTAGGGAATTTGTCTGCTTTTGAACTTTGTTGGAGACATTTTTGATAAGAGAAGTAATATATGTGCAGTTGTTTTTAGACAGTTTAATGAAGAACTGTTGCATATTATATCTTTAAAACCTTAAAATGTAGAGTGAACAAAATAAATATTCAAGTAAAATACAAGTATCTCAAGGTATCTGAGGTCCAGAGTTAAATAATGAAATGTACCTGTGTGGGTATTCTGTCTTCCTGTCTCCACATGCATGTCTCAGTCTTATTTGAGTCGGTGTGTGTGTTGAGTGTTTCCAGACTGCGTGGGCAACTGTATTTACAGAGCAGCATTAATGAGCTTGTTATCAGACTGATATGGGCTGTCGGCTATTAAAGGAATTGAATTAGAACCACATCCAAGCACATTATTTATGGTGTTTAAATAATAATTAATCAGCACAGGAACAGATTGATGTACACAGCTCAATACCGACTCAGCCAAAGTTCTTAGAATTGTGCAGAGCAACTGACAGACACTTGAGTTCTCACAAACAGCCCCTCCCGAAGAGAATGTCTTACAGACTTATATCACAGACATATCTCTGAGCAACGCGTCTGTCCTATAAAAATTCAATACGTGCGATCACACACATTCTCATTCACTTTCCATCCAAATCCAGATTAAAATTTCTCACCAGTGTTGCCAGATGTACAATAAGTATCGTATGTGTATGATAATTTGCTCTCTGTATGATGTATGATCAATAACGCCAAAATGTCCATGTTGTACGATAAGTTGTGACACTTTGTATAATCAGTTGTAATCTGGATGGTAAAATATGGATCACGTCTGTGTTTACGCATCTTCTCAACCCAGCTTTGAAACGTCTGCACTGAGCGTCCCATCCCGTCTCTGGTCGCATATGATAGCTTTCCTCAAAACACAAACAACAACACTGTTTCCCCCCCCCCCCCCCTTCCTCTCCCTCCCTCTTGTTTCTTCGTGTTTTGTGTGTTGTTTCTTTGAGGGTTCTCAGGAGTCCAATTCACCTGCCAAACATTTGGCACAAGAGTCTTACTGACACACACTTTGTTTGTTTGTGTGTGTACACTGTCGCAGCTACAGTATGTGTGGCCCTAATTACCACTTCCCTTGTGTTTTTTGTTTATTTTGTACCCCAGCACACACAGCGCTGTCCCCGTTCAGCCTTGGATTATACAAGAGTGCACGTGTTTGCATGTGCGTTTGTGTGCGTTTTCATTTCTATTATTGTGTGTGCGCTGCTGCGTCGAAGTCCGTAAGTAAATGAAAGCTGTTTTCATGAACGTGTGTGATTGTGAATGCAGGCTTGCCTCCGGATATGAGGACAAACACTCATCTCTTTGTAGCGCATTCTCATGTTTCCTGGCACTTCTCTTTAATGAAGCTGATGTTCTTTTGAAGTGAAGGAGGAGGAGGAGGAGGAAGAAGATGCTTCCAGTGCCTTTAGTCATGTGGTCAAATCCCCGCTGGGCTTTTTCGCATCAAGGTGGAGTGGG
This sequence comes from Hippoglossus hippoglossus, assembly GCF_009819705.1. Lineage (NCBI taxonomy): Eukaryota > Metazoa > Chordata > Actinopteri > Pleuronectiformes > Pleuronectidae > Hippoglossus > Hippoglossus hippoglossus. The sequence continues at coordinate 13,198,874 of NC_047151.1, read as the reverse complement.
CCTGTTTCCTGTTCGCCTTCAGATGTGCTGCTATATCTCAGCCTCTCCCTCTGGAACGAATTCTCCCCCGCTGTGCCAACACTGTAGATTAGCAGGGTTCAGACTTGGGAGAATATAGTGATCAAGCAGCAGCGTGAATCTTTATACAGGTGTATACAGCGTGCAGTCATGATGACAGTTGAGAACAATAGGGAGCTCGAGATGTGTATTGTGTCTGAATGAATCACTGTTGTTTCCCTCCGAATAATCAGACGGAGCTGTGATTCACTGTGGTTCTGCTGTAAAATACCTCCAGACCAACCAGAGTGGGAGACGAAGAGAAAACAAAAGGAAGTGGAAGAGTGGAAAGAAGGAGGGAGAGAAGAAAGACGAAATAATAAAAGGTGGAGGATGTGATGAGGTACAAACGCAATTAGAGGGGGAGAGATGGATAGCTGGAAAAAGGAGGAAATGAAATCGAAAGGAGAGGAGAAGTAAGCGAAGATGTGAGGAGACAGAAAGAGGGAAGAAGAAGAAGGGGGAGAGGAAGAAAAAGGGGAGATTGGAGCCACGAGAGGTCGACAGCATCCTCGTCAATAATGCATGGCTAACTGGCTGTCTTCGACTGAGAATTGACGGGAGCCTGAATAAATACAGCTTTGCGTAAATAAAAGGGGACGCGCAAACATTTAAACAGCAGCAAATCAATGACACATTCCCCAGATGGAAAAAAATCCACCTCCCATCCTCCCCTCTCTCTCTTTCTTTCTCTCCCTCAGTTTCAAATACGACAGAGGCTCACAGGGCAGTGTAACAATAAGCTGCATGCATTTCTTCCATCTTTGTTCTCATGTCCAGGTTCCCCACAGCCACCCTCTGCTCCTCTCTGACCACCTCACCTGCAGTACGCCTCTCGTTTCTGCACCTTCCTTTCATCATCCCTCCATCTCTGCATCCCAGCATCCGTCCTCCTTCCCTCCTACCTCTTTCAAAGCTGGAGTAAAGGTGAGACAGGCTAAAACTGATAAGGATCCCCTCAGGGAGCTGCAGTAATGAGGTGGAGAACTGTGTGTGAGAGAGAGTGTGTGTGGTGTTTCAGCAGCGGTTGTCATGGCACAGTCAAGCTGCTTTCAGACGTGCACTGAAGTCTGGATGTTTTTCAGAGACTTTTTAAGAGGGGCTGAATGTGAGAACGCAAATGCACATGTCAGTTGAGCCAGACATTTTCCAGAACTTTCACTGCCAGAGCCCTGAGAAAATGTCTGAGTGAGCCCATGTGAGAAACGAACTGCTGAAGGTTCCTGACATTCGACAGACGCCAAATAAGAAGAATGCAGATATCTCCGGATTAAAGAGAGTTTTTGCTCATTGTCTACATTTTCTTTTAAAGCCACAAGGTTCAGATTTAGAAATGTTTCATAATAATAATAATAATAATAACTTGAATTTATGTAGCGCCTTTCAAGAGTTCCAAGAATTTTAGAAAAGCCATAAAGAAATTGAGTATAAATATCTAGCTGGCATATAAATACTATTTCAACACAATTAAAATGATTACATTTACATGTGTTGTAAAAACTGGCTGCATATTGAGTCACCATCAGATCCATACTATTGGTGGACTGCACCAAATGTAAACGCAGCAGACCATACCACTTAAAATGTTTTGAAAACTGAGTTAAGGTAGATTTATCCTTATTTTGTGTCACTATGAATAAAACATAATCAACCACTTCAACAGTACAAATAAAGCCAAACTAAACTTGTCTTTGTAGAAACAATTTCTGTAGCTAATGGCACTAATGCATCACTGCAGCAGTTTGTCACAGCACAGTCTGAGGGAGCTAAAGATGTAAGTTCAATTCAGTCACCACTTGGATTTAGAAAGAATCATTTGTTCATAGTGTCTTTCCTCCGATGTTTCAAGAATGAAATGATTCGTTTCACAGATAAAAAAGACAGAGAGAGTGGACGACGCCGGAAGATGGTGGAGGTGTGAATGGTTGTTAGGGAGGCTGGCCCTGGGTTTCCCTCTGCCCAGTGAGGGTGCTCAGCAGGCGGGCTGAGGAGATGAAGAGGCCCCTTTGGGAAAGGATGGGAGTGAGAGCTTCTCATCCAGCGCCTCCTCTCCGACGTGTGAATCAACCTCGAGCACCCATCACTTCACACGTTGACCAGACCACATAAAAAAGAGGGAAACAAACAAGCGAGACAGCGAGCAGGTGATGGAGGGAGACACACACAGACAGAAGGGAAGTGATGAAGTGGAAAGCTGTAAGTTGAAGTGCTCACAGAGGACAGTGAAACATTTCCCAGTCAACAAAGACCATATGTTCTGTTGTACTGATCAAACTTTAGCCTGCAGTGCTGAATATAAGCCGGTGTTTTATGTCAGCATCTCACCCACTTCACCTGCAGGCCTCACACACCACATGGATCATCCTGTTTTATCTCAGGTTTGTGGGCTCACTGGGACTCTAAATAAATGTACCAATATGTCACACAAGCGCATGGATAGGTTTACTTTGCACTGACAAAATTTGCATTTGCACCTTGTTTTTTATCCTCTTAATGACTACTAGTGTAAATCGTCTATATGTGTGATTCTTAATACCCTAAAACAATATGTTAAACAGAAGAAAACAACACTTTAGATATTGCAAATAGGCGATTGTTTCAGTTAATCCTGCTTTTCTTTTGGCTGTTACAGTCTTGAGTTTGTCCCTTTTGCTTTTCCGCTGCCTTAATGTTTCCGTCAATACAAATTAAAGGTCTTGAAAACCTATGCTACACTAAATCTACACAATTAATTTTAACTGTTTTAATGTGGCAGTAGACAACCTTTCCCTCTAGAGTTTTAAAGTGGTATTAATGTCGACACTGCCGTTGGAAAAAGCCACTTCCCTCTTCGTTTTATCAACTCTTTAGTCATTACAATATAATATAATATATCACCTCTGCTCATTTAAGAAATGTCACCACCACGTGTTCTTTGTTTGGATTATCAAATGAACAATGCTTGTTTCTAGCTGCTAGCACAGAAAGATAGACGACATGACTGCTCCCCAGAAGTGAAGCCAAAGCGTCTCATTTGCCCCCTGGTGCAGTATATGTCATAAATCCTGCCTCCCCAGGTTAGTGGATGGGACATGGACCAAAATAGAGTAAAGTCTATCAAATTAACTTTTCTAAAAAACATTCTGTCATTTATTAGTTCTTACACTGATGTTTTGAGGGCTCATGTTTCTTTTAAATTTGATTCTATAAAAACAGGGTGTAATGGTATGGTCGACAAATGAAACTGACTTGGTCGAGCACGTGTATCAGTGGAAGTTCGACACCGTGGCTCCATCCCCTGATCCCTACTGAGAAGACTCTGGCTCCAATTGCGTAAGATGGCAACATTTGTATTGGGTATATTGCAGAGTCATTTCTGGATAGTGGGAGGTAGTAGGAATGCATCATCCATTTTTATATACAGTCTATGGCTGCTAATGGTAGTTTTAGCAACATGGCCCGATTACTGTTCACATTAAAAAAAACATAAGAATCCCAATTTGAACTAGAAACCATGTTGTCAGTGCTATGATAAAGGCAGAATAAAACACTTGATTGTATAAATAATTAGGAAGGTTTTTCATACTAATTCATCTTTGCCAACTTAATGTTGTGATCTCAAAAAGTGTGGACTACAGAAATTCATAAAGTTTTTACCATCCCTGTATGAATCTGTAGTGGGCCTCTCTGTGTGCCTGTTGATTGGGGTCCACATGACAGTGTGCTGTGTTCATGTTCCAGGACTGGACTCACTTTGCTGATCTGAAAACTCCTCCACTCTGACTCAGCCCCAGCAATTTCTGACCCAGTCCAACCAATTCTCTGCATCAATGATGAATGTTCATCTGAGATAGATTCTTGTTTTACCTTGTTTTACCTATCACTTGCCATCTTCACCTTTTTTTTGTCTGAACTGAACACAGGGCTTAATTGGTCCAGTTCTTCCACCATCTGCCATTTCCACGACCTGAGGAAATCGTCTCATGACGTCCTGGTAAAAGAAAAGCTTTGCTTCCTGTTTTGGTTTGTGCAGGGACAGACACACTATTTAATGCCATATGTCATATGCGAGAATTGCATTGTGAAATCATATCAAAAAGTAAATTGTGCCGTCATTCGTTAGCCATTACATTGTGCTGTCAAAATTTACTTTGGGACGACGTATTAAAACAAAAGATCTTGTGCATTGCCACTCCCCTCCGAGACTGACTTTCACAAACCCTTTTACAGCTGAAATTTTGACTCTTCACTAAAGAAAAAGCACAGATTTTACTAAAAGCTTTAACAATGTCTAAGTCATGGTAGAGTGAGAGTGTGTCAGCATGCACAATTACAGGACCCTGGAAATTAAGCAGCTAAATTAAATTCAGCCAACATTAAATGTGCTGTGGGTTAATTACATCTTTATCATTCTTGTTTGTGCGTTGAGTTTTCAACCAGACCAAGTGAAATTGTTTTAACAGAACGTTGTATATTCATCTTATTTCACCTTTAAAGCTGCTACACACCAACAAGTGTTTTCACTGCATCTGCCTGATTCGATCTCTTCTCAGGACTGTATGAATTCTTGATTGACACCTCCCTGACTGATATATATTCTTAATTTCTATTGATAAATGTTGTCTGATGGTTTGTGATGATAATTGCAAACTAAGGCCTAACATCTACTCTCACTGTGCGTCCTATACAGCTAAATACACTCACCATAAAGATTGAGGATAGTAGTTGGCATATTCACTTTTACTGGGGGCAGTTGTGAAACTGTGAAAACAGTACTGAGAGTGGTTACAAAAACAAGATGGGTTAGGGGTTAACCTAACCCTAGGGTTGGAGGTTTACCCTAACCTAACCCTACATCAAAACGTAAAAAACTAGGTGGGGAAAAAACTATCCTCTGACATTTAAGTCCGAATTGGCGATGACAGGAATTCGAAACTGACGATATTTCCCACCTGGTAAAACAAGCCACAGACATGTTAAGAAGCAATTGGCAGAATGGCTACAAATGCACCACCAGTGTTAATGAAATAAAAATCTAATATATTGATAACACAGAAACTGAGTCAATTAGGACTTTTTATTTAGTTTCATGTGGAAACAAACTACCTTGAATATGTAACTGAACCAAAAGAAGCTGATTTAGTAAAATACCACCACTGTTATGATCAACTGTTAGTAGACATAATGAAAAACCTTCATAGCAACAGCTTTCATATGAGATACTTTGGAGTTCATCACACCGCTGCTCTGTGTACGGTGGGTTTTGAAAAGCTTAACCTTTCGCTGCTTTCAGAGGCAGATAAGACGACTATTGGAAGGGAAGGAAATCATAAATGAAATTCAATTTATACGGAGTGGAAAAGCTGTTGGCCCCGAGTTCATTAAAAAGCTCTGTTTTAAATACGCACCTACATTCAATAGATAAAGGTTTTCTTCCCTGTTCCTTACTGTTAAATATTAAGACTAATCCCCTGAAAAGTCCAGCTCTATTAAACCGTCGCCTTAACAAATGTAGGCAGCAGAATTCACTCTAAACTATCAAACTTGAGGGTCACCTGCTGCTCTTAATTAGACCAGATCATCCATGTTTTATTAAAAACAGACTCTCTAACCAACATGAGGTTATTTCTCAACATTATCCAGCAAACAAGCACATTATTATCTCACACCATCATGGACAGGTTTGGCTTCAAGTAGGTCTTTAATATATTAGCCAGGGCCAGGTCAGCCACATGGGTAGGGGGTCAAAACTCTAAATTCAAGATTAACTTTGATAAACCAATGGCTATGTTCTTACGGATTACCTTAGCTCCAAATATTACACATTTATTGAGACTACATTTACACACAGTACATAAGTGCATTGATATTAATGGCAAACCAGATGGACAGGTTTGCCAATTTCATGTATGGTGTAATGATTTGAATAAATATTTGTATGTTACCCCCTACTTCCCTGGGAGTTCCCACCTGGTAACATTTATACAGTATTTTGTTGCTGATATGGAGAAGGAAGGTGATAGGAGACTTGTTTAATGTGTGATACACAGTAGCCTACTTTACAGTAGTTATTCACTGACAGATAAAGGATCAGATCTTGGGAACATTTCTAACCTCAGTGTATTTGTTAAGTGAGCTTTTGTGTCTAAAAATGACTATTAGATGGAAGATGATGGTGACATAATCCCAAGGCTCATTTATGCTACATAGAGATATGTCTGTTTAAAACTATATAGCCATCACTCCACACGAGTCCTTTGTGCTGGCATGGTTGCTAAGCAATACATCCACCAGAGACAAGGGTTTCTGACAACAGCCAATATTGTGGCGGTGGAGGAGGTTGTGATCATTTACCTTGTGTATCATTTATCTCTATGAGTCACATAGGAAGACATGACAGGAACGTTTACAAGATCAGTTTTTTACAGTTATGAAATTTCCATTTCAGAACACGAAACAAAAAAAACTTATTATTTTTCCATTTCTTTTCAAACTTGGGGCAGAGTTTGTTAGACATTCATCTTCTCAATGAAATTCTATGTGCAAGCTCCACAACTCTGAGTGCTGACCTCTCGTTAACAAAACACTGCAGCAAGACGTGTGTACTGCTCAAAAAATAGACATGGGTGTGTATGTGTGTGTGTTATTCCCACATGGACTCTGGGGACTCTTCTAGAACAGAAAGGAGCTTTGATCCGCCCAAGGCGACATGGAAAGAGAAACAGTGGATTACAGATACAGTCTCACTGGAGAAATATCCACACAAGACACTTCCTGAAGCTCGCCATGATCTACCAGAGAGAAAAGGCTTTGAATGCTGCTCTGTCTCTGACTTTCTCATAATGTGCACGTCCACTTACACACACTGTAAATTCATCATACAAGCACCGTCATGTAAACCTCAGGAGGAGTGTGATGGACTTTCAACATCGTGGTGACGGGATGGGCCACAAATAGCCGAGCTATACATCTCGACATGACAGTACAGATGGATATGAGGAGATCGCTTGGAGGCAACAAACTGTCACTGGGGACACAAAGCCAATATGAATGATAGCAAAATATATTTACTCACTGTAGAGCATTATAGTCCCTAGGACATTTACTATAAGTATATACTGGAGAATAATAACAGGTTTTTTCAAAGGGTAGCACTGAAATTTACACTATAATTGGGGAACTCTTGCTTTAGTTTGTTATGTGAAACCTTACAAGTAAAAGATATAATATTAAAAAGAAAATTTTAATAATATTTTAAGTAAAAAAATGAGTCAGTCACACATTTTTCATTTGTTTCTGGTCTTTTGCACAAGGCTCTAACACAAAAATGCAATTGTCAGTGCACTGTAACATATTCAGAGAACACTAAATATAAATATTTATGAGGGACAACTCGTGAAAACAAGATCTTTAACACACTTGTAAATACAGTCACACTACACTGACAGTTTATTAATTACACTGTGCAGCCTACTACACCACCTTCTTACCAACTGACCCCATTTGTATCAGTGAGGGTTGGCTACACAACACAAACACCTCACTGTATTATTAGAAACTACATCCTCTCAAACGAAACTGAAACTATTCCAATAAAAACTGAACATTAGAAGCTTCACGAAGACGGATTTTACTGTTGTATTAGACTCCATTAGTTTTTACTAACTAACTGTCAGCTGAGTGCATATAGATGTGCTATAGAAACACACTAAATACTCCAGAAAGGCATAGAAATGTACATGTGTGATGAGAATGGAATTGCAGGTATAGTCAGCTACAAACAACAGAAGGTGAAACTGATAAAAGTATAATGAAGTGTGATTTGAGCCTCTGTGTTGTGGCACAATTCTCCACCATGTGTGTGTTGTGCCAATGAACACACAGTACAGTTATATTTTATTGTTGATGTTGATCACAGGCTGCTTCAATGAAGAAATGTTAATTCCCAGCAACCAGCTGCTGTCCTGCTTTGAACCGAGGCAGAGGAACTACATTACTATATACTGTACGAATAGGTAGCCTGAGGCTTTGATACATAAACAAGCTAATCACTCGTGTTATTATCACCAAGACTTTCACTCATGTTTATATCAATTATAGTGATTCTGAGCCTGGAGCGTGTGTGTGGCAGGGTCACCTCAACAGAATGGGAAATGTCATCTTTGAATAGAGTAAATTAACTGTAGTGATTTGCCCAGAGCCAGCGTTTAGACCCCAGGAAGCAGGAACTCAAATCTATAAAAAGTGACCTTGAAATCAACAGTGCCAAGGTTGCAGTGAGTTTTTAATGAGACACAAACACTGGCCGTGGTTATGAGAATAGAGAATGTGTTTATTAATCATTGTCACTGTGTAGCAAAGCCTTGGGTAGACACACAGGAGGATATCATTTAGAAAGGTCATAATAAATGAATAAAAGCACATTTAGTCTGTCATAGCATGCAGCCATCTTGCTCTGTCAGTGCTATGACGACTATAAACTGAAACAGGCCAACAGCTTGTCATATGTAAATGATCCTTGACTCCTAACATTATACAGCTTCCATGAGGACATCGAAGCCCTGCAATGGGGAAACTAAAACAATGTGGGATGTCGTATGGAGAGTTGTTTACTCTCCTCCTCCTTTTCTTCACTCTTTCTTCTCTCGGTGCACGTGATGGGCGTGATTACATGGACAAGGATTTCAGAGAAGCTGGAGAGTCTCTCTCTGCCATCTGAGTGTCAGCAGCCTGTGTCATCGTGGCACAGTGTTTATTGTTTGTGTACTTTTTGTGGGGGGTCTGGTAGTCCTCATTTCGTTTTTTATTTTATTTATTTATGCTTAGGTAGATGGGGGGGGGGGGGTATCTGAATCGGACTGCGTTGTTGGTCCAGACCTCCACACATTTGTTTAGTCTTTGTTTCGTTAATAAACTTTGCTTTAACCGTGACTCTGGCATGTAAAAATTAGTGGTCATGGTTAGGTCAGTACAAAGAGTGATCTTTAATTTTTCTTTATTTTAAGTTTATTTTTCATTTTTTTCTGACAAAAAGCCAGACTGCATCAAAAGAAGTTTGAAAAAAGACATAACGCTACTGTTACATTACTGCAACATTACATCAAATGTATCATAAAATAAAACTTAATACTAAGAAAAGATTCACTTGTTTTCACAAATGGAAAAACAAACTGCTCCTGATCCTCTCAGTGAATAGATAAATATGTTTCACTTAGCTCTCAGGGCTTTCGTGACCTTGTCAAGCAATGGAGTGATTAAATAAACAATGGTTTGTTCAGCACATTAAGATTAACCATGGTAAACGAAGCAAAAAAGAAGATATGAGAACATTCATATTTCAAGTGTCCCTCTCATAACCCTTCAGTCATCCTTCTCGTGAACCATAAAAAAACAGCAGCTTGTTCCCAGTATGAAATATGTTCAGTTTTTACACGGTGCACGTTAGATGCAGAGTTTCATGCTTGACAAGCTTGTAAGATGGTTTATTTTCCCTCCTCCAGGTGTTAGTCTGAACCCCGACAGTGCAACAAATGATTTTACCTGAAAGCAGATTCACTCCATGTGAAGGAATTTTCCATCAATTTTCCTCAGCCTTATTTCGGCAGTTTTTCCACGCAGGTCTCTCACATGTCACTCTCTGTAAACCATAGTTCACTGTTTGTCTCAAGCGTAGCCGTGAAGACACAGCTTCCCGATCCCTGTTGGCAGTTGCCATAGCAACCAAGGTCATAGAAGAGACCCTCAGAAATAGAAGAAACAAAGAGTGAAGGTCGATGGATTACATAAGACTTCTATACGTCTGTGGTTCAGCGCAAGGGATTAGATTCATACATGTTTCACACATGTAGGACTGTGATGTGGTTCCATCTTGTCGGGACATGAAGTATAACGTAAAAAATCCTCTACCAAGATGTAAAAAAGAATTAGGTGGCATTACACAATGTTAAAGCAACACTATGCAACTTTCTTAACTTCAAATAGCGGCTGCTTTCATGCTGTCCTGGCTCTATGTAACCTTGGTGAGCGGTTACGATCTCCTGTGAGAGGAAACTGACTGAAAGTGGCGGCTTAAATTTGTCAGAATCAGGACCAGCAAGGTGATGATCATTTAAAAAGACTTACATTCATTAAAAAACAGCATTTATCTCCAACATTCAGTGAGGAAACTTTTAAAATATCAAGAATTCGACGCAGACTTTGTTGCACTTGTTACAGCGGCGGCTCTTCTGGGGTAATATCAATGATTTGTGTTTCAGTCAGAGCTCCACATTGATAGACTTTGTTTTATCCCCGGACATGGAGCCCAACAGAATTAATCACCACGTGTGGCTGCAGAGGGCGCTGTTGCTTAGTAAAAGTTACATAGTGTTGCTTTAACTTAGCTGCTCTTCTTGCCTCGATCGATCAAGCTTCAATAAATTATTCTGCTTCAGACATCTGTGTCTGCTGAAACTTCTTCAGCCCACAAGGTTTCCATCACACTACAGTCCCATTAGCAGCGTATTTACTGGTGGCTCCCATAACAAGTCTCTATGGTCTAGGAAGAAGCATTAATATATGTGTGGACTGTGGCAGGCACAGATTGGATTATTGTTTAACAATGACAGTGAAAACTCAGGGTGTGGCTGCTGCATATCTCATCACCGACTATGTACACGGTGACTTTCTGACTCTATCCTCTGTGGAGACACTCGTGCTGACAGCCGCTCTGGTGACTTGGATGAAAGTTTTAATAAGATTCCGAATAGAAAACTTCTTTCACCTGCAGTGACTGTCACAGAGAGTGTGAGAGAACTGTACTCCGATCTACAATATTTCCCCTCCAGGTGTTATCAAGCATCTCAGAGTGAAGGGACGTCACAGGGGAGTTTGCTAACAGCCGCCTGACCTGCAGGTTCACATCCTCTGCATCAGCATTCTTTACTTCAACCTCTGGCAGCAAACAATCCAACTTCACTGTCTGTGCAGCGTCTTTTCCTCAGGAAGTTTTTGTGGGTGTGGAGGCCTTTGCTTTAAGGTGACGGGAGCAGGATCTGTGAGGGCGGGGGAAGCTCCGTCCTGTGACACTTCCCCATATCTCGCTTGTATCTCTGTCTCTCTACTGCTGCAGATAATCCCTCATTCCTTTTAAAATCCCTCCTCAAAGTTTCAGTTGACGACCTCTGGGCTCTGCAGGCTTTGGTCACAGTGCTGATTTGGGATTAACGATATCAAACGGTGACAGAGAAGGTCATGTTTCCATTTCCAGGCAGATGCTCCGAATTAACCCCGTGCTTTGTAGCGTGCTCTCGACAAGCAGACAAAGCCCCCGTCTGAAAGAATGGCTTTGACATTGTCAACGCCGACTCACCATGTTGGAGAAAAGGCCATTCACTGTCAGATTCCTGCCCTGGATGGTATGTACAGGTTCTTTTCAGACCCATGAAAGCTGACACATTCCACAGAGGGCACAGTGACAGCCTGATGAGCATAAACAGACATGTCATTCAACTCCAGTCAGTTTTCTCAAGAACAACATTCATGTGGTGCAGTTTTGCAAGAAAAGACCCACTTGTGATTGACAGCCGCCTGCCTGACAGACGTTAATGAGGGTATAAAAAGCCCATTTTTCTATCTGCTTGTTAAAGGTTCAAAATAATTATTGAAATATTGAACAATAGAGTCAAATTAGCATCACAGTAATTTACAGTTTCTTTATTTTAGTTTTTGGGTAAAAAAAAAAAGAAGAAAAAGGAAAATCTTATTTACACAAAATAAATTTGTGACATTGATATGGTACAAGATTTAGAGTAAAGCCAAATTCTGTTTGCAGAGTTTGGCTTTTGTTGAGACAATATTGGGATACCATTCCTCCCTGAGAGTCAAAGCCAACCACCCGAGACAATTGATTCTCTGTCACATTATCCTTCACATTCACTACGCTCCGCTCCCGGGCCTCCGCTGTCTCTGGAGGTTCCCAGGACGGAGACGAGAAATGATCAGAAGCCTGCAGAGCTGATGCCACACAAGAAACATCGAACTGCCGCTTCCCTTCACACCCACCTAGCTGATCTGCTCGGAGCGCTGGCTGTAATCCCAATGAGTATTTTCTCTCTGCCTGCCGAACATCTCTGACTGACAACACAGTCTTTGACATGCATGGCCCTGTCTCCTTGTTGTCTCATTTGCCTGAGGACTTTCATTCCCTCTGGACATGTACACAGACAAAATCTCACTTCTTTAAGTTCATCTTTTTTCATTTGGTGCTGCACTCTGAATATATATTTTACAATGTTTTTATTTTATAACATTTCCCTATCTTGGTTGACTTGATAACTTCTCCTGCAGAAGTTTCCTTATTTAAACAGGAACTGAATGTTGATTTCTTCCTTAGCTGCAGATGAGTCTTGATCATTTTGTCTGTCAATCAAAATTGTAGCTGCAGTTTGGTTTCTTATTTAAAGCTTTGCATATTATGTGATTTCATTACTGAAATTGAATTGGCTTTGCTCAGATTCCAGTGGTGTCACAGAGGAAAAGATTTGGGACAGAGACGCAGAGAGATAAGAAAGTGATGTCATATAATTAAGAGTCTATTTGGCACTTAGACCCCTTGTGATGTCATCAAGGTTTAAAGGAGGCGACACTGGTGGTGGTCGATGGGATCTACAGAATGTTGAGGATCTGAATGAGATGAGTGGACACTGGTTATGGAGACTGGGGGTGATCGGGTAGGAGAAGGGTTGCTGGTTCAAATCCCAGTTCAGGGTTTTTCTGTGTAAATGAAAGAAAGCTTGGGATTAGGTTGATTGATGATTTTAGTTTCATTTCTGGATAGTGGGGATATGTCGTTCATCTTTAGTCTCTGATTCTCATTTAAAGATACAGGGACAGTTGTTTTCTAACGTATCTGCTGCCACTAAACACACCAATGATGGATGATGGATTTATTTCCACACATTTTTCTTCTTTTTGCAACAACCTTCCTCTACTTTCCCCTGTAGTGTAGATGGGCAATTTTAAGTCAGTCATTATCAGCAGGAGGCGTTGAGCTGTTAAGCCAGTACTCACAATGACTATAGCAGCCATCACTGTCCCAGCTTTATGAATCAATTAGGATGAGGTAGAAGTCATAGGTGGGAGAGATCAAATGTAATGTTTGAACAAAAATAAACAGCATGAGATAACTGTAATACAAGAATACAATTGTTAATCTCAAAGTACGCCAGTATAATATACTGTATCATGTTTCGAGTAAGTCCAGGCAAGGGATGGAGCTAATAAATAATTCAACGTGTCTGGCAGATGATTTTCTCTGAGCGGCACAGGAATCAGACTGTCATCTGTCTTGAGAGTTGGCTACAGAGTACTGGTCTCCTGTATCTGCTTGGTTACTCCCAGTAAGGTGAGATTATTGGTGACCAGCAATTTACTCCTAAAGGTTTTACTGCTCAAACATCTGTGGAAACAGAAGAATCATTGAGATCCAGGTAATCATGTGGCCCTTCAGTGAAGCTCCCTGTGGAACAGCAGCACACCAAACTCGGTGGGAACATTATTTTGGAGGGTATCTCCAGATGATTAACTTATCAATATCAGCTAAATTACTGTTTTCCAGAATATCTCTGCAAATAATACGGCTAAAGTGACAATCTAAATATTGATCACAACATTATCCCACATCATATGATATCATAAGATAAGTAACATCATGAAGAAGTTACAATGACGTCATGCAGAGTTTTCTAGGTATCTGCATTCTATAGGACTACAGACACAATCAGTCATCTATGATAATATGGTTGGAAAGATGTCATCAAGACATCACTTTGAATCATATCATGTAGTAATGCAACAAAAACATTAGAACATGATCTTTATCCAAACAAAACAACTGACAGATTTTGGCACACACGATGTTATCAATGCATGATTTGATCACACAAAACTTCATATGAAGTTCCTTGACCAATGGCAGCCATTATTCAAAAGATTTGACACTTATGTTGGGATGTTGTTGTGTTTGCAATTGTTTGTGGAAAAAGTGGAAACACTTTGTTCAGTTACTGTGCAGGTGTCTTGGAAATGAAGAAATGTCGGCTGAAATATTTAAAGCTCCACTTTTAATGAGTTTTTATAATGGTCAAATGACTACATTTAATATGAAAGTGGTTTCTTGGGGCGATAAGCCCACAGAGAGTTATTATTATTTAGCACCTTTTCATTGAATCGATGTTTAATTCAATAACATGAATCAACTCTCTCTCTTCAGCCAAATTAAGCAAAGAGCTTCCATTATCATAATCCTAAAGAAGAAAATGTAACATGTGTGAACAAATACTGAGTTGGATTAGAAAATGGGACGTATGTGCCTATTTGCATTTAATGGACTTTCGATGATTCTAGATGTGTTGTGACGTGTTTTGATTTTGTACAAATTACAACAGTGTTTACTTTCCATAAGTATAAGGGACATACTGTCTCCTGTATTCATCAGAGGATCATAGTGTTAATATCCATTCAAAGTCTATTTTTAACTTGGAATAATAAACTGGAAACCACAGCTTGAATATCATCCTTATAAAGTAAAACTGTATGACAGCCACAAAGGGATCATGAAGGGTTTAAATAGTGAGGGTTACACACTGTACCTCTCCCACTATAAACCATCCTCTCTAATCTCCTACATTACTACACTACAATTTATACAATGGTTCAATAACCAAACAAAAACCAACAAAAACAAGGGTTTTCTTCCGTGTGACTCCATTGCAGATCAAGGATTTGTCCTGGTACGATCCCTCAGCTGTTGGTGATGATGCTCCTGGGTCTGAAAGCTGCCAGTGCTCCTCTGGTGCTCAGTGTCTCAGGCTGGAATAATAATGTCACAGTGGGACAGATATTAAAGTTTAACAGGAATAATAAAAGATAGGTGAAGGATTCAGGAAATCACTGCTGCAAGATTTTCATCAGCACATCGGGTCGAGGTGTGTGATGGAAAATGATATCTTGTTTTTGTGTAGATTGAAGCACTATTTTCATTCAGTTCTGTGTCCCCTGCTCGTGTTTTGATTGATGTAGTCATAAATGCATTTGGAATTATTGATCTATAGTTAATTTCTGCATTCTGTATTATCAAACACTGATCACAGAAATGCTGTAACGACATATAACACTTGAAAGCAATATAAAATATAGGAAAATATAATGATGTAAAAGACATAGAGGCACAGATTCCCTGGTGACTGTAAAGTCTCAGCGTGACACTGATTAGCTCACATTGTTAAGCAAGAGAGCAGATGATGAAACCAGAGCAGAGACCCAACTGAAGCATTAAGATATAACACATCACCTTTCAAAAGAAATCTCACCGTATGACTTCAGAAGCGCTCTCGCTCGCTCACAGGTAGATCTGTCCTCCTCTAGAGATCCACAGCGTCTTGCTATTTAATGAATCTCATCACCTGGTTCACGGTGTGGATGTGACTGATCGAACCCAGCAACCCAAATCAACCTCCTGCAGAGTATCATCAACATTTTAACATTTCATGTCGAGTACAACAGAACAAAACCTTCCTAAAGGCCATGGGAACATTGCTCCAATCATGTCATCCCTCTACAGACACACACACACACACATGGAGGATGTGGCCCCCTGCTGTTTCATCAGACCATGAGCTGTGGGCTTCGTAGTGGTTACACTCACCTCCTGTGATGAGACCTTTCAGTGCAGGAGGAGAGCGACAGACCTGTCCGCATTTTGAGCAGCGAGTTAATCACAGATGTTACAAAGGATGAATGTCCACTCAGAGCAAATCAACAAGACAGTCACACTGATGTAGATGAAACCTGCTGCTGACTGAGCGAGGAGTAGGGGAAGAGCAAACAAGTTGTGTGTGTATGTGTGTGTGTGTGCGTGTGCGTGCGTGTGTGTGTGTGTGTGTGTGTGTGTGTGCGTGCTTGTTTTTGTTGCCTCTTTAGGACGTTTTCCATTACAAACACTGACCTTGTCAGGACCAGTAGACCTCATGGGGACCAAAGCCTGGTCCTAATGGGGCAAAACTTAATTTCAGAGCTCCTGGTTAATAAGGTTTTGGTGAGAGTTCCCTTAATGAATGGAAGTCAATGCAAAGTCCTAATAGGATGGCTGCACTAATGTGTGTGTGTGTGTGTGTGTGTGTGTGTGTGTGTGTGTGTGTGTGTGTGTGTGTGTGTGTGTGTGTGTGTGTGTGTGTGTGTGTGTGTGTGTGTGTTGTGAGGTTGTGTAATGCTGTCTATGTACCGGTGGATACACACTGATATATTTACAGGAGATACGGAAATAGTTCTGCAACTTCTTTTTCCTCTGACACACACACAAACACACACACACACACATTTTCACATTTAGCCAAGCTGCAAAAAAAGCTTTTCAAACGCAGTGAAGCCAGATGAGAGGAAGGACAAAAACCACTGAAGTGTGAAAAATCATTTGAGATGAGAATTGTCCTCCATCTATCCTCGAGGCCCTTCACCTCCTCCTCTGTTCCTCCTGCTTCTGTCTATCTGAGGCCTCCTGGATCTCGCAGGTGCAGCAACACTATACAATACACTTTCTATAAAAATACAGAAAACTAAGACATCCACTGGAACTAGGTCACCTCTCTACCTCTCGGCAGCAGAATCTTTGTCCTACAGAGTAAAGTACAGCAGGTGTTTGTTTTATTCTTTCACCATTCACTAGTTTGTTCTCTGAACTTCTTCCTTACCTCACGTGATACAGAGTAGCAGCAAAAAGTGGCAGTGAAATAGAGCGAGTAAGAGAAAAGCAGAGAAGTTTGCACTAACTTAAGCATGAAAGCAAACAGATTCCCATGACTAATGGGTTCATTTTGATCCACTGAGAGTTGGTGGGGTTCAAATAAATGAATGGATGGGTGTGAAATTGTTGAAAATTTTTATGTAGAAGGAAATACTATGCAATTTTACTGAGCAGATACATGGAAAGAGGAGATACTCTGGATGTGAACATAACTTTTGTTTAGAGAAAACTCCACTGAGCACCTTCAGGATATAAAGTGAAGGTGCAGGTCTCCTTGAAGTCATGAAAAGACTAAAATCTATTGCATCTACTTCTTGACGTCGATTTTGTAGAGAATTATTCTTTTACTGAGAGTTGTCCGATGGTACCACGAAATCTTTGTGCCTTTTATTATAATTGTGTTATCATTCATCCACAAAATAAATCACTTGAGGAACGGGGTCATTGGAGGGACACTTCTCCACTCTTGCACTTGCGCTCCTATTCCCTTTTACTTTTCTCCTCCAGCAGATTAATCTCTCTGAGCAGCTTTGCTCAAACGTGTCCCACATTGGGTGACGCACAGCCGCGGTGCTATAAATGACTACGATCCCGCACCATAAACTGTGTAGCCACCACACCGAGAACAATAAGGGTATTAGAAGGATTCATTTAGAGAGAGGCTGGTGGGAAGACGGATGGGCAGAAGGAGACAAAGGACAGACAGAGAGCAGAGTTGGTCTGTGCCGTGTAGAAAGACGGCTGTGAAGCCTCCGTTGCTTAATGGTGTATCACAAGCAGCACAGACCAACGTGTCACTCTCACTTCTGAAGCCGGCTACACAACCAGGTAATTGTCATGCTGCAGCAGTGCCTGTCTCATGTGGTGTGAGTGAAACATGACGTGTTAGTGTCTCCTAAGTGTGCTTGATGAGGTGTCCCAATGCAGGGCCCTAATGTAATGGAAAAGAGGTTATATACTGTTTTCTAGTGCCTCTGTTTCACATCATAATATTCTTTTAAACTTCTCCCCATCCATCATTGTCCTTGTGCATTATCTTTATTACAATAAGCACTTACACACAGAAACAAAGCGAAACATAACTAAATTAAAATAGCACTAAATAGCGATAGAGATAGCCTCTTATTTTCAAGCCTCCCGGTGACGGGCGGTTTCTTTGGGTTGTGCATCTGTCCGTCCCATTCTTGAGATATCTCATTTAGTTTCAATCAACCGGGTTGTTTGTGATTATTCTTTTGGACTAATCATTTCCTTTGGTGCAGATGAGTGTCATATTGCTGGGAGGCTGTGTCGGGGTCCCTACACCTACAGCATGTGCAGTAAGATGTATTGGCCACTCCTTGTGGTCTCCTTCTGACATTTTAAGGGTTTTAGGTTTCAGGCACAGTTTTAAGGTTTGGTACAACTATATAAAACATAGCCCTGTAATCTTTATTTGGTTTCTTATGTTCTTCCCAACAGCTCCAGTCCCTGCTTTTTGATCTTGTTGTATTTCACCCGATAGCATTTGAGTCATCTAGAAAACATGTTTGACTTGTTAACGATTATTTGTGCCTTGGCCTTCGGTTGTTGAGGCAGTGAGTGTTTAATTCCCCTAGTGGTGGTGTTTCTCTATTCTCCTATTATTGGTCTCTCCACACAAACATAAAAGGTTTTAAAAGACAGTAAATTGTAAAACGTAGAATCTCCAATGATCCATAATGTCCATCTCAGGACGGTTATCCTGAGTAGACCTTCCTAATGACCCACCTAGTAATCATGTGTTTTGCCTACAGTGGCCTGGTTTGGACCGTGGATCAGTTTAAAGACTCCAATGTCAGACCTTAGGGGGATGGCTGTGGCTCATCAGATAGGTCGTCTACGGTTCGATTCCTGGTTCCCTTCAAGCAAGATGTTGAACACAATTTTTCGTGGTCACTTTCCACCATGTGCGTGTGTGTGAGAAGTAAAAGTAAACTGAAAAACACTTTGAATACTAGAGGGGCGGTCTGAGAGCATACTTCTCCAAAACAAATCTCCTAAACAAATGTATTAAATCTCCCCTTATTCACCCACGGACATGTGTTTCATAATTTTATAGTGGGTGGAATTATTCTTCAGGAAACAGTAAATCATCCCCTTGTGTTATTAGTGGTGGGGTGGGGACCTTGACATCGATGTAACCCCAGTAAATAGCTCACGTTTTACTCAAAAAACACCAAAGGCCACATTCAAATGCTGCAGCAGATGAATTAACCTTTTCACAGAGTTTGAAATTGAATTGTGTCTTTTTATTTCCGCATTGTGTTTTTCTTTTCTCGCTTGCTTAAGGATCTATTTCCTGTCTTTTTTTAAAATGTAATCAGCATGTTCTTGTGTTAGCTACAGCTGGTTGACGATTTACAGAGGCTGTGCAATGAAATCCATTGTGTGCGAGCTATTGTTGTCGGCCCTCATGTAGCTGTTGCTGATCCTGCTCTGATAGAGAAGTATGTTAATGAGAGTGAAAACATGCAGCGACTCTTGGCGCACGCATTATCACACATTTACATATCCACACAAACACACAACTATACTCCCACACTGAAAACACCCGCACAGACGTTCTTATCGGCACCAGGCACGTTCACACACATTAATTATGTGGACTCCAAAAACACCAGACACAAACAATACCACCTCCCTCTATCTGAGTCACAGGGTTTTTATTAATAAGCATAGGTGTTTGTGTTTCTGTGGGGTATAGCATCGTTGCACCGATGGTAATGCAACACCGTCAGTTCCATTGTCACTCAGGTGGTGTTATGAACTCAGTTGCCTTCCCCAATGGAAATTTGCGTTTAATTAGAACAGCAACACCTCGGCACAGCAGTCAGGTCGCAGGAGAGGGAGAGGGAGTGTGTGTGTGTGTGTGTGTGTGTGTGTGTGTGTGTGTGTGTGTGTGTGTGTGTGTGTGTGTGTGTGTGTGTGTGTGTGTGTGTGGATAAAGTTTTACTAGCAGAGCTGATGACAAAGCAAATGAGTTGAATGGCAGAACAGCATTTTCAAACACTGTGGAGAAGAAAACAAATGCCATGTGTGATCTCCACCTATAGAAACATGATGCGTATTTTCAGTGGCTGTATTTTACAGAGCACAGTGATCCATTCTATCACAAGGTCAGTGTCTAGTGTCCCGACAGTTTTATGTCTTTATTTTTGTCTTTTGTGGAGATGCGGAGACTGTTTTCCCCTCCGCTGGCTCGGATCGTCCTTGACTTTCATGCTCTGTAATAGATTTGGAAATTATGACCCCTGCTCTGCTCTCTGCTAACAAAGTCTTTGTTCCCCGCGCTCAATGCAAACTTCCCTGCTGAATCGTCTGCTTATCCATAGTTATCTTACTGCTAAACTCTCGCAGTCCTTCTGCACTTCCCAGAGGTCGCTTGTCAATCAAGCAGGCAGTGTTTTATTTTTCTGTTCAGTCATGGTTAGTTACATATTGATGCTCATGCTATCTACCAAGTCTTTCTCCAATTTTTTTGCAATCTAGCCTGCAATGCTTCTGTGTAATAGCAGTCAGCGGTGGGGGAGTAATGCACATTTATATGGATATAGTCTTATTACCTCAGCCTCATATGTTGTAGGGAAGAGACAAACACAAAATTAGAATCACACTTTAACCAATAAACTGCAAAAGGTCAAACTGACTTTAAGCTCGCAGAAAAACATTTGAGTTTCTTTTTTTTTTGTTCCAAATCCCCAAAGCCGTTCCCCAGAGTTTAGAATTGCAGTAATGGTTTTAAAAAAAAAAGACTCAAACAGCTGAAGCCCACAGACAATCACAGTGGATAAACAGTGGTGCTTTAAAAGGGGAATTCCCGGGTTGAAAAATACCAGAAAGTCCAAGATTATTTAGTCTCAAGAGATGATCGAGGTAGACACAATGGGGAGTTCATGTTAGTTAAGTAGTATTTTATCATGTTACTTCCTGCAAACTGTTACCCTGGTGAAAAGCTTTCACATGCAGAATCATGGTTTTTGACAAGTAACAAACCGGACGTTGCTGATCTCTGAAGGAAAATCAAAAACAGTATAGAGTATATCAGAGTATACACTATAAAGGAGTAGTAGATACCACTGTCATGAATTGAAGTGAATCTGCGGGGGCTCCATATTAGGGAGGTCAACAGTCAAGTGTAGAGACAGCGAGAGAATAAGGAAACACAGTAACATCTGGAACAATGCCACAGTTGAGGCTGAACAAACAGGAAAAACTAATCAAAACAGGCCGATAACTTTTTGCAATTGAGGGGCAATTTGATTGTGTTTTACTTGATTTAGTGAACGTGAAATGTAGTAAAAGTACTTGACCGATGATATATAACATCATCAGCTCATTGAAGCAGCTGTGTAAGCCGTGTGTTACTGGTTTAGCAGCTTGAAGTGGAGCTAATTCAAACTACCATTAGCTCTAAATGCAGGGACACCAGATATATTCTGAATGCTTCTTTCTCTGATCTTTGATTTGTGGTGTGACGTCTGTTATGGCCACACAGATCATATTGAGATCAGGAATCTAGGTCACGGGTTCCCCAGCTCTTCAGGAGCAATGGGATGCACCTGGGATCTCTCTCAACTGGTGCAATCAGCTGAGGCTGGGAGGTTTGGTTTCCTGGGTCAGTTGGTCGCTCGCTGTCAGAGGGTCAACACCTTCAGTTGCTTCTCAGAGTTTGTGTTGTTGGTTTTGCTTATCATAAGAATTTGTCATGTGCCTGTTTTTATTTTCTCTTTTCTCTGTCACTCCCACTATCTTTTGGTTTAGGTCCAATTATTTTGTTATTTTATCTTTTTGATAGATTTAATGAGGGACGGTTTTTTGTTAGCTCCCCAACAGCAGCCCCTGTGTACCAGGTTTTGTTTTTCTTGGGGGGAAACGTAACTCATTGGATCATCAGGACATCCACTGAAATGAAAGCATGTGTTGTATTTTAAAAGCTTGTTTTATTATCAATTGTGTAAAATCTTAATTTTCAAAGTAATAAAACCTGAGAAGAAAATACAATATTTCAATCTTAAAAGTATTGGAGTGGAAATTTGAAGTAACATATAATGGAAGTACTTGTATGTTGGGAAAAGAAAATAAGTATTTGTGACAGTGTTGTGGAAACTGTCCAGCCTGCAGAAGTTGGGTTTTTATATGAGCTGTGCTGTAAATCATCAACACAAGGTTAAATGTTTTGCAGACAATATATTAAGTATTTTGAATTCTCCGTCTCTACCTTTCTGCGTCTCTTGGGGTTTATACAGTGTGAGAGGGACGTCCCTGCAGGGAGATGAAAGCAGAGGCAGTGCTTTATAAATGAATAACCTCTGCGCCCCTGACTCAAGCCATTATTCATTAGGCTGCGTGTGTGCGTACGTGTGTGTGACCGACATGGAGAGAAAAATAAATGGAAAGTTGATGCATGTTTTGGAGTAAAGAAACAGAAAAGCTGCAGGAAAACAAAAAGTGAGAAAGGAAAAAAAAATCAAGGAATAACAAATTTAAAACCTTAAAAGAAAAAAGGGGAAACATTCTCTGCACTGCAGGTTTCTATTAAAGTGTGTCGACATGAGGGCTGACATTCCCTCAGTGTCTGCATTAGACCCAGGCAATCACACACCATCAGGCTTCTCCCCATTAACTGCCTGAATCCTAATTAGATCCATGTCTACACACACACACACACACACACACACACACACACACACACACACACACACACCGTGCATAAACGATTCCCTGTGCGATCAAATCGTTGTGTTAATCAGCTCATACGTTTGACTGCTGGAACACACACTACATTTAGAGGGAATCATGTCTTTAGTAATGTACGAGATTCTTTGCTTTGGGTGCTGGGATTTACATGAGACTTTCTGTTGTGCAGTTGTAACCTGACATGCTGCCAAATACACCGTTTCCTTTAGAACAGTAAGCGTTGAGACATTGGTGGTGCTTAATGAAGCAGGGAAAAAAATACCACGTACTGTATTTATCAAATCTGTTCATTGTCCCTGTTTGTGCTCAGATTTGTAATCAAATATAATCTGGATGAGCCGTCAGTTCACTTCCACATTTGAATACATGTGGATGAGATGATTGTTTCTCTGTGGTCCTGACACAACTCATCATACTTCAAACAGCTCCTTGTCTTTTTAATTAATCTCATTGCCCTCCATGTTTCGTACCACATAGGACAACAGTTGTTAAAAGCGAGATGTTTCTACATCGCCAATCACTGAATCTGAAAATAGGTTCTTCTCAGGCCTTTCTTTGTATCTCTGTCTTGTTTTCAGACATGAAGTCCACAAAATGTCTGGACCCAATTGTCTGGAATTTTTGCCTTTTACACACAAAGAACACAGCTGGAGATTGTCTGAATCCGACGCATTCACAGCAACGGGACAATCTCTGCAACATGTAGACGAGGGGGGGGCACAGGAGGCAGGACATAATGAATCCATTCAAGGGTTTTTGGTTCCAGCACATCGAGACTGGCACCAAAAGCTCTTGAATCTTGTCTCTTGATTAAGAAGATTTTCATCTTCTTCATGTATAGAACCTCTTTTTCATCCTGAAATACGTGTGCGCTTTTGGTTTTTTTAATGATTTTTTTTTCTACAGCCCCTCTGGACAATTTCCGGGGAGCAGCATCTGTGGTTTATCTGGGTAATTAAATACCCGGCTGATTTAGATACTCACTGACTTATATGACTTGAGATAAGATATATTAAAGGGACAGATAGATGACATATAAATTGTTTAACAAAATCTGAAATAGCAGACCGATTTGTATCCTCATTGTGTTTCACTACATGAAAAACATATTGAACCGTTGGCGAGTGACATATTGCTTCATATGACTTAAAGCTGCAGTGTTAAAAAAAATAGGGGTGACTGTGACAGAATGTGTCATTTGTATTGAAAGTGTGAGTGTGTGTGTTCTCATATATGTGTGTATTTGTGTGTTGCCATGCATGGATGCAGAGAGGGAATAGCAAAATGATGCACTCTGTCTCAATGAGTCTGAGCTGCGGCCAAATGGCGGCTGAGCCCGGCAGTGGCCATCTGGACTGGCTGGTGACGGCGCGGGCTAATGGAGCGCTGAAGTTTTGGCTGGCAGACAGAGTCTTCAGTTTAGATAATGATTATTTTGAGGAGCGGGCTGTAGATTTTGAATTTGGCTGCGAGAACATCACGCTGGAAGAATCCATCACTGGTTGTGTAACATGTTGGACAGCAGAGCACTGGGTGTGGATGTGATCCTGGAGGATAATGTTGATGGACCTCATAATTAAATCACATCTGCTGCCCAAATCTAGTCCTGTTGTGTTGCATGGGTCCAGTTTGTCCAATGGAGAAGCTCAGTTTAAGAGCCTGAAAGCACATATTTCAATTCAATGGATAATTAACTCTAGTGAGACCTTTGCTAGCAGCATGGTAAATTGAATGAGGAAAAAAATCTTCCCATGTTAATCAGGGTCATTAATTTGATTATTGATCAGGAAATAACATAGTGTCCTGATAAGTTATTACAACTGTTTGCTTCCCTTTTACTCGGATTTAATCCTTGAAGTAATGGACTTAGCCATCAAACTGCATTATTGGCACAAACTTTTAATGACTCACAAGAAGGCTGAAGAAAAGATGTTTTAAAATAGTGTGAAAGGCTAGTTCAACAGAAACAAGGTTCTGTTCCACTCTGGCATTGCAGAGGTCACTGTAGGAGACGCTCTTATCTTTGCCTTCTCTACTTACGTCTCCGCGCGTGCTTCTTTCATTTACTAGCAGGTCCTTTGTGGTTTGTGGCCTCCAGATTTCTTTTCCTGTTCAAACTTGCATACCAATACACACACTCACTTATGTGTAGGTGCCCACATCAGAACTGAACAGAGATAGACATATACCTCAGTTCAGAAACACACAAATACTCCGTTTTGACAAATGTCATAATTAGAGACCAATATTAGCTGATCACAGATACTGTGTGATAGCAGGTAATAAATGCAAAGCTGTTTTGTAGTAATTTAGCAATAGTGTGGCCAATTTTGGGGATAATTTGTCCAGCTGACTGTACAAGTGTGACAGTTTGAAGAGGGGTTATGAATAGGGCTCAGTATGTTTTTAGTTTTTTTTCTCATACTGGTTCTTAATTGATACTTTTAAGCGCCGACATTTTTTTCTTAATGTACAAAACGATTGGTAAACGATAAGAACAGCTTTTTTATTGCAAAGGCAAATTGGAAGTTGAGATTTACCATATTAACTTAACAAGAGTTTGAAGTACAGTTAACTTAAACATACAACTATAAATAAGTGCAAAACTCTTAAGAAAGCTGCATAACAAAATCAGATAATGAATAAGACCTCACCCGACCACAATTATTTAACATTAGATAACAGTGTTGTGTGTGCAAAGTAGCACACACAGGTTACAAAATATTTCCCATAAAATGTTTTTAAATGCCATCACAAGACGCATCTGCAATTTAAATTTTCCTGGGCAACAACTACTGTTAAGAAATTTCCAATCACAATGCTCCCACAAGTAGAGCTTGAGGATAACAAACACTTAAAGTATCTGAATCCTTCCTGGCATCGTTTCTGTGACTCGTCTGCAGCTCCTCTCCCTGTATACCCCTCTGCTATGCAAATAGCTACTGAGCCGATGACCTTTTTAACTGGAAATTACAGGCATGAATATGGAAATATGTATCTGGTGGCTTTGACCAACAAGCCGGGGTGCATAATTGTACTATCATCCACCCACATAGCCTGAAATTTTGAGCGTGGCCTCCACTGTGCTCGTTCCGCCTAATGAGAGATACTTGCAGACTGTGATGGTGGTCGTGGACTGTGGAGGATACTGATCAAAGCTCGGGGCAACAGGGAGAGACTTAAGAGGATTGTTATGCAATGCCCTTGTGTGTGTCTTTGTACACGATGTGCTTGTGTGTGTGTGTGTGTGTGCACACAGTATGTGTATGTATTTTTGCTGACACATAGGAATGCACTCTTGTGACGGTTAATCTGTATATGAATATGCATCTGGGGCCTTGTGCATCTGTGTATGTCAGTTCACCATTAATGCACCTCTGCCTCCATATGTTCTTGACATATGTCTTCACTGCATGTCCGTGTATGACTTTGTACGTCTTTATTTTGGGATCAGTGCTCACCATAACAACATCCACAGTGTGGAGGGAATTTGGCTAAAATAGAATAAAGTAAATAATGCAAGAATCTTTACAATGAAATGTAGAGGACAGATGTCTTTGTGGTCGTTTTGAAAATACATACATGTAGCATAAGTAATAAAAAAACTACAATGTATGAGTGTCTTATAGAAAAAGTGCGTGAATATTTATACTTGTGTTAATATAAGTGTGTTTGCCAAACATGAATATAAACATGAAATTATTTGGACAAAACATAGCTGAATATGTTGGAAACCAGAGGCCTGTACTACAAAGATGGAGTCATGGTTTGTGAGGCAACTTCCAGTTTAACACTGGGTTTTCGGGGTTACAACAGTAGATCCATTCTTTCAGAGCTAAATCGCCATGGCAACTTATCCTGAAAACTTAACCTGCTCCAGAGTACGTTATGTTTGAGATGACAAATCAACACGTACAAAAGGACCACCCACTGACCAATCAGTTCTCTTGGAAAATGCCGTCCCCTGTAGACCCATAGATCTGGTGGAGCTCGGTTGGCAAATCATGAGTGGGCCTCAAAAGAGGGCACGAGTCTTTAGAGACCAGAGAGCTCCCTCAACTTACCCTGATCATTTTTTATAGAAGTGTTCCTCGTGAGTGCCATCTCCTCGGCTGGAGTGTACTCCTCAGTGGAAGGGCCCCCTCCTGTCTTCTTCATTGCATTTTGTTATTTGGCAGCAATGTCAAAGCCTTTTCATTGTGCTTTTTATACTACAACAGAGACTGATTAAAGCACTAAAACTGAAAGTAAGCCGACTTACCTCTATTGAATTATGTTTTGATATTTTCAGCTAAATCTGTTTGACGCTGCCGGGTTTGCAGCTGAAAGAATAAGGCTAGACTTGGCATAAACACCATAAGAACAAGCAACACATTAATTCAATGGAATACACAAATGTGACTATAGTCATTCTTGTGTTGAAATTGCTCTGTCCATCAGATTCACCATCTTACCTGTTCAGATGTCCACTATTTCTTTTATTTTTTTTCTGCCACTCTCCATCCGCCCACCTGATTCCCTCAGATGATACTCACTGCCCCAGTCACCACTCACCTGTGCCCTATTCCCAGTCACCTGAGCTTCCCTGCTCACTTAAACATCTGTTCCCATTTTCCTCATCCTCCCAACCAGAACTTAAACATGTCCAGCTCCTTGTACAGATCGTTTGCTTGTGCTTCTGTGTTTTCCTGTGTGGCTGCTACCTGTGTGTAGTAACGTCTGTGCTTTGAAAAAGCATGACCAGACTGGGCCCTCCATCCGATCCTCACAAGCTTAGCCAACGCTGAGAGCTGCATACAGATGGTAATTAAGAATGAAGCAGCACAGAGAAGATGGACAGACGGATGGGAGTCAGACAGAGAGTGAGGGTGTCGAGCCAGAGACGGAGCAAAGTGTAATCACATTCTCCTGTTTGAGGATTCATGCAAGAGACTTTGAATTCTCAATCAGGTGACCACCGGCGGAGTGTGTGTTTGTGTGAGCGGACGTGCTGAGGGTGAAATTTGCATAGAGAGGAAAAGACCGATGAATATTTCAAAGGGTCACTTCACAGAACAAACAAACACACACATTTGCAGTAGACTGTTTCCTCTCACTGACATGCAACCATCCGCCCTCACGTGTCCCTTCTTTCATCAGCCATTGCAAACCTTCTCAGCGTCAGCGTTAATCTGGCGGCTTTTTAAAATCAAATGCTACCATGGATGTATCAAGGAGAACTGGATCATGCAGTCAAAGATGGTGTCGCTGTCCTTCAAAGTTAAGATGCTCACTTTGTATACACTCCAAAACACGTCTCAAATATTTTCTACCAGCAAATAAAATAATCATATGTCGGGCAGCCCTCTGAAACTCAAAGTTTCCAATCATCAGTGGGAGTTTGGTACACGACCAAAGCCCATCGCTGGGTTTGAACATTTTGAAATTACATTCGGTTTCGTGTCAGGTTGGGTCACATTGGTTGGGCTATCTACTTATAGTATATTATATATATACTATATACTCGCTGCAAGTGCCTGTAATCGTGGAAAACATTGGGTAGGGGTCGCGTTGGGACACAAAGAAATGGCGGTCGGTTTTGGGTCGGGCTCGGACATGTTTGGACAGAAAATTGTGTCCCTAGCCACACTCTAGTCAAAGACAACTCACTTGACCTAGATTCTTCAAGTCAGACTTGTTAAACAGTGTGCAGGTGTTACTTCTGGGCAGAATTCACTCCACAGAAGTATCTGCAGAGTGAGTGCTCTTCTTTAGTCTCTGCTCTCTTCTGATGATAATAAATAATTAGTAGTATTTTTTTGAGTTTTAACACTGTATAAATGTATCGCTTGTTTTTCCCAAACTCAATCTGTATCGTTTCGCACCTGCTATTCCTGCGCTAGGCTCCAGCCCCTAATGGTGACCTGACAGTTTCCTAAGCCCCACCCTTTGTAGTTACAGTTGCTATGCTTATCAAGCTCGCCATTCTCTGACAGCATGTATCCATACGCATGTGAGATTTTCAATGATGTTGTAAGCTGATTTCATTAGCTTTATTTATCCAGCTAATATTGTTAGCTCAATGGCTCCTTACATTTCAGTGTAAAGTCCGTGTATCATAAGAATAAATACAAGATCAAATTGTTACTTCATTGTAATAAAGTCCTGTTTAGCTATTTAGCACAGAACAGGATAATATTAAAATACATAAATAGCTGTTGATGCCTGTTCTCTTCACCTTGTCATCAAACGAATGAGTCATCCTTGTAGCCAGGGCCCTGTCATAGTACACACTCAGGTGTTAACAAAGTTTCACAAAACAGCTGCACATGCATATATGTATCCACATAAACTTTTATATATGCACACAAGCATACACCAGTAAAAACAAAACATAAATACACACACATACTCGCTCGCAGACCTAGAAAGCTATTAGCCTTCCACTGCCTGTCGCTCTGGAAATGTCAAGACACCATTATGTGGAGCTTTATTCTGGTCTTTGCTCAGCTCACCTTTGGTATTTCCTTTTTTTTTTCATAGATGCCAATGGTCCAGTGTTATGGAAATGTTCATTTTGATAAGCCGCCACTGTGGCTTGATAGACAGGGCGTGGAACAAAAGCAGCTCTGGCCCAATCGCTCTTGGCAGGAGGGCACGGACACAAAGAAAGACGTAATGAGCAAAGATAGCATTGTGATGGGAGGCTGCAGATGAGAGCGACTGAAGGTGTTGTGTGTATGTGTGTTTATGTGCGGGGAGACAGGGTGTTGGTGTGGGAGGAATGTCGTACGCCAGCTCTTGTGTGTGTCTGCGTGTGGGCATCCGTGTGTGTCAGAGTGACAGAGAGAGGGAGACGAGAGTCGGCCGATCAATCATTGCGGTGACAGCCGTGTGTGTGTGTGTGTGTGTGTGTGTGTGTGTGTGTGGGTGTGTGTGTGTGTGTGTGTGTGTGTGTGTGTGTGTGTGTGTGTGTGTGTGTGTGACACAAAGCTTCATAACAGGCTGATCAATAGTCCATTCAAGGGTAATGAAACACCAGTCAATATCACCACCCAATGATGTCTCTCTCTCTCTCTATATATATATATACTTCAATTTCTGATACTGTATTAGTGGAACTGTTTATGAACTGCAAACAGGATACAGCATTTGATTGTGGAAGCATTACCACAAACGCTGTATCCTGTTTGTTTATTGTTATATTGGGTGAAACAGGGTGCTGGGGATTCCAAAAACATCTATTTGTCTATTTGCCTAACCACGTTTTAATATTAGGTGGGTTTTAGCCCACTTTGTCCACTTTATACTATATATTTGTTTAATTACTGAAATGAAAAATTGCTTGCCAAAACTTTGTGATAATTTGGGCCACATTTTCCACAATTTCAGTTTCCACTTTATCCAACTGTCCCAATAAATTGGCCTCTTCTCCCATCCAAGCAATGCAAAGTAGAAAGTGGCTCACGAGGTTCCAGTCCGAAGGTCTTTTCTGAAAAGTCCAGGTTTTATATTTCTTTTAAAAACCTGAACTTGTTGTAATGTCCCCTCAGTCTATTCAGACCGGACTAGCAAATTAATGGAGCTCTTGGGAAGTATCACAATCTGTAAGTCCAGAGTCATTGGGCTTAAAGCAACAGACATGATGGTGTCTTTTTTGATGTCTGCACCATTGAATCAGGGACACAGGAAGAAAAGAAGGAGAACAAAGTGACAGAAATAGATCATATAAAGTAGAGTACTTTAAGATAATATATCTACATGTTGTCTGTCCTACCAAGGTATAACCTACAAGAAGTGCAGTATAACTTAAGTAGATGTTCTTCGTTTCCAATTCAGAGTTGCAAAAAACACATTTACTTGGCACTGTCTGGGATCTTTGCTTTAATTAGAGCTTCCCAGATTATTATGTTGAAGTGTTGCTTTTAAAAGATTTATTAACTTTGTTAAATTCCCCTCTAATGGTGGGGTG
The DNA here is from genome assembly GCF_009819705.1 of Hippoglossus hippoglossus. Classification (NCBI taxonomy): domain Eukaryota; kingdom Metazoa; phylum Chordata; class Actinopteri; order Pleuronectiformes; family Pleuronectidae; genus Hippoglossus; species Hippoglossus hippoglossus. The sequence goes on along the minus strand of NC_047151.1, from coordinate 13,168,389 downwards.
AGATTAATGATTCCTAGGATTATATGTAAAACATTACAGTACATCAGCTTTAGTCCAGGAACTTGGTTAGCAGAGGTGGGGAGCTTTCCTGAAGGTAAATGTTATAGTTCATAAAGTGTAATAATGTCTCCTGACCTCATTGAGAGCTGTCTTTATTTCTGATAGGGTGATGAAAATCTGCTGTAATATACTGTGGGATACAATAACCATAGAAGCATTTAATGAACTCTGTGCAGGTTTATCACTTTCAATGAAAGTAAAAGTCCTGCACTGTTAGGACTGCACTGTTTGCTTTGTGTTGCAGATAAATGGACCAAATTCAGGCCATGTGTTACAGAAAGAATTCTTAACTGAACTCAGCAACATGCCTCCTCCACTGCTCATCTCCTCATGGTGCAGTAATCTAGACCTTGTTACACTGTAGGGCTGCGGCTGTTTATGAAGTTCAAAGTTTTTACCACACTGCTGTAACTGTCAGGATCAATTCAGTACAAGCCAGTTTGAATCACAGTGAATTTGTGACTATTTTTAATACCTTTAATTTTGTCTATGACTCATGACACCATTGATCATAACAGACTAACACAGTGTGTCGGTATAACCAGAGTTGTCCTTAGATGGTTCAAATCTCTCAGAAAGACAAATATCTGTTTCCATTGGAAGTAATGTCTATCCTTGGCTCCACTGATGTGCGGGATGCCACAAGGTTCTATTCTTGGTCCCATCTTATTTTCCCTGTAGATGCTGCCACTAGGAAACATCATAAGCCATTTTAATGGGATATCCTATCATTGTTATGCTGATGACACCCTGGCAACCATTATTTATACAACAGCTAAAAATCTAGGTGTCATATTCGATTCCCAACTGAATTTTAATACACACGTTAGAGAAATCCTGCTACTTCCACCTTTGAAATATATCCAAAATTAAATGAGTTTTATCTCTCCCTAACCTAGAAAATCTCAAAGTCTTTGTCTTTTCCCATCTGGACTATTGCAATGCACTTTATACATGCCTTAGTTAAACCTCATTAACTCGTTTGCAGCTGATGTATAAAATCCAAGTTTGTATAGAACTTTTCACCACTTATTAGCAGATTTTCACACTGGAGCAGAAGGTTCTGAACAAACTGGCCATCCACATGATGTCAGATAAAAACAACGTTCTCTTCAATTCAGGGAATGGACGCTGAGCTTCTTTGTGTCTTTTCAGACTCAGTATAAATTTGGCTCAATAAATCTGATTAAACAAAGGCGCAGTGGTTGTCTTGGCAACCACTGGGAGCAGGTCGCTGTGGTAAAAATAGATCTCCCTGTCTGTGCGGCAGCAGCTAGCTTCCCTTTCTCATTTAATTTGCACCTCTCTGTTGTCAAATCATTATCCAGCCACATGAGGGGAGGGACTAAGACATGACACCTAATGTAATGTAGTATAGCATCACTGCTGTATGACCTTATTAAAAATGTTCAGTTTGTTAAAAGTTCTGCTGTGGTAGGTTTTTATTGTTGTGCTTTAATGCAGGCTGTACTTCTCGCATAACGTATTAACGACCAATCGTCCTTTTTCTCCAGCATCTTAGAGACCCCTGATCCCTGCAGTTAGACCAGTGTGTCTTGTCACACAAGTACACACTCAAATTTCTGGAGATCATTGAGATACAAAAACAAACTAAAAATCCCTCCTCAAAGTAGGAGCTCAGGACCATCATCAACAATCTGCTAACAGGAATAACTTCGCAAGCTGCACAGATTTCTATCTACACAAAGTTGCATGTTGCAGCTGAACACCCCGCACCTCACCCTCCCCTTTCAAACATGAAAGAGAACCTGTGGTAACCTTCAGTTTTCATAAAACTCAAAAGGTGTTTAGTTTGTCCAGTCTGGGCTACTGTAAAAAACAAGGCAGCCTCCGTAGAGAGGACCCGCTCCTGGTGTAAATATAAAGTATTTAAATATAAAGGGCCCACTCTAGGATAAAGAATACAATTCATACAATTTAAATGAAACTCACTAGTGAAAACATCACTAGGATTATTTTATATTAAATTTCTGACAATAGATCCCTTTCCCCTAAATCTTACACACTGGACCTTTTAAACCTCTCCTGTTAGCTTAACTTTACCACTCTGCTGTTAGCTTAACTGCTCTTATTAGGCAAATTTAAGATATCTTTTATTGGGGCTTTCAGGTAAATGGAGATTTGTGACCTCAGAAATCCCCCATTGTGGCTCCACCAAGCTTCAAACTGAGGAGAGGCACAATGAGCCAGAATAACCGAAGACTCCTGTGTGAGTGTGCAGGGGGTTTAAAGCCATGACACATACATGTTGTACAGCACCATTTATCCTCAACTGTCACAGTCCACAAGGTCTGTATTTTAATTATAGCCTTGATGCTTTAACTGACAATGTCCCAGTCTCACATAGGTTACCTTTAAGGAAGACTGGCAGCTCTACAAAGGCACAGGAGCAGCACCAACATTTATTTCCCAGTCATTGATCAGACACACAGTGGTATCCAGTACTTATGCTACAACTTCAATTATAGGATGAACATAAACTGTATCATAATGACTTCATGTAACAGCTCTATATTGCACAGATGTGACAGAATGTTCTGTCTGTACTGCTCCGACAGATAAACAGTGTGATAATTATCAACCTCATCTTGGTTTGCTGATTAAAATATTCTTGTCCTGTGACTTTGTCTCCCTAACTCCCTGTGAGAGCCAAGTGGCATGCTGCCCATGAGGTAGAAACTAATCAGGTAAATAGGGGTTGACTTGTAATTTGTCCTGTCAAAACCTGCTTGACCTGCAATCAAGGTGCGACAGAGAGGTCAGGACCAAAGTCCAACATCGGTCTGTTATACAGCAGTATCGATTGAACACATTTACTTTGAGGCGTCCATTTCGGCTTCAGTTAAAACAGCATGCAGTTACTAGTATAAATATATAATAGTATTATACACAAAGTGGGTACGACCCTACAATCTGTGTGCCTCAGCAGAAATCCTCTTTCATCTTTTTGTTTTTCAGTCTTCCATTGTCCAGTGTTGTTGAGGTTGTTCCCTCTGCAGCCTCAGATTTATATTCTTGGCTGACAGGAGTGGAACCTGACATAGTCTTCTATTTTTTTTTAAGATTCATTTCAGGGGTCAAAATGTGATCCCATAAAAGGAAATTCAGCTTTGCAAAATATTTTTGTTTCAGCGAAATTGTGCTTCTTCACTGTAAAATATATCACTTTCACTTCTCCAAGTGATGGAAATTATGATAATAAAAGTCTTTTACCTGCTCAGAACTTACAGATGTGCAAACTGGGATGGCAGATGTAAGGGGGCAGTATTGCATGCTATTAATGCATGTAAAAAAAAAGTATATTATATATAGTTTTATAGTGTAATATATGTAGCTTTTGAATGTCCGTTTCATTTTGGTCTCAATTATGTTATTCTAAAACCTTAATTTTTCATCTTTTCTTCAGAAGCACTGTACACAAATCTAGCAACAATCAACATTATTACATATTACAAATATTATATAAACCTACTTTTTTACCTAAGGTTAATAGAGAAAAATATGAAGAATATCAGTTTTTATTTTTATTTGAACCTTGATTCAAGAAGTTTTTAAGTTGTGTTTTGTTTTTCATATCAAACCTGAAATGTAGTAGGTTGGTGGTGGTGGTACAATGTGTATGTATGCATGTATATATGTATGCATGTATGTATAAATGTTGTATGTATGCAAGTAAGCATGTGTGTGCATCATGGAGAAGATGGGAACCAAAGTACTTGACGCTTTTGTGCTGTGCTTATTATATTTACAGTTTATATACACACACACCTGCTGACACATCTAACTGCACATCCATCAACAAAGGCCAGACCAAGCAAAAGTATTTATATGGCAGCGAAATGTGTTTCTCGTCTTTATTAGCGGCTTCAGCACCCAATCTGTGCACCTTGTGACAGTGATGGAGCAGTCCATCTCAGCCGGACCGTATAGAGAGGGGGTTAGCGGGGGCAGACTGACCCATATCCTGAAAAGAGAAATTCATTTCATTACAGAACTCCAGAGAATGAAAAAGAGAGAGACTAAGAATCACAGAAGGGCAAAGAGGGGGGGGGGCAGAGGTGGAGATTCATTACAGAACCCCACAGCACAAACCTGTCCCCATGGTGACACATCACCACAGCAACTGCCTCAGCTGTTCAGCGAGACTCACCGCGGGACACAGCCGGCTGATTAAGTCAGTAGCATATCCAGATATGGTGCTCTGCATTCACACTCTGATCACACACACACACACACATACAGTCCCAAGCACCCTGACATTGCAAAAGCAACACTATGACTTTGTTGAAATCCTCTTCACGTCCCGAAAGCCATCATTAAATAAAGTTGGCTAGAAACCACAACCAATCATTTTGTTCGGTCCAAATGAAATGATTGGTCAGCGCACCTGTCCGTCACTAATAGACCTGCCTGCCCTGTCATTCTGTACTTTTTATTTTTCTTAATTAAACTGAAGATCACAATCTTTTCCCAACTTCAAGTGCAGTGAGTGTGTTTTAGTAGATTTGTGTTTTAACTATATTTATTTTATGCTATGAAAATAGAAAAAAACACAATCATATATATATTTATGATGACTTGTATATCTCAGGGAACTATATCTTCAAAATCATTTTTATCATAAAGCAGTAACTGATTTAAAGCAAGATGACAGTTATCCTGTGCTCAGCTGGGATTTGGTGCAATGAGGCACAGAGACTTGGTAATTATCTCCCCTCGTCTTTTCATTTTTCCTCTTTGGCACAGATAAAGCTAACATGGCCACCTGCTCCTCCAGTGTGAATTTCTTTTTCCTCTTTTATTCCGTTTTTGTTCATGTCTGGGGAGAACAGGAGTACTCAAAGAATCACTAATGAGGGAGAGGGACCTATGCAGTAAAACTAGATAGAGATGGAGATCTAGGGCATCTCTGGTGGGCCACTTCATGATTATCCCCTTCTCTGTTCTTCTCTTCGTTGGTACAGTTGGGCCAAAAGGAACATCCACTGGCTCAGCAAATGTTAGATGATGGTTTTTGGTAAAGGCAAATGATTTCTCAGGCTGGGGAGGAGGGATGAAATAGTCCTGTGGGTAGCCAGATAAATAAAGCTTAAGAGATTTCTTTATTTTGAGCTAAATGAAATAGAAAAAGTAAGGATAATTATACTGAGAATCAAATTAAATAGTACTTTTTTTGTCTGGTTAGTGGTTGGTGGTCTGAGGCTACATCTGACATATTGTGCATTGAAAGCTGACTTCTTTATTTTAGCTGACAGCTCATCTCTCTCACCTTGGGTCCCTTCTGTGGTACCATTTTGAATTAATGCCATGCCAATACTGTCATGTAGATTTTTGCAGCTCAGTACAGCACTGACCAAACTAAAGCCATGTAAACCGAGAATCAAATAAAATTACAAATAAAAACTGTTGAGGAGTGCAAATGTCAGACAATGTCTTGTCAGAATAATCACAAAGAAAAGAAAAAAATGTATTAAATTAAAACTACATTTTATCTTCTATTATAATAATATTTCATATGTATATAATATTTTTGTGTTGCACCAACTTGACAGTGACTTGGATGCAGGGGACTATATTAATATTAATATTATTATTATTATTATTATTATTATTATTATTTGTATATTTTGTTTGTGTCGTTGTTTGTATTAAAACCGCTTAATGAATTAAGAAACAGATATTCAAAAGTTAATAGCAACATTTCCCATAAAAACTTTATAAAGTTATAATATGCTGATTAAATATATTAAGACGTGTATAATAAAGAGGTCTGAAAAACAATATGATGAAGTCAAACATTCCTATTGTATTATTAATAATATTTAGTCACTTTTAATGCTCTTCCCACCGTTTCTTGCTCAGATTAGTGTCCACATGTCTACTCATGTCACACCAAATAAAAAGAAGAATAGGAAGACTTTAGTTACTCCTTGGCTGTATTTATTGTATTGCACTGTAGCCCACAGCCCCACTATTCCCCCCATTTCTATGCAGTTACTGTCAGCATTACTGGGGACTAGACATTAGTCATTGTTTGACTTCAAATGAATGTTTTGCAAGAAAGATGACACTCTCTTCCTTCACTATCAGCTTCGCCATCGGAGCTAAGAGATGTGTTGTGATGTAATTCAAGGACGACAGAGGTCGGAACGGCCGACGGCAACGTGTCATCTGAGGCTATTCGGAGAAAAGCCACAACAGGAAATAAGTTTAGTGTGGGTGCCTTATTCGAAGGTTTATATTACATTCTTTCTCTGTACATAAAGGACACAATAGCACTCAACAAATTGTGCGGTGGAAAACTAACATGGACTGTGATTATGGTTTTGCAGAACAGTGATACTGTGTCCTATAAAATATCTACTTTATATCAGGCAACATCGCTTATATATCCAACTTTATAGTTGTCTTAGCAAATGGAACTTCAGTTTGTGTATACTGTTTTTTCAGTACAGTGCAGTACATTGGTTTGTGTGTGAAGTGTGTGAACGCACCCTCAGATAAAGCATTTTACTACGTCTGCACAGACAAACACACACACCTACAAACACACAGCCATATGTACCCATCTGCTCCGTCTTGGTCGCCCTCAGAGGACAAACCCATTAAAGTTTATTCCTCCATGAAACATGTCGTTTCAGTGAAGCCTCTGTATGACCCGCCCTCGCCACAATAAATACTCATTACATGTAATAACCTTTTTCCAATTTAGACGGTAGATCAAGCGTACAGTACCAGCCCAGCTATATAAACAGATACACTCAGTGAGTACTTTATTAGGAACACCATACTAATACTGGGTAGAGCCTCCCACTGCTACCAATCAGCCTCAATTCTTAATGGTTTGGATTCTAAGACATCTTAATTTAGACATTAGAACATCATGTCAATCCTGCATTTTTGTCTTTATTGATAGGACAGTGTAAGTGTGAAATGGGTCTCTGTGGCGTACCAAAGCCCTTTTGTTGCCTTTTGAACACGATATCTTTGGAAAACCATGAGGGAATTTCTTTAAATGTGGTACAAACGTTCACTTGGACTCAAAGATGAACTGATTAGATTTTGGTGGTTGAAGGTCTAAAGGTCGAGGTCACAGTGACCTCATGTTCTTGTGACTGTGATCAGGAATACCCATTGAGCCTTTCATCACATCTGGCACAAACATTAACTTGGACTCAAGGATGATTTGACTTTTGAGGTCTTTTGAAGACTCTGGATATCTCAAGTCTCCCACTGATGAATTTCTTCAAATTTTTTTCTAGATGTCACCTCAATTCAAAGATTGATGAATTAAATTTCAGTGGTCAAAGGTCATGGGGACCTCCTATGAGTCTGACAAATGTGTATGTACAAAAGCACAGGGCAGTAATTGTGTTTGTTTTTGGCTCCGTGCTGAATAAACTTTAGAGACTGTCGTGTGGGAAGTTCCCAGGAGATGAACTGTTTTAGAAAAAACAGCTTGTTGTAATTATGATGTCTGATGAGAAGCTCCTGACCTTGAATTCACATAATATTATGGTACATCTACCACAGGAAGGACTGAGATTTGAATGATTGCAAATACGCAGCTTTGCATTGCTCACAGAGGGTATATACTCCACTGGATACTAAACTTCTTCTTTTTGAATGTGACCAAACATAAACACAAATTGGAAGAAAGAAGTGAAACTTTAAAGTGATGGACATATATTGGTTTAGTAAGAGACGGCGGCTATCAAGGGAAATTTATTAAGGTTTAAGGCCCGAGCTGCTCAGGGCATACAGACTTTATTGGTGTTTGGTGGATGTTAAGCACCCTGCATACTGAGAAACAAAGTTTTTCTTTGGGTAGAGAATCATGCAACGAATGAGCAATTTTCTATGCTCAGAAGATAAAGTTTGCCAGGTATATTGGATGACATTAATTTCCTCTTTCTTCTTTTAATTTGGGATTGAGCGAAAATGTAGCAAGGTTAGAAAAAGCAGGAAGTCTACTTTGGCTGCATTTGAAATAGAGTCAGTGATTCATCTTGGCACCGGCTATTTGTACCCGTCTACAAGTTCAGAGCTGAAGATACACACACATTATTTTATCGTTAGTTACTTATATTGCTGAATTTATTGATGCATTTTTATCGGTGGAGACTGGAGGCGGCGGAAGATTATTTCTCCACATTAGGGCTAAAGTCGTCATAAATATGAGTACAGACACTGGGCAGGAAATGTCAGATGCATGAGTCGTGTACCCCAGTAAAACAACTCAAACAAACAACACCATGAATAGAATCTATAGAACTATAAAGTTATAAAGCAAAAGGTTTTGTTTGCGCTGGAACAAAATGAACCTGTTAAAAAAACTGGGGCTGCAGCTTTTTTGTGCTTTGTTTGTGCTTCAGGGTTTGAACAGTAAAGGCCTTTGCACATCAACAATGACATAAACAAACAGCACGAAATAACAAATAATTCAGAGGCAAATTTCATCACACCTGACTATTAAAATTAAGCATTACACAATTTAACTAATATATGATGAGAAGGAAAATATTGTGCCTCTGGAAAAGAAAGATGGGATCAACATCAAACCACTACAATGACACTAGAGTGCATACCTCCACCAAGGTCAGTCCCTTTATGACACTACATTTAAATTAACTAGATCTGGATTTTTATTTGGATCTGCACCAAATTTCCCACACTCATGTCAGCCCCCTAAATATTTTCATCAAGGCCCAAGAATTATTCTCTGAGAAATCAACGAAAAATTTGAAGAACACTTCTCTCGCAAAGTGAAAAGTATTCCTGGATCTGCTCCCTGATCCTTTGTCAGCACCAAAATGTAATAGGATCTTTCCTGGGTCATGCCCCACCTCTACACAAAATATCATGGAATTTGGTTGTGTAATATTTGCGTAATCCTGCTAACTAACTAACAAAGAAACAAACACAGATGAAAGCATAACCTCCTTGTCGGAGGTAATGAAGATTTGGTCCTTTTACTTAATGATAAGAAATAAAGGATGACGAGGGGAGAACTTAGTTGGTTTGATAAGTTTCATGTGAAAGACTTGATACTGGTTTGAAAAATGTTAATTACATGCACATTATTCACATGACGGAGTTTAGATGTTTCAAATGTAAGTGTTTCATGTCTGTACGAGTGGTTGATATTAAAAGGTATAACTGAACCATGCAGTGTCTTACCTCGGTCCTCCTGTTGAAAATTCTTCAGCCTTGTTGTCAGTGGTGGAGTTGAACCATCATCAGAGGAGTGAAGCAGAAATAATTTTTTGCAGGAAGGAGTCATTGGAATGCCTGATCGATCCTATGATGTCATCCTTCTTGAACGCAGCTCAAACACACCCTGATGCTTTTTAAATCACCTCTTCTTCTCTTGTCATCATTGTCAACACAGTGTTGTCTGCTTTCCATCATCCACCTCTTATTCTTCTTCTCTGAGCTTTTTCATTAGACTGTTGTTTTTCATTAGACTGTTGTTGTGGATCTCATCCCATCACTGTCCCTGCCTCTGTTTTCTCTATTTACTCTCCATCTCTCACCACAAATACACAATAGAGCAGACACACAAACGGGGACAGAGGGACACTTCCTGACACTCTTCATACTTACTTTTTGTGCCCACACACAGCGAGGATGCACAGAGACACTCATCACTCTCCTGTTCAGTCCGAACAGTCGGTCTCCAGGAAGCCGACCGGCCTGCTCCAGCCAAGGTCGCCATGGTGACATGATGGAGAGGCCTGCTGAAAACATTTAGCCAGCTTCATTACTCCCCTTCATGGGCCCTGTGTGTGTGTGTGTGTGTGTGTGTGTGTGTGTGTGTGTGTGTGTGTGTGTGTGTGTGTGTGTGTGTGTGTGTGTGTGTGTGTGTGTGTGATAAACTGATTAACAGGAGCAGGGCTATCAGGGAGTAGCAGCAGAGTGGGGAAAATAGAGGATAGGTCTGTCAATATATGTGCTGGGGGATATAATGTATATCAATAACAAATCTAATAATAAAGATAAGCTCAGGAATCATGACACCTCACCGATAGTTGTCTGTAACAGAGTTTTGTTCTGTTGTGATCTTTATATTCAGCCATGTGTCTTTATTATCTTTTGCTCAAACACTGTGACCTACATCAGCACTTTCGACAAAATAATTTGCTAAATATTGGAGTTTGGCATCTGATTTGTCCCCAGCATCGACACAGTGTGTTTCAGTCATTTAACCCTGTTTTACAGTGTATATTGAGAATTACAACTTTAAATTATGTGGTTACGATCTACCTTTTTTTCTTAAACAGTTGTAAGAAAAGCAGTTGGCAAGAACACAAATCTATTCACAGAAAGGCTTACATGCATACATAACTTCTTAAAACACCGCTCTCCATATGCAGTGCATTTAACTTTAATGTCAGTTAACTTGAATTTGGCCCTATAGGGTGAAGATAAACAGTATAAGGTACCATCTACGCATGTTGCTTGAGGCTTGAATCACAGACTGAAGGTATAGTCTATAAATGAAGTCTCAAGCAATGTGCATGTTGTGAATTACAGATTATCAGTTGAGCTTGTCTGCAGGTTTTGTGTATAGTGCGTGCGTGCGTGTGTGTGTGTGCTTTGTTCAAGACATCACGAGCCAATGTTTTACATAAGTTTGGTGCAAATGAAGTTTGAATTTTCCTGTGATGCTGCAGTGGTGGGAGAGCTGAAGCACATGCGGTGATTACTGGAAGATTAAAAGGGAGAAAGTGACAGAGTGTGACAATGAATGTTTTTTTAGATCACTCACATCTTCTCACGTATTTAATCTGTCATCTCATACAAAGATAATGTTTTTCTTCTCACTTTTCCTGTCTTTGACATTTCTGGGTGGTTGTGATGTTCAGCTGATTCGTTTCCTGTCTGGTTTCCTCAAAATATGAAACCTTCTTTATCTTATTACACATGTGATCATTTCTCATTGGATCAGGAACTGTATATATTGGCCTTCAAGCTTAATATATAGATAGATAGATAGATAGATAGATAGATACATACATACATACATACATGGATGGATGGATGGATGGATGGATGGATGGATGGATGGATAGATAGAGAGAGAGGGAGCTTGCCCTGTGACCTTGCAAATGAATATTTTCAAAGGTAATTACCCACAATCCCTCAAAGTGTGATTAATCATTACAAATGAGCCAAGGGGAAGTACTGATATGAGCCCTGTATTATATATATATATATATACATATTTATTTCAATCCTGAGCAGAGCTTACATGTAAATTAATCAAGAAGTCATCAATAATTTCTGTGCGACTGAACACATTAGCTCAGAGTTAGGAGAGCAGGGATTTCAGCCCGTTGTCTTTAACGTGCTCTGTGTCATTGAGGAGTCCCACCTTACTTAGGTTAATCCCCTGCTTCATGTGAGACAGTGCAGGACACAATATGTTAATGAAGTCATTTCCATGGGATAACTGCATTTTATAGAGAGAGGGCGAGGTGGTCACCTTCTGTGAGCTCTTCATATGTAACTGGGTGTATTTTCTCAATCATTGTTTTCATAAGCTTTTGTGTGTAAAGCCTGGGTTCATGTAAAGCCTGGTTCTAGAAAAAAGTATTAAGTTCAGGAAAAGGCAAAAAACATCTTTCCCTTGGTGTTCATATCTGACAATAACAATCAAATCCCTTAACATTCCAAGCAGAGGAGAATAAAAAGTGAGTCAGAGAAAAGTGACAAAAGTAACTTACATTTAATAACACAGCATGCTCTAAAAAAAAATTAAATTAAGGTAATGGGTTACAATAATTAAAACTCTATTAAGGTTGTGTTACGGTCACAGTTAACTCACACAACAATTATCAGTTTCAAAAGAAAAACGGACAATGGTTTCCCTTTAATGGTTTCCAGTGAAAGACTTGGGTCCTCCTTTGTTCCTGTCATAATAACTACAGCCACTAAAGGTTGCCTAACAATTCAAATTCAACTGTAATTCAAACTCAAAATAAGCACAATACAATTATAATCAAATTTTTTCAAATAAACAAAGAATTAGCAGTACCATACTCTGGCATACTATGAACCGTTTTTTTTAATCTCGCCATATTGTGAAAGACATCTGTGACTATGTAGCTGGAGGTGTGAAAGAGATTCAACCATGTATCCAGTGTTTACTACTATTGTTGTGCTCATTAGTACGTTTCATGTACAAGTAGTTTTCTGTCTCACTCTGGCTCCAGACCGACACTGATTGGGACCAGATTAGGACTAATGATGCTCATCAGGGTTTACCCCTGTGTGTGTGTGTGTGTGTGTGTGTGTGTGTGTGTGTGTGTGTGTGTGTGTGTGTGTGTGTGTGTGTGTGTGTGTGTGTGTGTGTGTGTGACTGAACAGGCTTAACTGACCTTATTAGAGCCTCTGGGACAGAGAAGCCACTTGACCTTCTACTGGGCCTTCAATTACACACACTCAACCCTGTGGAAACAACCACTGTCACCCCGGGGTCGATGCCCGACTAAAGATGCTTTTTGTTGAGTTGTTTTGATTCTCCTGCTACCACAAATAGTGATTTGATAATGCACCATTATCTAAAAAAATACAGTACAGTATGAATCCATATAAATGCTATCTTATCTCGCTGTCTAAGCTCCAGTGGTGTTTCTAGATGTGTGACAAAAATATCCACTCAGTATAAATCACAGCCCAATGCTCCAAAGCACAAATGCACTTAGAGCAGAAATCCTCTCGAGAAGATGGTTTTCCACTTGCGGATACTGTTCCGTGCACTCATACCACAGGCGTGCACGTGGTTTTGGGGATTAATTTAACTCTAGTCTCGTAGTTTTTGCAGTTCTATGGATGAATCTCCCACATGCTGTTGGATAATCCCTTATAAAGTGTGGACATCTTGTTCTAATGTTACTGTAATGGTATTGTGTTGGCCACTAAAGTCTGACTGTCGGGATATAAAAGTGAACTTCACTGCAGAACTGACAATTAATTGTAGCCTGTGTCTTTCATCCATCTGTGTTTTCATGTTTGTCTTTTTATGCCTCTACGCTGATTCTGTTTTCGGGTAGTCTGTCCATCCGGCTCACGCTTGTGAACATGATATCTCAAGAACGCCTTGAGGGAAATTCATCACATTGAGTACAAATGTTTATGACCTGATTAGAATTTGGTGGTTGAAGGTCAAACTTCAAGGTCAATGTGATGCCACAAAACACATTTTTTGCTTCGTGAAGGCATTTGAGCCTTTGAGAGAATCCTTTCAAATTTGGCACAATTGCTCACTGAGACTCACGGATTAACTGATCAGATTTGTTGGTCTAAGGTCAAGGTCACAGTGACCTCACAAAACATCATCTGTCAAGTCTGCCTTTAGGGAATTTCTTTAAAAAAATCATTAGATTTCAGTGGTCAAAGGAAAAGAAATATGTAAGACTAATATTGCACTGCTATACAATTGACTGTAAAGCAGCGACTGTTTATTTGCATAGTTAAGTGACAAAAAACAGTCAGAGGTTGTGACCATCAATGTTGTAACCAGTGGACCAGTCCTGTACAGTGAGAGCATCAAAGTTGGGCGTTTTTGGTTGTGCAGATTGTACAGTAACACAATGAGGAACTGCAATGCACAACCTTAATAAAGACATACCATATTACCCACTTACACTGAGGCTCTTCCCTAACCCTAACCCCTAACCCTTCCCTAAAACCCTTTCAGTGTGTTTCCTGTAAAATATTATTTGCCTTGCCATTCCTGATTAGGGGAATAGAGATGAGCTTTAAGAGGAAAGCATCCAGAGTCTGAATCCTTGAGGGCTCCTCTGTCCTTCATGCAATGTTTTCTGCCTTTCAAGGTTATTCAGTCGACTATCAGATGGCCACAGTGGAGGGTGTTTGTGTGTACGAGAGCATAATGTGTCTGTGGATCTGAGTGTGTGTGTGTGTGTGTGTGTGTGTGTGCGTGTGTGTGTGTGTGTGTGTAAGCATGCTGAGGTTAAGCAGTATCAGAAAGGTTCAGTGTGGAGCCTCTTATCTCTGTACTGAATAATGCAGTTGGCCAAGGGGCCACAGAGCAGTCAGCCCCCCTCACTCTTTAAATACTCTCTCTTTCTTTCTCCCTCTCTCTCTCATTCTCATAAACACTCATAAATAAACATAGTGATGGTACACACTCACCTGCCTCACAACTAATTATCTTTACTGTGCCTGCATGGCTTGTGTGGAAGAAGAGGAAAAAAAACGAGGCTGAATATTCATCTCACACTTAGTTAATTTGCTTTCCCTATTTTTTTTCAATTGACCGTTTCACCTGAGGTGTAACACAATTCCTATCTGAGCAGGAGACAGAAGTTGTGTTCAATACAACCTACAAAACACAATTAGGATCATTAAATTGTCAGGGCGTTGGGCACTGAGGCAGAGTGAAGGGAATACATGTGCTTATGAGTCAGCCTTCACTTCCATGAGCTCAGAACATCTAATTTGCTCACGATTTACACAACAAGCTTTCAACTCATCTGACCTCCGCGGTTCAGGTTTAAACAAATCAATTGCACACGGAGCAAAGCACATTCAGTGGCATTAATTTGATTATGGTGTCCGGTAATTTGTATATTTGTACCTTCCACACTTTATACATGTGAAGATTTACAACCTGTTCGCTCCTTTATATAAAATACACTGACAGGGATTATTGCATATTTATTACTATTATACAAGCAAGATATTTCTTAACACTGTCAGTCTACGTTTCATCACTCTTGATGTATTTTGTGTCTGTAGCAGGGTTTTGTATCTGTCTGTTTGCAATTATTCATGTTACATTTTCTCCATTATTTATAACATCACTTCATTTTTTATGGAGAGAAATAAGGGTCATTAATATTTTCAGTTTATGAAATGATGTTCAACTTCAAAACCTGCAGCTGCATAAAAGAAAATGTGATTCGCGTATCTGAATGTGATGAATTCTGACGAATTCTAGTTTGTAAAAGTGTATTCGTTTTTCAGCTGTTGAGATATGTTGTACATGTCATTCATCTAAAGGTTTTGTGTATTTGTGCCAGCTCAGATCTAAGTACATGGTTTAAATACAGGGTCAAGGTTTGTAGCTTGTAACTTTGTTGTCATATACACACATAGGAAATTTGTGTATCTCTCTGTCTCATTTTAATCGCGCATACACAAAATATCTCCAAAACAACAAACCTTCTAAGCAACAAAACTTTTTCAGAAATGCACAAAATATTTCTACAGCTGCAAAACTTGAATTTGTCAGACGTATGATTTTTCTCTTTAAGATACGTGTGTACTATTTTTCACAAGCACACAAAAATGTGATTTACAATTGAAGTCTTGGAAAATACAAATAAACATAATTTCATAGATTCAAAAATATTAATAACACTTACTCAAATACGTTATCTTTGCCCATTGTGGTTTTTCTTTTAGATTCCTCAACATGAGCCATTATTCAAAAATATTTTCCAGAGAGCAGGAAATCGTCAATTTCTTGTCAACCATCCTAGTTGGCCTGTAAATCCAGAGCAGAGCATGGGTCTCTTAAGTGCTGGTGTGATTTACTTGTCATACTAATAGAGCGAGACTGTGAGACCTGAAGCAGCGGTTCTTTCATCCTGTACATGTATATTTATGGCACTGGTGCTGGTGCACCCTTAAAAGTAATGGGGGTAAACTCAGAGATAATGTAATAGCAGTTTTAAAAAATAATTAAGTGTATGGGTTCTTTTCAGAGCAGTGTAAGGTAATTATGTTGTGGTGATAACTTTACAACCAACATTTATTTATGGTCCCACAGTCATTGTAAATGAATCAGCACAGAGGCCAAAGCTAAATGGTGGACTGTCTGTATTAATTTTTTTATTCAACAAGTTCTACCGTAAATTTAGCACAACACAGGAGCTGAAAGTGTTTCTCATATTAGCTAAAGTTATACTGTGAGTTCCCTGTGGGGTTCCCACATAAACAAACAGTTAAATTCGGTCAAATAAAGTTTTAATAGTGTTTTATATCCTGAATGGACTCCAGGCTGTTCAGTTTGACAAATATACGTTGCAAGTGCTGCAAAAACACTGAATTCACTGCTGTAGTAAGATGTGTTGATCACACATTGCTATTTTACTATTTAGCTGTAGTCTATGGAGCGGGTAAAACCTTTTTTCCCGTCTGCGTAGAGTCCAACGATCCCTTTCTTTTCTCCCATTTTTTTCATCCCATTTTCTCTTCTTTCTTTCGTGCATTTAACTCAAATAGCGACACCAGTTCTATGAACGGAATATGTAGCGGAATAGGGGCTCAATGACAAAAATCGAGCTCTATAGCACTACTAGTGGTCATAAATTCCATAGTGTACCTTTAATTAAATGGACTTAAGTCACGGATTATCATATCATTAACCACTGTGTCTGCGACAACCCAACAGCAAAATAAACTTGGGCCCTCACAGTCATCTGTTTCTGCACTCCTCACACAGGACTGTGGATGGATTGGTGCACATAACTCTAAAAGAAAACATACCATTAACAATAACATTTGATACATTCATTCATATGAAGCAAACAGTGTAAGGTCTGATCTCCTGCGCTCCATTTCCAAAACGACGATCGGTCCTGGTGCAGGAGTTCACAGCTGCAGCAGAGGCAGCGTTGAATCATATTACTCCTGGATACTGACACTCGACTACTGTCTGACTCACGTCCATGAGCACAGAGAGGCTCGCTCTGTAGAGCCACTTGTGTTCATTTTGCAGAGATGGCATGAGTTGACTGAATGACCTCAATCATATCAGCATGAGTTCTTTTCTTCCTATGTGCATGTGAGAGTGTGGGAATTGATGCCCGCCAAACAAGTGACACTAATCTAATGGCTCACGCCCACTCACTGATCTGGTATCTGCCCAATTGAAGCTGCAGAGTGACTCAGACCCCTTGTCTGGCAGGAACAATGCAAATCTTTTTAGGGATAATCAAATTTGTATTTCATACCCTGTCCTCACTACATAATTGTGAACCCCATTACAAATTGATGCATGTCAACAAGCACCCAAACCTGGTCAGGAGAGCGTGAGCAGGGAGCGCAGAAACAACAGCCAGTGTAGTATGAGAACTGTTGCAGGAAACTGGGTGATGTGCTTGGGAGCTTATCAGCAAACTAATAGGAATCCCAGACTGTATATAAAGATGGACGACATGGCAGCTCCACAAAAGTCCAGCCAATACGTCCCGATCGCCTCCTGGTGGCTGTCTGGAGTATAGGTAAATCCTGCCTTCTCCATGTTCGTGGATGGGTCCCAAATTAAACGTAATATTTTTTTCTCAAAGATGGTCTTTGTCATTTAAGGGAGTTCTTATCACACTTATGTATGTTCAAGTGTTCATTTTTCTGTTGTTTAGTTTTGATTAGTTAACAAATTGAAACACCATAATGGACAGCTGAGCTCACGATTGGTCAAGTGCTTGTATTGGAGGGACCTCGCTACCTTAACGATCGAACCTGCGGCAACTCTACGAATGCACCAGACGGCAAAGTTCATATCCAGGATATTTTGGCTTCATTTCTGGATAGAGGGAGGGAGTGGAGATATGTTGTCCATCTTTCTTGTTACAGTCTACGATAGGAATTCAGAGAAATAAACAGGGCAGAAGGGGGGTCCGTGGACAACACACGCTATGCAAACCAGGGCATGATTAACCCTGACTGGGTCGACATGGGCGAGGATGTGTGATTGTTGAAGACCAGATACAGCTGGAGACCTCAGGCTACATCATGTGATAGGAGGGACGGAACAAGTGGCTGCAATAAACTGCCAAGGAGGTTATCTTTTCATCAGCTTTTGTTTGCTTGTTAGTTTGTACCATTACACATAAACTACTGGGCGAATACCACGAAAAGTTAGAGGAAGGATGTTGTATGGGTCAGGAAACAACTCATGGAATTTTGGTGCAGATCCAGATTTTTTATCCTTTTCACAGGGATTAGTTTGTGGATCTTGATGAAAAAAAATCCCGTTGTGCCATGATACAACTCCTCCCATTGTCAACAACTGATGAGCACACGCTCAATGTCTGGTTTCACAACCAAACAATGTTTTTGTCTAAGTAATTTGGTTTTCTCTTTAGGTGTTAAGTCTACCATGAACGTGTTTTGCTTGACTGAACAAACCAAAGCACATGCAAAGACATTTCCTTTTTAACACTGAGACTGAAGTGACAACATCTCAGAGAAGGGACAGAACTATCAGCTTGTGCCACAGAGCGATGACCATGGATAAAACCATCCTCATCATTTTTTTTTGTATTGCCGTTGAGGCCGAAATAGGAAAACACACATATATAAAGAAAGATGAGAAATGGAGAAAAGCTCAAGCTTATTGTAGAAAACATTACAGTGAGCTTTCGTTTGTTGGCAGCCAGATGGATCAAGACAAGCTCATAAAAGCTGCAGGTGAAAACACCCCTGTCGGATGGATCGGTCTCCACCGAGAGCGCGACAAAATCACCCACTGGAAGTGGTCCGGAGGGGGACACCTCACATACGAAAACTGGCTTAGTGGTAAACCAGATAATTATAAGGGAGTAGAGGACGTTGTAGGACTCTTGGATAATGGGAAATGGAATGATGATTGCATGGAAGAATCCAAGCATTTTTACTGCATCAAAAATTACCGTGGTGAAAATTAGGAAGTCCTGGGAGGAGGCTTTGGAGCACTGCCGAGGGACACAGACCGAACTCCCCAGCCTGATCTCGAAATTGGAGCGTGTTCAGGCCCAGAACGCGATCCAGCCAGATGACTTCACTGTTACCTGAATGACCGCTGGCTGTGGATTAACAACGACTCTCTGACATTTGAGGATTGGCCCCAAGGAGAAGCTCAAGACCACCAGTGTCCAGTGCAAAAACGCTGTGGCGCTTTAACCAAGACGGCCGCGTGGGAGAAGTGGGACTGTCAGGAGAAACTGAACTTCATCTGTGTTTGAGAAATTCACAATATTATATCTGGTAAATAAGCCTAAACTTATTTAAAACTTTCAATATGCTCTTCATTCAGAAACTGCAACATATAGAATATAGGCCAGTAGCTGTCAACAGACACAAAATGTAGTTAATACAAGTACAGATACTATTTAAATGTCTAAAGATGTAATATTAAAGACATAAAAGAATTTTTCATTGCTCATGTGTTGTGCTGCTTTTATTTTATTTTCTGGCAACTGTACCTGGACACTTGTAATTTAGGGAATAGAGAATAAAAAAAAAAAAAGCAAACAGTAAAAGTTGTGTAGCGTTGGGTTGTTTCTAAAAAACAAATTGTTCATTCTGTTCGAGGCTGAGGTCAGTCTGAGGACATTCTTTTGTGAAATAAATGACAGGCTTTGTAAATTCATCACGCTGACAGATTAAAATATCTCTCCGTCAGCAGCTGTCAGCACCACCTGAATTCGCATGCAACGCACCGCGACCACAAACACTCAGGTGTGCTCCTGTGTAATGACGGAAAAATCAACTCCAGTGTTGGGTTAATCTTTGATGCCCCGTGTTGTGACACTTAAAAATAATTGCATCGCTCAGTGAGCAGAATTCATCATGAACAGATAATTATTAGGAATCCAAATCAGAAATGTCATCATGTCATGTCATCTTTGCCTTTTGCCAATGTTGGTGTACACGCCAACATCACGCCAACATCCCACCGCTGCCAGTGGACGTTCCTGCCACGCATTTGGTTCACCTCTCATCTGCAGTTGAAGTCAATCCCATCCATAACTTCACACACAACGAAAGGGTAGATTGCTCCGTTTCCATCCCATGATAATCCGTAAATTGGCACTATATATTTGCATGTGCTACATTTACCATCTCATACTCCCTCTACCCCCTTTTCCCCCCCATTTCCCCTCGTCTTATTTTCTTTGTCGTGCACACGAGGATAAATGCCCCTTGTTGTTGACTGGCTGGAATAGTGCTAACTAGCTTGTCCCGGCTACTTTTTCATGGAGGAACACTGGATGTTTTTTCACACACACTCAAAACCGACAGCTGTGGCTCAGGAGGGGGAGAGCGGGTCATTCACTAACCAGCAGGTCAGTGGTTTGATCACCGGCTCTTCCAGTCTGCAGGCCGAAGTGTCCTTGGGCAACACACTGAACCCTAAACTGTCAGAGTGTGAATGGTGTGTGCGAATGCGACTTGCAGTGAAAAGCACTTTAAGGGGTCGTTAAGACCAGACATGCAATATAAATGAAGTCCATTACCATTTACAGCCAGCAGAGATATTCACTATATTTGATTCGGAGGCCCTGTTCAGAGATCTGATGACAAGTGGACAGCGTTAAGTTCATCTGTTTACACGTAGAATTAAAATGTGTCCTGATTGTGTCTCCCTTGATTGCTTGTGATTGGGTCTCAGTTATCCACTTTATATGCAAATAAACACGTACGTCATTTTGTCTGTGCCCAGACCAAATGATGTTGTTTCTACCCAGTCTGAGTTCACAGATGTGTGCGATGCCACTTGTGAGACAGAAATCAAGTAGACTCAAGAGGGACTGAATGAATGAATGTGCGCAGCTGCAAAGAAAGATGATGTGGTGGCGTCGTATGGAGCCTGAGAAGTGTAAAAAGATGTTATAACGTTGAGTCTGCGGTCCTTCATATGAGGCCAAGGATGAATTTGGGTTCACACGGCAAAAAGAATGCGGCCACATCCATCGCAGACCACCTCCCAATGTGGTTTGAGTGATCAGATCGCAAGACGCATTGAGGACGCATTTGGGTGCGTTCAGAGCTTAGCGTTGACCACTTGTGATCAGATCACTCAGGACGAATTTTAATTCCAGGTCTGAACGGAGTCAGGCTGTTTTTGACCTGAATCACTTACTTTACTTTTCAACAAATGATTCATACATTATCTACTCGGCGCACCTCATTATTTGTTTTTCCTTCTTACAATAGTAAATTGAATAAATGGCTTGTTTATTGTTGCCACTAAATTAGAGGAAAGGTAACACCAAGGGAAAGGTTTCATTTGACAGACCAACAGATGTATCTTCATTGATTTCAGACATGTGTAATCAGATGGAACAGAAAACTCCCTGGCAGCTGCTGAGGCTGGAAATCCCGGCTCTCACTGCTCTTCATCACCCAACTATTAGGTTAGTTTTTGTGTGCGTTCACCTGTGGTCTGCCTCCTACAGCTCTACGGTTCTCAGAGCGAAAGGAGGAGAAGAGCTGCCAAGAATCCTTCAGCACTGTATATTTCTCTTCTCTCTCTCTCTGTCTGGCAAAGGAGGCCTTGACACAGAGATCAAATACTGCAGAGCTGGTATTTAAGCCTCCTATTGTTTGCTTTGTGCACGCTCAAAATAAATACTGTATGAAACACTCCTCACAGTCATCACACAGCATTACAATTCATTAAACCTCTACTTATACCCACAGACACTCAAACCCTAAAACATTTTCTGTAAAAAGCACAAAAGTATTCAAGTACATTCAACACTTAACTACACTGGCCAATCATTATGTTATTGAATACTTCTAGCTTTTCAATTCATTAATTCCTTCTTATGTTTATGTATGTTCCCCTATGTTTCCATTTCTGCAAAGAGAAAATAAAATATTTTGGATGTCTCAAGGTGTTCATCGAGTGGTGTAACTAACCAAGGCCTTCCCTCCAACTCATCCCCTTCTGCACTAATCACTGGTGCAAGGCCTCAACCAATATGAGAACAATTTCTGCTTCCCAAGGCAGCTTGCAGCTCTCTGAGATGCTCCCCATACTTATTTTATTTACTTACTCATTCATTACTATATTTAGAAAATGTAAAAGATTCACAACCCAAAGTCACTCCCGAGCTCATTTTTCCTCTACTGTTAAAAGTTTATGAGGAGGACAATTAAGATCAACTCCAGACTAATGATCTCAATGTGGTTCAACCCCTGTGATTTATCCATCCATCCGTCATCTTTACTGCTTATCCTCCAAGGGTAGCAGGGTGAGCAGGAGACCCAGCTGACATTGGGCGAATTAAGTCATAATTACCTCCACCAAGGAGGTTGAGTTTTCATCTGCATGTGTTTGTTTGTCTATCTGTCACTTAGTTAGAAGGATTGTGCATTAAAAGAAAACAATCAGGATCTGGGGATGGATCCATTTTTTTTACTTTTCACATCGTGAGATAGGACGTTTTTCACACTTTCATTGATTTCTCAGATAATAATTCATGGATTTTGATGAAAACGATTTAGTCGTACCATTCCATTTAATATTATCTACGGAGGCAATGTACCACAAAAGCAAAAAAATCAATTGAAAACATTTCACAAGAATGAAATATCAAGAATTATGCATAATGAAAAAAATGGGGGTAAAGCAATTAAAGGTATAAAGTCAAACACAAATGGCAACAGGGTTTGATACCACATGAACCACATGAGTCTATCTGGCCTTGAAACATTGTCCTTGTTCGAAATGTGATGTGTAGGTAAAAAATCTTAAAGGACGCAATCCATAATATTTTGTGTCCTTGGGAATCAGAAATCCTCGTTCAGACTCAGCACATGGAATCGAGGGATGTGGTTGGTTACAACTTTCAGACATGCACTGAAGTCCATACATTTCCCTGAATTTTTGTGGAGCTTCTGTATGTAAAAAAACTAATATCTGTTAAGTTTAAGTTTTAAGTTTTCCAATCTAGTAAAATGTCTGGACAATACGCGGAAAAGTCACAAAGAGCGAGTGGGTGCATTGGTGACGCTTCTAACTTGTGGGCGGGCGCAAAACTGAAAAAAAAGAATGCAAACATCTCAGGGTGAAAAAGAGTAGAAGATAATAACAAAGATGAATAACTCTCAACTTGGAGAGACAACAAGGTCTGAGAGCTTTTGATGACGCCTTTGTTGATGTGCTCTGAAAAAAAACAGGTTATTTCCACTGCAGAATTTATCGGCATGTCGTGCCTCCTGCATGCTCTACCCAGACGCCACCCCTCGCCTGAATGTTCTGGAAATGTTTTTGTGAACGCGTCTTACCTGAATAATCTCCTGCTGCGTTCTTCATATGTGAAAGGTGAAGTCATTCGTGAAAACGGCTAAAGAAACTGAGAGATGGTGTTCTGTTTCTGTATCCAACTGATACACCATTGCAACAATCCAATCTTTAACAATCCATGACACAGAAAAGCTTTGTATTTATCATGCTACTTAACCCCTGACATTCACGGATCACACCAGTTCATATACATGCTTGAGAACCTGTGACATATTACTGCCTCACTCTAAAAAAAGTGGTGTGCATGTATTATACGATTTTTTTGGTAAGCAAAAGACGGCTGCATTGTCCTTGATACATTTCTGGCCTCTCAGGGTTGCTGCTTCTGTAAGTAGCTCAAGGTGTCAGGGTGAGTGGAATAGCCTGTTTTTCTCAGAGGCGGTTCTCTGTCTTCATTTTAAATTAAACATCCCTTCTCCAGCTCATAAATTTGCTTACATACCCCTCACATGCACACCAGCCCCGGTGTCTCGTAAGAAGTTTGTTCGTTCACTGATTTATTCATGCCCTTCTGCTCAAAATTTGTCTCAGCGCTTCGCTCAAATATCAAATTCACAGTGAAACTCAATACAGGTACAGTACACACTGTAGGTATAATGTGAAATACATGAACAAGCAATTGCCTCAAATCAAAAAATGTTTCCCCCGCTGAGGGATAAGTCCTGTAAGGTGTTGTAGGAATCGTAGCAGGAGCAAAGGAGGAAGTGAAGTCAAAAAACTGTCAAACTTTAACACTGGAGACTGTTCTTTTCTGTTTTCAGCATGACCACGATCAGTTTTTAACCTTAGAAATTGTGTTTATCATTGCATCCATGATAAAGAAGCCCCTCTAACAAAGCACTTAAATTAACCCAAACAATGATCTCTTCTTAACCTAATCAAACTTTAATCAGTGCTTCATCTACTGATATCTTCTTCAAACAGTTATAGATGGCACAGATAAATGATTGAGAGCACAGGCTCAGTACATATTTTGTTATTTAATTTGATCTGATTTCTGGTCAGTGAAATCAAGCTGCAGCTCCTGGTCCACCTGCTCAGCTCACCATGACAAGTTTGACATCAAAATATGTCGAGGAGGTTGTTTTCACCACTGTCTGTTTTTATCCAAGATTAAAACTAAAACTACTGGACAAATTGACACAGAACTTGATGGAAGGATGTGGTGTGGGTTATGGAAGAACACATGAAATGTTTGTGCAGATCCCGGAATTTCTTTCACTTTATTTAACATTTCATGATTGGGCAGTTTTCAAAATTTCCAGGCACATTTTTGAAACTGATATCTATGAGTGTGTAAATGGTCCAGCTTGATGAATTTAAGGGCACTGTCGGACGTTGGCCCGAGGTATGTGCTCTACTGAGTGTTATCCTACTTTATTGTGTGATCGGTAGTTGGCACTCAATGATAGACTTCTGAAATCTAGCTCATAAAAACATTAAGGGGATGGAGAAGATGGATAAATGAGAATATTGATACCATTCTCATCAGCTTAGCATAGCATAAAGACCGGAGAGATTTAGCGTTGCTAGCTAGGCTAGTTGTTTCCCGGTGTGCTAAGCTAAATAAAGAGGCTGCTTACGCTAAATTTAAATTCACTATATAGGGTCAAACTGTTCTTTATGTGTCCCATCGAATACCAAAGGTAAATTTGAACTGCATTGTCCCTCCATGTGCCAAGTCGTATCAGACGTGTAGTGCCCAAAAAAATAAAGCATTCAGTAACCTAGATGATCAAATAGCCTCTTTAGATTTTCACTTCATTTCCTCCGTAATTGAAATTTGATGAGCTTCAAGCCTCTGAGTCACTATCACGGCAGCCTAATGTGTTCAGCTACTCCAGCCGACCATGTGTGGGCCTTTTCTCTGCTCCTCGTGGACAAAAAAATAATGCTGTGAACCTGTCAGGCAAGACACTCTGCAGAAAGAGAGCATTCCAAGGGAATTCCTCCACCACAACAGCGATGGAAGCAGATGGGAGTAGGAAGCTGAGAAGCTGCATTTATCTTCATAAGACCCTCATTCCGTCAGGGTAGAGGGTGCAGGGAAGAGGAAACAGACGAGAGGGAAATCAAGGATGGAGGGAGAGGAGGGAAAAGAGAGATGTGGGTTATCTGTAAATGTTTCAGACTGAGATATTTGTGCTAGTCTGCCGCTGCTGAAGGAAGGTTGGGTTCGTTGTCAGTTTGCAGAGCATCTCCATGACGCTTGAGGAGAAAAGGATGTGGGAATGTGAGAAATGAAAAGATTTGATAGATGAGGAAAGGGACAAGGAGAGACGTAGCCAGAGAGGGTGGGATGCACAGCTGGGAATAGAGGGTAAGAGAGGGGAGGGGGCTCAGGAGTAACAAGGGGGCTAAGGAGTGGATGAAATGTAAGTCAGCACAGCGTTATTGTCATTACATTAGCAGACAATTAAGATAATGTAAATCTAAGTATACACTGAAAGACGAGTATAAAATACGGAAAAAAATATTTTGACAAGGCAAAATAATTTGTGTGTCCTAATGTTCACACTTAACATAATACGTACATATTACGTGTAACAACAGCATCCTAGTGACTGTCTGAGGCTGTACTTGGGCACAGGCGTAATTTGAGCTAAAAGCTAATGTGAGCATGCTAACATGTTCACAATGATAATGCTAAAATGCTAATAAGCTGATAATTCTTTAAGCAGGGATAATGTTTACCTTTGAGATGTAAACACCCAAGAAGTTTAAGTTAGGCTGGGTCCACTGCAGTGTCATTCATGTAAGTAGGTGTGTGTCTGCAGCTTTAAGACTTCCTGAAATCTCTTTGGTCTCGCTGGCGTTGAGGCTGTTTTAAGAGCACCGCGCTGCAAAGGGCTCATCCCATCAGCACCGTGGTGTCATCTGAAACATAATGATGGTGTTTGGAGTTTTAGAGAACAAGCACACAGTCACGCCAGAGCAAAATAAAGAAGGGGGCCCCAGCACACGCCCATGAGGAGCTCCTGCCTGTGCTCAAGGTTAAGATGGGGTGGGGGGGGTGTTAATAAGCAAAGAGTGCGTGATGGTCAGCGTAGAAGAAATGTTGTATGGAAAGGTTTTCGATACAAGAGGTGAGATGTTCAAAGATTTCCTGGAGGAGTCATCCATCAAAAGTAATTTGTTCTTGTTACACTGTGCTCCAGCGCTACACTGTGGTGAATATTTGAGGCAGGTAAATGCATGGCTAATCACTGCTTTAAGGGAGCTGAGAAACTATGAACTGATTTGTATGCATGGACTGAGCAGCACATTTGCCAGCAGGCCAGTATATGTCTCCAGCCGACATTAGATCATTTGTTTTTTCAGTGTAAATTTGAATGTAACTAGATATTTATTACTGAGGGCTAAAATAAACATCAAATAAACATACACTATACATCCTCCCCACACGGCAGTACATGTGACACAAGCTTCCATATTTATGCTCTTAAAATCTAATATTCCCATATGGGAAAGGAAGGATCAAGCAGCTGGCCAAAGGGTAATCCCCCACCTCCCAGACGAGCAGGATAATTTAGGCTTACAAGTCTTCAGGCAGTGCTGCTCCTCTACCTGGGAAAAGCTTTTTCCTTCGCTGTCAGTCGGCTGCTGTGAGCTCCAGTAAACTGCTGGGGTGGGGGGGTGGGGGGTGCAGTCTAATCAGGAGACCATGGGTGATGGGAGACAAGAGCGTGCAGCGAATAAAACCGGGTTCACAAATGCCGCACTCTGTCTGTAAAAAGACAAGAGAGAGGGGGAAGAGGTGAAGAATATAGGTAAGGTGAGTCTGAGAGGTTTAGTATAGGAAATGAATTGGGGGGGGGGGGGCAAATAGGGTTGGCGGAGAGAACCAGGTGGATGTGGAGAGATGAGTATCCCTCATTAGCTCTGCCACCTACTCACAGTCTGTTGATAAGAGTTTAATTAAAGATCAGGGATGCTGAGCGAGTGAAGGACGGAGGATGAAGCAACAAAATATTGAACAGTGATGTAGCCGTGGGTGCTCACATGAAATCATCTGATATAGATATGATCGTGCAGACCTGTAACCCAAGAACGGGTGGGAATGATATTCTTTGGGTTGATGGGTTTCACGGTCTGTTGGGCTTTCCTGTGTCTGCATTTCTTGCCAAGTATTAAATAAAATATAAATCTTTTTTGTAACCTGTGGTGTTTGGCTCCATCTTGTGGAGATTTAAGGAAAATCAGTCAGGTTAATGGGAAAAATTATTTTGAAAAGTGGATAGATACTGATGTTTTGACAAGATGTTGAAAACGATTAAATCCCAGAGCTAGAATGACACTCAGCATTAAGGCCCAACAGCTCCCTTATGAAACCACATTTAAATTCACATTGATCCAGATTTTATTGGATCTGCACCAAATTGCCCACACTCATAAATATCTGTCCCCTAAACATGCTTGATTTTTTTTCAGCAAGATCCATGAATTATTCTCTGAGAAATCAATGAAAATATTGAAAAATGCCCTATCTCACAATGTTAAAAAAGTGAAATAAAAACTTTCTTGGATCCGACCCCTGATCTGCACCGAAATTTGATGATTTCTTCCTTAAGCCATACCGCAGCCTTCCAGCAGGTTTTGTGGTAATCTGTCCTGCAGTTTTTGCATAATCCTGCTAAATGAGAGACAAATGCAGACAAAAACATAACTTTAACTGGCGTATAGGTAATTAAAGGGTTAATCAAAGACAGTTACGTTCTTGGAAACCATTCTCATAGGAGAATATAAGTATGTAATTCATTATTTTTGTTCCACAACTTCCACCAGGGGGAGAAATTCCTCTCAAGAATTAGTTTTTGACTCTGCCAGGCCATTTCTCCTCTCCAGAAAGCCCAGTCCTGCTCTCTCTCTTACATAACTTTACGATACTTTGTGAATTTGAACTTCACAGTTCATTAACACAGGAACCACATGTTGTTGCCAGATTTAGCACATATCCCATTACACATTATGATATTATAGAAGGAGTGTGGCGTGTGGCTTATGCACACAAACCCAGTCTCACCCGTAGCTTTCCCAGGCTTTTCTGTGTCTGACCGGGAAAGACAATAATACATAATTGCGCTATTGTTTTACTGTTTCAAATGACACACAAACACACTCCTTGGTGTCACCCTTAAAACTCACACATGAATGAGGTTCCCATATGCTTAACTTTCTTTCCACTGCAGCAGCAGAGAAACCGTGCCGTTTAAGGACCCTGTCACCACCACTCGCACTCTTTCTTCCTCCCTTTTCTCTCTCTCAGGACCTTTCTCCACAAGGCTCAATTTCATGCTACCATTTGGATAATTGCATTGGAATTATATTATGTAACGTGTATTTCTATATGTCTGTCTGAACGTACTTATGTATTTTTTCTAAATATATGACCTTAGTATCTTGTAATTTGGTTCATGTGACCTTAAAAGTGGTGCGGGTTGAAATACCAGCAGTCTGTTTTTGTGTGAAATACCATACAGCCAGACTGCCAGACCCCATCAGGGCAGACCAGACCAGGCAGCGGGAAACTTGTGCACTCCTCCCCTTGAAACAACAAACTCTCTTACCATGAAACACCTGTCACCCCCTCCTTCTCCACACGTCTACTCCCCCTTTGCCTTCGCTTCTTTCTTCTTTCTCTCTCTCACACCACCCTCTTACCTTCTTTTATTCACTGTTCTTTCCTTAGACCTGAAAGATATATAGAAGACTTCTTCATTGAAATGTCTCAAAACAATTAGACCTATGTTGTAAGCTATGTTGACTTGTTTAGTTCACTTTATCCTAAATGTTGATGCTCAAACCCAGAGAAATTCACAATGTAATTCAAGGTAACAGGTTCATTCAATGTTTCATTTAGTCACATCTCCTGTACTTGTGGCTTTGCCTGTCTAACTTTCAGGACAAACAACGTATGGCAAAGGAAAAACACACTAGTATCCCAGTTTGAAAGTTCAAGTCAATATGTGTGTTTCAATCCAGAGGCTTTATCTTTCGGAGGCTGCATTTAAAGACTGATATGACTACACTGTCCTATGTCAGAGGCTTCTTCAAATGCTCAGACAATTGCTTCCCAACATCCCAGAGAAACAAAGGCTCCAAAGGATCCATTCTTCCTGGCCCAACCAATCCTAAGACTTATTGGCGTTAATCCGTTTTTCAAAGAGGTTGTGGGGCCGGCAAGTGACGGGCCGCCTCAACTCAATCGAACAGCCAACGGCACACATGTTAATCAGAAGGTAGATTTAAATCTGCGGTGTTGGTGAAGACAACAGCTCCGTACGTTTAAGAACACCCAACTACAATTTAGACATTCTTTTTCTTTTTCTTCAGAAAAGTTTCCCTAAAAAGCCTGGGCTGTGCAAGAGCATTTGTTAGATGTCTGTTACTAAAACGATAAAGACTTAACAGAAATAACCATAGAACTTCTCTCAGACAAGTGCTTGCCTATAGTAAATCGTTCCCCTATCTTAAAGTGACAGGTCTACTTCATCACAGAAGACTAGTTTTACATCTCCGGGGCTCCTCCGCTGCTTCCTCTTTTGTTCAGCATCAGTGGAGAAGCTGAAAACAGAAGCAGTCACAGGACTTTTCAGAACTCGGCCTGCACCGTGACCACCAGTGGATTAAAATGGATGGGCCGTGACTTTGTCTGTAAGGTCACACCATTAGAGTGGTGACTGACAGCTTCCTGGGGTGGTTTCCTTTTTTAAATTGAGAGTCATGACTCCAGGCCACAACCTCTGCTGTGTTTTTTCAGTGAAACAACAGTCAAACAGGTAGCTGCAGTGCACAGAGGGATGAAGGTTGTGAAAGAGGGCTAACCAGGCAGCTAGATGGATTTCTTTCAAGTAGATTCAGTAAGAAAACACTGCCAGCTATGTCAGTTAAGATTTCATATTTTTCTAACTTTGTTGTGTGATTCAGGAGTAGTTCTTCGGCTTGTTATGTTCCTTTAACACAACTCTCTCTACCATGGTCATATCTGTTAAATATGAGGCTGTTGCCAGGATACCGCTAGTTTAGCTTAGCATAGAGACAGGAAAGAGCGAGCCTGGTTCTGTCCAAAGGTGATCAAATCTGTCAACCAGCACCTGTAAAGCTCACTTATTAGCACATTATACCTTATCACTACCAAACAAAGTGTAAATTATTAAGAGTTTCAGAATCATGTGCTTTGCTTTTTCTTTGCTGGGGGCATCGACTGTTATGAATGGCTGCCTTTCAACTGCTGCCTGTGAAGACATGTTGTCCAAAAGGTGGTAAGCTGCTGGCTAGCCAGCTAATAATTAACTCCAGGTAGCACTTGTCAGTCACAGTAGCTGTCCTTCTTTATCCATGATTGAGATTGATTTTGAAATCACTGTAACTGCCAAGCTATTTACTCTGGTAAGGGACACATGGTTTTACTAGGATTTAAATCAGCTGGTGACACAAAAATCGCCAATCTGCCAAAAGCTGGTCAAGATTCTGTGGATGTTCGCTGCGTAATTAACTCATGGTCCTCTGTCTCTCCCTTGTTGGGAGTTATTCATGTTGTAGCAGCTGCAGGAGGACAGAGATAAGACCTGTCAAATCACCATCAAACTGCAAGAGCATCACTTGGCAACAACCATTTAAACACCCATCATCTGTCACATGGCACAGTCTAAAGGGTCTTAGGTGAAGAAGAGGGTCATCCATCTGTAGCACGCGTTATTCTTGTCACACAGTCTGCAGTACATTGTAAACTACAACGGCACTTTTGGTTGAGCGTATACCTCCACTAGGGCCTATAGCATTCCCCTCATGAAACACCATTTGAATGCACTAGATCAGGACTTTTATTTGGATCTGAACCAAATGCACATACTCATAAATATCAGTCCTGCTTTATTCTTTAAGAAATCAACAGAAATGAAAAACATCTCACAATGTTAAAGAAAATGAAAAAAAATTAATAATCTGGATCGACCCACTAACATGGATCAGCAAAAAAATTGAATGGGCTCTTCTTTGGATCATGCTCCACTCCTCAGTATTCTTCTGGGTAATCCTGTTTAATAACAGCAGATACTGACTGAAACATAACCTCCTTGGTGGAGTTAAATACAGTGTATGCCATCTCAAAAGACATCAACAGAAAGGTAAATACATTTTAAATACGAACATTATAAAAACATTCAGACCAAAAAAAAGATGATTTGAGCAAAAGTAACGTACAGTGTAGAAAGAGGTAGAATGTACGTATAGGGTTAAAAGTGAATCTGGACACGGCATAAATATTGAGAAATATTTGTTTATTTACCAGGCAAAGTGCATAATACTGTGTACTTTTGCTCAAGCTATCAAAAAGCTAGTATTTATCTGACACAACTTGCTGAGAGCCAACAGTGATGCATGTTTACCTTTTTTAAGCCTGAAACTGAATATGGGGTGTTGATCATTACCTCCTGGCTGAGAATTAGGTTTAACTATTCACCAGCACAGAGAGTTCCCAGCAGCTCACATAAACACAGCCCATGTGAGAAACCATGTTAGATGTTTGGCCTTTTTAAGTCCGAGCCAGAAATGTGCAAGTATGGACATTCATAGCAGGAACCTGACTTCCAACCCTCTGCATATCGCATTTCTTTCATCAAAGGAGTTCTCTGTGTTGGGGCAGGTGTGGCTGAAAACCATAAACCTGTGGTTGAGGAGGAAGACAGCGAGGAGGTGGAGGTGGAGGAGGAGGAGGCCAGCCCTCATGTGAGTTGCCCTTAAAACAATAATCCTTCTTTCACCCTCGACTCCGCCGACCGTTCTTTCCAAGTGATCGTATCCTCATCATTCCCATGTCAGCACCATGTGGTTAGAAATAATAGTCAGAAAGAGCCAGGCCACCTGAATTCAAGATGAAGCTCATGGAGAGCAAAACAATCAATATCTACATATAAAAAGTATGGAAAACACATTTTCTCAGTCGGTGATGGAAACCGACAAAGTTCTCTCTGTCTCTGACAACGGCTATTATCTTACTATTTTCTTAATGCACTCCACTTTAATTTTCTGCCCTGGCACCTACATTAGTCTGGAAAAACAGAAGGACTTCCTCCCCCTTCTCTTTCTTTCTTTCTTTCTTTCTTTCTTTCTCCCCCCCCCCCCCCCCCCCCCCCCCCCCCATAGGTGGAGGTCTTAACCCCAGCTGAATATATTTACTTAGTGTTTGGAGAGCGGAGGCCACAAAAGCAGGAATGTGCCTAAGTGTGACTTGAAAGCGGCTGCTACATTTTAATTTTTAACCCATAAAATAAATACAGAGCGGGTCCTGCAGATTTTTATGAATGGCCGCATTCACATCCAAAAAAACACGCCCACCAATCAGAAAGCGACCCTGGTGATAGGGACCCGCCCACGTGGAAACGGTCCTGGGCTGTTTTCCTGCGCGCTGATTGGTCAGAAGTGTGGCTGGGGGCGTGGTGTCACCAAGGCTCACAGTGGGTATAAAGAGTTTAAGACAGTTTATTCCGGTAGAAGGACAAGGACCAAGGTCCGAATAGAGACAGATAGCCAGAGAACAACTACCTGAGACAGACATTAAGAAGACAGTAGTTTGATCTCAAGGTTTTGTATTTATTTATAATTTTTGCTGAACATCTTCATAGGATAATTATGGCATCACTGATCTACCTGACTGTACTGACAACAGCCGTCATCACACAGGTAAGATTTTCATGTTATGTTGTTATTTTGAAGTTCAAAATGTTTAAATTGTTAAGAATGTTCAAAATATTCTTTGACCTCCAGCACAAACAACTCCTTATGAAAAGTATTTATATCAAAGGTTTCAGCCATGTGTCGACTTTTAATGGCATCTTCATCATATGAACTGCTGAAGATCTCAGTCTTAGATCTTAGACTTATTGGTGTTAACTCGTTTTTCAAAGAGGCTTAGTCTTAAAACAAATAAAAAGTCTTGGGTGGGGTTGTATCCTTTATCCTCATCTGTGCTTTGTAATAACAATGAACCCAGTCCCTCTGAAGTTGCCTGTCCTTCCTGGTAATAAGCGTGTCTACTCATGTCTTACTTTCGCAGCCACAGTGACATGTTGATTCCTACGGAGTGGAACAAGTTGGCTCTAGTGCCGCTGCGATGACTCAAATCGTGAGGCAGCAGTCGACTGGTCACAAACCCTGCAGCTGTCTAGACACTCAGGGACGAGTGGCCAGCAGTAACTTAACTTTTACTGCACCGCACTGCTTTGTCTGTGGAGGGATTCAAAATGAGAAAACCCTGAGGAGGATAAATGTGCCAGAGCTCCACCACACACTTTGATGTTGGAAGAAAAGCTGAAAGTGGTGCACTGAACACCCCTGCTGAGGATTTAAACTCTCCAGTTATTGTGTGTGGTTTTTCTTTAATCAAGTGGGTGTTGGCGTTGCAAGACTTTCAACATTTTGGTAAAGAACTACAGGTGTTTGATGAGCATGTATGTGCAGTCTTTTTCTCTCCATATTTGTTGAAAACATAACATGACCTTGACACTAAATCATGTGGGTCTTTCTCTGATGACGTGACCTCCCCCTCTGCTTCCTCCACCCCCTCATCCCTCCAGGTGACTGCTAGCTGCCCTGCAGTGTGTGACTGCCCTGCAGAGCCTCTGGTGTGCCCTCCCGGGGTAAGCGCTGTGCCAGATGGATGTGGGTGCTGCAAGGTGTGTGCCGCACAGCTCAACCAGGACTGCAGCCCCATAAGGCCTTGTGACCATCACAAAGGGCTGGAGTGTAATTACGGCAATGATGTTGCCATGGACTGGGGCATCTGTCGAGGTGAGGGAGGAAGGAACAATGTAAAGTTGGCAGGGGAGGAATTTCACTAAGATCATAGCTGACTTGTGCCTAGTATGGAGAAATATTGTATTTGGTGTGAGGTGTCCTATATTTAAAATGAATACGGTGAATGTGATACTTTATATAAAAGTTAAAAGGCCATGAAACTTGTCTAGTAACGTAGAAAAGACGTCAAGGATAGGGATATTAATTTAGCCTCCTTTCCATTAAGTCAAAGGCATCACAATTTGGGAATCAAGGAAGGTGTCACGCTACACGTAGTAGATGTTTTATGGCTTATGTCAGGGGGTTTCAGAGATAAAAATACACCCCCCCATCTGTACCATGCCAGTGCTGCCCCACAAACTATGAATAGCTGGTTCTTCCATGCTAAGGAGACAAGGAGTCTCACACTTCCTGTCCTTATTTCCACTGACCTTTCCATCTTAGCCATCATCTGTTTGACTTTGTGTGTGTTGTGTTTGTTTTGGCAAAGAGAAGCTTTGCCCAACAGGGTTAATTCAAGGTGTTGCAATAAGATAATTCTTCTAAACATACCTGATGCAGGCTGAGGCTTTATCATTGGTCCCTTAAAAGCATGTCCTGTCCTGTACAAAGAGATGCATCTCTGAAATACCTAACCTGTGGTTTGTGCCCAGAATAACTTTGTTGCTTTATGGTTTGTGCAAAACAACAGCCAGTTTGTGCACATCTTACCACGACTGATTTGCATGTCATTGAATGTTTGGTGTCAGCTGAGTAATAATGTGTGTATTTCCAGCTAAATCTGAGGGACGGTCATGCGAGTACAACAGCAGGATCTACCAGAACGGCGAGGGTTTCCGTGCCGGCTGTAAACACCAGTGTACCTGCATCGATGGCGCCGTTGGCTGCGCTCCTCTCTGCAACAACAAACTGCCACCGGCTTCACCATCCTGCCCCTACCCACGGCTGGTCAGGATTCCCGGGCAGTGCTGCTTCAGTGTGGACTGCCTCAAGGGCACCTGGCGCCTGCCACCTAAGCATCAGGTGTGTGTTTGATGTAGTCACAATTCATCAGCTGCCACTGTTATAACCTCTGGATAGAAAACAAGGGAGGTGAGGATGAAAGACACATTTTGACAAAATCTCAAACAAGTGGCAGTAATTAATTGATTACACCTTTGCATTCATAATTAGAATTGCACTCAGTATGGAGCCCATACCTCTGCCATGCCCAACAGTGCGGTCATGCCTGCTCTTTTTCATCATGAATTATTCTATAAGAAATCCACAGAAATATAAAACCCAAAAAATGCATCGCAGTGCCAAACCAAAGATCCAAACCAAAACTTAATGGGTTCTTCCTCAACCCAGGCCTCATCCTTCCAACAAGTAGTTTTTATATAATCCTGCGCACTAATGAACAAACGCAGATGAAAACAAAACCTCCTTGTCTTCCATATTATTTTTCTGTTGATCAATTGTTAAATTCTGTGTTAAGGGGCTTGGGATGCAGCTAATAGTAGTTCATGCACTGCTCAACATGTAGAAACAGAGGGCAAGGAAATGAGATGAGCTCAGCTGTGGTTAGAGACGTAATGTTTTCAGGTTAACCAACCATCCAGCCATCTCTCAAGAACATGATGGCTCAGGAACGCTGAGTCTTCAAATGTGGTTCAAAGGTTCCCTTTGGACTCAAGGATGAACTGATTCGATTTTGGTGCTTAAGGTTTAAAGGTCAAGTTCACTGTGACCTTAAAAATCGAATTTTTGTCCTTGTGAACGCAATAACTCAGGAACACCTTCAGGCAATTGCGTCATATTTGGCGGAAATGCTTTCCTGGACTCATGGAAAAAGTGGTTAGATGGTAAAAGGTTAAGTTTACTGGGACCTCACATTATTTCCACACAATGTGTTCATTTTTTTTAAATCCTCCTCTTTCTGATAGACCAAACTGCAACTGTTTACATAGATGAGATACTGTCACTGTTAGATACTTCTTGCTGTTACAGAGTGAAGTTTTTATTTCGCCGAAAGTAACCCTTGGTAATCAGGTCAATGTGGTGATAACATTGTGAAGAGTAAACAAAAGACAGATGTGGCCGCGGCACAAATGAATCCCCAACAAACTTCATAGTCTTATCTCTTATCACAGGTGCCTCCACCACAACACCACCTGCCCAGACCTGATCAGGCTCTGGCCAACGAGCTCACAGATGTGAAGACCAGCGGTTGGCAGAGTGAACATGGCTACAAACACCTGCCTGGTGAGAGAACAGGAAAAAGCTTTATAATTTATCATAACAGTTTGTTCTGTTAGTTTGGGTAGTTGGGTGCTAAATTTTCACTGACACTGAAATTATACGGCTTCAGTATATTTTCAACCAGAATGCAGTCTGATTATTTTGTGTATGAGTTTTTGTTGTCCATAATATTTGATTTTGTGATGCAGTTAATACAACAATAATTACAAGAAACTATGAAATACAGTTTTTCTGTTCTCTGTTCTATTGACCCTCTTGATGGTGTTCTGACCCCCAGGTTGGGAACCACTGTTCTAACTGTTGTGTATCGTTTCTCTGTTTCTCCCTGCCTGCCACCTTTTCACATTCCTCAGTGTGGAACCATCTGAAGGAAAAGAACTGTCCAGTGCAGACCACAGACTGGTCCCAGTGCTCTCGCAGCTGCGGGATGGGCGTCTCGTCCCGAATCACCAACAAGAACCCTGAGTGTAAGCTGGAGCGAGAGACGAGGATCTGCACCGTACGGCCGTGCCAGGGCCTGAGCGTCCCAGCCAAGGTGAAGTAGACTAAACGAAAGGAGAGGGAGAGCAAAGGTCAAATATCCACATTACTGCAAAGATAACTTCTTATCACAACAACTTGTCTCAGACGGTAAAACCTGGACGCCTTGTGATAACACTGTGGAATTATTTCACCTTTTATTGAGTCACTACTGACTATGGAGAAAAACTATACCTGCTCATTTTTGCTCTGCCTCCTTGTTTCCCTCTCTCAACTAAAAAAGAGCTGAGGCTGAAAAAAATCTAATCTGCGCAACAAAGAATGAAAAAAAATTAGATGTTGTGTCCTTGAGTAAATATGCTTTGAGTGCTAAAACCATCTTTATCCCAAGCTTAAGAACAGAGATTATCGTAGCGGTACTTTCTGGAAGCTCCACATCCAGTGGGAACTGGGCAGTGCTGATTTACTCAGCTGTGTTTTGGTGACAGGCAGGCGCCTTTTTAAATATAGTCCCCCACCCCCGGCATTCCTGCCAAGCAACTGTCCATAGCTAGGCCCCATCTGTGTACTCAGAGTCCAGGGAAGTGGTGTGTCTATATTAATCCTCCATGTTGGACACACACCGACAGCTCTTTTCCTGCTCTGCTGAGTAAAAGCTCTGGTGGCCAGACAGGTGTCCGTGTGTTTAACAGAGAAAGACACTAAAATGGTAAATACAGGTTTAATCTTAAAATTAATCACTTAAGTGTAAAAATAATCCCTCGCTCAATCCCCGTTTTGGCACAACAAGATGAAGTCTCGTTCTCGCAATGTGAAACTAATGAGTTTGAGTGCAAAGCCGCTTAAATCTGCTTCTGTGTAAAAGGACAGGGCAGATAAGAGGCAAAGCTTTTCGATTTTCCAAAATAACAATATTCATATGACTCGTTTTGGTCAATTTCTCTACTGAATCCAGTTAGGGACCACACTCAATATAATCCGCACTATGACACTCATCTCTTCGATTTTTATCATCCAACCACAGAAAGGGAAGAAGTGCTCCCCAACCCAGAAAGCCCCCGAGCCTGTCCGGCTGTCCTATGGAGAATGTGTGAGTGTCCGACTGTACCGACCCAACTACTGTGGTACGTGCACGAACGGAAGGTGCTGCTCGCCACGCCACACGCGCACTGTACCTGTGACCTTTGTCTGCCCGGATGGGGAGCGTTTCCAGAGGTCGGCCATGTTCATCCAGTCATGTAAATGCAGCGATGACTGTAG
The DNA here is from genome assembly GCF_009819705.1 of Hippoglossus hippoglossus. NCBI lineage: Eukaryota > Metazoa > Chordata > Actinopteri > Pleuronectiformes > Pleuronectidae > Hippoglossus > Hippoglossus hippoglossus. Next base: position 13,130,477 of record NC_047151.1, on the reverse strand, counting down.
CCACCTCAACGAAGTGGCCCTTCCTCCACAGCACTGGATGTACGGAGACACACACAAGTTCATAGACTAGTACTGAGGAGGATTTTTGTTTTATTTGAATGTGATCAGGTCGACCTTCTTGATAAAGGAAGACACTTCAAGACGAGGGGTCATTTTTCTCATCTGGCTCCAAGTGAGTGAAGACCACAGGCTCCAACCTGACGACAGAGACTGCAGGCGGGAAGAGCCGCCCCGGTTTAATTCACAAGCCTGAAGGCAACCTTTAATGTAATGTGTGTGACCAGAGTGGATTGTACACTTACCCACTCCAGTTGAAACAGACGAGGGACCTAAACTAGAGCCCTGAAGCGCCCCTCGACTTCCTCCCCTCTGGACCGATTGCTGGTTCAGGTGTTGGGGATATTTTATTAAGACCCTCAGATCAGCCTGAGAAGTGAAACACTACCAGAGCAACAGCGCACTTTGTTTAGCACTGAAACTTACTGAACTATAACGTTTGACAGCAGGGTTAAAAGGATCCCTTCACCTGCATCGATAACCTCAAATACTGAGATGGTAATGTCTTCATATCCCAAGACGCGTTGCTCGTTACAAGCAGCAAAAGAATAACTTCTGCAGTTTTTCCTGTAGAAAACTCTTGAGTATAATGCAAAAGGTGGACTAAGCATATTATGAACATTAAGACAGACTGCATCCACTGTGCTGTTTTTGACATGCTGGCATATTAAGCCATCTAGAACTTTATTTACACACAGCAAGAAATTACGCTGTTTCCTCGTGACACTGACTCATCAAAGATAAGAAACATTATCTGGAACTGAAACAAATGTCAGCTGGGACTGGAACAATGCCAACACTTTTCCTAGACATTGGATTTCTTGTTTGTGCATTAAATGCAGCTCATGAAAATTACTTTATTTTGTTTGAAGGTTTTATAAGGGTCATTAAGACACCAGTGTAGCTGTCACAAGTTTTTGTTGGCCCATCCATCGGATAAAAATGGCTGCTGGACTCAGGTTTCATGTGGTTTTATTTAACTCAACTTGTTCAGTTTCAAATGATCCTACCTGGCAGTCACTTCAGTCAAGTGTTTGGGAAACAGTGACTGTGTATTTAAAACTGCGACAACAGCACCCTCTGCTTATGAGAAGAATTACCTACAGCCAAAAGTGACGACACAGATTGTGTTTGATGATGGTGTTTGTGTCTTTTTCTTTAATGCAACATCTGGCATACTTACAAGTGCAAATTAAATCTAACAACATCACACGAGGTATAAAAACTTTATTTCTTTAACCAAAACAATATATCCATGGTAGAACAAGAAAAAAACACTAAAACAAGTACCCCGTAAACACATAAAATAAAAAGAAATGGTTTACCTTCATGAACTTGCAAACAAATATGGAGGGAGGGGGACTTTAAAATTAAACATTGAGCTTTTTTGTCTCCATCAAAATACAGCAATACCAAGGTTCAAACACAATCTTCATTGGAACGACTTCAGGCTCATCTGGACTGTTCAACTGAAAAGAGAAAAAGGAAAGAATTAGGCATTATTACATAAGGCCAAGAAATCATATGTTCTGCAAATTCATCATTAAGAGTTTTTTTAAATATCTAGCAATGTGCTTGTGTGATATTGTTTGGCTGCAAGACCACTGCTTTATTTCTCTACATTTTCTCTCCAGTGACACGAGCAAAAAGCCTTGAAGAGTAGTGAGATGATGTAGAAAGAAAATGGGTTCTGTATACCTGTTGCTCATAAACAACTTGCTTACTGAAAGGTCAAGTGTAAGACGGCTGTAGAAGACAAGAGAACTTACTGTAAGAGGAAATATCAATCTCCTCTGGTAGCTCTGCCACATTGACCTCAAAGCGGTCTTGGACCTCATTCAGGGTCTTGGCGTCTGTCTCATCTGACACAAAAGTGACGGCCAGACCTTTTGTCCCAAACCTTCCAGCACGGGCCACCTGAGGGGCAGAGAAAAAAGGTTGAGCTTACAAGAGGCTCAGCTGAAAGGAAACGGAAATGCCACAGGTTTCCATACGAAAGGAAACAAAGTTTGGAATTCATTCCAACTCCATAGTTCAGATCACAATGTTCTGATTGTGTAGCATTAAATACAGCCTTCAAATGAAAACAGGTTGCTGGTTCTTTTTACAGTGTGATATATAACCAAATCAGGATTGTCTTGATGCTTTGGACATGAAAATGTTAACATTTCTGAAACACATGACAAAATGATATAATAGCTGGACTGACTCTGTGAAGGTAAGTGTCGGAATCTTCTGGCATGTCGTAGTTGAAGACGATGTTGACTCGCTCAATGTCCATGCCTCGGCCAAACAAGTTGGTTGCAACCAAGATCCGCCGCTGGAAGTCTTTAAACTGCTGATACCGGGATAACCTGGGGGAGGAATGGGCAACAACAGGAAAAGTAATAAGCAAGATTTTATTCCAGTTCAAGTGAAGGTGACTAAGAACATTAACTGCAAACCTGTAATACAATCTAATCTTCCACATAAAACTGCTTGTAAATTCAACTTTATAGTTGATACTGCCCAGTGGGCCAACTTAACTACAGTGCTGTTGTTGTCAAGCAAAGTTAAATATTAAAAAGTTTTAGCTGACCAGGGACAAATTACAGCACAGTGATATGTTGTTTCCCTACATTTTGGCATTCTGAAGATAGTGAAATCAGCAAAGTGCCCGTCGAATACAGATTAAGCAAAAAGACAATTATGGCAGAGAAATATAAATCTACCTCTCCTCCTGTGCCATGCCCCTGTGGATGGCAATAGCCGGGAAGTTCTGCTCCACCAGCAGCTGAGACAGAGCCACACAGCGATGAACTGACTTCACAAAGATCACCACCTAGCAGGAGCCAAAACAAGACGCTTGCATTTTTTACTGGGAAAGGCATAAACAACAAAATAGGCTGGAATTACAGGAGAAGGGATACAAGTTTAAAAGGGTGGTTTAACCAAAAAGATAAAGAAAAGTGCATTTCTTTCAGAAAAATTTTAAATGTTTTAATATGTACATGACTCATTCTGAGTCATCATCTGAAATGATTACAAACTGTACCTGGTTGAACTCGAGCACATCGAGCAGGTCAAACAGCTTTCGGTTCTTCTCACTGTCCTTCAACTTGCAGTAATACTGCTGTAAGCCATGCAGTGTCAGCTTGGTCTCATCGTCCACAAACACTTCCATGGGCTACACAACAAAAACAGGAGCAAAATGTTGAGTGTCTCTCTCGCAAACACATTAACACACGCAAACCACCTCTACAGACCACATCAGAAATGTCGTAATACAGAGGAAGCCTTGAAGCATGCATGAAGAAAGTAAGGAGGATTACATGAGGGGAAAACTTAAAAGGAAATCTGAAAACGTCTTTCTAAAGTTCCCCCTGGTTCATGTTTTTCTGAGCTCTACGTATGACAACTCCATAATGAGCTTGCACCAAGTTTTTAGATGAACTGTGCCTGGTGGCTCACTGAACTTGTTCTCCTTGCAGCAGAGCCAGAAGGGGTGAATGTCCTGACCGAGTCAAATCTGTTAAGGAGGATCACTTTCCCCCTCTCATATGGCCACTTATGACACTGACAGCTACAAGTGGGCAAAGCTGTGAGGGGTTTCAATACAAAACACTAAACTGCAATAGCCATGAGATGACATGGATGTAATACTGTATATAAAAAAAAAGAAAAGCTCACTTCTAACTTTTATGCCACCACTGAACTAATGTTTGTAGTAACGTATATATGTGCATTAAAGGGGAGGGAAAGTTATGCAACAGAGCAAGAATACAAATTGAAAGATGTTCCAGCACACCTGAGCTACTTGGAAATTATTAACACCTCTTTGATCGATCAGATTGAATAAAAGTAGAAAGACTAAGAAAACAAACCCATCTTATGAAATTCAATGTATATTTTCTCAGCTTTGAGCAGCAGCAAGTTCAATTTGAGACAAAGGTCAATGATAACTCACATCCTGCATGAACTTGCGGCAAACGGGGCGGATCTCCTTGCTCAATGTTGCACTGAACATCATTACTTGCTTCTCATGGGGTGTCAGCCTGAAGATTTCCTGGACGTCACGCCTCATGTCTGTGGCAAAAAACAAATAGCAGACATTTATTATTGAAAAATAGAAACTACTATAAACTTGCTCTTTATCTCTAGATTTAAGGCAGCAATTTCACTCGTTAATGTTTAATTTGATAACTGTATATTACAATATACAAGTACTAATAGATGACTGTGCGATGATTTCATAGACAAAACATTTTCACATTAAATGCCCCAGGATAGCTTTTGACCAAATAAGCAGATGAAATACAAACAAAAGGCCGATTTGGAATCAAGTTTCTCAGCCATCTTCTGTAAGACATATTTGTTCCTCTCACTCACCGAGCTGCTCCAGCATCTTATCACACTCGTCGAGCACAAAGTGTTTGATGTTCTTCACACTGAGGGTTTTGTTGCGGATGAGGGCCAGGGTACGTCCTGGAGTTCCCACGACAATGTGAGGGCAATTCTTCTTCAGGACATCCTCGTCCTTCTTGATGGCCATGCCGCCGAAGAACACCGACACCTTGACAGTGGGCATGTACTTGGAGAAGCGCTCGTACTCTTTGCTGATCTGGAAGGCCAACTCTCGCGTGTGGCACATGACAAGGACAGACACCTGGAGTGCAGGGAATAAGAACATTAGTTTTACTTCCGGGCCGTACTTGTCCTCAAGTCCCACTCTCTCATTTTGTTTTCAAACATACTAATTTTTGAGCAGGAAAACTGCAAACATATTTGTTTAACTTATTTAACGGAAGAGGTCTCAAGACTGAGAACAGCCCAAAACATCTGACAGCTAATTAAAAATGTATTTAACAGAATCCCACCTTGAAAAACAAGTATACAAAATATGGAGGATGTATTAGCTTGTTTAAACAACTCACCTGACCGTCCACAGGCTCGATCTGCTGCAGGGTGGCAAGTACAAACACAGCTGTCTTTCCCATACCAGACTTTGCCTGACACAGGATGTCCATGCCAAGGATAGCTTGAGGAATACACTCATGTTGGACTGTAAATAGAACAAATGGCAATTGTAAATGAGTGAAAATGTCAAAAACACTTGTATTAAATATGATATTGTTTCTGTGGAGGAGCAACTCTCAATTTAAAGTGTTAAACTGTTGGTTTAAAATGAGGATTGTATCCAAGCCATGGTTTTGACCTTTTTAACAACTCAACACTCACCTTCTGAAGGATGCTCAAAACCACAGTCAACAATGGCACGGAGCAGCTCTGGTTTGAGGAGGAAGTCTCTGAAGCCGGAGCTGTGGATGGATACGTAGGACCCCTTCACCTCCTTCTTGTTCGCTGGGGTCCCACTCTCAGGGGCTCCCTGCGGCTCCTCATCCTCCTCATAGTCCAGAAGTTCATTATCAACGTCGTTCTCAGCCATCTGTTTGTGTTACATGTAAATTGGGAGGATCTCATAAATATACTCAGAATTTGCACACAAAAAAATAGGCTGATTTAAATGTACTTGAAATGTAAGAATATTATGAATGAATCTTTATTGATTGCAGTATATTTATTCTCACACTGCACATATCGTCCCTGTTCTTAAACTGTATATATTCGTTTGATTCCATTCATAGTTTTCTAATTTTTATATTCCTTAAAGTTAAGTATTATTATCATTACACTTACGTACTGCATGGTACGTATTACTTACCGATGCCATATTTATCTTATGTTATCTCTTAATGCCATGTTATTGTTCACACTTCCACCAGTACTTACGGAGTACTGTACAACAGTTCATTTAGGGTCTGTGTTAGTGATTCACTGTGTAAAGAATGAGCAGAACAAAGTTTAGGCACTAGCTTCATGCTACAATGAGCAGAAACCGGAGTCTGCCTGTTGGCTGCACGGTTCGCTCGGCAAATACTAGAAGGCCGCGGCGGTGGTTCACATCAAAATGAATTAATTCTTATATCAATATGATCTTTAATAAAACGGCATAATATGAGGACGTTGAGCTATTTAAACTGCGCTGACTCATACCCAGCGGGCCGGTGGGGGACCCGGCGGAGGCAGCGCACTCATCGACAATAGATTTCTCCGGATTCTCCTTCATTCAAACCGGCTAGTGAGCAAGCTAATGGCTAACCGCTGATCGGGACTCACGCGTTACTTTCCAACATCGCACCGCTCCATTTGGTATTTTCGGTGAAAAGGAGACGGTAGTTATTTACCATTGGTGAGCAGCTGGAGCTACTTGACCAACTCAAATGAAAAACTGGCTTTTTAAAATTAAGCTAACGATGTTGCGGCTAGCGTTGTTAGCTACCAAAGCGAATTTCCAAGGCACAACTTTGACTCCAGCGACAAAGCATCCAAACCGTTTCCTCGCTGATAACAACTAAGCGCTATGTGGGTAGTGGGTTTGCTGTGAAAAGCACAAATGCGTCAAAACGTTACCTTGATGTGATGTTTTTTTTTTTTTTGTCCTGTCGACGTCTGTGTGCGCAGCAGCAGAGAACTAGCTAGAACTAGCGAGTGTCCACAGCAAAGGAGCACACATGGATGCTGCCTTCAGGGACACTTGGGAACAATCACCAGCGTTCACTGCGCGGTGGACCAGTGGCTTTAAAACCAGAACGTTTTTGCACAATAATAACAAAATTAACCACGCAGAAAAAAATCATGTTGCTAATGTTTTATTTTTTACATCATGTCAAGAAAATAGGGAGGTTTGAGCTGTGATTCGTTTCAACAAATGATTAAATGCAATCATAAATGGTTAAATTATTTGTTTAAGATTAGGGCTTCCGATGTTTTCCATTTCAAATGTACCTATGAGTGAGACTCTGATCAAAAACCTTTACTTTCCTAAAACCTATTCCTACAGGTGTCTAAATAGTCCGGTCCATATTCTGTGTATTCTAATTACAACATGGGGGAACAGTACGTGAAGGCATCAGTCGCAGCACAGCAGCGCCTGAGGAAACAACAGCGTCCTGTGTTCTGCAGCTGTGATTGGACAGTGTCACAGAGGTCAAGTGTGATATTCAATGAGATTTAATTATACCCTTTTATGTCTATTAATGTTAAACACGTTCACAGTGATATGTTTGTTTCTGCTGTTTTTAAAGAGAGACAACATGACGATCATATTCTTGTATGTATGTATGTATGTATGTATGTATGTATGTATGTATGTATGTATGTATGTATGTATGTATGTATGTATGTATGTATGCAGTTTACAGAGAGGGCAGAGGTCCCTGTGTGCTCTGTCAAGAACAGGTACCAAACAGCCGGGAGCTGAGGTTGGCAGATTTAAGTTTTTCCTGAAGAGCAGTATCTAAGTGTTTTATTGAGCTTCCTGTTGTTGAAAATGTTGTGTCCCGTGGTCCTGAAGTGACCATCTGTTCAAGATTGTTAAAAAAATTCAGTCGAGGAGAAGACATTTAAAGAAGGCTGATTTGTTTTGGTTTTTTAGTTGAGGTAATATGTAGAGTCAATTACCAAAATTGTTTCCAAATAAACCTGCAGTGTGGAACTATTGTCTCCCCCTTCCGGCAGCGAGAGCAATCACGCAAACGGTGCTCTCCAACAAGGAAAAGTCAGACTCTAATCCTTCCTCTGAATACTAAATTGATTTTTTATCTGAAGCATAAGAAAGTTTTCCTGGACACTGTTTTTTCTCCACCACAGGCTTCACCTCACTTGTTGTTATAGCCAACTGTGTCTCAGTCACCATGGCTGCTCCTCTCTTCAGCTCTGGCATGCTTGCTGGTTGACATTAAACATGTTGCTACCAGTGGGCCAGGGGCAGGAATGTTGCCACAGATATCAGATTTAAAACTATGATATACTGTGAAATACTAACAGATTGACCTGGAACCGATAGGCCAATTTAATACCACGAACTCATCAAAACTACAGCTGTCGTGGTATATCAGGGTATAATCGGTCTCTCTCAATATATATTGTGTATAAGATATGTATTTTTTTATACATATATGTATCATTATAATTATATACAATTATTTGCTTTGTTAATTAATGTCTTGTGAAAGAGGAGCAGATTATATAAGATTATTATTTTGTCTGCTCCTTTTCATTCAAGATTCGACATTTTGTGTTTGCATTTAAATTGTTTGTTTGGTCGATGAATGAAATAAACTTGATATTCACAATTTTATTTTATATTTAATATATGTCAAATAATACCTATTTTATATACAATATATATTATATAGACGTTTACTATATGTAAAATTAAAATTAAATTAAAACATAAAAAAAGGAGAATATATATAGAACTTTTTTGACATCACATTATTAATAATTTAGTTGTCATTAATAGACAAATCCGTTTAAGCCTACGCCGCTGTATCACACCTGCGGGTCCCGCCTCCTCACAGAATAAAGCTCTACGGTAATTGGCTGTCCTTGCTGTCCTTCCATAGGAATCCCGTAGATCTGGCAGGCCATTGGTCGACGACGTGCCAATCACCTCTCATCCCGCAACGTGATTGGCTCGTCCAGCCTCGTGCTCGACAGAGTGCACGGAACGCCAGCCATTCTGTGTGATGCCCTCGTAGTGATTGATGCAGCCGTCTACAGCCATGTACCGGTTGAACCGCAGGCTGCCTCTCCCGGTGCTGTCATGGTTACTTTAACGGACATCTCCACTAACGTTCCCCCCCTCCGGTAACTCCCGTTTCACGCGCTCGAGCCTCCGCCGGGGCTCGCGAGCAGCTGTACGGTGCGTCGCGGCGGCGCCTCCGCGGTTGAACGGCGGCAGGAGGATGGCTCTGCGCTGGACTGTGTCTCCGTGTTCCTCCGCGGGGCTCCGTTAAGGTTTCTTTTTTTGAATTAGCTGCTAGCTTGAGGCTAACGACGGAGACTGGTGTGGGAGCGAGGACGGAGCGCGGCGCTCGGACTATGGGACCGGAGGTAAGTGTCCCGGGTTTCATGTGTTTATTGTCAAATGGAACATCAGTGTATGGAGGGAGTGTGTATTATAACAGGCCCTCGCGGTGAAGCCCCATCAACAGCAGCCTCCTCCGTCTGCTCCGTTCACCTCAGTGTAAAATTCCACTGTGCAGCATACCAGCGGAGACACGGCCCATTCATTGGCCTGGACACCGTCTCGCTGTGGAATAGCGTGCTGCTGCCGCTTTGCCCCCTTTTTTAATGTCGTTACACAACCGCTGGAAGCCGGGACAGACAGGGATGATGTGTCATTGTTTTTTGGCCACAGATGTTGGGCCAGCCGAGCCATGAGTCGACTGCAGAGCATGTAGGCCTGTTGTTCAGGCATCCCTCTCCTCCTCCTCCTCCTCCTGCTGCTGCTGTTGGAGGAGGATGTCTGACCGAGATAATGAGCTGTCATGTCCAAACAACACAGTCAATAGGATTAAAGCCTCCGCAAGTAATGGGAGTAAAGGACAGAGGATTACTGGACTCACTCATCTTTCATAAATAGCTCTTATTTTTCTGAAACAACGGTGGATGGACGGTAGAGTGACTGCTATGTTGTGTGGACCTGTTTGTGTGTGTTTCCTGCCCATCCATTAGTCACCTTAGTTTAAAATTGTGTGTCTGTACTCGTTTTTGTTGGACCGTTCCCATTATAAATCCTGACCTTGTCAGCATCAGTAGACTCATGGGGACCAAATCATGATTTCTAAGGCTGTGTGTGTGTGTGTGTGTGTGTGTGTGTGTGTGTGTGTGTGTGTGTGTGTGTGTGTGTGTGTCGGCTTTTCATTTTTGTTACCTCTTTTGGACCTTTTCCAGTATAAACTTTGAACTTGTCACTCAGGACCAGTAGACGTCATGGGGACTAAAGCCCGCTCGGTCCGGTTTCTGAGGTCCTGGTTAAGGATAGGGGTAAGATATAAATTGTGTTGAAATTAAGGTAAAGGATACGGTATGAATTGGTCATGGTTAAGGTTAGCGATAAGGTTTTGGTTAGGCTGTCCATGATACAAAGTCCTAAAGGGATAGCTGTGCCAACTGGAACAACAGTGGATGGACAGTAGAGTGGGTTCTATCGTTTGTGTGTCCAAATGTTTGCCCATCCATTAGTCACCTCGGTTTAAAACTGTAATTTAAGTAAATGGTTGTCCGTTTTGTATAGAGCCAATATCCAACAGTTTTTGTTGTATCCATCCAATGAGAGAGCGATTTGCAGGTGAATCCTTTTTGAACATGCGTGACTAGCTTGTAAGACAGAAAACCAGCACTACTACTCTAAACCCCAGAGGACCAGGACTGAAAACCACTGAGTGAAATGACTCTGTGCTTTAAATCTGGGCCAGGCATGTATCATTTCTACCTCCCAAGTTGGATAAAAAGTAGAGGACTGACACAGTTTTTGGACTATGATGAAGAAGGATGAGGGATACCGCTGACTAGTCACAAAATAAAAGCTCTCCCATAGGCACTTACCTTTTTTCCGGATGGGGGGTAAACAAAGATTTAATTATCTCACTGTGTTGACTGTAATTAGGTCTTAAATACCCCATGACTAAAGACATGTACCCATGAGTAATGGGTTCATCAAATCCCCCTATGAGACACATTGAGGACGCCTTCATGCTTATCTATGAAAACCACTCACCATGCAAAATACTTCTCGCAGATTTCACCATCAAGGAAACAGGTATCTGATTCTCACATCCTGGTGACCTTGTTTTTAGGTGGCTCAGCTTCGAAACTGTTTAATCTGATCCCATTATCACACACACACACACACACACACAGGACTGCACACTGTGACGTACGTAAACACCTCACCTTTTCCCAGCTCACCTTTTCTAACGCACTCACCTACTGCTGCTGCTGCCACATTATTCATCTGTGTGAGACAGTGTAAGCTAATGGGCTCTGGACAGTGTCGTCAAGATAAGCGGTCTCTGAGTTGTTTGTAAGCTTGTGTGTGTAAGTTCGAGCATTTGAATGTGCATGCATGTGTGTGTGTGTGTGTGTGTGCAGTCTCCAGCAAGAACATGAGGAGGGATACATAGTTGAGGAGCTGGAAGAGAATTGATTATGATTAGCAACTATCAAAATTGTTGTCAGTTTATTTTCTGTCAATCAACTAATCTATTAATCAACTATGTCCTCAGATGCTTTTCTTCTTCCAGTGTGACTTTGCCTTGTAATGTTACTCTAAGCTTTATTAAGTGATGAGGTTGATGTCGTGGTGTCTCACTGTTTGACTCGGGTCTATGAATGACGCATAGGTCCCCTAGTCAAAGTGCAAAATTATGAAAAATAACAAAAGCCTACAACTGCCATCAGTGATTGATCTGCAGATTACACTATTAATAATTCTATACATTATTTTTCAACAAAAATGACAATAAATGTATCTGCTCTGGAATAGTAAATGTTAATTTGTTTTTCTTGCCCATTTTATCTTCATCATCCACACGAGAGTTGGTTATTTTTAAAACAAAATCTTAAATCCATATTATGGCCTAAATGTCCTCAGCCCCAGCCTGTGCTCGTCCCCCAGACTGGCTTTGCTGGTGGACTGTTTTGGTGCTGGCCTGGCCCATGCACGGCACTGCACTTTGTCTTCTTTGCTGACACATGGAAACAGGGAGCAGCTTGATGACTTAACCGCTACAGTTCAAGCTCCATATGAATGCAGCTCCTCCACAGCTCTCCTCTCTCTACCTAACTGGATCTGCAGATCTTACACTGACTTAATCATGATATCATTATCAGACTGCTGCATGTTGGATTTTATATATAACATGCAAATTATGTTCAAATAATGAGCCAGAAATATACATTATACAATCATAAATGTTTCAGATGAACTTGTTTGAATCCATTTTGAAATCACATGAGCTCTACTCAGAATATCCCCTTCCTTTCCATTTATTCACCTGTTTGAATGGTAATTGAAGATGTCTCTGCGCCTGACATTCTTACCTTAGGCAAACTCACTATCCAGGATGAATATTTCATCATATGATGAAATGCAGGAGTCATAATTAGGATTTCTGTGATTTCTGCAACATGCTCCTCTCTGTACTGTGGAGATCATTTCATCAGCACAGTCAGGTTGTCGTCGTTGTTGACAATGTGAAAGTGAGTGAATGATTTACTGCAGGGTGAATCTATGGACGGATGATTAACAACACAGACATTTCACTTTGTGAGAGGCTGTGTCATCACACAGGGTGTTGATGATGATTCCTTTACACGATGAACCTGTGATACGATTTATCCACTGAGCTAATGGCCCATTAGCATGCCTCTGCTCAGCGGTGAATAATCTGGACGTTAAAAAGTTTCTGTAGGTCAGATTATGTAGAATTTTAATATAGTAAGTCTGGTTTATATACAAACAAGCCTTACTTTCTTCTCCATACATGCCTGAATAAAGGAACACAGCAAATCATGTTTTAGAAGTTAAGATTTTCCTGGATTCAAATTGAAGCTGTTCTAAGCCACTGGAGTTAAGTCTCTGCAGAACACCTGCCCAGATCATCTTACTATCATAACAGTTTGAATGGTTTACCCATTTTTCCCAGCAGGCTTGACGAAGTTATGAAATACAAGAAACCCTAACCCTAACCCTTTTTTAAAAAGGAATTTCTTTTTTGAGATGTTTGTGGAATGGCTATTTCCTCTGAGCTATTTCTAAGGCGAACAACAGATGTTTATAATCAGAGCAAGTGATTAAACAGCAGCTCAGCTACTGATTGCAGTTTGTGACGGTGCTGCTGAGAACCTATGAAATTAAAACATGATATAATGAATGCAGCAGAAAAACTAATGCTTTAGCATCACATTCAACCATGGCTGTGTGCCTGTGGCAGCACTCAGATTGGTTTCAGTTGCAAGATATTAAGTAATCTGACCAGAACTGGTTGTAATGCACTGACTATTTAGTGATATAGAACAGAGCGACATCGTCACATGCTCTGGAAAATAATTGATGGGTTGTGGTGATGGCTATTTCAAGACCATTTCCTTTCACAGTGACACTCAACTGGAGAGGAATACTAACTAAATTTAGAGCAGGAAAGCATTAGTCACACAAAGGGGCTAGTAGGTTTAAGGAAAAATATTCATCAGCAGTGTCGATTCTCTTGCTCCGAATGTGTCTCTTCCTCATTCAGGCTCAATGTCACGCTAAATTCTTATTCGACAAATCCCAGAAAACATCTGCTGCAGGGCACGAATTTATCAGAGTTGGTAATTACATCTCAATAATTTATGCAGTGCAGCCTGTGCATGTGGCTCGTTTGTAGAACAGACTGTCGTTACTGTAATGAAGATGCTGAAACGTTGTTGTTGTCCAGGTTGATAAGTAACATTCCTGGTACACAGAGACAAGATCATAATCCATGATGCCGTCAGTGTGCACTAAAGAATAGCCCAAGCAGCAGTGGTAAACTACACAAATCATTTATTTAAGCGTGCAGGCCAATGCCACAACATAAAAATACCACATTACAAATAAAAGTGCTACCACAACAATAATCAGATTAAAATGCAAAAGTATGAAAAGTAAAGGTATAGTACTCATAATGCTAACTGGTCCCTTTTTAATATTGTGTTATAATCTCATTGGATTACCATTGTTATTGATGCATCAATATTTAAGCAGTGTTTGTAACTACACTGCTTAAAAAAATTAAGGGAACACTTAATCGTCAAGTCAGTTAAACTTCAGTAGGAAGCACAAGTGATTATGAATCAATTATTGAGGTGACTCCTTTGGTGCAAATGAAAGGGACAACAGGTGCAATAGAGAAGCAAAGTGGAGAAGCATAGTATCCTTGTCACTACTGGTAGCAAGAGGCGGTACCTGCAGCCCAATCAGGTTGCACCGGTAGTCCAGCTCCTCCAGGATGGCACATCCATACATGCGGTCGCAAGAATGTTTGCTGTGTCTCCCAGCACAGTCTCAAGAGAGATACCAGGAGAACCCGCCATTACACGAGGAGTGCTGGACAGGGCCATAGAAGGGCATCAACCCAGCAGCAGGACTGGTATCTGCTCCTTTGTGCGAGGAGGAACACAAAATGACCTCCAGCAGGCTAATGGTGTCCAAATGGTCAGAAACAGACACCGTGAGAGTGGCATGAGGGCCCGACTTCCTCTAGTGGGACCTGTGCATACAACCCAGAACCGAGCAGCTCGATTGGCATTCACCAGAGAACACAAGAATTGGCAGGCCCGCCACTGGCGCCCTGTTCTCTTCACAGATGAGAGCAGGTTCTCACTGAGCACATGTGACAGGCGTGAAAGAGTCTGGAGATGCCGTGTTGAACATTATGCAGCCTGTAACATCATCCATTATGACCAGTTTGGCGGTGGGTCAGTGATGGTCTTGAGAGGGTAGCACAGACTTCCATGTCGTTGCTAACGGTACCCTGACTGCTGTTAGGTACGAGGATGAAAACCATAGAGCGATTGTCAGACCTTTTGCTGGTGCAGTGGGCCCTGGGTTCCTCCCGGTGCAGGACAATGCTTGGCCTCATGTGGCCAAAGTGTGTAAGCAGTTCCTATATAACAAAGGTATTGATGCCATTGACAGACCCTCATGTTCCCCTGACCTAAATCCAGTTGAACATCTATGGGACGTTATGTATCGTGTACCCATCGCGGTCAAGTACCGCCACAGACTGTCCAGGAACTTACTGATGCCCAGATCCTGGTCTAGGAGGAGATCCCCAGGACACCATCCTCTGACTCATCAGGAGCATGCCCAGACGTTGTCGGGAGTGCATACAGGCACGCGGAGGCCATACACACTACTGAGTCACATTATGAGTTGCCATTATGAAATTCACGAAAGTTGGATCAGCCTGGGATTTCAATTTTTTACATAGATTTTCGGTGTGGTTTTGAATCCAGCCCTCAATGCGTTGATGATTTTTGTTTCCATTGACCGTTGTTACTCCAGTTTGTTCTCAACTTATTATACAATGTATATCAGTAAAGATTTTCAACTTGTATAATCTGTTCATCAAGATCTGATGTGTGATTTAAGTGTTACCATACTTTATATGTAAAATGTTATTCTGGTGCAGAAATATAAAGTAGCATAAAATGGAAATATTCAACTAAACGCAAGGCATGAAGACCATCTCTAAGTACAATACATGAGTAAATGTATTATAAGTACTGCCAGACAGACATACACAAATTGATTGGCCTACTTAACACACCATTGCCCCTCTTCTCTTAATGTGGAGTGTGTTTCAGATGTCAATATGTCAGCATCAGTGCGTTGGTTTTAGCTAATAGTCATTCTCACTCCAGTTATGGTTTTCACAAACAGTGAGGGAGCTTTGAGCAGCAATATTATGAAAAAAATTAATTCCTTCTTTACAATGGGATTCATTGAGCAGTGTTGAGTCCTGCATAAGTCACATGGACAGTGGGTACAAGAGACGAATGAAGTGGAAATGGAAGAGTCCACGTGTCAATGACTGAACATGAGAGCACGAGCTACTAGAACAACAGGGAGGTTAGCAGCTACAGATTAACGGAGTAGTTGCCCTTGATGTTTGCGCTGAAAGGCCCCCGGGGGCAAGATGCACACACACACACACAGATGGAGGAGGAGAAGAGGGAGGGTGTGACACATCAGTGAGATCAGGGAGGGGGAGGTCAGTTAAAGCTAATATTTCTGTTTTTTCTTTCATAAAATGCTGGTCAGGTTTATTTTGTGTTACAGTTTTTTTCTTTGGTGAGGGGAAATAATTTACACCGCAGAATGTCTGTGAAAGCATGTAATCTTACTGTTTCCTTGCTTATTTGCTAAAGGGAAAATATGAATGCATCTCCCTTTTAGTTGGTCTACATAAAGCAATGTTTTTCCTTTCTTTTTTTTTAATCCTCCTCATTTCTATTGCCCCAGGCCAGCTCACTCTTTCCTCGCGAAACCCAGATGGGGGCCCCAAAAAGGATCTTTACACCAAGTGTTTTGTTAATCAGATATATTGTGTGCAAACCGTGGATGCAACATTCAGTGTGTGTGTGTGTGTGTGTGTGTGTGTGTGTGTGTGTGTGTGTGTGTGTGTGTGTGTGTGTGTGTGTGTGTGTGTGTGTGTGTGTGTGTGTGTGTGTGTGTGTGTGTGTGTGTGTGTGTGTGTGTGTGTGTGTGTGTGTGAGAAGAGGAATACAAGAGCATTGTTTGTTTATGTAGACAGTGACAGCTCAGAGAGGATGCGTTCAGGCATAGATTGTGCACAATACCGTAGTTGTGCGAGGTGATATCAGTCACAGAGAGACTATCCATCTATCTATGCGCCTTCACAGCAGATATGTAGCCAGTAATAGGCCAGAGCTGCACCGACCCACCCACATTACTCACTCGCCCATCCTGCTAACTTTGAACAAATAACTTTTGTTACTAGGGATATGTATTAAAAGAAATTAATGATATAATTAATAATAAATAAACATTCCCATAGACACTCTGTTTGCGCATGAATGACTGAACTAGGGATACGGGATGTGTAACATTTGGTTCTATGCTGAATAGGTGGTCACTTTGCAATTTAAGAACCATCAATGCTTATTTTGCACCTCTGTGCAGCTGTCTCTCTCTCACGCACAAACACATTGACACGTCTGTCCACTGGCAGAAATCCTGCCCACGTCAACAGCCCATTAAAACATCAGTAAGGTTTTTAATGTCCTGGCTATGCCATTGTACACAGTGAAATGATTAATCAACAGTAGGAAAAGTGCCTTGCACTGTACAGCCGATGCACAGTTGGTTCTGTCTGCCTGGATTTAATGTCTATACCATTGTGTACAGCCTTAATAGACTGAGGACTGTTTTGCTGTTATTGCCTTTGTAATGCAGATTGTTGCACATTCAACTTATCACAGTTTTTCTTAAGTTTGTTTATGTTGCCCTTTTATGTTCTTAGCATATAGTGCATGTCAGTGAACATGCTAAATAGTAACCTTTCTTGTAGTCTGCACTCACGCTAAACATGCTGGATTACAATGAACCCCCCTCACCCCTTCTCTCTCAGTCCTCTGCAGTTTCTTCCAAGTATACAATGACATTAGAGCCTGATGTCATATAACAGCCAAACTCAGGTAATCTGGCTTGTTATGCTTTGTCAGAGACCTTCACAGTGTCCTTTCGTGTGTGTGTGTGTGTGTGTGTGTGTGTGTGTGTGTGTGTGTGTGTGTGTGTGTGTGTGTGTGTGTGTGTGTGTGTGTGTGTGTGTGTGTGTGTGTGTGTGTGTGTGTGTGTGTGTGTGTGTGTGTGTGTGTGTGTGTGTCCCCTTTAATGGACAGTTTGACTTCGTCTTGTCCTGCATGACTCACACCTTTTACTGACCACAGTGACGTAGCTGAATAGCGGCCCATATGAATAAAGATTGAATTATGTTGGCCAATATGAGCCTTTCTCAGACATTATAGTGTTTGTTTGCTAACATGAGACAATTTGAAAACTTTTATTTTACAGAATGAATAATGCTGAAAATATTTATTTAAAAAAAAAAATATATATATATATATTAGTCGGGCTCAACAAATTATCTTGAGTAACTACTGTAATGTTAAAGGTCTGTTCTATTATTAATCAATTTTAATTTGAAAGGGTTATTTTATCTTCTGACCAAGCTTTTTACAAATGCGATTGGTCCCATTGGCCTGTTAATGGCTCTTTTGATTGGACTGGTTTCTGTGCATGAATGTGCTCCTTGTCTCTTCCCCATGCAGCGTGTTCCCTGCTCCTTTCCTCTGCTGCAGTCAGTGTTTCTTCTTGTTTTTGATGTGTATGTTTTGGTCGTGTTTTTCATATTACACTGACTAGTGACTGTTCCTCTCAGCTTTGGTGATTGATAACATGACTGCAATCAATTCTTCATCTGATTCTTTTCAAAATGTTCTAATACAAGGACAGTGTGATTATGTATATGATAACCTAGTCACTGTATTGTTCTTGTGCATACGGTTCATACGGAACATGTTGTCATCCGTATCTCCTCTCTGCTTTAGAAGCTATATCACATTCAACACAACGTCCAAGCTGTGTTTGTTTTCTTAAGCTATGTGAGAAATCTTTACACTGATTCTCAATAATAAGCTGTCAATCTTGATCCATGTATTTGTAAAGATGAAAATTATCTGAGCAGCCACAGTACAGGGCCTAGATGTGCTGTCTCACATTAGAAAGTTGAATGTTACACTTAAGACACAAATGCCTTGTGTGCCCTTAATCACAGTGAGTAAGTCATCTAACCTGAAACATTCAAACACACACATTGTTTTTTAATAAAAATTTGTGAAAACAATAATTCATTCACACTGTATGGGAGAATAAGCTTGTATACCTACTGTGAAAGCACACCTGGGTTTCTATGAGAAGCAGAACAATATAAGGAATCAATAATGCTCATAGATGAGCAAGAATTTTTATAATTACCCTTAAAATCTGTACTTAATTTAATTAAAGTCTTTTCCTCAAGTGTTTTGTCATATTTTAAGAAGCCAAATATAACATGTAAATGAAGCAAAATCACTAATTATTTGAAAACAGAGTGCTGGCAATGCTAAAAAGGCTGGGTCACAGTAACAGCACTTTGTAAGGTCTAGGTTAGGACCAAGAAAGTCATGGTTCATTGATTTTGGTCTTTAGCTCCAGTGGATTTGTTGTACAGCTACAGTTCATTTGCAAATGAAGATTGAATTATAATCACTTTAAACAACTTAGCAGTGTATGAAGTAGTTACCATCACCTTAAAATATATCTGAATTCAAGACAGGGATTTATTTGGACTTAGTGATTTCATAGTGAGTTTAGATGGGTACAGTGCAGAGCCCAGACCTTAACCCGACAGAATTGCTAAGGAATGAGCTCCGAGAACCGCCCACACCAGTGTAACTGGTGTGTGACAGATTCAGTTAGTGTGACTTGAATCATATTGTGTATGAATAAATGCTTTGTGTGGTCGCTAACAGTTTTATTCTCTCACTCCTCTTTACATTAGTGAAAATAATCCAACAATAATGTGAGGAGGCTCTCTCTAGGTCATATTAGCAGCGTTGTTTCTGTGTGAGGTGTCACTGGGCAGCTGTCTGTCTCAGAACAAACCCACCTCCCTGATAGCAGCGTCTGTCGAAAGTGTTTGACCACAATGCCATTCAGACTGATGTCATTACGGTGACTAAGGGCCGCTCCTTCAAAGCAGTTACTTGATCCAGGGTGTGGAGCACCATTATTTGCATCTTAATGTAGTTTAGAGCAGTATGAATGTTTCTATCCTCATAGCCAAGTGTGGCAGCTTACATTGTTTGTCGTCCACCCAGGATGTGTTATGGGTGAGGAAGGAACCTGTCAAATTTTGGTGTGGATCACGATTAGGGGTCAGATCCAGGAATTTGTGCATTTTATAATGAGAATAATTCATGGAGCTTGATGAAAAAGCACCGGGCATGTTTAAAAGACTAGTTGTGCAATTTGGTGCAGATCCAAATAAAAATCTGGATCTGGTGAAATTAAATATGTGTTCTTAAGGGGACTGTTTGGCCTTGGTGGAGGTATGCTCTCTACGTAGTGCCATTCTTGTTAAAAGCATTATTTTAACATTGTAGGGACTTTGGAAGCTGTAGAAGTTTGACTGGTGCATGTGAATTGTCTTATGTTATCTTGAGGTATGTCTGGAAAAAATGGAGGACATACATGTATTTGTCTCTTCAGTTCTTTTGATGACATGTTGCTTTATCTGCGTCCATCACAGGTTTGAAGAGCTCGGATCATATTGGCTCCACGGCCAGCCAGGTGGCCAATCACGTGACAGCAAGGTTCCCTGAGGAGGGAGACCAACAGTGAGACCCTTTTACCACACCCGGTTCACCCGTTCCACTCCATCATCACTGCCATGTCCTTACCTAGTGGCAGCCCAGAACGAGAAGGCCCTGTTGGGGCTCTCCCTCAGCTAGAGTGCCCTTCTTCCCCTCCCGGCATGGACCCAGACCCCTCATCCACAGGCAGCCCGGTGCTCAGCCCAGACTCCTCTTCCCACGATGCAGCGCTGTCAGCACCAGCAGCCTCTCCAGCGGACTCGGAGAACCTGAGTCCTGATGAACTGGAGCTGCTGGCCAAACTGGAGGAACAGAACAGGTGACAGTAGCTGCTCTTATTGTGTGAAAACAAAACAGTTGCTACATTTTCACTATGACTGAGTCGGGTCCAGAGTTCACTTGTACAGGCTCAGTTAGTTGACTCTTTGCTTTCCATTCTCACACACCACAAATGCAGTTTGGCTGATTTACCTCTTAATATATGGCAGTGATTTTTTAAACAATAACAGATTTATAAACACATTTTGGACCAAGTGAAATGATTGGCTGGTGTACCTTAACCAACCTGCCTTCCTGTGCACATGACTGGACTCTTAACAAGCTGGAGAGACACACAACTGAAGCAGAGACAATACATTAGCGAGCGAGTCAGAGAAAAGTGGGCTTCTAGCAGTTGTCAGGCAGTGTGCGTTCATGTGTTTTTTGAGATCAGTTGGAGGCTTTGGGATGTATCGGTAGCAAATATTAAAACTATAGCATGCTCTTGCTAGCTCTTCCAGGATTACCAACCTTAGTTTTAAAGTGGCTTGATTGGCTAGTGACTGCGCTTGGGTATTTGCTTAAACACATTTTGATTGGCTGGTGCTTCCTTAATCCAAAGAAAGAGCAGGACATCTGTTCTTCTACTCCAACCTGATGCACAAGCATCCTGGCAAATACCTATGTCATGCATGATATTTTTTAACAATAACTAAGTAATCAGTGTGTCAACTCAGCACAGTTTTAGCCTGTTCAGTAGGATAAATAAAACACCACAACCTAAAAATTATAGAAATAATTTGGGAACCAAAGACTCATACAATAAACATTAAAAGACTTTAAATCACAGCTACCTGATGTTCAAGTAAAACTCTCCTGATCAAACAAGAGTGTAAACTCTAGACTATAGATGAAAAAACGGACAAATAGGTCAAGTTAAAAGTTTCCTTGAAAGTTTCAGCTGCAGAAGCTCAAGTGCAGAATACAATGAGCTGAAGTTAGCATGAAAACAGCAGCTTATTAATGAGATGGACTAGTGAGAGATAATTAGAGCTTCATAATAAAGGATACAAAAATATGGTTTCTAGGGACTATTTTTAAAATAACTATAATGGTTATTATATATTATTTCATCCTGAAAGTTTCATCCAGGAACATTACATTTTATTTGATGTTATCACAGAAAGTAATCTGCAATAAAAGCCAAATATTATCTTGTTCATAGAACTAAGCAAGAACAATAGGACCAGAAAGATGACACAAGATTAGTGTGATTGTTTTTTTTAAGGAGCCACATGCTATAAAATTCTTAATCTACAAATCACATGTTTGAGCAGAAGGGTCAGACTGTGGGACGTAGGAGTCAAGTGACTAAAAGGAATCAGACATTTGAGGTCAAAGTGTGACTGAACCCTCGGGCGTGAAGAGCTTTCTCTTTAATCACATCATCTCTGCCTCCCACTGTCCTGCTGCCTCAGACTCCAAGGAATACAAGGATGAAAAAATAAATATTTACACTTACGGTAAAATTCAGCATTTAGCTTCTCTGAGATTTAGGTGATAACCTTGATACCAATCTTGTAATAGCTTAGTTATTAAGCAAGTAATAGCTAGCTGCCCACAGATAAAAACAATTCCAACTAGTAGTTCTCAGATTAGCACATTTCCCTTGTTTTTATTAATCTGTACAATACCTGTGGCGTAAAAAATGAAACATGTCGACAGGAGCTCCGTTTACTGTGGACTTTGGGCTTTTTAAATTTGCAGACCTTTTACATACACAAACCGTATATAACACACCACAGGAAATACAAACTTAAAAAGCATAGTATGTTAATGCTCACCTCAGCTTCCCTTTCACTCTCCAGTGTGTGTACCATCTTCTGTAAGATATCATGCTATTCTATGTTTCCTGTTTACATGCATCTTTTCCATCTGAAATGATTCATTCTAATATGAGCTTCTTGTCCCTATAAACTGTCTCATAATGCAGGTTACTGGAGGCCGATTCCAAGTCCATGCGGTCGATGAGCGGCTCCCGGCGCAACAGTGGCTCCTCACTGGTTTCCAGCTCCTCAGCCTCCTCCAACCTGTCACACCTGGAGGAGGATACCTGGATCCTGTGGGGTCGCATTGTCAACGAGTGGGAGGAGTGGAGACGCAAGAAGGACAAACTACTGAAGGTGTGCTATGGGGAGTAAAGATGGCATAGGAACGCTGTCACATGTAGCACTTTCTCAAGAATGAGTAATTTTGAGTATAAATCTATACGAGAGCATAGTAAGAAGATTGTCAGCCCCCTTATTTTTTCAGGTTTTCAGGTACCTTATCAGGTTTCAGTGGAAGTTTAATGGATCACCTTGTAGAAAAGAACAGAAACAGGACACTGTAAATCCCTGACTCATTGCACCTTCTATGCAGGAGCTGGTTTTTGTATTCACACGCACAGACTGTGTCACAGGTCAATTTTTTATTTGTGCATGTGTGTGTCAGAGCCTAGGGTTATTTTTTTTTGCTGACATTCTCTCCCAACTTACGGATTTATGTCCCGCTGTGTCCTCTTTGACAAAAAGAGGAAAAACCCAGGGGAAAAGAAAATGGATGAGAGAAGGGAAAGCAAAAAATAGTCACTGGAAAAAAGCAAAATGTTGCTAGCTGCCTACAAATTCTACAGACAGAGTTTAATGATTAGGTTTTGAAAAACATTAGGTTAAGAATTAATGTAAAGAGTGATGTGGTTGTTAGGCAATACGTCCACTATAGGGCAGCACTGAGGTTAGAGTCTTTGAGAACAACAAACATGGCGACGGTGAAGGAGGTTGTGATGATGTACCTTTTTGTCACTATGGTCAGGTGAAGTACTTGTAGTTTCTCACCAACTCCCAAAGTCTCTTCTCAAAAGGTTTCACTTTCAGAAGACGTGTACAAATTCAGTCAAAACTAGAATGGCACTCAGCAGAGCAAATATTGCCAAGGCGCAACATTCCCCTTAAATTCAATCAAGCGGCACCATATTTCACACACTCAGAGATATCAGTTCCTTATATGTGCCTGAATTTTTCCATCAAGTCTCGTGAATAATTTCTTGAGAAAACTGTAAAAATTTAGAAAACGCCCAATCTCGCAATGGTAAAATTCCTGGACCGGCCCCCAGAACCAGATCCGCACCAAAATTAACATGAGTTCTTCCCTGAACCATATGCATCTCTGCTCTGAAACCTCTCTCTGTCTTTCTCCCTCTCTCCGAACATCAGGAGTTAATCAGGAAGGGCATCCCTCATCATTTCCGGGCCATCGTCTGGCAGCTGCTAGGCAACGCCACTGACATGCCGGTGAAGAACCAGTACTCTGAGCTGCTAAAGATGTCCTCCCCCTGCGAGAAGCTCATCCGTAGGGACATTGCCCGCACCTACCCCGAGCATGAGTTCTTCAAAGGCCAGGACAGCCTGGGGCAGGAAGTCCTCTTCAATGTCATGAAGGTGAGCACTTCACATCAGCGTCTGAGCTTCTCTGTTTAATATGAAAAGGTGAGACTTGTGTCTCTTGGAATAATTCTGTGTTTCCCCCCCCCCCCCAATGATACAGATGAATGATAGCATGGTGTAATAAATATAAAAACAAGACCAATATGGAAGTAATAACAAGTCTACAAACACTGTGGTCAGAGTTTACTGCAGTATGCTTGGCTTGTCGTTTCAAGGGTTATTCTCTAGTCAGGGATTTGACCTTATCTTCAATTATGGGAAAGAGAAGATAGTTCTGAGAATCTTAAATTCCTTCAAATCTTTTGTAGTTGACACAGGTCTTACATTTCAACCATTATTAAAAAACACTTGAAAACTGCAGAAATCCTGCTATGATTAACATCTTAACATACTTTCTGATTCATACCTTTCTAATATGATTTTGTTCCTGAAACGTCTATATGGACATGGAAATGTGGAAGATTGTTATTGATCACTGTTCAAACAAGCTTGTTAACCGTCTACACAGCAGCGATTTTAGTAGCTGTTTCCTGTAGAAATAAAACCACCTGTGATGACTTTTTTTTATTTTTTATCCAGGCATATTCTCTGGTGGATCGAGAGGTGGGCTACTGCCAAGGCAGTGCATTCATCGTAGGCTTGCTCCTAATGCAGGTAATGATCAAAGGATCTGTAATTAGTTCATTATTCATAAAAAGCTCTGTACAGTACTTCACCTTGAGAGTTATGAGGTTTATTATGATCTGTCCCCTAGATTTCTCTGATTACTACAACTAAATCCGTTGATCATTTTTGAAAAATTGAAACGCAATTAAGTCATCTCTGGAGGTTCAGTCAGTGATTAGTGCAGTATGGGAGTCACTGTGTTTCAACATAAGCTTTGTCTAATTTGTAGTAATGAGAGAACTTTGCTCGCCCATGTCATTTCCTCCCAGATGCCCGAGGAGGAGGCCTTTTGTGTGTTTGTGCGTCTGATGCAAGAGTACCGTCTGAGGGAACTGTTCAAGCCCAGCATGGCGGAGCTCGGCCTCTGCATCTACCAGTTTGAATATCTGCTGCAGGTAAAGAGGAAGCACGTGTCCACCAACATGAGGGGTGCAGTGTGAAACTTGTCCATAGAGGGGCAGTAAATTACTTTTTTTTTATATCTCCAGCAACAACCTTCTTTTGTGACTTAAACTTTCGAGTTTATTTTAGTTATGTCAACTTTAAAATCATTTGTTACAACAGGAGCAACTTCCAGAGCTGAACGTCCATTTCCGGTCCCAGAGTTTCCACACATCTATGTACGCATCATCCTGGTTCCTCACCCTTTTCCTCACCTTCCTCCCTCTGCCTGTCGCCACTCGCATCTTTGATATTTTCATGTATGAGGTAGGAAACAAAAGTATCCGAAGATGTGTTTTACTTGTGTGACAGTGTATATTCGGTTTACTAATCCATATTATTTCAGTTTGCCAAGCTCTATAATAAAATCTATGACCTGCAGGGTCTAGAGATTATCTTCCGCGTGGGCCTGGCCATCCTGCAGTACAACCAGACTGACCTCATTCAGCTGGACATGGAGGGCATGTCGCAGGTAAACGGACACTTTCGGGAGAAATGAGTTTACTGTTCAGATTCACTCATGAGTCACTGGCTCCACATTTCCGTTTGCAAGCAAACTTTATGAAGTATGGATGTCCTCTAAAAAGGAGGCTTCGATTGCCTCTAGTAATCTTAAACATAAACAGCATTTAATGATACATGATATGCTTTTTGATTATTAATTATATGAAGTCAAGCACTGGCATGACGTTGATCATTATGAAACTGTAGTGGAACAAATTAAACAATAATGCCTGCCACAGGCAAGGTAATACATGGGAAAATCAGCAATACATTTTAATATAATGTATTGTCTGTCAGCTGCTGGCTCTCAGCAAAACCCTCCTATGCCTGTACGGCTCTTGTTCGCTCTTTCAAAATGTGTCTACCTTCATTAAATATGAATGAGCGTCTTTGTCAATCTTGAGCTCTAATCTTCTGTCTGTCGCCCTCTCGCCCTGCCAGCATTTCCAGAAGGTGATCCCCCACCAGTTTGACAGCTGTACCGACAAACTGATCCTCAGGGCCTACCAGGTCAAATATAACCCCAAGAGGATGAAGAAGTAAGAGCCATTAATACTCGACTAACAACATTTGTGACTCAGGCTTCATGTAAACTTGGAGGATTTGTATTTGCGTCTTACTAATGCTGAGGTTTTTACAGCGAAGTACGCTCATACCTGGTGTTAGATATGTGCTTGTTTTGGTTTTCAAATTGGGTGACCTGTAAATGTAGAAATGCTTTTACAAAGCGCCCACACACACACACACACACACACACACACACACACACACACACACACACACACACACACACACACACAGACAAAACATACCTATTAGCTTATCTATGTTTTTATGCTATGAGCAACAACTTCAGTTGCAGCATGCAAACTTTTGCGGCAGAAACATCAATATGAAGTAGATGCCTCTATCCTGACGGCTGAGACCATGGTCATCCCAAGCTATTTGAACCAGTGGTACATCTGTGGAGCAAGGTGGTCCCGAGCCCTCAACTTCAAACGACATTTCAGTCGTAAAAGTGTGTGTGTGTGTGTGTGTGTGTGTGTGTGTGTGTGTGTGTGTGTGTGTGTGTGTGTGTGTGTGTGTGTGTGTGTGTGTGTGTGTGTGTGTGTGTGTGTGTGTGTGTGTGTGTGTGTGTGTGTGTGTGTGTGTGTGTGTGTGAGATAGATAGCAGCCATGACTAAGGGCATTTCAGGGCAGGAGAGGATGGAGGGCATCTCTGAATGGTAGAAGAGGGTTTATTTTCAGCATAGACTTGAAAATGAGCATCTCATTTTCAAGTGAGAGTCTCCTGACTCTCACTCATGAGCGGTCCCTGGTGGCGAGGGGCTGCCCACCTTTTGATTAGGTGTTTACTTTTTCAAATATATATACACTACCGTTCAAAAGTTTGGGGTCACCCAGACAATTTCGTGTTTTCCATGAAAACTCACACTTTTATTTATCAAATGAGTTGCAAAATGAATAGAAAATATAGTCAAGACATTGACAAGGTTAGAAATAATGATTTTTATTTGAAATATTAATTTTGTTCTTCAACTTTGCTTTCGTCAAAGAATGCTCCATTTGCAGCAATTACAGCATTGCAGACCTTTGGCATTCTAGCTGTTAATTTGTTGAGGTAATCTGTAGAAATTTCACCCCACGCTTCCTGAAGCACCTCCCACAAGTTGGATTGGCTTGATGGGCACTTCTTGCGTACCATACGGTCAAGCTGCTCCCACAACAGCTCAATGGGGTTGAGATCTGGTGACTGCGCTGGCCACTCCATTACAGACAGCAGACCAGCTGCCTGCTTCTTCCCTAAATAGTTCTTGCATAATTTGGAGGTGTGCTTTGGGTCATTGTCCTGTTGTAGGAGGAAATTGGCTCCAATCAAGCGCTGTCCACAGGGTATGGCATGGCGTTGCAAAATGGAGTGATAGCCTTCCTTATTTAAAATCCCTTTTACCTTGTACAAATCTCCCACTTTACCAGCACCAAAGCAGCCCCAGACCTTACCTCCACCATGCTTGACAGATGGCGTCAGGCACTCTTCCAGCATCTTTTCACCTGTTCTGCGTCTCACAAATGTTCTTCTGTGTGATCCAAACACCTCAAACTTTGATTCGTCTGTCCATAACACTTTTTTCCAATCTTCCTCTGTCCAATGTCTGTGTTCTTTTGCCCATATCAATCTTTTCTTTTTATTGGCCAGTCTCAGATATGGCTTTTTCTTTGCCACTCTGCCTAGAAGGCCAGCATCCCGGCGTCGCCTCTTCACTGTAGACGTTGACACTGGCGTTTTGCGGGTACCATTTAAAGAACCTGCCAGTTGAGGACCTGTGAGGCGTCTATTTCTCAACTAGAGACTCTAATCTACTTGTCTTCTTGCTGAGTTGTGCACCGGGGCCTCCCACTTCTCTTTCTACTCTGGTTAGAGCCCGTTTGTGCTGTTCTCTGAAGGGAGTAGTACACACCGTTGTAGGAAATTTTCAGTTTCTTCGCAATTTCTCGCATGGAATAGCCTTCATTTCTAAGAACAAGAATAGACTGGCGAGTTTCACATGAAAGTTCTCTTTTTCTGGCCATTTTGAGAGTATAATCGAACCCACAAATGTGATGCTCCAGATACTCAACTAGCTCAAAGGAAGGCCAGTTTTATAGCTTCTCTCACCAGCAAAACAGTTTTCAGCTGTGCTAACATAATTGCACAAGGGTTTTCTAATCATCCATTAGTCTTCTAAGGCGATTAGCAAACACAATGTACCATTAGAACACTGGAGTGATAGTTGCTGGAAATGGGCCTCTATACACCTATGTAGATATTTCATTAAAAACCAGACGTTTCCACCTAGAATAGTCATTTACCACATTAACAATGTATAGAGTGTATTTCTGATTAATTTAATGTTATCTTCATTGAAAAAAACAGTGCTTTTCTTTGAAAAATAAGGAAATTTCTAAGTGACCCCAAACTTTTGAACGGCAGTGTAGATGTCATGACATAGAAACGGTTGGCATGTCCTTATGCATGGACCCTGCAAGGTCCAAGACGATTTGAAACATTGTCAACCATGAATGTTTTTGATGATGTCATGATTTTTTCTATTTTATTAATTTGGTAATAAATGTGATATTAAATATATATTAAAGCCAGCTTTATTGTATTTCATTAGAGAAAAATCATATAATTTTACAGTGTGTAGTATCTCTTTAATTATTGTGATGAGTGGATGAGACACCAGGAAGAGGCATTTTCCTGCTTTGTTATTCAAGCAAGTCGGATGTAGCAGAAATTATTGAAGCAAGAAGGAGGAAGTTTTTTTTGTTTATCATATGAATGTTGTGAAGTTAACATTGCGTAACCTGTTTCCACTAGACTTGAGAAAGAATACACCACAATCAAGAACAAAGAGATGGAGGAGCAGATTGAGATCAAGGTGTGTTTACGCATTATTATGTATTTGTGCACAATAGGGATATTCCATTAAAGAGTTTTAGTATGAAATTGAATGCAACAACAAAATGACTCCTCAGTACTTCTCCCCTCCTCTCTGCACAGAGATTACGCACAGAAAACCGGCTGCTGAAGCAGAGGATTGAGACGCTGGAGAAGGTAAGAGGTGGATTCCAGCTCATCTAAATGCTAATATGAATCGGTTTTATGCTGTATCAAACAACCCGATCACTCAGCAGAGGACTCTTCACACTATGATCTGATGAAGTTAAACACTGTGACAGGATCATTCTGCAGGTTGTGTGTGTGTGTGTGTGTGTGTGTGTGTGTGTGTGTGTGTGTGTGTGTGTGTGTGTGTGTGTGTGTGTGTGTGTGTGTGTGTGTGTGTGTGTGTGTGTGTGTGTGTGTGTGTGTGTGTGTGTGTGTGTGTGTGTGTGTTGATTGGGGCTATTTGCACACAAGGTTTTTCCCTCTGCTTGAGCACTCCAGAGAGACTCACTGTCATTTTAAAGCTTCTCCTCTGTGAAACACTTTTTTTCTGAGTGCTCTCACTGCTGCTTCTTTTTCTACACTCCTCTGTTTTTGTTTCAAATGTCCGCTTCCTCAATCTGTGACCCTTTATCCTCCCCGGTGTCCCACTCTCTTTCACTTTCTTCATTTCTCTTTTTTTTTCATCCTCTTGTTCCTCTCCTTTAATACGCTGTAGGAGAGCGCTGCTCTGGCAGACAGACTGATTCAGGTAGAGTACTGTAAACCACTTTCCTCCTGAGCTTGCTGTCCTCCTCTTTCTGCTCTCCTGCAGTGCTTCTCTCCCTCTTCCTAACAATCCCCAGGCAAACGTGCATGAAAAGAATATTTTCTATGTAGTTTATCAGTTCACGTCCTGTCATCCCTGAATGCATGTACAGTTATTTATCCATGATGAAAATTTAAATGAGGCAGAACTATCCCTGCATGTGGCATGTAAAAGTTTATTATTACTCATGTTTCTATTACCAATTTTTTATTATAAATGCCTATAATTCAACAAAATGTGAATAAAATACAATATACATTTTGAGGAATATAAGTATTTACTTTCTTGCAGAGATTTTACATAAGAAGAAATGTGTTTTGTGTGTTAAATATAAAGCTGCTGCCAGCAGACTATTGTCTTCGCTCAGCATAATAACAGGAAACAACCTGTCTATTTTCTTAGCTTGCTGCAGGCTTGTATTTTACCACCTAATTTGGAAGAATTCAATAAAATAGATAAAGCATGTTAATATGTGACCTTTAGAGGTGCTTTTAGATGGATTTTTGTGACCTTCAAACAGAACCAGGCTGACAGGTAGGTTGTCTCGGCTAACTCTCAGCAAGAAAGCAAATTAATCTATTTTATGAAATGTTGAACTTTTGCTTTAAGACCATGTGGGGGGCCATATAGCTCACCTGGTAGAGCTGGCGCCCCATACCAAGCCTTCAAGCCTCTGCAGTGGCCCAGGTTTGATTCTGGCTTGCAGGTCTTTGCTGCATGTCACCCACCCCCCGTTTGCTCTCTTCCCCCTTTCACACTTAACTCTCTCTCCCATCAAATAAAGGCCCAAAATCCCAGAAAATATACTTTTAGAAAATCAGCCATGTACCATGTTGCAAAGTTCCCCTTAAGCAAAATAAGATTGCATTCCCTGGATGCCCACAGTTATCCTTTCCCTACATGGATATAAACTCTGCATTATAAAGTTTGCACTTCACAGCCGATCGTGACCCCTCTCCCGCTCCGACCTGCTGTTCCAGGGTCAGGTGACGAGGGCACAGGAAGCAGAGGAGAACTATGTGATCAAGCGTGAGCTGGCAGTGGTGAGGCAGCAGTGCAACACGGCCAACGAGAGCCTGGAGAAAGCGCAGGACACCATCAGAGAGCTGCAGCAACAGAAGGTAAGACCTCAACCCAGAGTCTGCTCAGACACTAATGCAATGACTTTTCCTCTCATGGTAGAAGCAGTTAATCTGCAAATCTCTGTGCAATCTATTAAGTGATTTTAAAAAGCTGGGTCTGAGTTTGTGTGAAAAATCACACTTGCCCTGTTTCACTTAATCCCAGTTTCTAAAAAGGACAAAAGTACAGATCATGTCAAGTGCTTGTAAAAACATAGAGAATATGACAACATAGTTTTAGTCTTAACTAATTAAAGGACAATTTTTCGTAAATACATTTATTCTCTCTTGAGCTGCTTTCAGGATTGCACTGAACTCAGGATAAGCCCCTGAAATGATCCAGAGGGGCTGTATGTGAGAATGCAAATGTCTGAGTCAGACGCTTCTGAGTTTCTCAAGAGTTTCTCCTGCCAGCTCCAAAGTAAAAACTCAGGAGAAAGCCTGTTAGTTTCCCTAGAAAAAACAAACCCTGGTGGCCAGGACTAGTTGTCTTTATAAAGGGATATACAATTAAAATTCACTTCAGCAAATCACGCTTCTCTGAAAATGTGTGACAAAATTCATACATTTTCCTTTAGTACTCTTTTTTAAAGCTATATACATTCACACACAATTAAGAGCAGGAAAAAC
Organism: Hippoglossus hippoglossus; assembly: GCF_009819705.1. Taxonomy (NCBI): domain Eukaryota; kingdom Metazoa; phylum Chordata; class Actinopteri; order Pleuronectiformes; family Pleuronectidae; genus Hippoglossus; species Hippoglossus hippoglossus. The sequence goes on along the minus strand of NC_047151.1, from coordinate 13,099,286 downwards.
TAAAATAAAAAATGAATTAGTTGTATTTATATCATTAAATTATTCCCATTGTGAAAGGTCATGTTATTCCACCGAAGATTGCCAGGACCTATCACCCACCATATTTCACACAGCTCCACACACACTCACAGTTCGCATCGATAACAGAGACCGTGATGCTCGAAATAACGAATCAAGACTCTTTCACTCACGCTATGTACTTGCCCAATTTCAAGTTTTTTTTATTTTGCCTCGTAGGAAAGTATTTTTCCTTTCAGCCTTCTCTGTTTTCCCGCCCTTCTCACGTTTATACATTTGCAGTTTCACCTTGATGTGGTGACATGAAAATGTACAGTGGCTTTTTCAGTTTCTTGAGTGTTGCTTGATATGCCTTTCCTTTTGTTGATCAGCAGTTTTTGAAGTTGGACTGCTTTAAAGACAGTGTGCTAACAGATGGGATTAGTCACAGGGCAAACAAATCAGCTAACATATTTTTTTTTAACAGTTTTCTTATCATGTTGTTCAAGTGGCATGTTGAAGTCCATGCTCTTGTTTTTTTTTTGGTTACACAAATGAGGAATATTGCAGTAACTCGTGTGTTGCTGCAAATTTTCTGCTGTCTTCCTCAAATGTAGCTTGTGTGCAGAAAACTTGATGATGACAGTGTCGCCTTTCAGAAATAAAGAAAAAGGATTCAGGAGCCCATGTCAGCATAGTGAACATTGAATGTATTGTTAGATTTGTCAGCAGAAAAAAACAGGAAGAAAGCAGCAGGTGTCATAATTCTCACCCATTAATGCACTGTGTTACTCCTAGCTCGGCTGAGCCCCTCATAATGACAAAATCTACATAGAACTATGAAATAAACATTCTCAATTGTGAGTAGATATTAGTACATCAGCAAACTCAGAGGAAAGCTGATCAACAAAATGATCCAAGTTTTCACAGACCTGAGATCCAGTCATCCTTCTTACCAGCGATGTTTGTCTCAGTACACAGAGCAGTTCGTGAGCACTTTGCAGACCCAGCTGGAGCAGTCCAGACTACGAGAGGCCGACCTGCTCGGAGCGATGAAGGAGATGCAAGACAAGGTGCTTGACCTGGAGAAGGTGGGCTCATTATATGGAATAATTCAATTTGTATATTTAATAAATATACAATCCAGAAAAGATGTGTGTTTATATTAATATTTACATTAAAAAAAAATCTAAATTCAAGTTCTATATATTTGGTTGTATTTGGCCTCACAGAGCCACCAGCATGGCTGTGAACTCGTTTTACTGTAATTAAGTAATGTTTGCCATCCAGAGGAGCAGTTGCCTGCCTGATGAGAACAACGTGGCAGCTCTGCAGGAGGAGGTGAAGCAGATGAAGCTGAGGGAGCTGGAGACGCTGCGCTCCTTCAAAGAGATGCAGGACAACGTCACTGAGCTCAACCAGCGCTGGCAGGTAACAAACACGCAGGCTGGCGCTGTTTCTCTATAAACCACGCGTGTGTCTGTTTGTTCACTATTTACTCCTGTTCCCGCAGCATCACATGTCCCGTGGCAGCAGCACAGGTGGCCACTGGAAGGAATCCCCGAAGAAGAACGCCATGAACGAACTGCAGGACAAACTGATGACGATCAGACTGAGGGAGGCGCAGGCCCAGGCTGAGCTCCGAGAGGTCAAACTAAAATCCCTGCAGCAGGAGAGCCAGGTTAGACACACAGCACAACTATACACTGTGAATATCAGAGTATAATTTTCTCCTCTGTGGTGCCAGTGATTAGTCAGATAATCATTAATCAATCAAATAACTCCAGAAATCTGTCCGTTTGTCTGTGGAACGCATATCTCGAGAATTGTTAAGGTTAAAATCAAATGCACTGCGATTTAGACATGCACTACGATCAATATGAATAAAAACAACGACAACCACTGATTCTCCAGTTCGGGGTTGTGCATACTGTGGTGTATGAATAATGAGGTCAACAGTTCTTTGTGCAGCAGCGGTGGTGCAGCTTCAGGTTTCTGTGGAGTCCAACAGCAGGTCTACTTGCTGTAGCTCAATTACTGCAGGTCACTTTTAAAGTTTCAGAAAGAAAGGGCTCTACATTTCATAAACTAGCCGATCAATTGATTCATCCAGAAAAGATTTGTTGGATCCGCACTCACACTCTCGCCTTTTTACTTCTTTTTTTTACTCCAGAACCAAATCAACGGCAAGCTGATTGGTCGCAATGAGCAGGAACGCTCCGCACTGCAGGACCGGCTCCAGATGCTAGCCAATCAGAACAAAGCTCTCCAGGGCCAACTCAATGAGATGAAAAGGAAGCAGGCCGAGTTCGACTGCAAGGTCTGAGTGGGGAGCGGAGGGAGAGTTGAGGAAAAGCAAGAAAGCATTTTCCCGGGTCCAGTTTAGTGAAATATAAAAGACGTGAACATATATAGTAGTGATAAGACACTAATAACTAGATGGGAAAACAGCAATAAGACAAAAGAAGAAAATATATTAGAAATGTTGCTTTCTTGTTGTCTGTCTTTCTGTTGACTCCCCTCCCTCTGCCCTCGTACATGCAGAGTAAAGAGGAGGTGATGGCGGTGCGACTGAGGGAAGCAGACAGTATGGCTGCCATGGCTGAACTCCGGCAGAGAAACGCTGAACTTGAGATACAGGTGTGTGTTTATGTGCCTAACATTAATATACAGTATATGAAGTGACTGTAGAGAGACTTTGACCTGCAACATGTCTGTGTCGAATGTATTTCAGAAGGAGGAAGGGCTGATCCAGGGCCAGCTGAACCACTCCGACTCTAGACAGTACATCACCCAGCTCCGGGACCAGATTGCTGAGCTCAAGAACGAGGTTCACACATGCACAAGCACATTCACACGCATACGCACACCATACTGCAGCCTTGGAAACCACCACAGAAATATCCTCTCTGTGCAGTGTCACAGCAGACACCACTTCCACCTTGACACATTCACAGTAGTGTCAATGTCTTTCTTGTAAGAAGAGACCACCGCTCCTCCCAGACTTGTGTGCTCTCATCATTTGGTTCTCAGTGAACGATGAGTGAGTTTCAAAAGACTTGGCGTCTATCAGTTTTATCTGTCACAAGTAAACACACAGCTGTGTGGCATCTACACACAGTCAGTGTGGGGGAAGTGGGATTAAAAGATGATCTGAATCTCTCCAACCCTCTTTGAGAGACGCAAAGTTCTCACCGAACACAAGCTCAGGGTTTGTTCATTCAGAGAGTACTAGTGCGTGACTGAGAGAATTGGCTCAACTTTTAAATGAGGTGTGTGATGACACTGGCCTTCCCTTTTCTTCTCCCTCTCCCCACCTCCTTTGCTTTTCATCAACGCTGTGGTTTTATGAAATGAGAGTGAAACTTGCGTGCGTACCGGTGCAGATGAGGAAACATTGACCTTTATCGAAAAATCTCAGCAGCGGCCCTCTTTAAGCGATCACTTTATGATTATGAGACGTACTGACAGTCCTGATACACAACTTATTCTACATAATGCAGCTCTTATGCAAATATTTATATATATTTATAACATTATTTGTTGTGATTCAGTTTAGGGATTCATTTAGCTGTTTCCATTTAGCCTTTTGACATGCTTTGATCATCAAAAGGAAAAGCAGTACGGTTGCTATTTTTACATTATTATGTAAATTAAAAAAAATAATTAAAAAAATTTGACCTATGTTTTTTGCTGTAGCGTGAAGAGCAGTCAGGCTCACTCAAAACATTTCCATTGGTTAACCACTGGTTTCCCCCTCCCCCCACCCTGCTGATGAGTATAAGATTTGGGGGAAACAAAAACCTCATTTGTCATGAGTCACTGTGGTACATGAAGGTTAGCATGCGAGAAGCATGTGTGTGCAGATGAACTGTTATGTCAGTTGAGAGTGGCTGCACCTTAATCTAAAAGCTCAAAGAAATGAAACGATGAATAATGGAAGAGGAACTTACACAAATATCTCCTATTTATTTTTTTATTGATTTAGTTCCTGTATCTGACATCACAGTCAGATGAGAAACCTCCTGTGCCCTGATTTATGTGTAAAGACCCCATTGACCTATTTGCAAAACCTCTATGGTAAGCAGGATACAGATCAGTGGGTTTCACAGTTATTCCCCCCCCCCCAGCAACAAGGTTTTTGCAAAAGCAGATGTAAAACAGTTTACACACTATTACCTCTTACTCTGTCATCAATACTGAAAATATTAACTGTGCTACTGAATCCCCATATTCTCTCACAGCACAGCTGATGTTTGAAACTCCTTTGTGAAATTTAAATCATGACAAGACAGATGGTCAAAGGTCAAGGTGACCGTTCCCTTACATATGTTTAATTTATCTACCACCAAGCCTAAAGGCAGATGTAGTGAGAGAGAAATGAACAGACGAAATCAGCATCTTCTACGTGTATGGCACCGTTTTTTCATTCTGAGATATTTGTATTCTTTTTTTTTTTTTTACTTTTGCACCTGTTGCATGTTAGAAACGTCATCAAGTGCCCACTCACTTGTAGAATCTTGCAGAGGATCTCCTGCTGTGTTCTCACATGGGCTCATTTGGGTTTTTGCTAGGGGGCTGGTGGAGAAACTCTGGAGGAAGTCTGGAGGCTCTCACATACAGCCCTCCAGAGAATGTCAGGAGGTTTTCAGTGCATGTCTGAAAGCTGCTCCTGATTTCAGCTGTTTGAAATATAGAATAAATCTACCTGTAGGACCCACCAAATGAAAACCTTCTTCCCTGTACTCAGATCAGACAAATGCGAGGGCAAAGGTTGGCTCCCAGCTCTGGCATCAGTAGCGGAGGCCTAAGCACCAACTACCAGGATCTCTGCCTGGCCAGCCCCGCCTCTGCCGAGGGGGACTACCTGAGCTCAGACGACGATCTTCTCCCCAGCCCGCTGCCTCCCAACGCACTCTACCCCACCCTGTCTGGTCCGTGTCACCCATCGGACCGCCTCGACAGCGAGGGCAGCACGGACAGCGAGGCGGAGGAGCGCATGCGGACACACCCGGACCCACAGCAGCTGTACGGCAGCATGGTGTGCGCAGAGGGGCTGGATAATTGAACATCTGGAGGGGGTGCGAAGATTCCTATGGGATTTCTTTGACCTAAAGAGACGCTGGGACTCTACAGGACAGGACTGCCTCTGTAAACCAGAACTGTTCTATCCAATCCAGTCCTCCTCCGCAGCTTTTCCAGTGTTTATCTTTTACTTTATGCAGACATAATGGCATTGATCAGACCTCGGTTGGTGGTCACTACCTGTAGTCTCCATTCCTGTGACTGCCTCCTCCACCCTGTTCCCCCCCACTGACCGTACCCTGTCCAACGAGGTCGTATAAAGCCTCTCTCCTTGTTCCTATGTGTAACTGTTTTCTTGCCATATCCATCCAAACACAAATGTACACAAAAAAAACTCTGGACTAACAAGACTGATGCTGCTCGCTGCTTGAGATCAACACCGGGACCTGATCCTGTGACCATGACGAGGAATGAATCATGGGTAGACAGATAGAACTTGTCTCTTTCCCTGTAAACTGAATAACAGACACTGTATCCTCTGTCTACCCTTATATAACTCTCTGTCCTGATTGGTTCAGTATTACATCCATCTTAATTGTTTCCCCTTATAATGCCTTTCTTTAGAAAGACACACATCCATCTTCACTGCCTTCATAAAAACAAACAATCTGCCATCAATTCACAAAAGAAAATTCAAAATGTCGACGAGAAATGAAGGTACAGTGTATGAACATGTACACATCAAACTGTGGGGTTATCACAAGGTGATCCGTGAACACTTTGACATTACTCCATCTGTGTCTGTGGCAACAAGAAGGCAAGTGAGTTCATACGAAAGCTCATATTCATCATAAACCACAAAAAAGGAAGGAAGATACCCAATGTTGCCAAATCTTTTGTTTTTGAATTATTTATGTTGTAACTTATTTTAATATTTTTTTATTTTTTTATATATCTAAATGAAACTAGGAGCGTAGAGATAACCTACAGAGGCCAAACTTTCTACAGCATCCTTTGTGCCAACTACTACAGTTCTACTGTGACACCGAGTGTTTCTGAGATGGGAAAAGTGCTGCTATGATTTTACATTTAGCTTCTTCCATTTTCTTTTTATTATTTCATCTTAATCTGTGTGAGCAGTCTAACGTGTTATCTCCCTGGAGCTTCTCAGTATTTATCCATCAAAACCAATAACTGGTTGCATCTGTGTGAGCTGTTGAACATTTTGGGAAATAAGTTTATTCACTGTCTGAGAGATAAAAGAGCTGCAGGGATAGATGGTTATTTCTATAACTTACACACAGTAAGTAGTAAGTAAGTAGTCCAGCACATCACCACCACTACCACACCCTTCATTACACCCCAATTTGTTTGTACACCACAATTTGCCAACATCATTCCAGACAAAGTGAGGCAGCTTTTTTTTTTACATCTTAATCTACTAATCACTAAATAACTATTGAGCATTAGTTAGCTGCCCCCCCCATTTCAGAGAATTTCAAGAATAGTCAATATTATTACGAGAAAAAATGTCAGCATTTAATAAGGATAAAGTTGTATTTTTTTTTTTTTAAAACCTATACAAAAGTATTACTTAAGAACCTCTACATTCCTCATTTTCACACCGACGACATTGATCTTTTGATATTCCCCCTTAGAATGGGACATAGCCTAAAATTCTGACTTTTTTTCTCATAATATTACAACTTTATTCTCGTAATATTACAACTTTATTCTCATAATATTGCGATTTTATTCTCATAATATTATGACCTTATTCTTGAAATCTCTTTAAGTGGCTCTGATACTCGTCGTAATAAACAGACTTGAGTGTTATGAATAATTGTATTTCCCAAAATTTCAGACTATACCTTTTAACTGTCAGTGTCCCACAGAAGCAAAAAGAATAATCCAGGTATCTGTGCTGATGTGGAATCACCAGCTCATGCGCTCATATCACTTTGGGACAGCTAACTGGAAACTGCAGCATGTGGCCCAATGAAAGTGGAGAGAGTCGATCATATTGTAACGATGCCAAACAAAAAGGCTGACATCATGACTGGAGAGTGTGTGGGTGGGAAATATTTTACATATCAAATAATAATATATTCTGTGTAGGGGGAAAAGGGTGTAAAATGTATGGAGAAATATGAGGTATACGGTGTGACAGGAAGAAAAGTATATAGATGATATTTAAAGCTGTATCACTGTCAGTCAAGTCAGATTGTGAGGAGAAGAGTCTGACAGGATGTTGTATGAAGAACAACGATCTCTGCTCTTTGCACAACAGAGAGAGAAACTCTGCTCTGGACATTCAGCAGTGAGATGTGGTGCGGACTCATGGTGGGATCATTTCTTTACTTTACGGACGGACCTTAACGTTTACTTCATTCTGAGATGAACCATCCTGACTTCGTACTGTGCTTCATGTTTTCATCGGACTAACGATTTCCCCTAAATTCTCTTCAGGTCCACTTCATGCTTCACTGTTCTGGCATTTTTGTGCAGCAGTAATGAACGAACAGTAAAGCAGAGGATTAATGCAATCTTCTCTGAAACAAGGAAATAGGATCTTCCAGTAAGGGCCATTTAAAAAGTAAAGAGGATGTTCGTTTGCCCACCATTATGTTGCAAATAACAGCCTTTTAGTGGTCATTGGTGGGTTTAGCAGCTGAAATCTGTACACTGGAATCAGTGTTTGCGTATCATCAGACCATATCATTATATGTGTTGTATTCATCATTTCACTTCAGTTCCTTAGAGTTGTTAGTATGTACAGAACAAGATTTAGGCCGTTAAATCGTTTACTTTGGCTGAAAGAGTTGTAATCCTTCACATTTTTACCCATTTTGTCTACTACTCGTACTACCAAGATTCAAAAGATTAACAGAAAATATACTGGGTCTGATGCGGGGGACACAAGTCGGGCATGTTTTTCACGTCATCTTTGTCGCAAAACAGTAGGTGGGTTTGCATCCACGTGTTTGAACATGAGCAAGTTAAAAATCAAAATACCTTCAGTGAAAAGATATCTCAAATTCATTTTTGAGTGAGTTGGGAATGTTTGCGTGTAGATTAACACAAAGTGTGACCAAGTGTGATGGAAACAGTGAATAAATCATGATATACGTATTCCCTGTGTTGATACATGAAACTAACATAAATACTGTATCTCCATGTTTTCTAAATAGTTTTTCACAGATTGAGGTTTGACTGTTGCTCTTTCAACAACATCATCTCATTGCACCAACCTTTCTTCTCCAGTGGTTTGATTTACTGGCTTTTAACTGGACAATTACAGCATTTTTTTTTTTGCTTTCTCTTTTGGCTCTGTAAACGTGACTATTGTAGACATTTTTTTTTGTTTTCTTTATTTTTTAAATATTAAGGTGGTCAATTAATCCCATTATTTGTTTGTCTGCACTGTAAAAAATTGCCCTTCTTCTGTTGCATTTCAGAGGGCCATTTAAAGCATTTTTCAGTCTTTGTCATGACCAACAGTAACAATAGGTTTTGCCAAATCTACCATAAATGAACACTTGAAGTTAATATAATAATGTTATAATACTAGAAGGGAACTCAACAAAGTGCATACCTGCCAAGGCCCACATGAAACCACATTTGAATTCACTAGATCCTGGTTTTTATTTGGATCTGTTCCAAATTTCATACATTCAGAATTATCAGTCCTTTTAACATGTCTGATTCTTTTCATCAAGATCCATAAATTGTTCAATGAGAAATCAACTAAAGTGAAAAGGGAAAAATGTTCCTGGATCTGACATCTGATCGGGATCCACAAGAATTGCGCTGTAGCACATCCTCCCACCAAGTTGCATGGTAATCCATTCAGTAGTTTCTGCCTAATCCTGCTAAAAAAGAGATTTAGACGTAATCATTTGATATTTCTATTTGGATATCAGTGATAAACTACACAGTGACTTTTACAAAGATATTATATAACCAATCTGGACCAGATCAGTGCTTAAACAACTCATCTGTACACTGCTGCTCAGTGATGGTGCTCTGTTCTCACCACTGTCTAAATACAACTGTCTCTCGACTGTGACGTGACATTTTGAAGTGTTTGTGAATTAACTTTGATGAGCTCACATCCTTTTCTATTGTTTTTACATCACCATCGGTACTTTGTTTTTCTCCTGCTAAGATGATGAGGATCAAAACATTACAAGCATAATGTGCCATAAAAGTAGGTAGATTTACACTCTATGCTAAAAGTCTTGATGTAATAAAGGTTTCATCAACAAGTCAGCCACTCCAGCTGTTCATTAAAAAGCGTTGTAATATAAGGTTAATTCAGCGTGGATTGAAATATGATCGCCCTCCACGTGTTCAATGTGGGAAATGCGACGCAGCACCAAACAACAGAAGCATTTTCCTCACAGACCGTTCTCCTGGTTAGTCTGGTGTAGGATTTTTTCTCCTGTGCTGCGTGTGACATCCACGGCATCATACCCGACCTTGTCCACCCTCTCTCTCCAGCAGTTCAGCTGATGTTGTTGTCAAATATATTAAATGACAGTAAAGATTATATAAATTCCTGTTGATGGGGGGGAAATACATTTCAGTGTTCTGTATCCTGCAAAATGATACAAAATAAACTTTGACATTGCACCTTTGCAAAGGCCTGACTGTGTTGTTGTTTAATACTCGGCCGATACTTTTCTTTTAGCTCAAATTTTAAGTTAGTCTTCAATTAATCCAGATGTTTTTGTTGAATCTGCACCAAATTGCACACATTAATAAATATCAGTTATAAATATTCCTGATCTGTTTCATCAATATCCATTAATTATATTCTGGGAAATCTGTGAAGAGGTAAAACAAATGTGCCTTATCTCTCTTTTTTTCAGAGAGGAAAATAAATCATTTCTAGATCTGCCCCCTGATCTGGTTCCAAACCAAAATGTAATAAATTCTTCCATGACCCATGCCGTATTCTTCCACTAATTTTCATAGTGATCCGATTTTGCGTAACCCTGCAAACCAACAAACAGAGGTGAAAACATAATCTCCTTGGTGTAGGTAACTATTTGTAGATTATGTTTTGTGTCTATTGTAGATTTTTGTGCAGAGTAAGATTAAAATCTGAGAATATAAACATTGAAGATGGACTAGATCAAATAAAAGCAATGAAAAAGAGACTGAAACATATCCTCAGGTTTCTCACAGTTATTTTACAAACATACTAAACGTATTCACATGTTCTCTTGCTCTGACTCTTTCTCATCAATACTTCCATCCAATACTGTGGGAGGAAATCTGCTGTTGCACCCGACAGCTTCTTTTAAACCTGACCTTAGTGGTCTTGGTTTTGAAACACAACCATGTCAGCATAGTGTGTCAACACTTTCTGAGTAATTTTCAGCACAGTCGCCTCTTCCTCTTACGTCTGCCTTACCTTGGTCAGTCTGATGATCAGCTTGTGCATTTCTGCAGCAGCTCCACAGCGTGCAGCAGGAGCTGGACAGACACTGTGTTCCTATACGAGTGTGTAGTGTTTGTATACTTTGTATGTAAGGAGGAGGCAGCATGGTTAAAGTGTTTCGGCTCGGATGTGTCAGAGCTGAAACACTTCCTCATCCTGCTTCACTCTCATTACTCTCAACATCAACGACTCACGGCCCAACTCAGAACAGACTGGCTTCATACTGTTTGTGACACACTGGTTCCATATCATCTTATTTAAGTTGAAAAAGTCTCTTACCTTTGTCAAGCTACCAGCGTGAAGGTTGTGTGCGACTTTAAGAAGCACCGGAGGAATGTGAGAACTGGTAAGTTTTACACTTTTATTTCTGAAAACTATCTTCATTAACTACACAGTGCGTCTTCACTTTATGTATATGCACATACATTTATTATTATTATTATTATTATTATTAATTGAAAAACAGTGAAATTTGGTAACTCTGATTAAATTATTCATTCCATTTTCCGGTGACGCTTTTTGTTGAGGTTTTGTTAAATAACAAGTTGTGTGAGATTATTTCTGAACTGGCTCAGTCAGTTATCATAATGTCTTCTATTGATCTACAGTATCTTTACACTTCCAGAGAGCTACACAGTGCAGCTTTGGTTTATTTATTATTACTATCATTAACATTATTATTATCATCATCTTTACTATTATTATTATCAAACCATTTTAGTTTGGTGATCCTGAGTAACCAATCATTTTTCCATGTTCATATACTTCCTGTATATAACTGTTTAGGTACTGTTAGATAAACAATTTAATTTACACAGTTGTTTGTACTAAAGCTGCTCCTTTTCTCTTTGTTAATATACTGACACATACGCATTTTTAAAAGTGTTGAGTACATTTTACAGTTTGACAGACTTAAAGTGAGCTTGTATTTTTGCTGTCTGTGCACAAAAAACAACAAATCAAACATTCTTAAAAAATGTGTGAAGTGACGGCTTCGGTCATTATAACTGGTGTGGATGGTTATGGTTTAGGTCTATTTTGTTAATTCGGTTTCACTCCCTTTCCCTTTGTGTGCATTGTGTTATTGTTGAGCCTCAGTAACCAGGATCAGGAAAGTTAGAGAAAGATTATCTACATTCACCATGTTTTTGTGTTATTATGCAGAAACCCATTTTCTCTATGTACTGTCTTCCTGGGTTAGGGAGGCTCAAAAATAACACAAAGCGAGCACATACCTCTGCCAAGGCCCAAGAGTCTCCTTCAATTAAAACAGGCCTAAGGCCACATTACGTTTCTCAGCTTCACATTGGTGGTAGTTACATACGAGACTTTATTTGTTACCATAAAAGCAGCTGAAAAAGGCCTAGAACCGTTCTGAGAGCACATTTAAATTCACTAAATCCAGATTTTAGTTTGGATCCTTAACTGCACACGTTCATTGATACCAAACCCCTTAAACTTTTCATCAAGATTCACTCACTCTGTGAAATCAACCAAAATGTTGTAAAATGCCCTCGAACCTCACAATGTTAAAGAAAGTGGAAATAGGTTATTGGATCTGCCCCCTGATCTGGATCCACACCAATATGTAATACATTCTTCCATGACGCATGCTGTATTCTTCCACTACATTTCATAGTGATCCGTTTTTGCGTAACCCTGCAAACCAACGAACAGAGGTGAAAACATAATCTCCTTCACAGAATTTCATGGAAATCGGTTGAGTATATTTGATGTAATCCTGCAAACTAACAACGACTACAGACGAAGGACCTTCTTGGTGGAGGAAATTAACAAAAAGTTTCCGTTTTTCTCGAGTAACAGTTTGGTCAGTTGTCAATGTCAGTTTCGCTCAGACTCCAGCTGCCAGAGTCTCTGCAGCCTTTAATCCCAAATAGGCCATGTTAACAGATCATGTTTGTTAAACCAGTATTTACATTCAAGCAGGAAACCAAGTATCAAATGTACAGTTCTGCTGCCCTCGTCTGGGCAACTCAAGCATCTTGTGCAACACTTTGGTTCATCATTGTACTGCCTGCCTTCGGCTACAGCCCGTCAGAGCACATATACAGTATATACTAATATTTGGAGAAAAACACTATTATGTTTTTTATGATAATAATAATGATATAATAATAAAAGTTTATTTATATAGCACCTTTAATACATAAAATGCCGTTAAAAGGTATTTACAATGCAAAATGTATATAAAAGACATGGATACATACAATGAACATAAAAACAGTTGTAGAAAATTTGTAGAACATAAGATGGAAATAAAACCCAGTAATTAAAACTTGAGGTAAAATCAGAGTCTGAAAAATAAGACCACATATGATAATAATAATAATAATAATAATAAAAATAATAAGATTCAGAAAAATTTGAATTTCTTCAGCTTTCTTTCTATAACAACAGGCTGTGCCAATGTAAAGATAATTTTTAATGCCTTCATTAACACTGTCATTCTTTTTCTTTTTCTTTTTTACCATCTATATAACTTTTCATATCTGGTCTAGAGCACGTCCTCCTTCCCTCTGAACGATGCCTCGTTCCTTCTTGGTGAAGCGAGGAGGGCTGATCCACCCTCGGCCCGCAGCAGGAAGACCCAGCCCCAGATCCACCCCAGTGACATTCAACCAGTTAGAAAAGAAGTTGGGGTCCTCCTGGGAGACGAGACTGAAGGACTCCACAACAGAGACCCCCAATGATAACACAGAGTCCATCACGTTACTGCAGCCAGACCTTCCTGCTGCCGCTCACTCACATGAGAGAGGACACCTTCAGCCACTGAGTCCCACAACTTATGGTGGGTGACAGAGATACTTCATTTTAGTTTTTTAATAGACTGTTAATAAAGATGGACAATATGACAGCTCCCCAAAAGTAAAGCCAAAGCGTCTCAATCGCCACCTGGTGGCTGGCTGCAGTACAGGTCATAAACCCCGGCTCCTCCACATTAGTGGATGGGACATGGATCAGACTAAAAAGTAAAAGTACAGGTCAAATATATTTTTGTTAAAGGTTCAGTGTGTAGAATTTCGTGACACCTAGTGGTGAAATTGCATGTTGCAGCTGAATACCCGTCACCTCACCCTCCCCTTCCAAACATGAAAGAGAACCTGTGGTAACCTTCAGTTGTCATAACAACTCAAAAGGTGAGTAGTTTGTCCAGTCCGAGCTACTGTAAAAAACATGGCTGCCTCCGTAGAGAGGACTCGCTCCAGATGAAAATATAAAGTATTTTAATATAAAGGGACCATTCTAGGGTAAATAAAACAACTATTTGTATAGTTTAGATGAAACACACTAGTGAAAACATCACCAGGATTATTTTATACTTAATTTCCGCCAATAGATCCCTTTCACCTCAATCTTACACACTGACACTTTAAATTTTAGGTTGCTCTTATCACACTGATATGAAAGTTTCCCTGTTCCTAATGAGTTCTGTTTCCATTAGTTATTTGATGTTATAAAAAGAGGTGAAACACTATTCATTTCTGGTTCGTAGGAGGAAGTGGAGAAGTGTTGTCCATCTTTATTTACAGTCTAGGATTTACTTGTGTTTAGTTACTTTTACACAGAGCCAGTCTATCTGTTTGACCAGAGATATGTGTCACTATATAATGAATTTGAATTGAATTTATACTTGCATTACTAAATAAATGCATTAAAATGTATTTGGATCACATAATTCTAATTTATAATAATAAATAATTTTGGACTTTTTTCTGAAGAATGTCTCAAAGGGTTTCCAGAGACAGGAAAAAAAGATATATACAGTGCATGCAGAGATGACTTGAAAGCAGAAGAGAGGACAGAGATTGTGAAAATGATTCAAATGTGTATGATTCCACATTTTGAGAATCTTCTCTGTCTTTCCTCTCAGACTGTGGACTTGCTGAGCCTTTTAGCCCGATAACTTGTATCCCTGTGGAGAGAGCGGACTCGAACGCTCAGACACCAGCCTCTTGGTCCAAACCTCATGTGAGCTCAGGATATCCTGACAAATCTTCAGCAGTTCTAGGCAACCTGACTCAGCAGCCCCTGATCCTGAGGGAGACCAGGAGCGGAGGCTGCTCCAAGACCAGTGCTCCGAGGCAAGAGTGTCCACTCTGTAGCAAGGTATGATCAATCCCTCATTACTGTATATTTATTTGTTTTAGAGAGAAATTAAAACTGAAGAATTAAGACACTGCTTCATGATTTATATAGAAAAGTTTTAAGTTATTATTGCTAATTTTCTGCCAAATATAAAGTACAGCTGCGGCTGATGGGAAGGGATGGGAGTTATTTTTGCAGGTTATGTGGTCATCAACCAAAGTGTTGGACAAATTGAAAGTTTGACCTGAGGGTGGTGCTAGAGGGAAACATAAGGGACTGATTGCTCTAAAGGAGACGTGAGTTAGAGCAACACATTCCATGGCAATCCATCCAATAGTTGTTGAGGTGTCACAGTCCAAATCTGCCATCCAACCATCCAAAATGAAAAAGAAATGTAGCACTTTCCAAAGCCAAAACTTTCAAAACATGATGTCATTTTTTGAGTGTCATCATTAAATGTCAGATAAAACCTTAAGGTTCTGTAAACATTGCTGTCCACACTCGCACAAATTGTGTTGGGATTTACCAACTGGGCAGAACACAACAACGAACACAAAGTGTTTAATACAAGAGATGAGTGCTGTACAGAAACTAGTGCAAGGGATTATAAACAAAGAAAGCCAGTAAAGCAAACTGGTGGCAAAGGGGAAGTACAGCTGTTTCCAGAAATGGTTCATAGGGTTTCTGGAATAAGTCCAGGTGAAAGGAGGGGAATCCAGGGAGTAGTGTGGCTGAGAGGAGGCTAAGGGCTGCAGATGATCCTGAGGCAGAGGTAAAACAAAGCAGGTAAAACCAAAGCAGGTACGGATCCAGGCAGGCAGGCACCAAAGGTGAGTATCTCAAACTAACAGTAGGAGAAGCAGAGGTTGGCCGTGTGAAAACCACTAAGGAAGATGACGTTCTGGCAGAGTAGTAGTGTTCAACCTAGTCCTTACATACTGCAGCAGCTCAGTGAGTATAGTCTGATGTGTGGTCACGGTGGTGCGGCGGGAAGAGGCTGAACCAATCACATCTCGCCACATGAACAGGAAGGAAACACAGGAAGGGGACAAGGCAGAACATGCAGAGCGGCCAAAAAACAGAAAGCATCTAAAAAGATTGTAGTGCAAAGAAATGTAATCTTTCTTTTCCCACCTCATCCTCTGCTGATGTCTGCCATCATCCCTTCACTTTTTCACCATTAAACCTGTGTTAATCTCCCTGCAGATATTTTCCTGTGTGTCCAGTCTGAAGACTCACGAATGCAGGAGTCATGGAAGCAGAGCACATCTCTCCCCAGCACACATCACGTCCAGCAGGACAAATACTGTGCGGTCACCGTGCAGGGGCAAGGTCAGCATCATCATTTCCTCTTGTGCTGTATTTTCCTGTTTCATCTTTAGGCAATTTAATGCATGAATCAGTGGCAGATCTAGGATTTGTCTAGGTCAGGGGCAATAAAGGGGCCACAATTTACACAGAGGGGCCAGTTATTAGTCTGACATCCATGCACAGTTCCTGATTCAGTAAGGTGCACGTTTAAGTTATTCCTTGATTACTGTTAGCTCTATAGCTTTGAGCAAAACCACACATCAGTGAATATATTCGAAAATTGTTCCTTTTACAAGCACATTGTGTACTTCAGAAAATAAAGTCTAAACAAAGTGTGATATTTATTGTTAATATTGTTAGTAAGTGACAGGACAGGGGTACTTCATGGGCCAATCAGATTTCATGTTCCAGTGCCCCCCCCCCCCGATCCACCCCTGGCAAGTACAATGTGCTACATTCGTAAATCCATTACCACGTTGCCCGTTGTTCTAGGAGCGGACGTTTGGCTGTGCCGTGTGCGGGAAAGTGTTCAAGCGTTCCTCCACCCTCTCCACTCATCTGCTCATACACTCAGACACACGGCCGTATCCCTGCCAGTACTGTGGCAAGAGGTTCCACCAGAAGTCTGACTTGAAGAAACACACCTTCATTCACACCGGTGGGTTTATGTTTAATATGTTTAAAAGTCCACAGCTGACGTCATTCATATGAAATGATTCAAGAGAAGTGCAGCTTCATTCTCTATACATCACCAGGGCTTCCAGCGCATACACATAGCCCGGCCCTGCATGTAAACTCAAATTAGCAGCATTATCTGTGACCCAAACAAATTAGATATATTAGTTAGATATAAGAGTGATATCAATCTTTTTCTCAGCATATATGTGTATTTCCTAAAATGTTGGAATCACTTAAAGTTATTTCTGAGCAAAAAAGTCAAACACCCATTGATATGAGCCTCTCAAATCAAAGATTTCCTCATGTCAATGTAGATTAAATATATTTGTGTTTCAAAATGTGTCATTTGGACAAAACAAGTAATATCAAGATGTACGGCATGTACAATATAAGTATAATGTAAGTAACTCAACTACCGGTAAACGAGGTATGTCATGTACCCGGCAAATAGATATACATGAGATTTCTCAGAGGTAGATTGTAAAGTAGAGACTCCTTCACTCGCACAGGAACATCTAGGTCTCTTCAGTGATACTCTCATAGCATCATTATGAGCAACTTCAACTTGCTTTAAGCTTGCTCTTTTGTAGTTTGACCACAAGGAGGCAGTATAGAGAGGTGTGCTCTGAACAGAGACATCTTTACACTTACTAATCCTGCACAGAAGAATATTTGCTTGTGCATGCATCCTCATCTGTCATTAGATCTGTAATGATGTTTTACCGTATTACTAACATAAGACCACAAGATAATCAGCATTCATGCTTACAAGAGTTTTCCAATCATCCCATTGACGTTGTACTTGTACTCTGCACGATGACAATAAAGTTGAATCTAATCTAAAAACTGCAGCCAGTATTGCTGGCTTTCAGTAACTTGGACAGATCTGATGATCTATCGATGTGAAATGAATTTAAAAGAACTGGGTACAGAATTCCACATAAGGTCGTATCATTTCATCAAGTGCTCTGCAGTTTAAATATCCTGTGTATTCTTGTCCCAGGAGAGAAGCCCCACGTGTGTGAGATATGTGGGAAGGCGTTCAGCCAGAGCTCCAACCTCATCACCCACAGCCGCAAGCACAGGGACGACCGTCCCCACCGCTGCCCCCGCTGCCCCTACAGCTTCCAGCACAGAGTGGAGCTGCGGCAGCACCAGGAGCTCCACTGCACCTACCACTGACTCAGTCTCCAGCCTCCTCCTATAAGCAGTGGGAGCGCCTTCAGGACAGGAAGCCACTGACTTTGTTGTATTTGTGAAGTCAAGCTGTTCTTACCCTGCTCACATTATCCAGCACAGTGGTGGGAGATTATTTCAAACAAAGCTTGGTTAACTTACTTGTTCACTTGTAAAAAATGTAGTTGTGCTACTGTTCTCTGTTTCTGTTTGCTATTTATATACAAGGATGTTGGTGATTTTTTTTATTTAGCAGCACGTCAAGAGCTGAGAAAATGGTGATTGTCAGCCACTGAAGGCTCGAAGAATGGAATTGAAAAAGTATCACATTGATTATTACAGGAATTTCACTGTTTTTTATGAGTCAGACATTAATAAATGCCTTAGGACAGACCTTTTTATGTATTTGGTATCATATGAAGTCATGGAAGATCAACAATATGAGGCTATCTTGGCTCCGTTGTTGAGTGTCTGGGATCAAATAGCACAATCACGATACAATAGGGGTCCAGCAACTGAGCCGAACTAAGCAGGTAAAGGAAGGGAGATGAAGGGGAAATCTTTTTCCAGCTTCTGTCTGAGGGAAGGCGCACACACGATGTTAACACAGACCTTTGAAACAAAGATATCAGAATGGTGTAAATTATCAAAATCAGCCATTCCAAACCACGGCACCCTTAGGGAGTGACCCACAGAGGAGGGGTCAGGAAATGATTTCCATAACTCAAATACATATTACATCCAATTAAAAATGGCATATTTTATAGTGTCAGGTGCAGCAGGTTGATTTATAGCATCATAAATGTGCACAGAGATTTTTACTTTACTGCCAACCAGCTCTAGTCGATATCGTCTGCAATAACTGGGGTCCTGAGTCTCTGGCATCGATATTTTGAGGGGGGGCTGGAAAGATTGGGAACCTCTGATCTAAATCCTGAATCTCAATTACTGTTCCACAAATGATCACAATGAGACACAGGCATTGTAGTTTCTCTTTGCATCATGTTTATTTAGCCCAGGTTTTGACACAGTACACACAATATGATGTTTCATTGATGACTTGCAGGAGACTCTTCAGCTTCAGTACCCATGGTCTTTGTACCACTGAGCTCTGGCTGTGACGTCATTGGAGTAGTCTCCACCTGTTGTGTGTCTATCCACTTCATTATAGGAATGCACACTCCCATCCCCCTGGTTGTAGGCTGCTATCCCTCCTGCAGACACAAACATACATGAAAACAAAGTTAAACCAAGAGCGAAGTCAAAGTACAATTCCACAAATTCTGTGAAACGAACCTTTCAGCTTCTGCTCTCTGCTCCAGCCAGGAAACTTTTTGCTGATTCGGTCAATAAAATCAACCAAGATCCCAGTGCCTTGGTTGAGGTGTTCCTCACTGTCCCATCCACCTACAGCAGTGTGTCCACCTCCATTGGGATTAACATCAACCTAGAGAAAACATGTTATTGTATTGTAATATGAAGCTCTACTAGGAGGACGTGTGTAAAACCGTAGTAGTTGTTATAACCTGCATCAGTCCCCAGGCGTTGTACGCATTTCTCTGTGGGTTCCAGTCTCCCCAGCCGTCTTTCAGTGCATTTCCGGCCCTGGACTCTCTCGAGATGATGGCAGCAATGAGAGCCGGATCGACTCCGTGTCTCTGTCCGACTCTGATGATTGTAGACTTGTACTGACTCATTCTGCCACTGTCCGTCTGTGCCATTGTGTGTGATGCACGTACACCTTGTAGAGAGAAAAAAACCCACTTGATTATTGCATCCAAGCAACAAAGACACCTGTTGGCCTGTCAGTGCAATGGTTTAGATTTTTTCCTGTTTTCCTTTTTCTCCAATTGGTGATCGAATCAGCCGGGTGTGTTTCTCCACTGTAGTGATTTACCTGAGTATCCCAGCCGGTCCTGCTGAGCAGTTTGCCCTGAAGCTCCACTGGTCTGAACCGATCTGATGTTTCCATAACCTGCACATGTTCAGTTTTTATTAGGTTATATTTTTCAGTCACATATCCAACACATTGTCACAAAGGAGAGCCACAACAATGGCAAAGCTACAACACTAGAAATAAAAGAGGCTTGTTTAAAGGGGACATAGCATGCAAATTCCACTTTGTTAGTGCTTCTACAGGTTAATGTGGGTATCTGGTATGTCTACCAACCCAAAAACTCTGGGAAAAAAACACTCGCGCGTTTTGTTATGGTTCCTCTAAGTCAGAAACGTCATGCTTGAGCGACTCGATTGAGCTTCCTGGGTTTTGTGTCTTCCTGGGTTTTTCGTCCCCTTGTGTGCTTGTAGTGGATGGGCAGAGGGGGACATTTAATTATGTGATTGGGAAAATTAAAACTCCAGGACAACAGAAGGGGAATACAAAGTATGGGATGCATATTTGATAATTTATATCATATAAAATATGTAATTTATATTGTTTAAAATCATGGGGGGAGAGGGGGGGGGGGGGGGAGCTGGCTAATTAGCATTTAAAGGAACAGGCACTCAAAACAGGTCACTCTGTGGAGGGCTGTTTTAGATAGGGAAAAAAGGGTGCTGTTTTAAATGATCCTTGTGGTATTTTGACCAAAGTATGTTACAGACATTTCATTAAGACCCCAAGGAACCATATCAACTTGTGGTAAAATGGGCATGCTATGTCCCCTTTAATAATAATCAATTAAAAACAGGTGTAAGAGCCACCATGCAGCCTGCCTGTGTGTAAATACATATTAATGTTGGTTTGATATGTTCTTAAATTATCCAGGTTTGTAGTTTTATTTTTATACAGTTAAAATATATTTTGTATAGTGTGTCTGCTGTATTTAATTATATTCTGTTTTGGGTGCTGTTTGCGGCTTGTTGTTTGCGACCGTTGAGGATGCCGTAATGCAGCTCAGTGCACATGCGTGTTGTTGTTATTGACCGCATGAACATCGTGGTGAGTGCGAAGTCTGAGGAGTGGATCGCAATAAGCAATAAGGATCGATATAAGGTGTGTCTGTAAAATTGTGCTGGAACTGGAAAATAAACCCTTTCAAGATGTACCTGCCTCCTGGAAGTGTGTCAACATTGGGTGTTCACAACAAGGCAAAGTATATTTGTTGGACACGAGTCAGACTTAACAAACCTTTGGTAATGTGGAACGAAGTAAAACGGCCACTACAACAGGAAATCATTTATATAAAATATGTATAATACACCTTCATTTATACAGAGCTTTAGGTAAGCTTTAGAAATCAGGTGTAGTATAAATATTTCTATCTCAGAAAGTTAAATGAGCAGTAAAACAACTCACCCATTGTTCTTGTTACTCCTCTGATGGTCCTGTTGACGCTGGAATGTGGGAGGTTTGGTACCGTCTGTTCTGTCTGTGGTGTTGAACTAAGCAGAGAAGCTATATATATATATATGAATCTGTATACTTTCAGTTTCACTGTTTAACTTGGCTGAGTTCAGGCTGAGCAGTTAATGCCTCTGTCGTGAAGCATGTGATGCATGATGCATGCCATTCATCCACCAGGGAACTCCCTCTTATTTGATGCATGTGAAGTTTTGATAATAACACACACACACACACACACACACACACACACACGCACACACACACACACACACACACACACACACACACACACACACACACACACGCACACACACACAGCTCTGTAGAGGATTTAACATTTTCAGTTTCTGTTTTCTTCTTGTTGTCTTCTAATTACCTAAGTGAGGATAATTATACCTCACTCCAATTTTAGAAAGGTTATAGGTTAAGACAATGTTATACTTTTGTCCTCTTTGGTTCTACATATCTATATTACTAACTATATTACTATAGTACGCTATATATATTATATTATGATATATCATGTTGATGGTCAGATACTCAAAACTGCAGCAAGCATGTTCAGTATTTTCGCATCAACACTATCTGAAGTCATCACCTTCACTTTCTGTCTGAGTGTAATTTCATTGGTGGTAAACATGTTATTTTTTGAAACTTCAGACCTCAGGGGAGAAGCCCGAACTTTCATTTTCAGTATCGTTATGAGTTCACTTTGGGGTTCATATATATACATATATATATATATATATCCTCCATTATATATATCCTCCATTATTTCTATTTTGTCTTCAGCACTTGAGAAAACAGGGTGTGAGTCTATGGGTGTGAACCGGTACAAAGTACAAGAGGTTCGAAAGGGTACAAATACAACACACACACATATGCCCTCACATATCCTGCTCAGTCATCTGATTCTAAAGTTTTCCTGGATGTGAAACATGTCTAGCAGAATTTTGTGCTGTGAATGACATGAAGCCTATTAGAATATTTCTATTAGACAGAACAGTACATCCCTAGTAAAAAACGTGGAGCATGTGTATTTTGTTTTGGAAAGGCCTAGATGCATCAGACATAGAGTCTGGCTGAATCAAAGGAACAGAACCCCATCATAAAAATTGTCCAGTGTCCATACTTTAATGATTTTCATATTTTCTATGTTTTATTATTGTTTTAAAATAACTAAACATGTCAGGCAGATTTTTTAGGCCTATATTTGATTATTTACCCATAATCATATCATACATCATACTGGATGTGAGTGTTTAAAAAATGTTTGCATATATATATATAACAAAAATATTGCTGTAAAAAATCACTTAGCTCTCACTTTCTTTCTTATGCACCATGTTGACATATATAATCGAACACGTCATATGAAGTTTTTTGTCTTGAGCTGGAGCCACAGGCTGTTTGAGTCATAAAGCTGAGCTCTCTTGTTGAACGACGTGGTTTTATACTTAATCTGTAACAAGTAATATCAAGATGTACGGCATGTACAATATAAGTATAATGTAAGTAACTCAACTACCGGTAAACGAGGTATGTCATGTACCCGGCAAATAGATATACATGAGATTTCTCAGAGGTAGATTGTAAAGTAGAGACTCCTTCACTCGCACAGGAACATCTAGGTATCTTCAGTAATACTCTCATAGCATCATTATGAGCAACTTCAACTTGCTTTAAGCTTGCTCTTTTGTAGTTTGACCACAAGGAGGTAGTATAGAGAGGTGTGCTCTGAACAGAGATATCTTTACACTTACTAATCCTGCACAGAAGAATATTTGCTTGTGCATGCATCCTCATCTGTCATTTGATCTGTAAGGATGTTTTACCGTATTACTAACATCAAGAGGATTTTTAGAAAGGTCAGACAATGTTATACTTTTGTCCTCTTTGGTTCTACATATCAACACAGCACTAGAACATTGCCGTAAATATCACATTCCACATCGTACACAGAACTATGTAATAGGAAGCTGCTGGGAACTTGCGCAACTTTGACTTAAGACCACAAGATAATCAGCATTCATGCTTACAAGAGTTTTTCCAATCATCCCATTGACGTTGCACTTGTACTCTGCACAATGACAATAAAGTTGAATCTAATCTAAAAACTGCAGCCAGTATTGCTGGCTTTCAGTAACTTGGACAGATCTGATGATCTATCGATGTGAAATGACTTTAAAAGAACTGGGTACAGAATTCCACATAAGGTCGTATCATTTCATCAAGTGCTCTGCAGTTTAAATATCCTGTGTATTCTTGTCCCAGGAGAGAAGCCCCACGTGTGTGAGATATGTGGGAAGGCGTTCAGCCAGAGCTCCAACCTCATCACCCACAGCCGCAAGCACAGGGACGACCGTCCCCACCGCTGCCCCCGCTGCCCCTACAGCTTCCAGCACAGAGTGGAGCTGCGGCAGCACCAGGAGCTCCACTGCACCTACCACTGACTCAGTCTCCAGCCTCCTCCTATAAGCAGTGGGAGCGCCTTCAGGACAGGAAGCCACTGACTTTGTTGTATTTGTGAAGTCAAGCTGTTCTTACCCTGCTCACATTATCCAGCACAGTGGTGGGAGATTATTTCAAACAAAGCTTGGTTAACTTACTTGTTCACTTGTAAAAAATGTAGTTGTGCTACTGTTCTCTGTTTCTGTTTGCTATTTATATACAAGGATGTTGGTGATTTTTTTTATTTAGCAGCACGTCAAGAGCTGAGAAAATGGTGATTGTCAGCCACTGAAGGCTCGAAGAATGGAATTGAAAAAGTATCACATTGATTATTACAGGAATTTCACTGTTTTTTATGAGTCAGACATTAATAAATGCCTTAGGACAGACCTTTTTATGTATTTGGTATCATATGAAGTCATGGAAGATCAACAATATGAGGCTATCTTGGCTCCGTTGTTGAGTGTCTGGGATCAAATAGCACAATCACGATACAATAGGGGTCCAGCAACTGAGCCGAACTAAGCAGGTAAAGGAAGGGAGATGAAGGGGAAATCTTTTTCCAGCTTCTGTCTGAGGGAAGGCGCACACACGATGTTAACACAGACCTTTGAAACAAAGATATCAGAATGGTGTAAATTATCAAAATCAGCCATTCCAAACCACGGCACCCTTAGGGAGTGACCCCCAGAAGAGGGGTCAGGAAATGATTTCCATAACTCAAATACATATTACATCCAATTAAAAATGGCATATTTTATAGTGTCAGGTGCAGCAGGTTGATTTATAGCATCATAAATGTGCACAGAGATTTTTACTTTACTGCCAACCAGCTCTAGTCGATATCGTCTGCAATAACTGGGGTCCTGAGTCTCTGGCATCGATATTTTGAGGGGGGGCTGGAAAGATTGGGAACCTCTGATCTAAATCCTGAATCTCAATTACTGTTCCACAAATGATCACAATGAGACACAGGCATTGTAGTTTCTCTTTGCATCATGTTTATTTAGCCCAGGTTTTGACACAGTACACACAATATGATGTTTCATTGATGACTTGCAGGAGACTCTTCAGCTTCAGTACCCATGGTCTTTGTACCACTGAGCTCTGGCTGTGACGTCATTGGAGTAGTCTCCACCTGTTGTGTGTTCATCCACTTCATTATAGGAATGCACATTCCCATCCCCCTGGTTGTAGGCTGCTATCCCTCCTGCAGACACAAACATACATGAAAACAAAGTTAAACCAAGAGCGAAGTCAAAGTACAATTCCACAAATTCTGTGAAACGAACCTTTCAGCTTCTGCTCTCTGCTCCAGCCAGGAAACTTTTTGCTGATTCGGTCAATAAAATCAACCAAGATCCCAGTGCCTTGGTTGAGGTGTTCCTCACTGTCCCATCCACCTACAGCAGTGTGTCCACCTCCATTGGGATTAACATCAACCTAGAGAAAACATGTTATTGTATTGTAATATGAAGCTCTACTAGGAGGACGTGTGTAAAACCGTAGTAGCTGTTATAACCTGCATCAGTCCCCAGGCGTTGTACGCATTTCTCTGTGGGTTCCAGTCTCCCCAGCCGTCTTTCAGTGCATTTCCGGCCCTGGACTCTCTCGAGATGATGGCAGCAATGAGAGCCGGATCGACTCCGTGTCTCTGTCCGACTCTGATGATTGTGGACTTGTACTGACTCATTCTGCCACTGTCCGTCTGTGCCATTGTGTGTGATGCACGTACACCTTGTAGAGAGAAAAAAACCCACTTGATTATTGCATCCAAGCAACAAAGACACCTGTTGGCCTGTCAGTGCAATGGTTTAGATTTTTTCCTGTTTTCCTTTTTCTCCAATTGGTGATCGAATCAGCCGGGTGTGTTTCTCCACTGCAGTGATTTACCTGAGTATCCCAGCCGGTCCTGCTGAGCAGTTTGCCCTGAAGCTCCACTGGTCTGAACCGATCTGATGTTTCCATAACCTGCACATGTTCAGTTTTTATTAGGTTATATTTTTCAGTCACATATCCAACACATTGTCACAAAGGAGAGCCACAACAATGGCAAAGCTACAACACTAGAAATAAAAGAGGCTTGTTTAAAGGGGACATAGCATGCAAATTCCACTTTGTTAGTGCTTCTACAGGTTAATGTGGGTATCTGGCATGTCTACCAACCCAAAAACTCTGGGAAAAAAACACTCGCGCGTTTTGTTATGGTTCCTCTAAGTCAGAAACGTCATGCTTGAGCGACTCGATTGAGCTTCCTGGGTTTTGTGTCTTCCTGGGTTTTTCGTCCCCTTGTGTGCTTGTAGTGGATGGGCAGAGGGGGACATTTAATTATGTGATTGGGAAAATTAAAACTCCAGGACAACAGAAGGGGAATACAAAGTATGGGATGCATATTTGATAATTTATATCATATAAAATATGTAATTTATATTGTTTAAAATCATGGGGGGAGAGGGGGGGGGGGGGGAGCTGGCTCATTAGCATTTAAAGGAACAGGCACTCAAAACAGGTCACTCTGTGGAGGGCTGTTTTAGATAGGGAAAAAAGGGTGCTGTTTTAAATGATCCTTGTGGTATTTTGACCAAAGTATGTTACAGACATTTCATTAAGACCCCAAGGAACCATATCAACTTGTGGTAAAATGGGCATGCTATGTCCCCTTTAATAATAATCAATTAAAAACAGGTGTAAGAGCCACCATGCAGCCTGCCTGTGTGTAAATACATATTAATGTTGGTTTGATATGTTCTTAAATTATCCAGGTTTGTAGTTTTATTTTTATACAGTTAAAATATATTTTGTATAGTGTGTCTGCTGTATTTAATTATATTCTGTTTTGGGTGCTGTTTGCGGCTTGTTGTTTGCGACCGTTGAGGATGCCGTAATGCAGCTCAGTGCACATGCGTGTTGTTGTTATTGACCGCATGAACATCGTGGTGAGTGCGAAGTCTGAGGAGTGGATCGCAATAAGCAATAAGGATCGATATAAGGTGTGTCTGTAAAATTGTGCTGGAACTGGAAAATAAACCCTTTCAAGATGTACCTGCCTCCTGGAAGTGTGTCGACATTGGGTGTTCACAACAAGGCGAAGTATATTTGTTGGACACGAGTCAGACTTAACAAACCTTTGGTAATGTGGAACGAAGTAAAACGGCCACTACAACAGGAAATCATTTATATAAAATATGTATAATACACCTTCATTTATACAGAGCTTTAGGTAAGCTTTAGAAATCAGGTGTAGTATAAATATTTCTATCTCAGAAAGTTAAATGAGCAGTAAAACAACTCACCCATTGTTCTTGTTACTCCTCTGATGGTCCTGTTGACGCTGGAATGTGGGAGGTTTGGTACCGTCTGTTCTGTCTGTGGTGTTGAACTAAGCAGAGAAGCTATATATATATATATATATGAATCTGTATACTTTCAGTTTCACTGTTTAACTTGGCTGAGTTCAGGCTGAGCAGTTAATGCCTCTGTCGTGAAGCATGTGATGCATGATGCATGCCGTTCATCCACCAGTGAACTCCCTCTTATTTGATGCATGTGAAGTTTTGATAATAACACACACACACACACACACACACACACACACACACACACACACAGCTCTGTAGAGGATTTAACATTTTCAGTTTCTGTTTTCTTCTTGTTGTCTTCTAATTACCTAAGTGAGGATAATTATACCTCACTCCAATTTTAGAAAGGTCAGACAATGTTATACTTTTGTCCTCTTTGGTTCTACATATCTATATTACTAACTATATTACTATAGTACGCTATATATATTATATTATGATGTATCATGTTGATGGTCAGATACTCAAAACTGCAGCAAGCATGTTCAGTATTTTCGCATCAACACTATCTGAAGTCATCACCTTCACTTTCTGTCTGAGTGTAATTTCATTGGTGGTAAACATGTTATTTTTTGAAACTTCAGACCTCAGGGGAGAAGCCCGAACTTTCATTTTCAGTATCGTTATGAGTTCACTTTGGGGTTCATATATATACATATATACATATATATATATATATATATATATATATATCCTCCATTATATATATCCTCCATTATTTCTATTTTGTCTTCAGCACTTGAGAAAGCAACATTTCCGACATGCAGGTAACAGGAACAGAATAAAAAACAGAACCAGAGGGGACACAAGACAGTACAGGGTGTGAGTCTATGGGTGTGAACCGGTACAAAGTACAAGAGGTTCGAAAGGGTACAAATACAACACACACACATATGCCCTCACATATCCTGCTCAGTCATCTGATTCTAAAGTTTTCCTGGATGTGAAACATGTCTAGCAGAATTTTAGGGAGCTGTGAATGACATGAAGCCCATTAGAATATCTCTATTAGACAGAACAGTACATCCCTAGTAAAAAACGTGGAGAAAAAAAACATGGAGCATGTGTATTTTGTTTTGGAAAGGCCTAGATGCGTCAGACGTAGAGTCTGGCTGAATCAAAGGAACAGAACCCCATCATAAAAATTGTCCAGTGTCCATACTTTAATGATTTTCATATTTTCTATGTTTTATTATTGTTTTTAAAATAACTAAACGTGTCAGGCAGATTTTTTAGGCCTATATTTGATTATTTACCCATAATCATATCATACATCATACTGGATGTGAGTGTTTAACATTTTTTTGCATATATATATAACAAAAATATTGCTGTAAAAAATCACTTAGCTCTCACTTTCTTTCTTATGCACCATGTTGACATATATAATCAAACACGTCATATGAAGTTTTTTGTCTTGAGTTGGAGCCAGAGGCTGTTTGAGTCAAAAAAAAAAAAATAAAGCTGACCTCTCTTGTTGAACTACGTGGTTTTATACTTAATCTGCTGCATCCACCCATGTTACAGTGAACTCTGCAGAGTAAACAGGTTTTTCTGTGTCTGTTTGTAAGGTCACGTGGGTCAGCTATAGGCTAAACTATTGTGCAACATTTAGGTCAGTTTGCGTTTTGATTGGTTGTTGTAACACTGATGCTGATTCAGTGGAACACACCCATAGAGATGATCCAGCACTGAAGGGCGCTCAGTAGGTTTATTGCTTAAGGGCAGTAAAGCAACGGAATTTCTTTCATTATGCACTTACACTGACAACCCGCCCTTTTTGATGGAAGGTGCAAATGACCAAAACAATCTCTTTTATTACACGTGGCAGACTCTTTATTGGAGGAGAAAAAAGATGATTTTACATGAATACATCCCTGATGATTCATGACATCGATCAACTGAAAGGTTCTTAAAACCTCCAGTTAGCAGTACATCAGAAATCCAGCTATTTATGCTTTGTTTGCCTCGGGGAAAAAAAACATATATGTCTCGTATTACTCACCATGATGCAAAAACTCAAAGCTTTAAATAGTGACGGCTGTTGAATCAAGAGGTTCACCTCACCTTACATCCTGAGGATCTCAGTACATTCGATGTGTGTTGGATGTAAATTCATCTTAGTCCTGAGGTCAGTGCCTTAGAATCACTATTATATCATTGGTGCCCCACATGTGAGTATGAGCAGGGAGATCCATTTGATTTTTATTAATCCTGCACTGGAATAGATGGATCTGAACTCATCTTCATTAAAATGATCAATTAGTCCAAAGTGTGGAGGATTAAATGTCCATTTCATGTAGTGAAACAATTTCAAAAGTTAGCTAAATCAAACAGTTAACAAAGCATTGCTAATGTGATGATGTGTAAGATGACTAAAGTGGCAGTGGGCCTCCTGTCAGACCCTGAAGTGTTCCCAGCTTCTTATTTCAGAGAAGAAGGCGTCTCCAGGACAGGAGGTGTTTACCACCTGCCTGTGGCCATGGATGGTGAAGTTGGCAGACAGTCCTCCTCCATTTACTGCACAACGGACCAGACGATGGCGCAAGAGGTCCATGGCGTGACGAGAGGGAAGGGTGGCAGTGTAGTTACCAATGATTGACACCCCATACCCGAGGCTATTGTGGCCCCTGGTGTGAGTGCCGAGGTATGTCCAGCCTCTGCCTTCATAGACGTAGCCGTCAGAGCCCACCACAAAGCTGAGGGCACAGAGACAGTGCCGCACAATACAAATACAAAACACAATACAAAAGTAAGCTCAGCAACATTTATGCAAAAATAATGAGAATGTGATGTTTAGAGACAAATGTTATAAATATTCAGTCATGCAAATACATTTTAATGTACAATACATGCGACAACATGCATAGGTGCATGAATGTAAGTTAATCAGCAGCATTAGAGTTAAATCAGAGCAGGCTGGTTCCCCCTTTTTCTAGTTTTAATGGTAAGCTGGAGTAATTGCCTTTCTTTCTCCAGGTGTATCAACCAACCTACCTACCTACCTACCTACCTACCTACCTACCTACCTACCTACCTACCTACGTACCAACCTATTTACCTACCTACCTACCTACCTACCTACCTACCTACCTACCTACCTACACACCTACCAACCTATTTACTTACTTACCTACCTACCTACCTACCTACGTACCAACCTATTTACCTACCTACCTACCTACGTACCAACCTATTTACCTACCTACCTACCTACCTACCTACCTACCTACCTACCTACCTACATACCAACCTATTTACCTACCTACCTACCTATACCTACCTACCTACCTACCTACCTACCTACCTACCTACCTACCTACCTACCTACATACCAACCTATTTACCTACCTACCTACCTACCTACCTACCTACCTACCTACCTACCTACCTACCTACACACCTACCAACCTATTTACTTACTTACCTACCTACCTACCTACCTACGTACCAACCTATTTACCTACCTACCTACCTACCTACCTACCTACCTACCTAACTATCTACCAATCAATCAATCAGCTATGTATTTCTTTGGGTTACTTGTATCCGATGTCGCTCCAGCCGCGGTCCTCCTGGTGGAACCTCTGCATGGCTCTCATGTTACGAGAGCACTGTGGGAAGGACAGACAGGGTGAGGATGGCTCGTAGGTGTGGTGCACATACAGGAAGTGGAGAGGCAAAGACAGCGGGATGGGGGTATCCTGGTAAGATTTTGCCCCCCACTGACAACGGGAGATGATTTGAGGGCAGTCTGAGGAGAGGAGGAGAGAGGATGATGGTTAAGACACTGCTGACCTCTGGTGGTTTAACTCGGCATCTTGCCACAGATAGAAGTGTTCTGGGTGTCTTACTACAAACTGATGTGCTCCCTGTAAAGGGGATGATAATCAAAAAGTTTTATAACATATTTATGTAAAAATATATTTTTTAAAGCATCAACTGATTTATTGTTATGTTTTCAGTTTGAAATTGTAGCAGGCTAAAAAATCAAGTCACCATAGACAATGACAATACAGTTTTGAATAATAACAAAACGACTATTTTACATTTGGTTCTTTAATCATTCTATGGACTTATGTTCTCCAGCTGCATCAATATAAGTCAATTAATCGATTAGTTTAATGACAAAATAATTATTAAATAAATAAACTGGCTCCACCTTCTCAAATGTGGACAATTTTCACAATTTGCTACCATTTTATAGACCTTGGTTTCAGCCCTACACTGCAGTCAAGTATACTTTTGTGATCACTTACCCCAGAATATGTGAACAAATGCCTGCAATCCATCCCTCACTGCCTGCCCCACTCCAGTGTCCCAAGCAATCCATTCTGTCTTCTCCAGCTTCCAGACCAATGCCAGTGTCTCCATCACCTGGCTGTGGAGATCAAGTGGCTCCAGAAGGGATCTAGATATCTCCCGTCGCCTCGGACTAATGTGCCTGGTCACAGCATCAAGGCCCTGCCCCTCATGCAAAGTAAAACTATAGTATCCTTTCAAGATCTCACTGAGGGCCTTCGGCTTTTCAGATTCACTTTGATTGCTGAGGTCCATGCCCAGTACAGCTCCATCCATGCCACCATTAATCATAGCATCAGTGGCCAGAGTGGGAAGCCGAGACAGCTTGAACACCTGAGGGTGCTCCACATTGTCCCAGCACCCACCCGGCCCCATGCGATAACGTGTTGGAAAGTCCTGGAGGCTGAGGAAGGACAGACCAAGTGTCCTGGCCAAGGTAAGAGGGAAGATGCTATCGGCTGGCTTCCCCTCAATCTTTGCTTTCAGTCCTGACTCGATTCCCCGCAGTAACGGAGCAAGTGCGACTGTGGTGCCGTCTGGAGCTAGAACCACCCCACGTTCCTCTCCATAGTCCGTCACAATGTGGTGGATGGCCTTGTCAAAAAAGCTGAAAGACGAGGCGTTGAGGATGGCTGTCTCCAAGACCTCAGCATCACTGAGATTATTTGACGCACCCAGGAAATGGACGGTCATTGCATCATCATGGCCAGCTGTCCTCCGCAGGGCCCTGACCAAAGCCAGAGGGGACAGGCCAGGGTCAAAGTCCTCAACCTGCTGCACAGCGCGAATGAAACTGTCCATGTTCCGTAGGTGGACACCTGATATGAAGGTAACAGTGAAGTACGTTCATGAGCCAGTGAACAAACTCTTTAGTTCCTTCAAATAACAGTTACACTGAATCGCATTATGGGTTGTAGAAAGAAGAAGGGCTTTTGACAGCCCCTCAAATGTCTTTGGCACAGTTGACACAGTTTTTTCTATTATTTGTTTATTTTTTTGTCTTTTCTATTGCTATTATTTTTAAATCATGTTGTATGACTTTATCTGCTGTCTTTGATTTTAGATTTTGTATTAAATAATTAGTGTTTAAATGACTTTAATTTTCTTCTTGTCTTTGATGTTTTGTTACCTTGTTTGTTAATTGTCCAATTTATGAAACACTTTGTAACAGCTGATTTGAAATGTGATATAGAAATAATGTTATTATCATTATTAGTTAACTCATGATAGTCATTGTACACGTGTTCAACATAACACAGATGTTTACCTCTTTTGAACTTACCTACCGACCTGCTGCAGACAGAAAAGAAGCCGAATGAAGCAAGAACAAGAACTGATAGACCAGAAAAAGTCATATTGCTTCTCCAAGTTGTTGCGTCCAAACTAAAAATCTGAGAGCCGGGCTTTCACTCAGTACAGTTGTGGTCCTTACAACATGACGTCTAAAATGAGTTGTGTGGCTGTTTGTGTAAGTGTACGTGCATGATTGCGGTGTTGTGACTCACGATAGGATAGTACTCTGTGTACACTCCAAATATTGATTTGGCCTAGAGTTTGAGTGTGTCATGGGCCGCCCACTAAGGTTTATTACAAATCATATAAATCAGGGCTTTTTCTCAAATTATATTGGGTTGTTACTCTTTCCTCAGATTAATCTTACAATATGACGTTAGCACAGATTAATGGATGCCAAAGCAGATTAAAGGTTAATATTGTTGTTTTTTTCATCACTTTGACTGCAGGGGGAATTACTGACAAACAGAACAGTTTCTCAAGAAACAATGAGATTGCTTCAAGTGGAAATCCAACGAGCACGAGTTCTCCTTGCTGCTTACCCCCCCCAATTTTTTTTTATTCTAATAAAATTATATAAGATAATGACTTTATTCTTGTTATATAATGACTTCTTTCTCGTTAAATTAGGACTTTATTCTCAAAATCTCAGAATGTTATTTTCCTCAGTGTGAATCCGATACTGCAATGTAGCTAATGCCATTTTGGGAATATTTGTCAATGATTTTTCTTTATATATCAGCCAATATATTGGTATTGGCAATTTTTTTACTCCCTAATATCATCTTGGCCCCAAAACATCCATTTGAGTCATGCTCTAAAAATATTGAAACTGTCAGCTTAATGCGGTCATGCTTGAACCATCGGACAGTTTTTCATAACTTTATTTAGAACCATAGGAATAATAGTTGGCATTACATAAAATAGTATAAACATATTTCGAACTGCAATGGTAAGTTAACAAATGAATAAAGAAATCTAAATTAATAAATTGTCTAAATGTACATAAAATAAGGCCTTTTTTATAGTATAAGCACATAGTTCGAAAAAATCACATCTCCAAGCATATTCAGACTCAGCTCAGAGTAACAAATCCCCTGTATCAGGTGTTCTCAAAGTGGGGTCCGGGGTCCTGGAGGTGGTGTCCCTGACAAAAAGGGAAATCATTCATTTTCACTATAATGTCATCTATTAGTAACACACTGACAGAATGTTGAACTATTATATATCCTGCAATAAAAGTCTTGTTAAATGGGGGTCTGTGATCTAATTTGGGTCAGTTTGGGGGTCCTTGATGTGCAAAACATTGAGAACCACTGAACAATACTGAAATGGTGTGAGGTGTGTTGAAATGTGCATTTCTAGCACAAGCTCAGTTCAGAGATATTTGCCACATGGCTGAAGATTTCCTTCATGTCTGTTTGTCATCTGTTTTGTTATTAGTCAATGAGCTGTGAAAACGACATCAAGATCTTTTTTTTCTTCATTATTTTTTCATGTGATTCAACTGTTGCTAAGAAGATCTTCCTAAATTCAGGTGTTTGGTTTGGTTGCATCACTTCACTTTAAGTCCCACCGTTCAGACTTTTTAAGCAATCATTTAACAAATGGTTTATTGCTTCTTTTAAATATATAATGATATATATTTATATATATATAGATATAGATATAGATATAAGTGTTTATTCATATTTTATTTTTTTTATTCAATAGTTTTACACTATTTGTGTAAAACTCCTCTTTATGTGGACACTCATGCGTGGAGTCTGCAGTATTAATGTTTCAATAATGTAAAATACATCTTATAAGAGTTTATAATTACTGACCAATTCTGTAGATTAATACACAGATTAAAATGAACTTATATACACCTGTAAGTGTGTAATAATGTGTATATCCTGCCTATAGATGGGACTGTGAGGACAAAGCAGAGTCGCTTCAGGCTTCTGGTGAATCTGGTGTGATCGCTGGCTGCTCTGGTCACGTGGTGTCAGTCACATGACGCAGGCGGAAGTCAGGCTGTGACAGCGCTGCGGACAGGCCGCTGCTCCACCGTGACGCTCTCGAACACACTCACCGCACACACAGTGACAACAGCTGATTTTAGCTCCAGCTGCGATCTACTTATTTATCTGTCTTTTAAAAAGTGGACTTCATGGCTACGACAGGACTCCAGGACTCACCAGGTAAACCACATTTCAACATTTCACTTTAGCTAACGCTGTCGCCTGGACACAAGAAGACACTGTTGTGTTGCTCATTAGACACAGTTGTTGTTGTTGTTGTTTGATCGTGTTGTTGTTGTTGCTCATCTGAGACATTATTGTCACCTCAGTGTGTTTGTGAGCTTCAGTATCACGAAGCACTTCTGTCTCTGTGATGACTCCTATGTTTAAATCCCGGGTGTTTTTCTTTCCTCTCCACAAGTCAAGTCTTCACACAGACACAAAAACAGAGAAGTTATAAGGACATGACCTGTTGATTGTCAACCGAGTAAAACTATTAAATACCAGTGAGAGATTGGTATTAAATTATACTTTACTGCTACAAATCCTTCCTCATAGGACTTAATGTCAGCCTGCCAAGTCAGACATGTCTACTCTTCCTGATACTGATTGTTGAATTTTATTATGGACAGTAATGTATATATTGCAATGACAGCAATCATACAGAGGCAAGATGGGCAACATACACTTATTATTATGAAAATAATGTAGTTTATGTCCTGTAAATGACAATTTGAGAAAAAGAAAAAGAAAAAACGGAAACGCACAGTGGCGAAAGCATTGATGCTAGAATGAATGAAAGTGATACATCAGGACCTTATCAACTCTAACCCTGCATGGAAGTGATGATTGCTATCATTGTTGTATAGCCTGGCTCAGGTTAACCCATTCAAAAACAAATACTTACAGAGAATAAATGCAATATAAGTTTTTTTATGATCCGGTTGCACAGTCATAACTTAAATGGATTAGATTTCTCTAACAAATGTTTCTCTCAAGATGCATTCTGGTTTCTTTGACCTTTTGATGGGCATTTTTCAGTGACTGACAAAGTGTTTGGAATTTCAGAATCATTTGACGGAACTTTACTCTTTATTGTAGAACTTAATTACTACATCCAAGTCCTTGCCCTCATTTCAGAGGTCGCAGTGGTTGTGTGAATTGTTGGTCTAAATGAGACTGTTGTTAAGCCTCTCTCCCCATAAGAGGCTGCTCCACCAAAATCAGCCCCCACCCGCCGACAAATCTCCTGAAGTGCATCCACAGGCCCTGACTCTGTCATGCATAATAACAGCTCTTTCATAAGCTCGTCTTACGCATGGTTGCGTCTGCAGTGTTTTGCAGGTTTGCGATTGTGGTGTAGATGAATTTTGACTGTGTCCCTGTGAGGGATTTGACTTGAACGTGAAAGTTCATTCACGGCCTCTGTAACATTCGTATTACAAGAGAGATTTTAAAGTCAA
Organism: Hippoglossus hippoglossus; assembly: GCF_009819705.1. Lineage (NCBI taxonomy): Eukaryota > Metazoa > Chordata > Actinopteri > Pleuronectiformes > Pleuronectidae > Hippoglossus > Hippoglossus hippoglossus. The sequence goes on along the minus strand of NC_047151.1, from coordinate 13,063,323 downwards.
GGTCCCCCTGAACTTTGTTGTCTGTTTGTTTGTTTGCTTGTGAGCAAGATTACCCAAAAAACTGAACACATTTCCATGAACCTTGGTATGGGTGAGGAACCAATTACAATTTGATGTGGATCCAGGAATCTTTTGTCACTTTTTTTAACATCGCAAGAGGCATTTTATTTCAATTTTCAAACAGTTGAGTGTGAAATTTGTTGCTACATTTAAGGGCACAGTTGGACCTTGCCAGATGTATAGTCTACTGAGTTCTGGTTAGTGGACGCCCCTTTCTACTTTCTACTTAAACACTTTGCTGCCATAAATGTGCTGTTCATGAAAATTATCACCTCCTACCTACAAATAACCTAGAACGTATTTATCGGTATATAATCTTTTTTGTGTTCAAGACGTTTCCTGCAGCTCGGGTATGACTGTGACTTGGGACTGTCTGTCTGTGGGTGGCCTTCTGCTGTGGACTGCCAGACTAGATCCAGGCACTGATATCAAGTTGTTGACAGATTCCCCTTTATCGTAAAGATTTTGTTTAACAGAGAGTTTGCTACATCGGTATTTCCGCCAACTCTCCACAGGTGGTGGTGAACCGGAAGAGCCAGATATTTTCTGAGATTAATAAAGCTTGAGCGACGCTGTCAAACACGGCGGCTCGCACCCACTTTTGATTGTCCGATTGCTATCTGCCGAGACGTTCGACACACTCTGATCAGAGATATGTGTGCACTTGGTCTCTGCAGCTATTGTCCACACGAAATGTTAAGTGGTTGGATTCTTTTAGCTGGTTTTCATTCTCCTCACCAACGCACGCAACCCCCGTCAAAGCTAGGGCCCCTCACCTGCCTCCGCCGTAGCTGAGTTAATTACTATGCTGTCGCTCTCGGCTATTTTTGTCAAAGCCAAGTGTTTGACTGGATGTTATTCATATCACCTTAAGGCTTGTGTTTTACTACATGATGAGAATCAGCTGATGATGTCATTTGTGTCTCTCGGACCTTGCATAGACACGGGGGCAGAAAGTATAACACCAGTCTTGGTTGTGACTCTTCAAGTGCACCAACTGCACATACATCCTCCAAGTGGTCTGAACATAGAGAGAGCTACTACACATCTGTAGTGTGTGTGTGTGTGTGTGTGTGTGTGTGTGTGTGTGTGTGTGTGTGTGTGTGTGTGTGTGTGTGTGTGTGTGTGTGTGTGTGTGTGTGTGTGTGTGTGTGTGTGTGTGTGTGTGTGTGTGTGTGTGGGGATGTTCATGTTCATATTTCTTTTAAATATGGATTCAGTTTAGTGCAGGTAAACAATTTTTTTTATCATAAACTTTCAGGTTATAACTTGAATCTAAAGAATCTGAAATTTAAAATAAATGAAAAATTGACTATTAAGACTATTAAGAACATTTTTATCTTGATGTAATTTTTAGCCACATTGCACATCCCTATAATAAGCTTGTCTCATGAAGCAGAATTACTGGATAACTGTTTTGAGTAAAACAGTTTGAAGGTTAAGATTCCAAACAAAAAAATACTGATTACTCCTCTAATGTTATCAGAAATGTTTGTTGTGGATTTTTATGTAACTATAAGGAACTCCTCTCTTTTAGTTACAGTTGCTGAACTGGTCCTCTCTCAAACTAAATTGACTAAGTATTGCACCATGTTGAAAAACAGGAAAAGTTGTCAAGCACCATTTGTTTTATTGTTTGATTGCCAGTGTGCCAATCCGTAGTGTTTCTGCAGAAGGTTCCTCTGTTTACAGTTGGTGCTGACTAATACTGCACGCCAGCGGAGTGTTCCTCCTGTTTCACTTCTCATTTCCATGGGACAGCTCTGCTAAGCTGTTGGTTTGCTCTGCTGACTTATTGAGTTTGTTTGGAGTTTGGAGTCATCCTGACTCAGCGGTTCCTCTGAACATGCCATGCTGACTTTGACAACATAGTAAGACTTAAAGAAGTTCCTCAACTCTGCCCAATATCATCAGCCATGTCAGGTTTTCAGTTGTTTGCTGATTGTGAGTGAGCAAACTGAGTGACCTTGTTCTTCCTGGTCTAGCCAGCTAGAACATGTGACAGGATGAATAGCCTACCCTGTGATTTGTGGTTTTCTTATTGGGTAGGGTCAATCCCTGCAGAGACATGACACACTGACCTGTTTTGTTTCCAACCATAAATCACCCGCTCTGTTAGCTTAGTCACACATTTTAATCCAGGTTAAATTGACCAGTCTGGTCATCTGGGAATGTCTGACTGAGCCCATGTGAGAATACAGCAAGGAAATTGTCCAAAGAATTCACCGCAAAAAAACAACAAAAGAATGGCTCCAGAGATTGTCCTCTTTTTTTAATTGAATCAAATTTTGTCAAAAAGATATGTAAAAAGTTTTGAATATAATTCACAAAAGTCTTATTTGTTCTCTTGCCAGTATAGTTGTTATAGTGTGTTTTTGTATCCGATCACAGGCTGGTGATGGGATACATCATACACCGATACCCTCAAAGTGGGGTCATTGACTCAGTGCAGAGTTTCACTCAGTAAAATCCGGCTTGTGACAATCATTGTCACTTGTGCGGGAATGGCACACTTCCTCATTGAATAATCACAAGAACACAATAAGGAAACACTTCAGCGTCTGGGGTAATGACCAAATAAGAACAGATCTTTGGAAAAAGATTTTTTTCCTTTTCACTGCCACTGGTTGAAATACATACATATGCCTATCATTCAAAATTTAACTTGACTTCAGATCATTTTTCATACTGATTCCCACTTGTAGTTTTAGCTTTGGAGTGACAGGGGTTAAATCACATGTTTAGCTGAGTTGAGCACATGCTCAAAGTGCCAGAGGGGTCAAAGAGAAGTAAAGCCATACACAGTGAGAGACAAAGAGATGATGTCAGACTGAGGTGAAACAGTGAAAGCTGAAGACAGACTCTTCAGACTCTGGCACATGTGGTGCTGGAAGTGAGAAGGAGGTGTTGAGTGGAGTCAAGTTTTTCAGGAAATGACTCAACTCCTGCTCAGCACTTTGGAAACTCAGTTCAGTTCATGCTGAGCCAGTTGTTATAGTCACAACTGTAGTCTCTTGGAATCTTTCTTCTTGTCTTTTGTTTCATCACTTTATTCTATTTTGACAATGCTGATACGCTTCTTTGATCATGAACTTTATCATTGAGCTAAATTAAATTATGACTTGGTGTAAAGATGAAAAGCCAAAGGGATGGCAAAGAATCATCCAGTGGGGAACATGAGTGTCTCAACCTGAGTGTCTCAACCTATATATATATATATATATATATATATATATACTCTGTTCTATAGCAGCAAATAACGAAGTAAAACCAAACTTACCTGATTAAAAAATCGTAATCATACATTTATTCAGTACTTTCTTCACAGATCAAAAGTTTCATGAGCTCGACTGAGAAATTAAACATTCTCTCGTTTTTTTCCCCTACAGAGCAAAAAAGCCGGTCCTGCTCGGTGAAGCACTACGGCTCCACGGACAGCAGCGGCGAGCATGAGCACCAGAGCAACAGTCATGGCAACAACCATCAGTTCCCCGCGGCGAGTGCAGGTCATTGGATCGGGGCTGATCCGGGAGAGGAGGCCCTGCGCAGGAAGCTGAAATACTTCTTCATGAGTCCTTGTGATAAATATCATGCCAAGGGCCGCAAGCCATTTAAGCTGGGCCTGCAGCTGCTCAAGATCATCATTGTCACAGCTCAGGTACGTTATCCCAGACATTTAGTGAAAGTGTATACCGGTCCAAAGTGCTTTATAGCACAGTTTTGCCATCCACCCATTCACACACACATTCATACAGTGCATCTATGTGCAGCACTTTCTCTAATACACCTCATTCATACACTGCCGGCACAGATGTCAGGGGTTCAATTTGGGGTGCAGTATCTTGCCCAAGGACACTTTGGCACACAGAATGGGGGACACAGGGATTGAACTGCCAAATTTCTGGTTAGAGGACAGCCCGCTCTAACTCCTGAGCCACAGCTGCCTCTGTCCTGTGTCCTCCAAGTGACATATCTCAGTCTTGCCTCTCTCCCTTTGTCCCCCCCCCCCCCCTTTTCACTGCAGTTGGTGCTATTTGGCCTCAGTAACCAGGTGGTGGCGACCTTCAAGGAGGAGAACACGATGACCTTCAAGCACCTCTTCCTCAAAGACTACGATGAGTCCTCAGATGACTCCTTTGCGGCTTACACGCAGAGCGATGTCTATGAGCACATCTTCTATGCCGTGGAGCAGGTAAGCCTTGAGACAGATGGAAAGCTGCTTAAATATATGAAACTACTTATTAACACTGCTCCAACTTTTATTTCTCAGTTTGAAACTAGAGAGTCACTCAGTAGAGCCCTTACCTTCACCAAGGCCCAAATGTTTCCTTATAAAACCACATGCAGTGAGGGAGCAGCAGGGCGATTGTCCAATGCACAGCGGAGTGGACGGGCTGGTGTGTAAGGTTTAACCATTTCCTGGATGTAGGCTGGGCCCGATCTGTTCGCAGCACGGTACGCAAGTACTAGTGTCTTGAAGTGGATACGGGCAGCCACTGGTAACCAGTGAAGGGAGCGGAGTAGGGGTGTGGTATTAGTGAACTTAGGTAGGTTGAAGACCAGTCGAGCTGCTGCATTCTGAATGAGCTGCTGCATTCGATGGAACTAGCAGTTCATCTCAGCTTCTCACCAGAAAGTTCACTTCTTTATGTTATATTTCCTCAAGTCCTTTTTCATCTCAACTCTATGTGTTTATGAGGCAGATTCATGAAGCCACAGGATTTTCTTCTTCATTACTCTCCTCTCCTCGTCCCTCCAGTATCTGGCCTTACCAGAGACCACAGTGGGACGCTACGCATACGTGTACGATGTTGGCGTGAATGGCAGCGCGCTCTCCCTCTGCCAGCAGTACTACAAGAAGGGAAGCATCGACCCAGCCAACGACACCTTTATTATAGACCCACACATCTCCACAGGTACATGAACTACACTGTGCCACATGATTAGCATTGGTCAGGGTTTCGAAGCTCTCAGCTCTCGCCTCCGTGTTGTGCTAATGTGTGAACTGTCTTTGTCCATGACAAGCTGTTGATTCTGTGATAAGTGGTGGGAGCTGTAGCAGATACACAACAAAGGAGATGTGTATGATAATATGCATGTATGAGTATGAGCTTTGTTACAGCATTTATGTGAGAGTTCATGTGCACCGGCAGCGTTTGTGCATGTGTTTTTAATATGAAGTTTAAAATGTCAAACAGTTCCAGTCATGAATGTTGTTGCATACCCTCAGAGTTTCTTACTTCCTCATAATGTGTTTGAGTCAGATATTAACAAACTAAGAGGAAGCGAGTTCAGCAGTGGAAATAACATCACGTTTAAATCTTTCTCCAACTTATGCCACATTGTATTTCTGTCTGATCTGTTACGTCTAATATTGCTGACAAGATTTCATAATGTTTTTATTTTGTCTTCTCTGTGTGCAAACTGGAAATTGCCAGAGACCAGAAATTCAGATGTTTTCCCTGTCTCTGATTGTAACTTCAGCACTAGCCAGTATTACCTCAGCAGGACGCTTCTCTGCCTGTTCTTTATCCTCTGCAGACTGTGTAGGTGTGAACCCTCTGTCCGTGCCTCCGTCTTCGCTCAGCAGAAGCTACAAGAACTTTACGCTCAAGTTCCACAAGTAAGGCTTCATTGTTTGCATGACTTCGGCTTCTCCTTGTTTGGCCTCCGCCGCTGAGATTATCTCTGTAGTAATGGATGATGACATTCAACACGTCACTTATCTCTGCTGCACACGCACATTCAAGCATCTGTACAGGGACACTTGCACAGGTTTACTTACAGAAACACACACAGAGGTATGCATAGTTTGCTGCATAACATCAATCAATAACATCAGTAATCTGCCTCTGTGTCTGAAACATACAAATCTCCCTGTTGAACGCGTAAACAGTCTTTTATTATCTGCATATTTCAAGTTATGAATAAAACCCACATATGGAATTGAAAACCTTCTTCAATGAATTAACCAATACAAATACATTACATTGCATTTAACACTGGTACAATAATGGTATGCCTACTTATTGAGCAACCTCTTACACTCTTGTAATACACAGCAATACTGTTCATGAGGGTCTTTAATTTTCTAATGCACTTGGTAAAATTGAATGAAAGGGACTTTTACCAGTTGTGAAATTTAAAATGTGTTAGTATCTTCAAACTTATATTCTCATTTTAGCTGAACTAAAATAAAATGATTTATTTAATGTCTGTTTTCTCTTTTTCAAGGCTCGTTAATGTCACAATAGAGTTCCAGTTGAAGGCAATCAATATACAGACCATCATCAACAACGAGATCCCAGACTGCTACACCTTTTACATAATGGTGAGAACAAATCCTACGAAGGCTTGATCCGAAGCTGATGGATTACAGGTTGATTTGAGAGGCAGCCTCGTTCAAGCACCGTGAAGGGCATTGTCTTACGATATCTAATTTTTTACAGTACACGGATATTTAAAGTATATATTCTTGCCTTCTGCATTTATTTGAAGGGGTTGTGAGAAGACAGCCCTGACCTTCGCTATGTTACAATATTTTGAGTGTATTATTTTATTCTATTTGATATATTGGGACTGAGTAAGAGTTTTCTATTGAAGACCTTGGTTTTGCGATAGAGAGTCACTTCTTTGGCCATATGGTCATGTGCTAGTTATTATGTTAACTACTGACAGAGTAAAGGGACTACATTTTATACATTGTTTAGTATAGACATCGCGGTTTCTTCAACACTGATCCAATTTATCTTAACTGAAGGATTCTGTGTCAGTGACAATTAGCATCAATATATCTGACTACTTAAACAAATCAAATTGTTTCACATTCTGTTCGATTATACATTCATTCATTTTCTAGAATATATGTACAGCTTCATGGGAAATGAACTGATGTGTTGTCTCCTCACTCTTCCAGATTGTTCTGGACAACAAGGCGCACAGCGGCAAGGTGAAGATCCGGTTAGAAAATCAGGCATTGATTAAGGAGTGTAAAGACCCGAGCGTGTCTGGACAAGGTGAGACACCAGTTGACAGGAGGGTTGGGACTCTGACAGAGGAGAGAGCAGCATGTGACATGAGACTCATAGAAGTCATAGAAATATGTCAGCAGTAATGTACAAGGGGAAGAAACCGGTTTCAAGCCATAGTCTGTATATAAAGATGCACGACATGTCTCCACGTCATTTCGCGCATTTGGAGCCAGAGTCTGCAAGTAGTAGTATCGAAGATGCTCTGGCTTCACCATATTTGTACAGTCAATGTTTGAAACTGTGTTGAGGATCATGAGGATGTTAAAGGTTACAGTTACTCAACCAACAGGAAGTTTCTATTCATTAAGTTATTTATACAGAAGTACTTGACAATGGAGGTGTACAGCACCATCCCCATTTTGAGGTGAAAGACCACTAACAGTTCTGTTTGTTTTTCTCCTCCTTCCCCTTAAAACACCAGCTTCGAACTACTCTCGTGTAGCTTTTGACATCGTGGTGGCTCTGGTGTGCATGGTGTCACTGCTTCTCTGCGGACGCTCCATACTGCGAGGCATCACGCTGCAGCAGGTGAGGAAAGTCTGTTACAGTCACAAGAGAGGAAAACATACAACAGAATGACAGTTCTGAATAAGAGAGCGTCAAATCAACCCAGGCCAAGCAGATTCATGCTTTGGATGGTGAGGATGCTGGCCTTTAGCAGACCGAGGATTTGTCATTTTCAAATTGATGCGTGGAGTTAATGTTTATGAATGTACAGTCAATAAACCTCCTACCCTGCATGTATCCCTCGCTCTTCAGGTTTGGTTCATTCCTCTGACCGTCTCTGTGTGTTTTCCAGGAGTTTGTGCAGTTCTTTAAAGAGACTCTGGATCGTAAAGTGGGCTGGGCAGACCGGCTGGAGTTCATTAACGGCTGGTACATCCTCCTCATCATCAGTGACATCCTCACCATCACTGGGAGTGTCATCAAAGTTGGTATTGAGGCTAAGGTATGTCCTGCAAACCAGTACACCGGGGGTATTCGGTCCAAATTCAGAGGTGCAGGTAGAGAAAATGTCCTTCAGCAAAGGTCTGAATCATCATAATGTTTAACTAGTGTTTATGATTTAGTTCAATATATATTGGAATATTAGATGCATCAACGTCTTGTCAAATCAAAGGATTTATAACACAATCATATTTTTAAAAGTATTTTGTTGTGAGTTTACACATTGAACTGGAGGGATTGTAAATACAAATAATTGTATATACTGGCTGCCTCTCTCCTCTGACAAAGACTCACTGAGTCACATTTCCTTTGCTGAGGAAATGCTCTCATTGTGACTAAATAACGTTATTTAGCTCCTCTGTTGAAGTCCATTTAACCCAGATTCCTCTTCCTACCATTAGTAAATATGAGAGGCTACAGGTTTAAATAAGTGAGAGCAGCTATTCATCCTTATTTTTATGAATTTTGCTAGTGTTTACAAATATGACTCCAGTCTGTAGCTGAGCTGTAGCTGTCTTTACCTACATTTTAATACAGGAGCATTCACTTTAAAGGCTGATTTCTTTTTCGGTGGCCATGATATAAATAAAGTCATGGATCTCATCTCTTTCCTCCTGACAGAATATGTCCTCCTATGACCTCTGTGGCATCTTGTTAGGGACCTCCACCCTCCTGGTGTGGGTGGGAGTCATTCGCTACCTCACGTTCTTCCAGAAATACAATGTAAGTCTCAGGACATGTGGTGCAAATCAACTCATGCTGCGGCTGATTTAATTTCTGATGATGTTTTTGATGTATTGTAATATATTCAGTTAATATATTGTCCCTGCTCTCGCCCACACTGTAACTTTAGATTCTGATCATCACACTTCGAGTTGCGTTGCCCAACGTGATTCGGTTCTGCCTCTGTGTGGCCGTCATCTATCTGGGCTACTGCTTCTGTGGCTGGATCGTCCTGGGACCGTACCATGTCAAGGTGAATAACACGGAAACTCTCTCAGTGATGTTATTATTTGGTGAAGTAAAACCTCTTCAGAGTTGAATGTTAAAGTATCATTTCTATTCACATTTAGCTCTTTGCTTACCTCAAATAATGCTCATCACCTGTCTTTAAAGATTTAAATTAAATTTAAATGTATCATGATTTGTAAGATTCAGACATACATAAAACCATATTTTACAGGTTCAGCTATGCTTTTGCGGCATAGCAAAAGCAATAACAGCCTTTTTTATTTTCTTTAAACATGCATATTCCTCTTAAAATCATATTGGCTTTACCTTATTTCACACAACTTCTGCACGGTAATTTGTCTCACATGATTTGTACTGTATTAAAATCTTTTATTTCAGTTATTTCACACCTGAAAGTCCGGACCAAGACCATGTCTTTGTCACACTGTAGAATTGCTGAGTTGGAGTATTATTTGCAACAAATTGCTGAAATGAGATTTCTTCAGTTTAGAGCAATGTTAGCACATTTCAGTTTGTCATTTCCTAATGTTTTCAGAGGTTTATTGGCGCTGTCTGTTTTCTGTCCCTCAGTTCCGCTCCCTGTCCATGGTGTCGGAATGCCTGTTCTCCCTTATCAACGGGGACGACATGTTTGTGACGTTCGCAGGGATGCAGGAGAGCAGCACTCTGGTGTGGCTGTTCAGCCAAGTTTACCTGTACACCTTCATCTCGCTCTTCATCTACATGGTGCTTTCGCTGTTCATTGCTCTCATCACAGGAGCCTACGAGACCATTAAGGTAGGAAATGAATATGAATATTGAATATTTGGTATTAATGACCAAAACTGATGTTAAAATAAGTAAATGAAAGTGAAAAATAATATTAATAAATGTAGTGTTATATCGCAGTTTCATGGAGTGGACATTTTTGTCCCATAGGTGCTTGAGAGGATTTTTTTTTTTAAAGAAGCCCCTAAGGTTTAAATAATAACGTATTCTCATCAATTCCCACAGCACCAAACCCATGAACCCATCCACATCACGGACCTACAGGCTTTCATAGCAGAGTGTATGGACGCACCGAGCTCTGGGAAGTTCAGGGGTCTGGAAACCTCGCCGTGCTCCTTCTTCTGCTGCTGCGACAGGTGAGGAGGAGACGGCTCACGTCAGAGACACAACAGATGATTGGTCCACGCAGCCTGAATAATAATTATTTTAAATCTAATTGGATCTAAACATTTCTGCAGCAGGACCAATTGAATACAGTCACAAGCATCAGAGGAAAGACGCTATAATAGACATTATGTGAGCTACCTGGTTGTGTCAGATGACAACACCTGCCTTGTTTCTAGACATGTAGTTTTAAGTTTGAAATTTTAAATTTTTTAAAATGTAAAAATGTATATATACATATTCACTGGGTTTTACATTACCCCATAATTTTAATAATAGTTTGAGGTGGAGGGAACATCAGAATTTTTTCTCATTTTCATCCTGTTTCATAATTTTTCTCATTTTCTAATTTGCCACAATTGTGTGACTCTAAATAAGAATATATAACTTTTGAAAATTCATCATCTTTCTTTGATTTCCCCACAGAACAACGACATATGAAGACGTCCTGCTGGTGAACTGAGGTTGATCTCAGTGACCTCACTAGCTGCCCCCTGCTGGCCACAGGGACACATTGCACAGACTCCTGACGCCAACATACTGTGTCTGGGTCAAATTCTTAAGGAGGAACTGCCTTCAGCTGGACCAGCACTCTGTACAAGGAATATATAACACCAGTCTTTTTATTGGACCTCTTATTTAGCCTGTCTTCATTTCCATGGACTGAAGGCTGATGAAGGACAGGACTCCTCCTCTGTGTGAAGAGGAAGACTCAGCAGCATCATGGCTGATGAATACAAAGACATTTCTCTGATCCTTGTTGGTATTCCAAACAAATCAGTATTTTTCTCCCCTATGTATTTAAAAATGCACAAGGCTGAACCAGAAGCAGGGACGGCTGTTGAGATACTAAACAGGTACAGGTTGGGGACTCGCAGAAGTACATACATGGTGTTGTAATTTTTGTGTTTTTCACTTTTATAGTATTTCAAAGTTGGTTACCTCCTGAGGGCAGGGCTCTAAAAATGAGGCATTTGTACATCCCACAAAACATATCCAGCAACCTCACACTCTTTATTTCATAATAACATAGCGTTAACATGCATCTACTGTGCAAACTACTAGAATGAGAGGAGGAATTCCACCTTCTAGTATGCTGTCTTTTTTTAGACAATCAGGGAGGACGACAGGACCACAAACAGAAATACAGAACGAGGTTTCAGGTGTTGAATTGACTTGATTTGCTCGCTCCCCACAGAGTGTAACGTTTCTAACTGATGCTTTGGCTCCGGTCCCACTGCACGAGCATCACATTGCCTTCAAATGTGTATCTTTTGTTTCGTTTTGTTTGCCACACTCGATTGCAATAGTGGATTGAGTTGCATTTGTCAGAGTAATGATCGATGCGATGGGATGCACTCGCTCACTAATGAAGCACTTAAAATTGTCTGTGGTCAGCTACTACGAGGAAAGCTAATCTCCAGGGCGATGTGCATGCACTGTGTGTTTCTTTAACGATGCCCAAAGTTCAGAAGTTAGACTTTTATATGACTTTTGTTTGTTTGTTTTTTAATGATCTTGAGAAGACATTTTTTTTAAATGCCTTACAAAATGGAGCAGGTTTAGGGTTGAGAACAAGAAGATATAATGATGGCAGACCTATATTTGTTTCTCTACAATAATACCGTAGCCACATTATTTGCAGTTTTTATTGTTATGTCTTGTCTGAAACTGCAGTCCAGTGCTTGAATAACTTTACATTTCTCTGTCTATATACTGCATAAAACGCACAATAGTTTCCAGAGTCCCGTAATCTGGATTCGTGAATATGTTTTTCGGAAAAGTGTCTGAGATGATCTCTGATCCGAGCAGTTGCAGGTAAATTTGAGTCTAAGGTGACAGAATGTTTTTCTGTCATCTCATATTCTGTCTGATGAGTAAACACTGTCATGTTTATACTTATTTTATTTTGGGATTTAGATTGAAAAATCGGTGCCAAACATATCAATGGCCTTAACTTATTGTTGATTTTACATGCATGTACTTGTATTTCTTGATATTCCTTTCCTAACGTTTGAAGATCATCATGTTTTTATTAAAAAAAAACAGTCCTTTTACCTGAGAAATGCAAATATGAAGTCATCTTCTTGGCCTTGTGTCTTGCCAATCTAGTGAGAAAATGTTCCCTGATCATCTTTGAAAATTAAGCTGGTTGTGGACAGATTATTTTGTTTCATTCTAACACAGTTCCTTTGACTCATCAGAAGAGGGAGCTTGTTGTTCATGAGTGTGGACACTGTATCAGAGGACTACAAGTTTATTTCTCTTCTTGATAAAAGATGGCAGAGGAAAAAAGGCACATTGAAAGTTTAAAGGAAAAAACTACGATTCTTGATTTCTGCCAATAAATCCTTCGGTCCGACACAGTCAAACACAGCTGTTGTGAATCTCCTGCATGTTTTAGTTGAGACGCTGCAGCACAAAGCTCTCAGACGAGGAGAAATTAAAATTCCTTTTTTTCTCCAGAGCCGACCAATGTGATGAGCTCATTTCCTGCTTATTGAGCTTTTTCGAGTGAGGCTTGGCAGCTGATGTAGCTCATCTTCGCTTTCCACCCACTTAACCTAATATTACCATACATTATGCACTGCTCCGACGATGCCTCAATGGTTCATGTGGGAGTGTGTGAGAGACAAGCAAAGGTGGAGTTCATAGTTCTATGAAAGCGTCTCATAGATATGTCTTTATTTACCTTTCTGACACACATTGTGTTTCACATAATGTGTGTACAGGATGTTTTTAGTTTCGGTGAGCTGATGTCAGGTCGGTGCCTTTTGTTACTGCCAGCTTGATCTCAGCTTGAATTCAAATGTGCACCAGTTACTCAATTGTGACTTGCTGTTTGAACTTCAGGGCTTTTTATATTAGGAAAGCACCTCAGATAAAAACTAGAATGGCCCTCAGAGAGTCTCCTTTTGAAACCACATTTTATCAAGATCCATAGAAAAGTATAAATCAACGAAAATGTTGAAAAACACCCTTAGCTTATTCGACAAGGATTTTTTATATTCAAATTTTATCATAGATTTTACTTAACATACATACAGACAAACAAAATGACAGTATAACAGTACATGTACATAGCTTATACACACAAGACAAACCCGTTGAATGAGGGGGTAATGGAGTGTTACAGTGTTATTTAAGACAAGGTGGTATTATTTACGAAGTACCTTTCATACACAGATTCAGGATGCTGTACAGGGACATTTCAAAACAACACAGAGGCACAATAAAAATTAAAAAAATGAAATCAGACAGCACCATTTAAAACAAAATGTAAGAGAACACAAAAAAAGAGGTTAAAAAAATTATTTCATGCTTGTTTCTATTTGACACATGTGACCATTGGAACGCATGCATACAAATGATGTTTCCTCTTCACATACTTTGCTCCAACACATAAGACACTTTTTTAAATAATAAATAAATATATATATATATATATATATATAAATATAAAAAGCGGATCAGGATTGAAATATTTAATCCAGCAAACACACTGTTAAGAGAGGAGAGCATGCTGTGAGTCCAGGAACGACCTTATCGTGACCCACAGGCCATGACCAGCCCTATCTGGATGTATTAGGGGTGATGCAGCTTCTTCCTTCTCCAGCCAATTTAAATAGTTGACCTTTCGGATTTTCCAGATCATGGGGATTAAACGTTTTGTTGCAAGGCACGCTAACATGATGAATTTTGTTTGTGCTGACCTGAAATGGATGCCATTGGTGTGAATGCCCAACAAGCTGGACAGAACACTATTTATTTTCAAACTTTCTGAGAGTGTGTCTATCTATCTCTGCATGTTAAAGAAAGCACAGGGGGGAAACCTGCATCTGTACCACAATTGAATGGGTTCTTCCCCGACCCATATCGCATCCTTCCCCCAGGTTTTGTGGAAATCTGTCCAGTTGTTTATGTGTAATCTTGTTTACAAACAAACAAACAAACAAAGAGACAGGAGTGAAAATATAACCCCCTTGGAGAATGAAAAAAGACGGACCTGCAGCACCAGCATTAGTTGTTTCCTTTCTTTTCTTATTTCTTATTCATTGAGTCACTGAGTTTATGTTTGGTGTGTCTGCCGGTCTGTTTGCATGTATGTGCGTGTGAGGGGGGGTTGCATGCAGGTTGTGTTTAGCGCCACAGGCGGTGTGTGCAGCTGTCTTCACAGAAAGATGTCAGGGCAGATGGGTGACCGTCCCCAGACCACACTGAAGAAACAGTTTTTGAAGATTCCAGGTCTGTGTTGAGCTTGTCAGTCCATCCTGATTCTGTTTCAGCAGAGCCAGGCGCTGAGCCACACCCTCGTGTAACAACATTACAAAGCAATCTGAGACGGATGGGAAGGATGTGAGGGGATTTACGAGCTTTTCGAGCCCTGTGATATAACGATGGCTTCCATTAGTGCTTAGTTTAGTCAAATAAAAGATCCAATGGTTTGCTGACACTCTCCTGGTAGAGCCACACCTCACCTATAAATAAACAAAAAATATTTAAAATTATTGGTAATTATTTTCAGTATCAGCTAAAATGATCAGGTGATAAAGCTCCAGACGTTAGCCTTTAAACTGCTTCGTAGCAATAACCAAAGTTGAGGAATTGGTGAAACTTCAGTGGGAGTTTTGGGTTTTCCCCCCTTGCTCCAGCGCAGGGCCTCTGGATGAGTGGAAAGGGTAAAGAGAAGGGATGGAGAGAGAGGCGGAGCTGAGACATGACACACACTCTCACTCCTCAGTGAGCTACACTGAGAACGTGTGCTCTGACAACTTCTGGTAATCCTTCATTCCTCCCCTCACCCCTCAAGAGTTTAAGATTTCTTTCTCTCTTTTCCCTGCAGGGCCTTTTCTTTCACTCTTTCTCCTCCTCTCTGAGTCTTGTTAGAGAAAACAACAGCTGATGTCGGACGTCTTAGCCCATTCACTCTTCCTCTCTCTGTGAGTTGCAGAAGTCTTTGTATGTCTTCCCCCTCTTTTCATCGATTTCTATTGTAGAGCCTGCAGCTGCAGCTCAACACAAGCATTCAACTCGCAGCTATTGTGGGTCTGTACCATAGGGAAGTGAACACTGTATTAGACGATGAGTGCAGAGAAATGTCATTTAAAGTCTGGAGACCAGCAGGACAGTGTGCCATCAGTCTGTGGACCAAGTTATACATGTCTTCTTCACTGCAGATAAACCAGGTAGAATGAACGTGCAGTTTTCCAACTTCCCTCTTCATCATCGACTGTTTATAAAAAGCTCTGCACACAACGTCCAGCACGCAAACAATAAAAAAGTGACAGTATCTTGTCCAAGGAGGACTCACTAATGACAAGGAATAATTCTGAAGTAGCTATGGAGCATTAAAGGGATAGTTCACCCAAAAATGAAAATACCCTCATTATCTACTCAGCACTATGCCGATGGAGGGGTGGGTGAAGTGTTTGAGTCCACAGAACACTTTGGGACTTCCAGGGGTAAACAGCGTTGCAGCCAAATCCAATACAGTTGAAGTAAATGGTGACCACTTCTTCAAACGTTAAAAAAACCCAGCAGAAAAAAATCATAAAATGCCTCCATACTCCTGTGGTGCAACCAAGTGTCTGTAAGCCCCGACAAGTTTTTAGCCTAAAAGTCCTCTCTGATAACTGGGAGGAGGATAACAGAAAACCATTCAAACTTACATATAAACCACAGATGTGAAACAGTAATAAAGCAAATTCAGTTTCATTTTATTGAAAAACATTGACTATAAAATCACTGCAGATAAACCAGATAGGATGAACACAAAGTTTTCTAACTATCTCTTCACTCTGCACCATAGCACACAACGTCCAGCACACAAACAATATAAAAGTGACAGTATCCTGTAGAACATTTTAAGGAGGACCCTCTAATGACCAGGAATAATCTCCGGAGCATCAACGTGAGACAAGAACAGGACATTCCAAACAAGCAGGTTTAGAGCGGTATTCTTCCATCGAATCCAAAACCTATTTGAATGGATACAGTGGTGAAATAAGTGTGTGAAAGATGCTGTAGGATTTTTATTCACCATCTCAAAATGTGGACAGTTATAAATGTGTGTAGATATGAGTGGCTCATGGCTCATCTCGCGCCACAGGACAACAGCTACGTTTGAATGTGACGTCACTGCTGCTTTGCATAAACCTCCGGTCTCGCGCTGTCTGATTGGACGGCGCGCGGGGATTAATCTGCATATTGGCTCTCCTTCATCCCCTCCTCCTCCTCCTGCACGCTTCTCCCCCCGTCTCCAGCCTCACACCCCGGGTCTCACCCCACCCTCTACCACGTCCTTTATGAAGCGGAGCAGCAGCAGCGCCGCCGCTCAAACGTGGAGGGAAAGAACGCGGCTCCATTGTCGTGAGGTCCGGTGAATATTTACGGTTCTGTCGACGCGCTCAGCGGCTTCCACCTCCGAGCCGGAGCCGGGAGACAGTGTCCAGGAGCCGGGGCGGCGCTTGAAAAAGGTAAAGACGGTCACGTTCTCAGCTACGTTTTATCAGCTTTATTTACTATACTTTAACCGCCAGACACCCACGAAATGACACTCGGTGTCAGGAAAGCTCCGTTCCTCGGCGGTGTCGTTTTAATTTAATTTGCCAAACACGTGTTTCGAACGTCCTCTCTGTAAACGTGGAGATGTGGTGATGGACGTGCAACGTTAGCACGGAGCGGAGCGACCTGGGCGGTGGTTTCAACGTGGGTCTCGCTCCCCAGTTCCTCGGGGGGACAGTGGAACCAGCTGCCCCGTATCCTGGCTCCGTCTATTGCCTGGCCCCATGCGTCCCTCCTCGGTGCGCACACACCGAGCTATTGTTCCGCGAGGCTGGACTTGGCCTCCTCGCCACCACCGGGGGTGAATTCAGCGTGTTTGTTCCCAGAGACAAACGGTGTTATTGAAGCTCCACTTGTCCCGAGGCCTGGACAAACACCCCGAAACTCGTGAAAAAAACCCCAAACAATGGCTACACAGGCGAGGAGCAGGCAGCACTTAATGGTGTTTGACAAGGTCCCAACACAACACGAGGATCAGGCTGACAATAATGGAGATGTTGTACCCTAAGGTGATAACATCTTCAAGACAGTGCTCCAGGCCTCCTGCTCATGTTCTCATCAGAAACACTCCTTGGCTCTTTAAGTGTTTTGAGGAGCAGGAGGTTAAATCTTGCATAGATGCCTCTTGTTTATTGAGGTCACTGGCTTTTGCATCAGCAGCATGTCATGCATCATTTATATTGATATGAGAAATGTTGGAAGTAGCCTGCACCCTGGATGTGTTGTCTGCTCTTTATGCCTTCACACTTGTCTCCCGCCAACCTCACCATCATCTGTTTTCATATTTTCACCCATGCACGCTGCTCCTCCTCTACTTGGCAGAGCTCAGTGAGAGAAAAGGGAGGCTCGGCGGCTCAGAGACTTATCGGACGGCATCGTCTGCTGATCTCAGTGATGGAGGGATGTCGCTTATCAAGTCAGGTTTTGGTCGAGAGTTTGCATTACATAGTGGGGTGTGTTTCTGGCTTGTGTGGGTGTAGTGGGCTGGGTTTGTGTGCAGGAGCTATGACTCCATCGTTGGCTTCAGAGAGGTATGTGACATGCAGACACTCACAGGAGAGAGAGAGAGAGAGAGAGAGTGTCGCCTCCTGAAAACCCTCATGCTGCTGCTGCCAGGACGTGTGAGTTGTTGCTGTTGGGTTTATCGTCACCTCGGCGTGAAACCAAGTGGGACTGACACATGCTCTCTTCCCCCCCCTGATGCCTTTTCTGACATTTTGCTAACAGTTCAGAGGCCTCATTGCAGGATCATTTATTCAGCGAGTCGCATCTCTGGAGCCAAATCCAACAAGAACAAGGTCTGAGATTTGGTCTTATTTTGCCTCAATTATAAGGATTCAACTAGTCTATCATCTCTGGCAATAAGGCAATCGTTGTCTAAAAACAAAATAGGGCAAAAATGCCCATGAAAACGTGACCATCGGAACATTGGTAATGTTGGGGTCAATGGCACCTTAAGGGAAGTCTAACTTCCTATTAAACCTCTTATGGGATTAAGAAGGGATAGTGCTGAGTATGAAGTACTGTTACTACTTATGAAAGATACAGAGCATATTAACTGTAACCCATTTTCCACTGGTCAAAAAAAACACTAACATCTGGCCTTTGTCTGCAATGGGAAAGGATACAAACAACATTCACTCCTGGCTCAAATGAGTCTGCGTTGGACACAGGTTTTTATTGCCAGGAACGTATTTGGTTGCCCTTCAGGTCCCGTGGAAGACCCACATCCTCTCCCATATCCAGCCTCTGCATTGGGATACAGCCACTTCCCTGCGGTCCACACCTCTGTTTCCTTTCCCTCTTCCTAAAGGCCAAAGCAGGCCAGAAAGGAAGCTTAAAATAGTTCAGTGCATTCTTTAATCTTCAGAGAAAAGTCAAGGGGGTTGTATAAGATGGAAGTGAAGAAAATGAAAGTGCAGCTTTATGCAAAGACTCAAAGTCTTTCGTTGTTACCAGCAGAAAAGAAACTTAAGTGCAATTTTCCGTCTGAGGTGGGACATGGATGAAATCTGTTTTTCATTTTTGCGTTTGTTGACTTTATTGAGTCGTCACAGACATTTACTTTTGTATGGTGTGATACACTGGAGGATCAATAAGTCTGATGCTTGAGTTGTGCTGTTTATTCCGATTTGCGTGAGTTCCTGTGCATCGGTGCAACAGCTGTGAGAGGTAATGGTGAATGTCGGAGTCAAGGGCTCAAATTTCCCCTCCACCACAATCGCAGTGTGAGAACAGAATGTACCTACAGTTCCTCTCTGCCTTCAACAGGCATCAGTCTGTTGGTATATTTATAGTTATTATGGAGCTGATAAAGCTAAATTGAATTGCATCTGAAACATACAGTTTTTAAAAAAAAATGAAAGTAGAAAGGGAAGGTCTCAGCCTGATCTGTAGATACATTTCCATTTAAAGATTCAGTGTGTACGATTTAGGTGAAGGAGATCTCGTTTCACTTGTGTGTTTCATCTAAATTGTACAAATTGTTGTTTTCTTTACCATAGAATGGGCCCTTTTATATTTAAATACTTTATATTTACATCCAGGGCAGGTCCTCTACGGAGGTCGCCATGTTTTTTATGGTAGTCCAAACTTGACAAAGTTTTAATGACAACTGAAGTCTACCCCAGGTTCTCTTTCATGTTTGGAAAGGGAGGGTGAGCGGTATTCAGCTGCAACTTGCAACTTCACCACTAGATGTCACTAAGTCTTACACACTGAACCTTGAAGTGAATAATTGTTGCAATTTACTAGCCTTTGGTTCAGGCCTCCAACTAATGATTTTCTATTATTGATTATTCTGTTGATACATTTTTTTGATTATTTTGTCTAGTTGATGTCAAATTATAAAACATTTGATAAGGGACATTGTTTCAGCTTAATGTTTGTTGAAGTTCTACTTGAATGCATTGGTACTGGACTTAAATCTGTAAAGACCATTATTTGTGTTACAGGCCTGTTGGCACTTCTCAGCCTGTCCCTTGTCTGGGGACTCAGTCAAAAGTCAGGGCAGCTGAATAGAAAGCCCAACCCCTGTACAGCGCTGAGCATTTCCATTTGCATCTGCTTGGAAGTCAGCTGCTTTTTACTGCCTGCAACCAGTGTCAGCCTCCGTCCCCACACCCATGGAAATTCAATCCTAACGCTGGCCTGCTCTGCTGCATCTGTTTAGGGTGACACACAGGTTTAAACTACATCTCATCATTCACGCCCCAGGTTTGTTTGTGCATCTCCTGTGTCGCTCTCAGCGGTAGAGCTTTTGGATGGTGGTGCGGTGCTGTAACTCATCACTGTGGTTTGGAGGCTGGCACTCTCCTGCCTGTTAGGATAAAGTGGTGGACGCTGACACTGCATTTTTTAAAACTTACAATGCTGGACTCAGTGCACTGTAATTATTGAAAGTGTAACTCAGCACTTTCATAGTCTGTTAGCTCACTTTGGTCTCCTTAAATGCCACCTCATAGACATAATTTGCTTTGAATTTCCATTGTTTTTTAATAACTTATTGATATGGAAGGGACATGAGAAGTGTGTTTGTACAATAAGGACATTTTCTTAACTGGACCTTGTCTGTCACATGTAGCAGCTGTCACTCCTGAAACAGTGCTATGCATTTGATTTATTTGCTTATTGAAATACCCTGCTGTGAGGGCCTGCGTTTGTTTGTCATCCTCTGCTCTACCTCTTTGGGCATGACAAAATCAATTCTGTGTGTTGAGTAATTGGTTTGTGTGTATTCCGTACAGTTCAGGGGTGTGGTTGTCAGAGTGGCATGGCAGGCGAGGTGAGGGATCAGTGTCCATCTGGCCTCGGCTCACCCTGCCTGGTCATAGGCATGGTAACTGATCTGGCCCTCAGGCTCTCCAGCATTATATTGACTCTCTGCCTGACTGTCTATAGCCAGTTGGCTGGTGTGCAGGAGAGTAGCTACTGGCTGGCTTTTAATTTAGGAAAACTGATGTCAGCTTTGGCTTGTCTTCAGCCAGCCATCTTCGACAGAATGACTTGCTATGGGTTTTTTTAGCTTTTATGTTGGATTGAAGTCACTGAAAAAGCCAAAAGCTTTTAACACAAAAACGATGTCAGTAGGAGGCAGTGATTCAGTGTTTTTCTTTCTCATGCCTGCACAGTCTTATCCAGCCCCATTCCACTTTTATTAGTTGGTTGACAGCGGAGAGCAACAGGAAATATGGAAAAAGAGAAGAAGATTGCAAGGGACAAAGGTCCTTGGCAAGAAACAGGTATGCCTGGTCTAAATCTATTTTATAGACATGATTTCAACCTTCAGCTCTCTCCCTTTATTTTGTTTTCAATCCATTTTTAGCAGGCCTTCCGCAGCAATTCTTTTCACTTCTGTCACAAAACCTTTTTAGAAGGCAGGTGGACATTGCTGGACTTTTGAGAAATGTAGTAAAATATGACTGGTAATTTAACTGACTTCACTGGTCTAAAAGTGACACGGAATGAGTTTACAAGTTTTTGAGTAAAAGCAAGTAAGGCAAAGCATATTTTATGTTTATACATACGATAGCAGTGAGGTGTATGACACTAGCTGCAGACCTGAGAGTCTGAACCGTGTTACTAGGTAAGAGTTATCTCTTGACAGGCCAGCAGACCTCAGTGAAGAGGTTAAAAAATTACATCATCCATGTCATATGTGCATCGACTGTATGAAAGAGGTGACTCCTCCATCCTGCCCTCTTTCACCCTGCGGCCTGTTCGATATCCCTGAGGTCTTTTGGGTGAAGTTACCAGTGCCAGCTGCTCCTCTGCCCCGTTGCACCAGTTAATCCAGTCACAGGAACCCACCCCCACTGCCCTCGGCACCACGCCTGAGGGGGTTACATGGTGCGAAGTGCAGACAATAGGGCTTGTCTGCCTCCCCCTTCCCCCTCATAGTTACCCCAATGTGGAACTCACAAATACTTAAGATGATCGTTGTTGTCATCATTGTCGTTTTGGACCAGCTCTGAACACATGCATACAAGCACTTGGACACTCTTGTTCTACATTGATGATGATACCACCCAAATGCTTCGCCTTACTCCCCCATCAGGCTGTTCTGATGGAAGCAGCGCCTGGTTCTCTCTGAAAGCCCTGCCAGGCTTAGAACAGATTGTAACCCCTTTCCCTTGCAGCTCTTGCAGACCACTGCACTGCCAGTAGCCGTGAATCTGTCCCCCCCCCTTCTCTCGCCTCCCTTAAAGGCTAACTGACTCGGTCCACTCAACTTGTAGCCACACTTAACCACCTGCTCCTAATGGCTTTACTGAGTAGCTTAAAGTCACTTATCACATGGTTAATGTCCCTCATGGAATTGATTAGAGTCAGCTGCAGGCTTAACATCAAGCCCCCTCCATCAACACCCACCTATTAAAATGTTTTTTGGGCTTTGTATGTGTTGCTCCATGGAGGATCTTGCACTGTGCATACATGTGGTGTTAGACTAATCAGAAAAATTTGGGAAAAGTGGAATAGCTCACGTGAATGCCACCCTAAGTCAGAACAACAACTCAAATTTTGGTACATGAGTTGCAGAAATGCTGACGTCATCACGTTTTTATTAACGTGCACACATTTGATATTATGCATAAACCTGTTACATCTGATCCTTTGCTGTGATGCAGATGTTGGAAAAAGCAGTCAAGGTGTAGTTTAAATGGTTTAAACCCATAAATACAACACATTTTACAGCGTCAGTTTTTTCCCCATTCTGACTTTAAAGCACAAGAATACACCTACGTCAGAACAATGACTTCACAACCCAGGGTAACGGGAGCTTCCAAGCAGCATGTGAATGCACAGTAACTTCTTTTCAGATGTTTTTCAATAGACTATTACTATTCATCCACTAATCTAATCAGTTATAGTTATAAACTTTGTCTGAGTCATACTCGGGGAGGGCATACTTGCTACAAGCTGGGCTAATCATTAAACATTCAATGAACCAGAGTATATATTGACTTTTAAAGTACACAACCGTGGTTTGGACTTTGCAATTGCAGCCAATTCCTGAAGTTGGGCTATTAGCTTGATGGGGTCATGCTTGTCTTTTGGTTTCTACTTCAGATAAATTGCTGGTCAGTAATACAGGGATTCTGTAGATACTGAAAACAGAGGCTGGAAAAAGTTTGAGTGCTTTCTTCATGCGGCTTAAACACTTAACTCCTGTCGGGAAAAAAACTAATTGTCCACCACACATCAATGCTAAGTGTTATATTTGTGTGTTTCAGTGGAAGGTGGAAATTTGTGCATTGTTTTAATACAAAAACTCTTAAAATGAAAGTGATTGTATTTTGTATTTCTTCATGACAGCAGCTGCAGTACTGTAGAGAATTTTCACTGGCAGTTTCTAGACATGAACTCTGGAAAATTTCCAAAACAATGCATACGTTTTCCTTTTACATAAGACAGCACATCGACACTGGTGTCGACCTTTATCACCAAAAGCTCGCAAATTTTGTTGTCTTCTGAAGTTGTCCATTTGTATGGCAGAAAGTTTCCTGCTGTATTTTCACATTATCTCACTCACATTTTCCACACGTTTTCCTAGGTGATTTGATTTTAAAATATAATATAGTTGGACACAAATCAGTGTGATAGAACGACTGTGGTTGTAACACAGATGTCCATTGACTTTGTTTAAAAGCCTGAATGTGTCGCTGCCTTTTTTGGTAGCTTCATAAAACTACATTCTCACCTTTTTTGGCCAGAGAACACAGTGCATTCATGTTTTAATTTGTTTCTCCTTTTAATGGTGCATTCTTCTCCTTAGCTTCTACCTCAATGATTTAAAACACACACACACACACGCGTGCGTGTGTGTGTGTGTGAACAAAACACGTGCTTGGTGATAGTGCAGAAACAGCAGTGTTTCCTTGTATGGTCAGATGGAGCAGCAAGCTTTTACACACACAGACAGCGGCTGGAGTCAATTTATCTCCCCATTACTAACAAGAATTAGTTTCTAGATTCTTCATTGGTTTTGGTAATGGTAGTTGTAGTAGTAGCGCACAGTGATGGGAGTGGAGGGCCCAGTTCCGACCTGACATGTGTCTCAGGTGATCTGATCATAAGTGGACAGCTCTAAGTACAGCTATGAACACATCCAAGACACACTGTGGAGACTTGAGAGATTTGAGATCCCATCACTCAGACCACATTCGGAGGGTGGCCTCATTCTGTGCTTTCAGACATGCACTCCAGAAAATGACTGGAACATTGGGTCGAGGCCTTTTCCAAGATTGTCTTTCACATTTGAAGAATGCAGCCTGAGATTATATGTATTGCACAACTCTTTCATCCTGAGATAATTGTATTATTTCTGTTTTAGTTTTTGTCTGATGCATATTAGAAAAGTCATAAACACGCCCACTTGCTAACTTCCTAGCGGGCTAGCAGGAAAAGTTCCATTAGGTGCATGTCTTTAAGCAGCTATACATGGATTTATTCGTGGCCACCACACAATATTAAGACTGACGAACACGTATTGATTTTTAAAATGATTTGAAATCAGTAAAATCCTATTTTTGAAAGCTGAATATTGATTCACTCAGCCACTCTCTCTTTCTGTCTCTGTTTGTCTCTCGCACACAAACACTTTGACAATTGAACCTGTCTGTCATGGGCAGAGACACATGTGGAGACATAGTTTAACACAAGGGGTGAACTTGTGTTCTTGGAGCTCTTTACTTGTAATCAGATCCTCAAGTTAACATCAGATAAAAACATGGTCAAATTGAGCAGTTTTCTGCCTCTGCTCCGTTAGGAAGAGGTTAGGAAAACCCCCTTCTTTTCACAAATCTCTTGTTTTGATCCTCATTCCACTGCGAACAGATCAACCCTCTTCCACTTAACATTTTCAGTCCTCTCTCGCCGTTACAAGTCCACACTCACACTGAATGTTTCTTCCTGCACACGTGTCTCACTCGGACACACACCAAAGTAAAGTCAGTGAACAAACAGACAGACAGTGGGGCTTCATATCTTGTTTGCCAAATTCCCCCAGAACTTTATTTTTGTTCAGTTTCACCAGACCTGTGTTTGTTTGTTTAAAATGTCATAAGCTGTGGTAAGAATTTAGACTGAATCACATGTTTCTGTAGAAATAAAAGAATCCAGGAAGTGGCCCCTTCTTTCCAGTTTTTTACATTTTTGATATAAAAGCTTGTAAATTTGTGCAAAAGACATTTTCACATGCAAACTTTTTTTAATCCTACAGTCTGTGCTCGCTCACACTTCACATACACCCACACACATTAAGGGTGTGACGATTCTCCAAAGTTTGGTTTAGACCTCAATTTTATGAGTTTCAGTTCAAAGTCTGTAATCTAGTATTATCCATCTTGAGCTAACTATTATTGCAGGTGTGACTAGACCAATATAGTCACATGAAACATGCAGTTGAAAGCAAATAGAATTGATTTTGAATATTTACAAAATTTAGAGCATGTCCTAATTTAAACCAATTATATTTAGTTGATTTACATGTGTGTTAATTGTGAAATAAATAACATTATTAAAGTCATGATATGACTACAACACGGCCAACTGTCACTGTGAAGCCCTGAAGCGTCTCGAGGAAGTCAGCAGGGCTGGAATGTGGATGGGTCAAATGTTCTCTTTAAACTGCTGCTGCTGAAGGCATTCACTTTCTACCATGAATCATTTTGGAGCAGATGTAGCACTGGCAACTGGAAAGTACAGAGGCTAGTTTCATGTGCAAACTAGGTCAGCAATAAGGTTTTATTTCCAATATCTATTTATTCAATTTTTACTTGATTACCTGTTTGCAAAATTGCAAAACATTAATCTTACTCTTACATTTGTAAAAGAACAAAACACGTCACAACTGAACAGCTGGAATGAGCTTGTTTAAATCATTAACTTCTAAAAACTGTTGCCAACATTTTTTCTGTCAATCAGATAAGGAATTCATCTCTACAAAAACGTACTAAAGGAGAAAAAAAGATTTTAAATGTCTGGAATATGTCTCAAACTGGCGTGTTTTGGTATTTACCTGCAGTGTATTGTCGTTTAGCTGTTTTTTTTTTTTGTTTGTTTGTTCTTTGGGTTGCAGAATTGTGACAGCAGTCTGGGGTAAAATGTTCAGATGACATTAAGCCCCAGCATCACTATCAACAGCCCCTCACCACCAGCACATCCAGCAGCATGCATTCCAAACCCCTGCCATGCTCTCAACACAGCTAAATCCCTCTCTGCTTGTATTAGACACAGTATTAAAAGTGACCCATTTTGTCAGGCTCCACTACTGGTGTCTGGATGTGTAGCGTAACAGACTGAGAGATGGGGTATGACAGACGTAATCAAACGGCCTTAAGTCAGGTCAGGAGTAGGATTTAATGACGCAGAAGGCCATATTTCTTTATTAGAGGTGGAATGTAAATATCACTGGGGCCACTGAGTTCTTTCTACGTCTAGACAGACTCCCTCTAACAATCTTCTTTTATAAACACACACTCTTCTCCCGCTTTGGCTAAACATCCACCACTGTAGCTGATTTAGCCGTTGTGTCTTTTGTTTTCATCATCACAATACTTGCAACACATTGTAATTGTCGCCATGGGTGTTGAGCTAATTGTGACATAGGCAGTGTGAAGCTGCGTCCTGAATATGGTTTGAAATCTTCAGTGGACAAGTATTTGTTATGCAAATGTGAAGTGAGAGAGTGGCAGACAGAGGGGGTGTTCTTTATGTTTCATCAAAATGCATGAGGTTGTTCATCTCGACCAAAATGACCATTTCAAATAAAAAATGCTGCTAGTGTTGTGCAGTCAGTTTTCTGAGCATAACATCTGCAACTTTGACCCAGCACGTTATGTGTCATCAGCTTGAAGAAATCCCTAAATGAGGTATAGTTTTGGTGTCAAGTGTGGCATTTATTTGAAATGAAGACAAATGCCAGGGCTGCACAACAGTCTCACTGTTATTTAGTAAAACATCACTTATCTGTGGTTGCGTGTGTGGATGGGATTTTAATGATTCCTTCACATCCTCCATGCGCTCTGTTACAGTTTTCAGCTGGTCAGAGATGATGCCTTTATTTGCCCAGAAAGGGGTCATCACATGGGCAATGTGATTCATGCTGCTATCTGCTAAGCCCCTGGCATTAGAAGCTGGCTTGGCAAAACTATGCCGTGTCATGCACAGTGCCATCCCAACCCCCGGTCTCACGGCACCTTGTGTCTGGAGCAGCTCCCTCCTGTCTGAATAAACCCTACACAGAATAAGATTCACCTGATTTAAATACTTGTTTGACTGAACATTGACAACAGGAAAGAGACAGATTTGTAGTGCAATTTGAAATAAACTTGGTGGCATGGTTCCCAATTTGCTAATGGCTTTGTAACCTTCTCAGTCCTTGAAGTAATGATAATGGGTTTGAGCCACACAGCTCTGTTCCAGAGGGCTCTACACATTAGCTTTTTTTATCATCATTTAAGGCTAAATATTTTCCAGAAGTAGGGACACTGCAAACATCGCATTGTTGGAAAGGAAGCTGAGTAACCTGCCTGTGAGAGATTTGTAACCACAGAGACAAGAAAACAACTACAACAGCAGAGGTTAGCACAAGCAGCACTGTGTTCAGCTTGTAACTTTACTGAACCGAAAGGTTGGTGTGAATGGATTTATACACGACAGGTGGGGGTTGTGAGTTTCTGTATTCAAAATTTCTCAAAGCTAATCTGGCAAACAAGTTAGTTCGGTTTTGGTGACAAAGGATCCATTGATCCATTCGTTAATCATCTGACGAATCTTCTCTTTTTGCTCAGCTAACCCCCAGTGCATTAATGTCCAGGAGTAAATTTCCTTTGCAAATATAAAAGCAAAAGTAAAACAAATTATGGGAGAAAAGCACCTTAGTATCACGTTACCTCAGATGTTAATGTGTAACCGTTGAGCAAAATGTTCCCTGGACATGGAATGTGTGCGGCTTCTCGTAAAATCATTTATCCTCCAATGTCTGTCAGTTAGCGATAAATACAGATGATTTAAATAACTGCATTTATTTTTTAAGAGAAAACCAGGTTCATGTTGTACTGGATTATTATTTGACACTGTCTGCAGTCGGTTAATTCATATCTGTGGAAAATTGTGATTGATACATTTGTTTTTTCTAAGATTGTTTTTACCTCTGCCAAGGAGGTTATATTTTTTGTCATGGTTTGTTTGTCGATTAGTTAGCCGATGTGAAAACTACAGAATGAAAAGCCAACAAACTTGTTGGAAGAACCAATCAAATTTTGTTAAAGATGAAATTCATGGATCTTTATGAAAAAAATCTGGCATGTTTAGGGGACTGATATTTATGAGTTTGGGCAATTTTGTGCAGATTCAAATAAAAAAATCTGGATCCACTGAATTTAAATGTGGTTTCATAAGGGGACTGTTGGGCCTTGGCGGAGGTATGTGCTCTCCTGAGAGCTATTTTGTTTTTATATTGTAATGCTTAATGGCTTACATATTATGCATCAACAGTGGCCAATTCTTTTTGTTTTCCTGTCATGGTTTGTTTGTTTTTTTTACTTATAACTTCTGCTTTTCTTGCCTTGTAATTCTAATCTGTGTGTTTACATTTACTTTAGTTTTCTTATGAATCTTTTTCTTCCCTTTTTGAAAGATGTTGAAGTTACTTAAACAGCTCTTTGCTGTTTGTTTTTCTTTCTATCCACCTTGATCCTTTTTTATTTCCTCTTCAGTCAATCTCTTGCACAGTTTGTTTCTTGGGCCGTACAGAGCTGCTACTGGTCAGACCATCTGTGTATCAATTTACTGGAAGCCAATCTACTAGCAGTTGGAGGAAGGGAGTTATGGGAGCAAGGAGCAGAACAAGTGCCTCTACGAAAAGGGAGAGGAGTAATCGGGAAGAGGGTGGGTTGAGGCTAATGTGGTCAGAGGGGCAGAGGACTAGGGAGTGTGGGTGGAGACCATGATTGGGGGGGGGAGCTGAATAAACCCATAATGGATCTGGAAAGAGCTCTGTCCAGTCGGAGCAAGAGAAAACTTGACTGAGGTTAATGAGTTCAAAACCTTTATGACTCTGACTCGTACACATGCTCCACATATTAGCCCTTTCTTCACTGCAGCCTCTTAACGTGTGTGTGTGTGTGTGTGTGTGTGTGTGTGTGTGTGTGTGTGTGTGTGTGTGTGTGTGTGTGTGTGTGTGTGTGTGTGTGTGTGTGTGTGTGTGTGTGTGTGTGTGTGTGTGTGTGTGTGTGTGTGTGTGTCTCTCTCTCTCTCTCAAAATGAAGGACTTTCTCAGCACACAGATCTCTGTAAAGCAAATGTTCGGTGACTTGATGATTAGCATCTGCCCTTGCTCAACATGAAGATAATGACTGGCAAAAAGGGCCATTCAGTGCTTGTCATCTCCCCACTCTCTTCATTCTCTGTGGGTTGTGTGTCATAGCAGGAAACTGTGAAGCCTCTTGGCTTTCACTATTCCAAACCACAGCTTTCCCCCTTTTTAATTTCAAGATGCTGGAAGCCATTTGGAGCACAGTCATGTTTTTTGCATTTGCCCCTAAATGTACTGTTTAAAAAATTCCACTGTTCTTTTATTGTGGTGTTTTAATAGCGATTGTTAAGTTAATTTTGCTTGCTCACGCATTATGAAGTGGTATTGTCAGTTCTGTGTTAGATGAGTTTGGAGAAGAACAAGGGTTTATAGAATTGTTGGCATCTCACGCTGCTCACTTCCTGTTTTTCTGACTCCTTTTAAATTCCACAGAGGCCTCTTACCATAAATGGCACATCCTGTGGCTAACAGTGACATGTTTATCTCGTGACATTGTGAGGAGTGCAGCATGGTTTAGCTCTCATTTTAAGAGCCTGAAGATTACGTCTTAATTAATTCTACTTTTCTTTTACAGGACATTTAAGTGAGAGAAGAACTGGTCATCCAAGACGAGTGAGCCGCAGGGCCCGACTTATCGGCAGCAACATCAGTGTCCACACCTTAGGAGGAGGGAATGAAACCGGATGGGGTTACCATGGAATCCACGGAACCCACCGAAGCTGCAGAAATACCAGAACCATCCCTGTCACTGGACAATGTAACAGAGCAGGCATCATCTCAACCAGAGGAAGTTGCAAGCGATGCAGCGGCCGGGCCTGCTCCAAAGACCAGTGACAAGCCAGTGGCAGCAGAGCTCAAAGTCAAACCAATAGGTGTTGCAAGTAGAACACAGCCCAAACCTGCAGGGGTTTCTGGATCCAACTCAAGGCCAGGTGCCGCCTCACACCGCACAAGAAATGACGTCCAATCCACCAACAGTGTTTCTGCTGCTGCGACCAAGAGAACAGCAAGTGCGGCAAAAGCATCAGCAGCAGGAGCTGTACCTAAAAGACCGTTGGGTGGAGCAGCACCTTCCTCAACGGTCAAGAACCAAACCAGAGTGGCTGACAAGAAGCCTGCTGGACCCACCAGGACTACCTCGGTTGCTGCTGCCACAGCAACAAATGGTACCAAACCAACAACGGTGAATGTTCCTCCTAAGAAGAAACCTGTGGCTGAGACTGTTAATCTAGCAAGACCCAAAACCACAGGTGAGTCTGAAATCTGAACGTGATAAGTAAAATTAAATGTGATTTAAAATTTCCTGCTTGATGTAGCGTCATGTTGATTTTTGCTGAAAACCTGATTTTCTTATTTCAACGCAACCTGGTCTCTTATCTTTTTTTTTTTTTTGCAGCTTCTACCAGCAGGTCAGCAGCATCCACTGCCCCTAAACCCAGCACTTCAACCATAACAAAAGCTGGTGGTGCTCCTGCTTCAAGGACCACAAGGTATTACCATCACAAACAGTCAACAAATGCTTTAATGAAACAGTGTACATTTTGAATCAAGTTATATGGTTGCTAATCTCAGAGCCTATCGGCTATCCTCTGACGACAAGTTAGCCTCTGGAGGCAACAGCCAATATTTTTCCAACTTCCAGTGTAAACACTGGATATCCAGGCTGACTCTAATTTACTGCTCACTCTCTACAAACCTACGAGTCCACGTGAGTTAAACGTTTTTCTGTGTAAGATGCAAACGGCGATGCTTTTTGTCTGTGTTTAGGTTCCAGGCAACATTTTGGCCAATCTCTTAACAGCTGCTTATGAACGCAGATAAATTAAAAAAGCAATTAGCCAATGCTTTTTGGTCTATGTGTTCCACCTCTTCTGCTCTCCACACCAACTGTTTGCCTGCGGGAAACTAAAGCCTGCTCTTACATGATTGTTTAAACTACAAACCGAAGGCTTCTGGCAAAATCTTGTCTGTGTACAGATATTATGTGGTTAGCAAAGCAATTTATTTTATTGACAAAATAAATAATACCCATCATCTTCCTCATTGTGTTTATTTCTCTCTGAAATCTTAATGTTGAATTCCCTTTAAAAACTGGATGAGAGGGTGACTTTGTTTATCTTGATGGCCTGAAAGGGAGCAGCGGATAATGAAGTCCATTATGGTCTTTGGGCCGTTATTGAGTCAAATTTCGCTTTCAGAGTGTGAGTCATGTTAACAGAAATAACCTGAGACAGAGGCCCTTATCAGAGCCAATGATAATGAAGTACTGTGGCTTTGTCCACAACAGACCCCCTGGCAGCAACCAGCCCCACCTCCCCAGGGCAGAGCACTGTTGACTCAGCTCCCATAATGGGCCAATGGTTGGGATAGGTTGTGATGTAGTCAGACTGAACTGGCTTGAGTGCTGCTCTCAAATGATCATTTGGCTGAATTTCATAGTTGACCCAGTCATTTACTGCCCTTTCAACTTGGAAGCTTTTGTTAGTTAAGATATTGAAGATATCAGGTTAAATCCAGGCTTCTATCATCTGCCAAATATTATCAGCTGGAGCTCAAAGCTATAGCGACAAATCATTTTCCTTCAAACGTTTTTAAAATGTGTAATAAGTTTTTAACTTTATTAACGTGACAGTCATTCGTGTAAATGAAGTGGTCTCCAAAGTTTGAAGTCATGATTATAATACACCAATCTACCCACAGGATGTAGTGTTCTGTACTGAGAGGTCTGATTAGATTCTGTCTCCACATGTCTTCCGCCTTAATGTCCTCTTATTAAATAAAGGAATGATGTGCTGCTTTCTGCCATGTCACTGTTTTCTGAAGAAGCGGCAGGCAATCGACTTCTGTCCAATGCTCCAAGAATCAAAATAAGTGCCTCTCAGAGATGCTCCAACTTTCACTTAAAAGAGTAGAGTGAGCCATTTGTTTAATTATGGCTGAAACCAACAGTTACCTCTCTCTGTTTAATGTTATGATTATTTATTTCTATGAATTCACTGGAATCTTGAGAATAGTTGCAGTTTTTGATTGGTAAATTACTTTATACATCATTTAATTCAGCTCTCAGACTCTGTTAAAAATCCTCCTGACAGTGATGGAAAAGTATCTTTTGGATTTAACAATATTATATTTGGTAATTTGGGTGTAAGTGCCAGGGTGTGTACTCAGAAGCTCATCCTCTGAATTAATCAGATGAGGCATTTCAAGTGTAGGAGGCTGATTACAGTAACACATAATCCTTATTGTGGCTTGTTCCTCAGGACGTGACATTGGGCACTTGCTGCATAGTTTGAGACCCGGGGAATACAACAGAGCAGCAGGTGGTCTGCCGTTGTGACAGACGATGCATGTTGCATTTTGTGCTACCTGTATGTGGTGCGTGTGTGCGATGGCCAAGTCGGTAGCGTGTCAAATTCTTTGTGTAGCAGCAGTGGTGTGCGTTTCAGTCCGTATTGGTTGGTGCTGTCTGTCTGGCAGAGTCGGGCACTAACATTCTCTCAGCTCAAGCAATGACTTGCATACTTCCATTGCAACATATGCAACAATGTTTAATGGTGTTCAAGGAAGTGCCAAATAAACAGCTGAAGGCCTTGGTTACACTACTGCGGGTACTATTTTTTTTAACCTGTTATTTTTCCCTCTGTTTTAAAAGAAAAATCTCTATCCACATCACCGTTCTTCAAAATATTTCAATCCAGATGAAAATTGTGTCGTCAATGAAAATTGACGACACATTTTGAGCGTTGAAGGCCAGTAGGTGGCTCCTGAAGTCAACATCCATGATCCATCAAATACCAGAGATGAACATTGTTGGGTTGCTCAGTAAGCTTTTCTCCTGTCCCGGTGTATATAGCTGCTGTTGTTTCTTGTGTATGTTCATTACAACAGTGGACCTATGCAAAGTAATTTGTGACATCATTGTTTACCTAACGCTCCATTTTAAATACGGATACAAAGAAACCAGAGTTTTTGAAAATCTGCACTTTGTTATTCAGAAATTATTCTGACTTGTGTGTGGACGAGAGGCCAAACATGGAGGAAAAGTGTCCACATTAGTGTGGACAGGTTGTAAGTTGCAACACAACAGGTCCATTCCATCCTTCATCCTTGTAATTTTGCAGGCATTTGTCTGTAATTCCAGCTGTGCCATAAAGTATTTCATGTTGCTGCGACAACAGCAGTCATAGCAGCCCAAACTGTCGCAAAGGGACCCACATTAACATTTTTCCAATCAAGTACATGCAAGTAAGTCCCTCATCTTGTGTAGACCTGTTTTGGCATAAAGCACAGACAATAAGGCATATTGTACAACAAACATGTTGTAGTAGCTCACACTGCCTGTGTCCAAATGTAAAGACCACCCCAACTCATGAAGCATTAATGTTAACTGGTCCAAAAGGAGAAACCATATTCCTTTATTATCAGAGTCTCTTTCATGAAAGGCAGATCAAATTTGGTAATATCCTGGGAATAGTGTTTGTGCTAAAGGAAGGGGAAAATAAGATTTGACATATGATGGAGAAGGTGGAAAATGCTGGATTGGTTTTGGTAATGAGGCTGTACAGTTTGAGCTCTGTGCTTATTTCTGTGTCTTGGTTACAGCATTTAAATAAAATTGTGTGCAGACGTATCATCTGCAGGACATCTCTATGATCCATGAGAAACATTGGTAACTGGATTCAGAGTCAAATCTGGCTGCTGCTTGGCTTTGCTCTCCTCCAGTGATGACTTCTGGTGTCCTCGCACTGACTGAGCAATCAGTCTTTGTCCACCCAGCCCCCATTTCAATCTCTCTTCCCCCTTCATCCCTCTTTTCTGCCGTCTGTGCATGTACAGTTCCGGGCCTTTGGCCAGGATCTCCTCAAACCCCCCTAACAGCTTCCATGTAGTGCTCCCACTCATTCATCATTTAACTTCATACAGAGACTGAAAAATTAAGTGAAGTTGTGGAACACGAGAAGGATGGTGATTATGCCTTCATGTTGCTTAGCAGTCAGAATGGATGATTCATTTTAAGAGTTGGTGAATATTATTGGGAATGGGTGTAATTGCAGTAGGATAGTATTTTTTGGTCTCGGATATAGAACTTACCCTCATTATTTTAAAGCTGAATCTGCTGTATTGGATAATTTATTAAAACTATACCAAATACAAGGCAATTATTTGGCCAACACACTTTCTTCTCCCTTTAATCAGCTAATTTTGTTTTTCCCCTCAATGTCTCGTCTCCTGATTTTCTTCTGTGTTGCTCTGTTGGACATAAAACTGTCACTTCTCCCTGACAGACTTGGCAGGGAAGCAGGATTACTGTCCTAACAGCGAAGACCAATGTCATCCATCACGGTGACAGTGGGTGTCTAGGGCCTTGTAAGAGCCAAACCCTGTCTGCTCCTGCTATTGCTAGGCTGCAACACTTCCTATCAACCCTCCACTGAGCTGATTCAGGCCACACTTTATTGTCAAGGAGATAACTGTGGGCCCACACAAGCCCAAGGAATGTGTGCTCTTCTCAGGAAGGGAGTAAAGCAGCTGGTTTTGGACGGCCTACAAGCCAAACATGGCATTGTTAGGGTGCTTTATTTTCATTTGTTATCTCAGAGGGGGCTCTTGAAGTGATGAGCATGTACTTAAACTGCATTTGTATTTGTAGGAGGAGCTTACTGCAGCAGGGATAAAGTGTACATCCTGACCAAGACCTCTCCTTTCTCTTGGGCTTGATTGAAACGGTATAATTTAATCCACCAGCCTGGGTATGCCAAGAGAGTTGAGCCTCCCAGCTGTGTTTTTAGAAGAAAGAGTCATGGATGGAGAGTGGCTTCAGCAAATCTCCCCTGGCTCATGTTTACACTTTGATTTTTGGCCAAACAGATGTTGCAGCTGCTCAGCATGTTAATGCCATGCGTGCACTGTTTTCCATCTGTCGTGAACATTTGTGAATATTGACTTTTAAAACGAAGAAAGCCCATAAAGTGTCACTGTGTCTCTGTGCTGACCTTTGCCCTGAAGAAGACCTTGTGTTTGGTCATTAAAATCCGGTAGATGGTTGTGTAGTTCCCCTCATCCTCTCTCCACTCTGATTTGTATTGATTTCAACCCTGTGTTGGCAGGAAATGTAATCCATACTAATACACCAACAACAGAACCACAGCCGCCACCCACAAAGGGTGTGTGGAGTAGGGGGATTAGTGTGGATGTGTATTCCTCTCCATGGCGTCCCACTGGATCAAACCTTTATGAATTATGACTCCCCATGAAAGGGAGGAAGGAGGGGTAAGGGTTGTTTAGGCTTATGTGTCTGTGACCTCCCCCTATTCTCTTTATTATCCTTAACTCTTCACAGGCTCCACTTGAAAAACAATGACATGGACACTTGCAACAGCTTGCTCATTGGTTCTTTTTCATTTCAAAACCTATCCATCGCTGATTCATCAGGCTCCCATCACATGACTCAGTGTCAGAAAAAGCCTAACAACTGGCATTACCCTCGACTACCATTGTAGAACCAACATGGATAACCAATTTTAAGCATTGCTGACCCTGTTGTCTTTGCTAACAGCTGTTGTGCTGTTAAATTCTTTATTACAATGGAACTGCTTACATGTGTAGGAGATGAGCTGCTATTCCAGCAATCTGCAACAATGTCCTTGTCCTCCTGGAAGCAAATGCCTAGTGTTTGTGAGTGGTCTCGTGATATGCATTTTCAAGCATGTTAGTATGGACTGAGATTAAATTTGATACCGAGCCATACCGAGGTAGACAGAGATTATTTCAATTTGAGAATGCTGTTTTCAAATGAAAATGTAGTTGTATGGATGTAACCTTAGAAGACGCCATTCACTCAGTTTCGTCTGCATCGACTCATAATTGAGTAGACTTGTCTATTCAGATTTTGCTGAAATACAAGATTGGATATAAAAAATGACCTTAATTAGCTGCACTTCACATTTCAATCCAACTCTCATAATGACAGCCAATTGCACTGTCCCACTGTAGTGAGTACTTGTCTGCAGTAGCTGTGTGATCTCAGGAGGAAACAAATGGTCATTGTATTGGTTATTGTCATGTGGGAGCGGCATCTGTCTGCAGGCATGCTATTCCACTGAAAGCCATCAAAGTCTGCGAATCTCTGTCGGTTCTTGCGTTCATCATCAGCCATGTCAGAAGACCAAATTCAAAAGAAGACATTGTTGTAATTGGCGGCTGGGTCACACAGTTTCCTTAAGGCAGTTGCGTTTGATTATGCTTCTGTTGTTGTTGTGAAAGTCAGTCTGTTTGAATAGAAACAGATGTCATACAGATAATTTACAGCACTGAGGTTTTCCTTTTTGTTTTCGAACACTAGAATTCAAGTGTAGAAATGAGGACTAGTGCCGCCTGCGGTTAGCTACTCGCTCATCTCACCGACTGAAGCTGTTTGTAGGTTAGCCAGTGCAGCACTGCGTCGCAGAACAGACCATGTCAAATTCTTGGAGCCTGACAAGACAAATGTATTGTGTGACAATTTCACAGAGCCCAGTATAGCACATCATTAGCTGCACTGAAAGTCTGATGCACAGAAGCTGTTCAGAGCAGGGCTGTCCTCTCTCGTGGGCCACTGTTTGATGCTGACAGCAGTTTAACTCCTTGATTTCTGTTCTTTTACCCGTTCTTCTCCCTGGTCATCTTTCTTTCTCAGCTCTTCATTTCCTTCTTGTTGTTCCACTCACCAATCCCTTCCTTCTGCACAGAAACTCTCTATTTTGGCTCCCGTCACTTTCCATTGCCTCGCTGTCTTCGACCTTTGCATTACGTCTTCTCTTTGTAATAAATGGAAGGTGCTTTTTTTGAAATTGTGATTTACATCAGGACAGGTCATGTATTTATGTCCGTTAATGCGTGTGGTGGTGTAGCATCACATTTCATGTTTGGACCTTTGCCAACAAGAACATTAGCTGTTTGCTTTTGTTGTATTCTTTCATTGTTGTGGTTTTTTGCTGCCTTAACACTTTCTTTTTCTCTGCCTCCAGGCCTACTACCGCTCCCTCAACCGCTCGACCTGCACCCACCACATCCAGGCCCCCCACAGCTGCAACCAGGCCCTCCGCCACTGTAACTGCTAAAACTGCTGCTTCAAGAGTCACCGTAGTACCCTCTACTGGCAGGAGCACAGCAGCACAGCCTCCCAAAACATCCACTGCAGCTAAGAAAGGTTAGACGTTTTTCTTTGTTCTGACCCGGAGACACATACTCTAGGTTTCTTTTCCTTTCAGATAAGTTTTTGAATTTGAATGGCGTTATGGTATGATTATTTTAATGTATATATTTCTGAACAGTTAATCCACAATGTTTTAAATACCTAAAAAGTGTATCTCATAGAAACATTTTAATTTACATGGTCTGAGCTAAAATATCATAAATGGTCAGTTTTTAATTCACAAAACCTTTTTTTATTGGGAGAATTGAATTTGACTTTTTTTTTTTGCACCAGATGTTGGTCGACAACCTTCCGCTACAGGAGTTAAAAAACCTACAACAGCTACAACATCAGCTGCTACCAAAAAACCTGAATCCTCAAAACCCACAGCTGCCACAAAGCTCAACTCTGCATCCAAATGGCCTGCAAAAGCAACGGACTGCAAGGTGTCACAGCCTGCAAAACCTCCTGCAACAAAACCAACCACGACTGTTAGGTTCCCTGCCCTCAACAAACCCCCCCTTGGTCGAACCCCACCTTCCTCTCCAGCCGGCAGACCTGCAAACGGCAGCACCTCTCTGTCAAAACGTGGAACCAAACCCACTCAGGCTGTCTCACCCTTCAGTTCTGTTAAGAAGACAGGGCTTTCAGGTACAAACACAGCTGATGGGCAAGCACAGAGAGCTGCCAGTGCAGTGGTAGCAGCTGCCACAGCATCCACTGTTCTCGCAGAAACACAAGCAGAGGCTGCAGTGACCTCACCACAAGAATCCTTACTTGCTGCACCAGAGGAGGTCCCTCCCCCTGTCTTGGCACAGGATCCCCCACCAGAGGAGGTACCTCAAGACACTGTGCAAAGCCATGCCGCTGGTCCCTCTCCTCCGCAAAGCCCTGTCAGGACAGCCCTACCAGAAACCTCTCCACCCCAAGAACAGCTGGAAAGCAGTGCTTCCTCACTCACAACGCAGGGGCAGGTCCCTGCCCCAGCAGAGCCTGCATTACCTGTGGCCTCCCCTCCAAACCTATGTGAAGAGCCTGTTTACTTGTTCACAAACCAAACCCCCTCTACATCTAAAGCCATCCCAGCTGCAACGAATGTCATCCCTCAGATAGTTCCTCCCATCAATCTAAATGAGGAGGAGGATGAAGAGGAGAGGGAGGGCAGCCAGCTGGTTTCTCTGTCTGAAATGAGTGGGACCACCCAGCCTACAGAAGAGTCCCGCCCCGGCTCAGCTGGACCAGTGGCGGGGTCTGCTTGGCGAGCCGGTGGCGCCTTGCTCTCTGAGCTGGACTCTGAAGATGTAAGCGGCAGCCAGCAGGGTGCGTCCGAGTTGAGCGCCCCTGGTGTCCTGGAGGGCACAGAGAGCATGGACGACCTGGGCGATGGCAGTCTCAAAGGAGCCATGGACATGGAAGGAGCCTCGGCAGGATCTCCCGACTTTGAGAGGGTTCCCGAGATACCAGTTAACGACTTCGATGAGGATGAAGATGAGGACGACGATGACAACGATCGGGTGTGCGATATGGATGTGGGCTCAGAGCGGACGGATGATCTGCAGAGACCCAGGCATGACAATGATGTGGATGATGATGAGGAGGAGGAGGAGGAGGAGGATGAAGATGTGGATATGGCTAGTGAGGGGGTGACAGAGAGTGGGCTGGAGAGCTATGGGAACGCTGATGAGGATGACTTTGCTGAGGATGAAAGGCTGGACAACTTGAACAGAGTGGCCCAGCCGCCACCGCCTGCCCCTCCTCTGCTGCCCTCTGCCCCAGCTGCTCAGTGGGACCAACCAAACCCCTTTATTGATGCCTGGGCAGAGTCTTTGCAGCCACAGCAGGTTCCTGAGCATGTCTCACAGGCAGCAGGAGCAGCTGCAGCAGCAAGCCCTTTGGCAGACCCTTTTCAAGTAGACTCTGAAACCCCGACTCAGGCCCCAGCCCAAGCCTGGCTTGGACTCGGCTCTGCTCCTTTTTTTATTGACAACCAAGAAGCCCCTCATCGTTCCTCTGTCGAAGATGAGCCTATAAATCTGGACGCCCAATTGATGTTGGACCAGTCCAGCCCACTCCCGATGCAGACCATGGCCCCAGTTCCCTTTTCTGCCCCAGGAATGTCTCTGTCGAGCACCTTGAGCAGTGAGACCAGCACACCTGACGAACTCTGTGACTACAATCGAGATGAGAAGCTCAAGTCACGAAATGCACAAGCCCCAATGCTTTCTCCTCAGCCTGACCTGGGCACCCACATGTACAGAGGAGAGGAGGAGGAGGAGGAGGATGAGGCAGAGGATGAGGCAGAGACCCTGCCAGCTGATGAAGTCCTGGGAGGACCTGCAACCGCCCCCACTTCCAACCCCTCCTCATCCTCAGTGACAGAAGACGAGGCCAGCGACACAGAGGGAGAAGCACAACTGGACGACTCCTTGGAGAGTCCAGCGCTCAGCCACATGACTTTCGACAGCCAGCCGCTAGCGCAGCGTGGCCTGTCCACTGTGGAAGAAGGAGAGGAGGCTGAGACGGAGGAAGGCAGCGCACGGGGAGACACCACCCCAGCATCAGCAACCTCATTGGCGTCGTACGGCTTTGACACCATGACCACAGCTTCAAACTCGAATGCCCAGTCCACCGGGGAGAGCTGCATCAAGAGCCCTGGCATCTTCTCCCTAGAAGAGCTCCCTGAGGAGGCCAAGGAGCCCGGTCTCATCCCACAGCCTCTCACCCAGGCGTGCCTAGCAGAGCAGCAGTACATAGAGTGCCACCAACTGGAAGCAGGGTCAACTGAGTTTGTCCGGGAGAACGCGTCTGGGTTGGATGAAGCCCTGGACGTTTTGTCAACTCCGTGCACTTTGCAGAAACCAGAGGAAAACCCAGATGACATCCAGCCTGCCTACTATTCTGCTATCTGTGAAAAGACTGAGAACTCTTTTGCAGGTAACGTATAGCTCATCATCTCCCTAACAGCCTGAATAACGTCCCTCCTCTCCCTTTGACCCTGTTCTACTCTCCCCAAAATAATATCACGCTGTAGTTCCTGTTGTCAATGTTTGTCGAGAAATCTCTGGGGGTGGATGTAATCAAAGTTAAAAACTTAAAAAACAAAACAGAGAGCAAAAAAGGGAAGAAATAAAGAGGAGAGCAGTGGCTCTTTCCTCTGATATAACATTTATATTACGAATATATGGCTTAAATTCCTGTATGTGCAATAGCTACTACTATTTACTCCTAATGTGTGAGCGTGTCTGGGTTTCTGTTTATTTAACACGGAAATTATGTCATTGATCTGAACTGACATGGATAGGACTTTGCAGCTCTACAAAAAAATCAGCCTTAACAAAAAGAAATGTGGAATGAACTGTTGAACATGTTTTCATGTGTATTTAACCGTAAACTTTTTACAGAACAAAGCTGTTAATTGACGATGAGTTTTGATTGTGTATTCATGTTTGATTTCTCCTACCTTACAATACAGGCAAATCTTCCTTATTCCTGTGTTGTGTTTATCCATCTTTTGGAGTATTGAA
This sequence comes from Hippoglossus hippoglossus, assembly GCF_009819705.1. Taxonomy (NCBI): domain Eukaryota; kingdom Metazoa; phylum Chordata; class Actinopteri; order Pleuronectiformes; family Pleuronectidae; genus Hippoglossus; species Hippoglossus hippoglossus. The sequence goes on along the minus strand of NC_047151.1, from coordinate 13,022,580 downwards.
CCTTAAAACTTTAAATAAAGATTAGATTTTTTTACCATGACGCACTCTCACCGTACAGTTTTGTTGAAATGAGTGATAGGACTATTTAAGGTCTGTCAAACTATGTTCAAGACAAATCAAACTCAACTGGTTTTCATTACAAGGTCTCACACCCTTTGGTTCTAGACAGCTCATAATATATTTTCACTCAGTCAAAAGTTGCAGTCGATCAGTGCTACTACTACTACTGCTGCCACACACACACACTCATACATAAGTTTACATATCTTGATATGATTGGAACTCATGCTCAACCTCAAATATTTGACTGGTCTGAAAACCACATAACTGGAAAGAATCTGCTATGAACTGATCGTCAATACCACAAGACCTTTACAGCCGCGGATCCACCTCCGGCATCGGGAGCGGTGAAGAAGTTTGGCACCTCGTCGTGAAGTCTCAAGAAGAACGTGCAGCTGCTCATTCTGCTGCTACTTTAATTTCCCTCCAGTCGACTGGGTGTGTTGCTGTTTTAGCTCCTCTCTACTGACTTGTTTTTTTTCTTTTAAGCATTCTTGCTGCATTGTTCCACATTGACGTATTACTGTTAGCTTGCGCATGTCACAGTTGCATTATGACTTTTCTTTTTTTCATCTCATTACTATGGATTGGTTTGTTCAGGGTCATCAAATTAGATTAGGTTAGAATAAAATGTCTGGCTGTGACTTGATTCCTTCTAAAGTCCAGCTGTTATTTCAGTTTTCCTGTGATGCTGGATGTCTATAAATGCATGGGGAGCTTCTGCATGTATCACTGGATGACTAACCACAAGCTCCATTCACGGGTGACGAGTTTTTCTCACCATAGTTGATAGATTTTGCATATACAGGAAGTTGGCTGCTTTTTTTTTGCACATTAAATAAAATCCTCTGAGGAAAAAAAGTCTTGTTAAATATGCACAGTTGCTCTCTGCACAAATCTCCCAACCCTGACCTTGGTCACCACCCCCAGTAACCTCGCCATGGGTCACTATTTTCTGGTTACTCCAATGCTATGAATATTTACTGCTGCTGCTGCACAGCTTGCAAACAATATCCCACTGTCATTTGTTCAAAGTACAAAACTACATTTAACTGCGGGTCAGTTTGGTGCTGTATTCTACTGTCACACCTCTGATTGTCTTCCCAATGCTTCTACTGTTCTGTCAGCAAGTATGAGCCCCTGAAGGCCTCCCAACACCCTTAACTCTTACACCCTTCTGCTTGTACTCACTGCACTGCCATCACTGTCCTGCTGCTTGTCACTTCTGTTTTTACAACATCACACTTCTGTAATCTTCCTTCCCACTTCCTCTCACACACAGGCTTTACTGCACTACCGCACCGCCGCGAGCATGCAGCGTACCCCAGAACCTACTGCGACATCGTCAAGCCTCTCTGCGCCGCCGTCACCTCGCCAAAGCTAACCTGTGCCGACCTCCCGCCAAGGAGTCTCGGGCAGCATGCGTTGAGCCCCCAGCTCCGCAGGCTGGAGCAACACCAGAGACACCTGCTGGAGATGCAGCAGCGCAGGGAGCAGCAGAACCGGCCGCTGGAGGAGGCAGAGCAGGAGAGGAAGAGAAGGGAGGAGGAGGAGCAGAGGAGGAAGAAAGAGGAGGCCGAGGAAGAAATAAAAAGGAATAAAGAGCAGGAGAGGAAGAAGAGGGAAGAGGCAGAGGAAGAAATGAAGTTGAAAAAAAATGAGGAGAGGAAGACGAGAGAGCAGGCAGAGATGACGAAGAAGGAAGAGGAGCTGAAGCAGAGGAGAGACTTGGAACTACAACTACAGGAGCAACAACAGGAGCTGAAGCAAAGGCAACAGATCATGCAGTGGCAACAAGAGCTGCAACAGTCTAATACAGGTCAGACCGTGCTGCTGTCCCCCTCCTCTGGGCTCTGCACCATCTATGAAGCTCTTGAGAACAGTGATGAAGAGGAGGCTGAAGATGAAGAAATGGGAATAAACAAGCTGAATCCATCTAAAGAGAAGGAGCCCAAGAAAGAGATGTCAAATTTAAAGATAGTCAGCGACTTTGAAAGAGTGATGTCAGATAAAGAAAAACATCTAGACTCTTTGCCATCAACCAACAACCACCCAGAACCCCCTGAGACACCCAGCCCCCCCTCCCAGGATAATGACAGCTCCTCCCCTTGCCCTCCTGAGTCTCCAGAGCGACCGCCACCCCTGGACCTGGACTGGGGCAAGAAAGTGGACATTGTCCAGCAGCTGATCAATCAGACCCTGCTGTTGAACGGAGACGGCTGCATGTCCTTGCTGCGGATGCCGGGGTATGCAGGAGGCACCCTGAGCCCCCTGGAGAGCAGCCTGTGGCCCACTCTGCTGCCCCCGCTCACCCCTCCCTCTGCCACCGTCACCTCCGTCAGTAGTTTCTCTCCAGAGGCGACTGGAAGCTCCCCACAGGGAGAGTGGACAGTGGTAGAGCTGGAGACGCATCACTGAGGAGCGAGTGTGGGATTTAACTCTCCACTACTGTTAAACATTAATAACACACACAGGGATGATGACACACATGCTGTCTACTCGCACACACAAACAGAAACAAACAGGATGATACACAAATAGCTACTCAGCCCAATTTATCTGACTTTATTGTTACTATACACACAATTAAGCAAATGAGTTCTGAGAACAGCTGTAAAAGATGACGTAAAGGTTTGCACTGGGAAAAACTAATTACCAGAACAAATGACAAGACAATACCTGTTAAAAGAAGATAATCGACATCACTTAGATGACCATCGTATTGTAATGAAGGTCGCAAATCTCATAGCCAAGTATTTTAGAAAAATAACCACCTGAGACAAATCAATAATTGTTTTCGCAATGTACAAAAAAAAAAATCAATGAAAGGATCAAATACTGCCCAGTCCTGTAGACCTGTGGACCAGTGGGTCTCAAACAAATCTAAAGCTAAATCTAAGTGGTCGCAAGAGAATGAACACGATTAAAGAGCAGGAAAATAGATGTATATATTTCAGGCTTTCCTGATAAATGCTTTGCTTTTCCCCCCCTTTTAAACTACTGAAATCTTTTACCTTTTTTGTGGCATTTAAAAGTGTTGTGGTGGAACAACCTGAGACAGATGCATCACTTGCAGTTGAAGTGGTCACAGCCTGTATACAGGAGACAAAAGGTTGAGAACATCGGCTGTAGATTCACCTGAGAGACACAGGGGTTTTCTAACTACTGGAAGAACAAGCACATTTTTCACAGATGCTAATTCTTGGTGCTACAGCTGAACAGCTGACTGTTTCTTACAAGTATGTGAGCTGTTTATTGATGCAAAAAAAAAAAGCCTTTGGTGACTTCATCATAAGACTCTCCGGTGATGGTAACTAGTTTCCAGCCCCAACAAAGTAAATGGTTAGTTTTAAGATTTCAAAAACTGAATAAGTCATTTGTGCATCTTTTTGAACCATCATGAAGCTCGAGATGCTGTTTTAAATCCTTCTCTACATTTAAGAACAAAACTTGAAAACAAACAAGCTTATCCAAAGTGTTAGGTGTTGAATATTTGGTTATATTGTTATGCTCGAATACTTATTCTTCTCAAATATTTATTTAATCTAACACTGATGCGTTGAGTGGTTAATAATTATTTTGTTATTGAAAAAAGGGATCAAACATATATATTCTCCAAATGAAGGTATGATAAAGGAAACCTGTTTCTTCTCTACTGTGGAAATTTAAGTAGACGAACACAAAAGGACACCTCACTGAAACTCAGCCCTTCTCTTACCTCACACTCGTTATCCGACACCATGGAAACAAACACACACTGAAATTAGGTCTCAACCCACACACACCTGAAACCATGTGATTATTGACAAGAGTCCCATGATGCATCACTCCAATCAGGGTGTAACTGGACACTTTGCTTTATGCCAAAACTTTGTGCCATGGTTGGTCACACGCACTCATCCTGATGATGCCAAATGGCTACATTTAGTCGAAGGTAAACACACTGGTTGTAGCTTGTTTGACTGAAGCCAGAGCTGTTCATATCTCATGTTATTTAAAAGTGGGAATACACTGGAGATTTCTTACCACTGAATATTACTAAAACAGAACTACATGATGCTCACAGATTTACATGAAGTTGCACTTATTCGAATTCCTCAAGTCTTACAATATTTACTGATTCAAATATGTTGATCAAGGCCCAGAAACAAAGTCCCTGTCGTCATCTGTCTGTTGGAGGTCGAGGAAATCAGAATCATCACCCTACTAAAGGTCATTAGGACGTGCAAGCATTTCCCTCTGACACACTGGAGTCAGGCACTACTGAGGTTGGAGTCAACGAGCACATGATTGAGATCAGGTTTATACTGCTGAAGGTTATTTCTCCTCTGGTGGACGTCACTGTTCTGTAGCCGCACGTTAACTTTTTTCCACAGGTGTAGTCTTCCTTAGATTCTCACGCCCGCATGATAGATGACGCTTCTTCAGTCACAGGCAACGGCCAGATGATAGTCTGTAATTCTATCGGACACAGACTTTAAACAAGACTCTAGGTTTGAACCAACACTTGTGTGAGGGTCAGGGGTCAGCGCACTGTGTCATATCAGGAGGAGGAGAAGGGTTTGGTATCAGGTTATTCTGTGTATTATTTGTGTATCACTGTTGACTGTGATGAGCTACAGTACGGTTCTGTGTGTGTGTGTGTGTCTCTCTCACTGGTTGTAAATGTTCTTATCTGTGCTGTATGCCGTCGTCAGTCTGTGTGTTGGTCGGTCAGTGTTGAAGACAGGCTCAGGTCACTGGTTTAAAGACTGGGGAATTCTTTAAAGCCAAATTTCCTAACACAAATTTAGATGTGACCGAAGGGCTCTAAAATCTGGAGACTATAAGCGACTAGTGTCAGAAAATTTGACATTTATTTTCCCCCATGTCTCATCCATGTTTTGTATTCAGTCACTTCCTGACTTGCTGTCTTGCCCTCCGGTGTTAAACAGTATAAAGGCTGAATTGTTTATCAGCTGAAGTGAAAACAGAGAAGATTCGGAATCCAGTGTTTAATCTTTAATGACTCAACAGACAGATTCATACCCGTTTGTTTTTTTCACTGTGAAGAAAAATCCCCCTGACCATTGCACGCTAGTTTGTCCAGTCTCTTTATCGGAGCTTGTGAAGAAGCTATAAAAACTGCTTTCCTGTTCCTCCAGGCAGGGCAACATTACGCTCACTGTATTTTTTGACAAAGCTGGACTTTTTGAAATGTGCTCACGCAAACATGCCCGAGTAGTATTTTTTTGTGTATATTGTTTAAAGACTGATCACTGTAATGAAGGGAAACTCCACTTTACTTTTGTACTTGAGAGATTTAGAAGTATAGCAGCCCTTTAAGAGTCAGATATAGATTTGTAATGAATTAGAGAATGAATGATGTTGGTTGTAAATGGTAGATTTTATTCTTTGTTCTAAGTAAAATGCCTTTTTTTATGCCCTCTCTTTGGAACTGATGAGCTGAATGGTTGTAAGGTCAAACTGAACACAGCAGGCTGAATTCTGGGGAAAACACTGTCATTTATTACTCAGTGTAAGGTGTTGAATCTGACATTTTGGATATTAATTTATTAAACATGAAATGAGGCTCATGTGTACTAATTTAAATGGCGATGATGATGAACCTGATGGAGTTAACTGGGCTTTCTCACTTGTGGGGCCCAAATCATGGCAGCTCGTTTTAAAGTGTAAAGAAATTCCTTATTGTCTTTGACTTTCTGAACAACAAAAACCTGTGATTGTGTGTAATTATTTCAAGGCAACTTTTAATGTAAATAAAATGTTTTTTTTAATGAAAATACAAGATATTGTATTTATTTACAACACAACAAAATGCTCTTAAAAGTGTGAACACTTAAAATGTAGAATATTTAAAAAACTCTATAAAAATATTTTTGAAGGTTACAACATGAACACTGAACAGATTAAAGTGACAAACATTGTGCAGAAAAACCTCACACTCGGTGCACAGCATAAAACTATTTTTACCTAAACTGACAGAGGAGATGGAATTGGCTTGAGGTTGTGTGAGGCGATTTCAGCTCAGGTGTCTGTGCGCCAGCAGCCACACACATTTCAAACCAGGATTTACCTTCAACGTCCTCTGTGAACTAAACTGGTCCAGTCCATTTCCACATGCTGTGTGAATCCTCAATGTAGATGTCATGTGCACTATAACACAGATGCACACACACTCCTACAGAGCCGAGCGTCACTGTGTTGTCTGCTTTGACAACAGCAGCTGCTTCAGGAGCTCTGTAGCATTGCAGCTGGACGGCTCCTTACTGCCCAGGAACAACAGCCTGTGATAGTCGGCCTGAGGGAGCTCACACGTGATCCTACCACATGAACACATACAAACAAATGTCAGACAACATATCAAGAGTTTGTTTTCATTTAGAGAAGCTGTGTCATAGATATTAATGAGGATCCTGAATGTGATGGACTTTCTTTTGTAGCAATTAGCAATATATATCATACATATATATATATATACATATATACATATATATAATACAAGTATTTAAGTTCAGACAACAGGAGTTTTTAAAAACCTAACAAACACTACAATGGCACTCAATAGAGCGTATACCTCCGCCAAAGCCAAGTCCCCTTAAATTCAATCAAGCTGCACCAAGTTCCCAGATATCTGTTCCCAAAATGTGCCTGCTTTTTTCATCAAGATCCATCAAAAAAGTAAAAATTTTCAAAAACACCCTATCTTGTAAAGTTAGGAAAGTAAAAAATATACTGGATCCGCCCCCTGATGTGGATCTGCACCAACATTGAATGTGTTCTTTCTTGACGCACATACCACATGCTTCCACCAAGTTTCATGTTAATCCGTCCTGTAGGTTTTTTGCACACGCTACAAGATTAGAAAATAACAGTGCATCACACAGTACAGGATATTATTACGATTATTGCTCCACAGGCAGCGACACGACATCTTACATCTCATGTGACCTCATGGGGAAGCAGATGTAAACAAATTGGAGAGTGGCGTGGAGTGACAACTTCCTCTTATGTTGATAAACAGAAGCAGAAGGGGGGTCAGGATGACAAAATGGTCAAGGAGAAAATATTAATATTCAGTTATAATATCTGTCAATGGTAGCAGATTAGCTGGCATTAGCCTCAGATTGTTTACTGTTGCTTGGCAGCCTCCTCTACTGCCCCTATCTCTCGCATTGGCTGTTGTGGTTCTGCTCAGAAAGAACTGACATAATCATCCTGATTTTAAATCCTAAATATCAACTATGTTTGATAAGTAGAATGTAAAATTGGGGCAGCGCTGATCATTCTGCAGGCAGTTTGGCAGGTTAAAGAATGGCTCTGTAAGCCCTCACATCATCTGGGCCGAACATCAGTATCAACCAAGGTTCCAGACCACATTTCTCCTCCAATTCTCAGGATGTCAGAATCAGGGTTAAATGGGCCCATAATTCCTGTGGTCTGTGCCCAGCTTTAGGAGAACAACTCTCAGTTTAAAAGGAAGAATGTATACGAGTATACCAGTCATGGATGTCCTCTGTGTCAGGGTCTGGCTTCACCTGCACCCACCGACCGATGGACCACATCCTCACCACGTCCCCTTGGCTCTCATCCTCAGCATCTGCATGTGCATTGGGAATATCCTCATAGCACAGGAAGTAACTAATAGGGACACAAACACAACAGTAAGAAAGTAAGCTGACAATTAGAGATCAATGAACATCATGTCATCATGGCAGAAGGTTTTTAAAAGAAGAATTCTCATCAGTGAGCGGCCGAGCGAGAACTGAAGGGACATAGGAAATAAAAGATGGAGAAACTCACTACTCTGTCTCTCTAACTGTTTCTGCCTCCTCCTCGCTCTCTCCAACCTGCTTCTCATCTGCCTGCTGTGGTTTGTCTGGGAGCGTCTCCAGGTTCCACCGCATCCGTTTGTACAAGCCTGTGTCAACCTGGGCGAGGTACGGAGTGGGTTTGCAGTAGCGAAACGCCGTCAGCCTCAGTTGGCCAAGCTGAGTCTGACCGATGCAGAAGTGAGACAAGCTGGGGCCGCAGACGGGAGAGATTGGAGAGTTAGACGGTAAAAGAAATGAAAACAGACTGATCCCTGCTGGGAAATGAGACGGTTACAGTAGTGAAAGTCACAAATGGGTGAATCAACATTTACAGCTAAAAACATTTATACTTTCTACAATCTGTAAGAGTTGTGAATGTTTTGGTTTTATTTGTTGTGTTGTTGATAATGTGGGCACTGCTTACAGGCTTGTGTTATTTGAAGCAACTTCTTTAACTAGAATTTGAATCTCTGGAGGTATGCAAATGTACAAAGTTAAATATTTATAAACTATAACCAAAATATACCTGCCCTCATAAATTTAAGGTTTTATTATACTGTATGTATTTATATGGACATAAATCAATAAACACAACTGTAATGTGATGTACCTTGAGGACCAAGATACCTGGACAGACAACATTTATTAAAGGATAAGAATGACAATAATCTTCCAGGAGAAAAGTGTATGTATATATATATATATATATATATGTATGAAGATTTCATAAATTCTAGATCTTGTTCCTGTGTGTGTGTGTGTGTGTGTGTTTGTACCTGTTAGGATTAGATTCATCCAAACAGAGGAGACTGTGTCTGGCGTGGGTTAACACCAGCTGTTCCAACTTGTCACACAGCTGCTGAGAGAAGTCTAACAGCTGCACGCACACAAGCAAACACACAAACACACAAACACACACACACACACACACACACACACACACACACACACACACACACACACACACACAGAGTAGAAGTTTAGAGTCAAGCTGTAGCAGTTAAACCTGTTGTTTGCTAATATGTCTGTTATAGTGAAAATTCTCTGTGATCTGTCAAGTAAATTGCTTTAGTCTTTTATAATGAAGTTTTTTTTATGGTTTATAGGTTTCATGCACCCAAGTGTAATTTCTACGTTCCCAGGATTCCAGTCTTTAATGTTTGAGAGCATCTGTTTCTTTTAATCAAAGTAAGGCGTATAGTGTGAGCATTCAAATGAAGCTGGATGTGTCACATTTAGTCATATGTGTAGTTGAAATTCAAGGAACAAATCATCTGTCAATCTTCTTGACAGCATTTTTCTCCACTGGCAAATACAGAAAACAAAAATATGGGAAATACATTAGTCGGTCAGCACAGTGTCCGAATATTTATAGTGTGTAGCTTTACATTACATGGAAAGGCTCTGCAAACAATTTACGCAACTTTGTACACCAACTTTATTAGAAGCCAAGTGATTAGAAAAATAAAACAAATTATGAAAGTGTAAAACCAGACAGGGAATGATTAATGCAAAACACTAGTTCAACATCCTCTGGATACAAAAGCTGCTAACTGAGCTAAATGAAACCAAAGCTACCAAAACGGCTTCATCCTACAGGGGAGAAAAGGAAGCATTTACCTTTGTGTGGATGTCATAAGGCAGAGGGGTGTGCTGGGACATCAGGCTGCTCTGAGCTGTGGATTCCACGTAGTTAAAATAAGGCTGACAGGTCCACAGGAAGTTTGGTACGGCAGCAGCATGAGCCTCCCTCTCTCGATCATCCTGCCTGTCAGAACACAACGACAGAATGTCAATCCTTATAAAAACAGATAAATGAATAGATAAAAAAAACAATACATTTGATTTATATCGCCCTTTACTTAACAATGTTACAAAGTTTACAAGAAATAAACAATCCCAGACAGATCAAATGGGAATAAAACCATGTAACATCCACAGAGAAAAGAGAACGGCCAATGTCAACCATTTGAAAAAATCAAGTCAACTTTAAAGAAGGAATTTAAAAGAAGCAAGAGAATGACTTTGTCTAAGTTTGATGGGCAGCGAACTCTGACAAAAGGGGAGAGCACATGGTTGATGTGGTCAATGCCTTTTCAAGTGATAAGCCGGGCAGCAGCATTTTGCATTAACTGAATACAATGGAGGGAGCACTGGCTGAAAACTTAGTAAAGTGCAGAACATTACTCAAGGTGAGGTGATATGAAAGCATGTGCAACTTTTTGCAAAGCAGCAATTGATGGGATTTTTGGGAGAAAGTCTTAAGGTGGAAGAAGCAGGCAGAGATTTAAGTCAAATAGATAAAGCCAGTGTATTGTGGTCACCTGAGACCCTCACTCACCCATTCATCAAGTCATCGGCTTGGCTCAGGAGGAACTGGAGCTGCAGCCGCATGGACTGGACACATGTCTCCTGATGTCCGAGCTCAGGACAGCTGCGGGCCTCACTGTCCCAGCTGCAGGTCGCAGTATCACCGCGGGGTGGCGCCGGAGCGACGTCAGCCAGTACTGACAGCGGTGCGTCATCCTCCTCCTCCAGCTCTAAGACCCATTCAATATCAATGTTAACAAGAGGAAAGTGGATCCTTTAAAAATACAAACAGCATCAAGCCCCTTTAAGAGGCCGTGTCTTATGTGTCTGTTTTATTTAAACTCTTAAAGATGTGTAGGATCTGACATGCACCCACCGGCTATGGGAGACTTTACTCGACCTCTCTGGCCGGAGTTGGACTCGCCCTCCCCGGACTCTGACGGCCCCTCAGCCGCGCTCACGTCCTCCTGCGGCCGTTCCCCGATCACTTCATGTCCCGGAGGGGAGTTTTCCAGCTGGAGCTCAACTCCACCCTCGACACCTGTCATGTCTTCTGCTGTAGCTAAAGTCCGCATTTATTCGGAAACCTGTTGAAAAACAACAAAACGCCACATTAACGGTTGTTTGGACGCTGCCCTGCACTGCACGAGCGGTTAGAGTCAGTTAGCTGATACGAAGCTGTTTGCTAATTTCCAAAAATGCTAGCCGATGCTAACATACACCCGAGTCAAAGCAGATAAATAACCTTCATATAAAGACTGTACACGTATCGTGTGTTTAGTTTGTTGACCGAATGCATCCCACCATAGTTAAATATCCAACCACAAGCAGAGTGTAGGTTATTATGCTTTAATAACAGATGAACGAACTTTAACTAGCTGCGTAGCTAGCGGTTAAGCTAACTTACCGTCTCTGGTGGAGGATCGGTCAGAAGGTCAACGGTCACTGCGACTCAACAAGAAAACAATAAAGTAAAAAAAAAGTTTTATTTTTTTCGAGGTTCACGTTACAAACAAAAAATGTTGGAGCAAATTCCGAATTAGATAATAATCCAACATCCTTTTATTGATAAGTGAAATAATCGACAACCATTTTTAATAATTGAATACTTGTTATTTGTCATTCAGATATTTGATGGATTTTACTTCAAAATTGTAAAAGAATGTCTGTGGAGAAGTGTAATGTTGTTTTCCACAATTTGCACAATGCAATAGTCTAAATCAATTGTACATCTGTAGTTAGCCATATAAATGATCATAACTAGCCTGTTTTGGGTTGAGATTTACAAAGACAGTTTTTAAGATGGCATTACGAAAACATGTGAGTACCAGGAAAAATACAACAGTCACAACAGTAGAAAAATATGTTGAAAAATCCCTGTGCACTGAAATACATGAAAACAAGTCTCTAAAATACTACTTTAAAATAAAAAATACTATTATTATGATATGAAACATGTTGTTGACAAGACTGATCAATCAGCTTCTTTATAAAAATGTGAGTAACCCAACAAAACATAATTTACAGCTTGACATTTATTTGACAACAGAGGTGATTGTTTGGAAATGTGAAGAAGGGCATCTTGTTAGCCAGTTATAAATCATTACTCCCCTCTCAACACATCCACACACTGAATCAATTCATGTGGATACATTTACAGATTTGCCAGTATACAGGATATGTGCTGTGTGTGTATCTCAGAGCACTTGGGTTACGCTCTGTTCCGTCTTCCTACTTATCCTGTTGCTGACAAATTTTCATTTTGCAAATCAGCTATGCAAATGTAGTCCAGATCACCTTCTCTATCAAATCTACCCACTCACACCACCGTGGCATTGCTTTTCCCTGTGATGAGCTTTCCTCTCTCACCTTCTCCCCTCCACACATGAGAACACAGGCTTGTTATGAATGTGTCCGGATGAGTTCAGCCTCAGTTGTGCTTTGGAGCTTCTTTTATTTAAAAGAGACATGCCCTGTACTAGACTTCAGACTTAAAGCTTGGACCTGGTTCATTTAATGCCTTCAACACACTATTTAATTGGTTTACTTAGCTACGCTTTGTACCTGGATTATCTTTAATAATATGTTACAGCAGGTAAAGGTATTCAAGTGAGTCTTTATAAGTGTAGCGGTCTGTGAAGAGAAATGATGAAGCTACAAAAACGAGAACTTCAGATGGTACTTGAAAGGGAAAAATGTAAGAAAAATAAAAGAAGTCATAAGACAGCAACAGTTAGGCTTTGCATGGAATTAAAACCATATCCATAACTAAAATCAACATTGCTGTATGTTAAGTAAAAGTACATATATACATATACGTATACTCATATTCATATGTTATCTTATCTCATCTTATCTTATCTCATCTCATCTTATCTCATCGTATCTTATCTTGTCTCATTTCATTTCATTTCATCTCATCTCATCTCATCTCATCTCATCTCATCTCATCTCATTTTATCTTATCTTATCTTATCTCATCTCATTTTATCTTATTTCAGATTATCTTACCTTAAACATTGAAATATTGTGTGATACTAGTACACGATGTGAGTACTGTGTGTCTGTGAGTATGGCTCTGTGTTGTTGTCACTGCCTTCACATGTGTGTATTCAACAGTTGGTTCATTATAAGTTACAGTTCACCACGACTGTGCTAGTGCGGGTCACATGGCACATCCGGGCGCGCCCCCGCCGCCTTGCCCCGGACCAATGAGCGGCCGGGCGGCATTGCCAGAGCGTCGGGGGCGCGCGGCAGTGTCTGTCGTACAAATGGTGTGGTGCGCGTGCCCCCGTGGCGTCAGTTGGCCGCAGTTTGAACGTGAGGAGATGCTGAGCGACAAACCACCGAGGAAGACGCGACTCAGCTCAATGTCGCCGGAGCTCGTCTAAGTGGAGTCAGCGGAACCTTGAGCGGACAGAGGAGCTGGCCATTGTCCGTCATTGTGTGTGTGAGCGGCCACTGGAGGACTGACAGGCGGCGTATTCTTCTCCTTCCTCCGTGTGTGTGTGTGTGGCATGTGATACAGAGACTGAGGCGTGTTTCACGGATGTTACCGGGAAAAGAAGAGGAAGAGGAAGAAGAAGAGGAAGGGTCTCTCTTTTATTTCATGTGGTGTGTGTGAGCAGGAGCTGCTGCCGCTGCGTGTGTTTTAATGGAGCTGCTGCTGCTGCTAGCTGTTGAATGACGAACCTCCAGGGAATAAGATGAACAATGAGTGTGTAGCTCAGCAGCGGAAGACTCGTCTTTGTTTTTAAAAACGCAACACACAAGGCATTTTAATGTGAGTGAAGAGAGGACCTCACACATTGGAAAACGCTGGGAGGATCAGTTCAGGCGCGGCCGGGCAACCCAACAATGCGGATTACCTCTTGACTTGTTTGCCTTTGTGTCTATACAGCCTGTTTGTATAAAGTGAAGATAACATTCAGCAATAGCCGTCTTCCTTTACAACTACCACCATCTTATTTTACTGTCCTGGGAGAGGAGACAGCCCGTTGACCTGAAGGACGAGCCCCACATGTGCACAGGTTGTCTGTGATCAGAGCAGCACAGACAACGATGGCGAACGACTCTATACAAGTAAGTGGATGGATTTGCATGTCCTGTAAACCAGCATCTATAACTCTGTTTAACTCTCCTGTCTAGTGGCCTGCAGACTTTTATGTTGGACAGTGTATTGGGTGAAGCAAGTTCTCCACATCACATACCACTAAAATACAAATATTAGATCAGTGGTTACCATTTTTTTGTGGCTTTTAATAAAGCGGTATGTGCTTGTGACCTCTCATCACATGGCTTTAGTTGTGAGCAGTTCAGTTGCTGTTATTGACTGAAGAGGTAAAAGTTTTTAGTATGTTACAAGTAAACAAGCTCAAATTAGAGGAACAAATTGTAAAATACACTTAATTTTCCTTATTAGTAAAACCTGATCAATACGGTTTTTGATGGGCCAATGCGGATACAGATATTGGAGGGTAAAAAAAATTATTATACTGAATAGATATATAAAAAATATTTGCGATGATCCCTAATTTCCCTAATTTTGTAGAGCAACGTTTATTTTACAGAATAAATGTTGCACATATTTCGTATCGGCAAACATACACACCGATACCGACATGTCTGGAAAGGCTCATATCGGTATTATCGGTCAACCAATAAATGGGTCAAGCTTTATTTCCCAGATCACATTGATTTAGGGTCCCAAGCTTCAAATTGTGAACCACTGCTGTAGAAATATAACTTGATGGAAAGTTTAACTTTCCCATTTCTATTTTTTAAATTGTTCTAAATAAATCTCTATAGATGTTTATTAAAAGTACTTTTAGTGACGGGACATTCAAGCAATCATCTACAAGAAGAGCATCTGAGGGTCTGAGGGTCTGAGGGTCTGAGAGTCTGAGGGTGAAGGGTAAGGGAGATCTAAAGGGCATTATGTTGATGACGTGGCTGCACAGCCATTAAAAAACGGTATAATAACATGCATTAATGGAGCTAGCTTTAGGGGGGGGACTCTCAGACCTCTCAAGGACTTTCTGGTGGCCCCAGGGCCCTACTGTGAGGGTCCACCAACCACTCAGTAGAATTGAAACAGATAGTTTGTCCCTTGTTAATAATGTATGACGGGACTCTTTCTGGTTGTGGAGAGGGCTCGTGCACAGCGCTCCAGCGGGGCTCGGTGACCTTGCTGTTTTACTGTATTGTGTTGTATTTTCCATGATGCGGGTCCCTTGGTTTTAACTGTAGTTTTGTGTGCAGATGCAGGGTGCATGCAACACACAACAGTGGTGTTTGTTATGAAATAACACATCATACAAGCCACATTCCCAACTCCCATATGTCTTTGGTTTCTTTATGAAAGCTTTAGTAAGAGGAAGACTTCCTACTTTGCATCTTACAGGGAATGGGCAGAGGATTTCCTGATGTAGCAGGTAGGCTATAGATTATCTATGGTAATTGATCTTTGCTTTGCTCTCAAGAGTCACTAATCTTAGAGTGACCTTATCAAGTAAAACATCCACAGTAAATGCAGTTTTTTTTCATATTCTCATGACTGGGAACTTGAAGGGCAATGAGGAGGCAGGTGAGCATAATGAAAGTCATAGCTTTTAAACTTGCTGAGCCATTGTTCCAGTGGAGCTTGTGACATTTAAGTCCAAGCCTGTGTTGTGTATCAGCTGTTACTCAGGTTGAGTTGCATACAGTTCAGATATGCAGGAGCTAGTGCTGTCATGCAAGTGAATGCGTTTGATCTGTTTGTTCTGTGATCATACCTGTTGGCAATTTAGGAACTGTGATGTCATTCAGCTGACAAGGAATGGTAGTGAAACGGGTGACAAGTCAGTAATGAAATATGTCCTGTTAGAAGAAGTAACCAGGTTAGGAGCAGGTGCACATGGAAATGCAGGATTTGGACATAGGTAATTATGACTACAAAAGAGTAGTCATCATCACCATGATTAGAATAATGGTTGGATGAAATGCCACTTTCAGAACCTGTGTGTGAATCTGAAAACATAAAATACTGGCTGAACACTTGACAGTCCTCGTTTTCCCTCTTCACCTGTATTTGGCCTTTTCCTCTGCTGCATTATAAATGAGTAAGCTATGTTGTTTCCTTTTTGTTTTAGGTGCACATGGAAATTCTTGTTCTCACAGGACATACATGGGGATGACTTAAAGTTTACCTGTGACTTAATCTGCACACCACTATTTACTCAGTTGAGCAGTATGCCCCTGTGTTTGTTATTTGCTCTGCTCACAGCCTCTGTCCTGTATGAAATTTAACCTTTCAGGGTGAATTAATTAGTTGGTGGATTAATGACTCATCACTTTAGATTTGTAGTATAAATATTAACGGGCATGTGTTTTGATAATCATAGAATTTAAGTCATTTTCACGTAAAATCGCACTGGTCCTTGGCTTCTAAAGCATTTGGGGCTTTTATCTGTTTTATATCATTCTCAATGGAACATCTTTGGGGTTTAGTGTGTTCGTCAAACAAAACAATCAAGTAATAATGTTAAGGAAAGGAGCTTTAGTAAATTGTAGCGAACAAACTGACACTACATACCACAAGATTAATCAAAAAACGTATTGGCAGACATAGTCATTATTTTACTTTTTTTATTCAACATTTATCTTTTCCACACCCGCAGTACATATTTCACAATGTCTCCACTGACTCCTTTTGATCTTGTTTTTTTTTCGTTTATAATTTGTGTCGCGTATGAGGGACCCCAGCACGTGTCAGTAATAAAATGAACCACAGTCTGTGTTTAATTATGCTGGTTAAATGCAACATGTTATCTGACTGCTTTTAAAAGCTTTGTGCTTGGTTATTTTTCTGCTTCAACTGGGTCTAATTCTAGCCTTGGTGCCTTGATGTCCCCCTGGCTAGATGGCTTAGTTACTTAACAAATGTAAAATTGCCTTTACGCTTGCTCTGTGCCTGTGACAACAAGGGTCGGAAAATCTATTCCAAACAGATACATTTGGTTATTTCTCATTAATGTGCCTCCTCCACCAGTTTGAGAGATTTGTCCTTGATTGAAAGTTTTACATTTGAATTAGGACAGAAGTGAGGCAGAGACTGAAAAGATCAGCAGACAAATATGATGTGCTTGAATGCAGCTCTGATATTTCAGTTTTTTCCCACATGGGGTCTCTATGTTGTCGTCACAATTTCGGGGTTGTCACTGTACAGTTTGTGGAGGATTGTGCAGTGGTTGTTTGCTTGTGTAACATGTTTTGCACTTTAAGTTCAGTGGAAAATATACCAGACAACCAAGGTACACACCGCTGGTTTAACAATGTCCGTGAGCACAAATTGACATGTTTGCAAAAGCACAAATGCATCCAGAGTCAGACACTCCAGGGAATGCATAGGAGTACTTCCCATAAGCCTTACCATGACGTAAGGAGACAGCTATGCACCCAAAGTAGGCTTTTCTCAGCGCTGCCCTGTGGCCATGTAGGCAGACAGAATCCACAATAATGCATCAAGGAACAGCTGAAGAACCAGAGAGAGAGAAAAGGAGCTAATATTCTCTTTAATTTCTCTGGTAGGCATCTCAGTTTCATAAAGCAATGTAGTCTAAAATGACTTCCTTTGCTCCCTATCATGTGAGACTATCTCTCACATGAATAATGCTATATTTAGGCATGTAACATATGATCATAACCTCATATTGGCTGAACTGACTGTGTGCTTTATTTTGTCTCAGAGAAATGATTTGCAACACAACATCTAGAGGAATCAACAAGAAAATACAGTTGTAGTCTGTCATGCTTGCACTAAATTCAAACCATTGAGACCAAAATGTTGTATAGGGCTGGGCGATATGATTTCAAGCTTTTACCTTGATTACAATTAATGAACGATTACTATAGGGACCTGGGGTCTCATTTATCACCGTTGCATACGCACAAAATGGGGCCTGAAACGTGCGTACGCCACTTCTCACGCAAACGTTGGGATTTCTAAAAACAAACTTGACGGGAAAATTTGCGTATTTCCACGCAAACTCTGACCCATGCGTACGAATGTTTTGGAGACGGGAAAGTGGCGACACAGACGTGAGGTGGTGAACTGAAGCCAGATTATTGATCCAATTCATAATTTACATTAAAACCAACAGCTTAGTTTTGATCGCGCGACATTTCTGTTCCCCACGAACCTTTTAATTAAAACATATATATAAATCAATTTACAGCAAATTACGTTTAGATTCCATTTAACAGCAGAGTTACGGAGCCGAGTCATTAATAGGTTTTAATAATATCTTCTAACACTGTGCATGTATCATCAGATCACTGCAGTGAACGTGACTGAGCCGTCAGGCGCACAGAGCGACCTGGAGATCACTTACAAGAAATGAAGACACTTTCCAAATAATATCCCAGAGAGGAGGTGAGGATCCACTGATGTGAGGGAATCAGTCTGATGCTCTGATTCGATTAATGTAAAACTCGTATGTTTGTTCCTTTTTTCCCAACATAAAATTGGGGTCTTGTACAATCACTGGGTTAGGAAATCCTGCTACACCATAGAGTGTCTCTCCCCTGTCAGTCAATCTGAACCCTGCACAATGTTGCGTTACATTTTAATGTGGATTTTTCTTCAGTTCCCAGTTGTAAAAAAAAAAAAAAAGGATGAAAGTCTGACTCAGAAAGTCATAGAATCCTCACCAACCCCACTTTTAAAATCCAAGATGGCTGCTCTACACACACCAACAGTGGTGTAGGCTGTTGTAATATACTGATTGTAGCAGTTCTGTCTTATTTGTGTCTCATATCAGTTATACACACTGTAAGGTCTTACTTTCATCTGTGGACCAGTTGCTAGAGTGTTTGTATACACAAAACACAGCTTAATGCATTGTTATCAACTGGTATTGCTAACAGTGGCTAAGCTGGCCAGAGAAAACTGTCCCCACCCCATAAAATTAACAAAACTAAAACCAACCTAATTCCCAGCTCCTACTTCCGATGTAAAAAGGAATGCAGCATAACACCAATAGTTTCCACTTCAGCTGTTCATGTTCCTGTGATGGATATGCAGCAGAGAGGCAGAGTCTACTCATGCCTGACACTAGAGCTGAGAGTATCAGTGGCCACCAAAAAGGAGTCCTACTCCCCATAATGTGGTCATCACTTTGAAAGAACAAGGGCCAGTGGGAAAAAGCCAGCCAACCATTGATGTTACTTGTCAGTCAGTAAGGGACATTCACATTTGTAGGGCTTGCTTTTATGGGGCAGCCAAAACCACTAATAGGCCATAACTGTATGGGTGAAATTAAAATTTGAATTAATTTGTACAAGAGGAAATTAGTTTAGTTTATTCTTGAGTAGAGCTACTATGTTAATTCAAAGTAATTTTCAAGGAAAAATTGGGTAGTTTGGTTCTTTGCCTTCTTTTACATCAAAGTAAGCTGCATGTTTTTGGGTCTTGAACAGTTTCTTGAACAAAACAAGACATTTGATGACGTTACATTGAGCCCCAAAATTATTTTCCCTGACACTGACATAAATGGCATTATTCACAATTTTCTGATGTTTGACATCAAAAAGTTGCAGCCCTTGTATGGACAGTTTCCGATTCCCTTTTCTATCTTTCATATTGCTGTAAACACATCTCTGCACGTGTAATGACTTTAGTGATGAGTAGTTCAAGCAGTAACCTATCAGAAGAACCATGACATGTTTGTTCGTCGGTCAGTGATTGTCCGACATAATAAGTGACAATTCAGCAGTTTTCTCCATAGTATTGTATTTTCTCATTGCTGTGGCCTGGCCATTTGAAAAGCGCTGCTGTAGTTTGATCGTTGCTGCTCTGATAGAATCAGTTCGGATGTGGGCATGGCTTTGCTGGGGTCTGAGGGTGGAGGGTAGGGGAGATCTAAAGGGCATTATGTTGTTGATGAGGCTGCACAGCCGCAGCAGTACAATAGCTTGTATTGTCTAACACTAGCAGCCCAGATCACATTCAGTTCACTGTGAGTTCATTTTCCTCTTTCTGGCTGGAGCATGTTAGTGACCACACCCTCGCTAACCAACCCAACCAACCCATAACCCAAGCCCCTTTAATCAAGTTTGGCCAGTGGTGATTGGGTTGATTTAGGTGGACGGGGAGTGTTTGAGCTTTAAAATTTTACGTGTAAACTGAAATCATGCTTAATAGTTTGAGCCAGGCAGCTGTTGCAAGCTAATGTTTCACCTTTTGGATTTTGGTCAGTTTTTTTCCCCAGTTTTTTAAAAATCTCTTTCACGGCTCGCCTTCCCTCTGCACAAACATCCCATCATTCTCATGACCTCATAGTGATGTACCCCTGCATTCCAGCTTTAGTAGGACCCCTCCCTCTCCCCTGACACACAGACACTCAGAGGCCAACCACAGTGAATGCACACACTGTCATGACATCACCTATCACTGATCTCCAGTGAACCCTACCAGCATTCTGGGAGGGCTGGAAAAAGTAGGAGTGGTCAGAGAGAAGATGTACAGGAGCAAGTAGGACAGGGTAGGTCACAGACAAAACATGAATGTAGAATGAAGTGTTTAATCATTCTGCTGCAACACACATTTGGCATTACTCCCTTTTTAGTCCAGTAAATCCTCACGTATCCTTTCAACAGGTCCTGGCCTTGTCAACACCAGCAGCGTTGCACTTTAACTTACCTTGAACCTTGACCCCCCCCTCGTCATTATGGCAGTGCCCAGAGCCCCCGGGCCACATACATCGATCCCAGCTCCATCAGTCTGCGCTGCCGTGCTGTTTAAACAGCCACTCAGTCAGGTTAACTATCTCTGGAATTACAGGGGATTGCTGCATAAATTGACAGCTTGTAATGCGTGTATGGGGAACAGAGAAAAAGACACTAAAAATAGAGTTACAGCGTTTCTGTAACTGTAAAGTCAGACAAACAGGACAAAGAATTTATTATAGAGATTGTTGCTTTTGGTTTTAATTAGACTTTGTAGCTAAATAACTAGGTAGTATTCATGTTGCAAGAACTAATTCAATGCTCTGGCGAATCTCCCAGTTTTCACCAGCAAATAAACAACTGTTTAGTCTGCTTCAAAATATAGTGCATGTAAAACATTGAGCTGTCACATGCTCTCAGTTCTTGCATCAAAAGGTCAAACACATTTTTACTAAAACTAGTTGAAGAGAGAGCATTATGCTGTAATCTCTGGGAGGGGTGCTCACTTTGGAGAAATGTACTCTAGATATTTGTTGACAGAAGCTGATGAAATATCAGCGCTGTGGTTACATGTTCACTGGAGACATTTTCCGACGTATTTCAGTGTTTTTGATTTGAAAGCCGTTCCTGAAATATAAAATGTTCTCATCCTTCTGCACACATTGTGGTGGTTCAAGCATTGTGATTTCCCCCACAGCAGGGGGTCAGCTGGTAAACAGTTCAAGAACAAAGCAATATCAGTTAAGTAAGTGGGATAAACTAGGCATGAAGCTCACATTGCTAATATTTGCAAGCTTCAGTAGACAATCAGGCTCCTCCTTTCTCATGAAACTCCCCTCCCTCACATATCACACTTTTCAAGTTTTACTTTATTTGGCATACAGCTTTTGATTTTACAGGTAGTAAACCATCATTTCTTTATTTAAAAACGTTTTTTTTTTTCAATAGCCATTAGAACATAGTTTTTTCCCTTGTGGAGCGCAAGGATGGTTGGAAAAATGTGTCTAAATTTTTGTCTTCATTTGACATTAAAGTAGTCTTTGACATTAAAAATGTTTGAGTGAAGTCTAAACTGTTGAATGATTCTCTACAGTCTTGGGTGAATCTGTTTAGAAAAGATGATGCAGTATTGATGGAGTTTCCCCAGTGCCACATTCTGGCCTCCAAATAATTTTCTGTCAAATCAAATTCTGTCCTCTAAAGTCAGTGATGGGTGTGGCCTCAATGATTTTAAATTGACATAGTTTAAACTAAATGGTGCATGTAGAGTGAGCTAAGAGTGGAACCAAGAAGAAAGAAAGACATTGGGTATCTCTCCCTTTCTCACAACTGTCCAATCAATAAAGGCTTATATAGCAGGTCTAGATTGTGCTCTTTATATTATTTACAGAGACCCAGATTTTCCGTATGAGCGAACATTTGGCCACATTGGCAAGAAAGAACTCCCTTTTAATAGGAAGACACCCTGGGCAGAATGGGGTTCTAGGTGGGAGGCCATCTGTCTGTGTGTCAGCATAATGTTGCAGCACACAACAAATATAGAGCTACTAACAAAGCTTCTACGTTTCCTTAAATAATTATAACCGAGTAATTAGGGGTGGTCTTCAAATATACACAAACTTTTTTCCCCCACATTATATTTAAATAATACTGTCAAAGGGCAGATATAGTTCAAAACTGGATGTGGACATGCACAGGATTCTGTTTATACTCCCCTGGGTGTCTACACACATGGACATGTTTATGTATGTCGGCACATACAGTTCACATTTAGGATCTGCATGGTTGTAAAGTTTTGGGCTGCCTCGCAGACTCACGGATGTGGGTAGATGGTAAAATGTACGTTGTGCGAGCCCTTGCAGTCCTGTGGTTGTGTATTAAAATTGGTTCTTACACTTGGAACAAAATAATCTGAACTGTAACAAATTTTCTGAAATATCTTTACTTTTCAAAGTAATGTTCAATAGGCAGTGAAGTTGAGTTACTTGTGAGCTCTGTTTTCTTATTTTATGTGCTGTTTGTTTTGCTTCTTTGGCTTTGCTATTTTGAGTAGCGTATTGTAAATCATTAAGACAATAGCTTTGTCAATAAAACAGAAGATCGTAAGAAGAGGCCAGAAGAGGATGTTTCTGAAACGGAAGTACATCACTGCACAGAAAGTGAGGGAATCGGTTACCATGGTCTAAATGTTGTTACCAGGGGCAAGTGATTTAAGGGTTGCCCAGCAGTCTTTATCCATGATTGGCAGTTCTCTGCCAGGCTGAGTTCCAAGTGTCTCACAGTTTGTCAGAGGCAGGTTTGCATTCACACAACACTTGCCAGACTGTGTAGTACCACACCAGATACCGCTCCTGTCATTAGTCGTATTATTGTGTCGTATAGTGTAGTGACTCTTACTTCCTGAGGTCTCTCCACACCTCCAAAGAAACATTTGCTAGTCTCGGACCAAACTCGCTCTGGATGGTTGTGGAGTGGACCAGCAACAGACATGAGTGTAAAGTGATCCACCATGTTGCCCTTCTATTATCTTGCTCCCTCCAGTCTACTCTCACCCGCTATCTCTCCCTCCTTCCTGCCCAGGCTATACGCACCAGCTGCTGCCTCCGTCCTCTGCCTTCCCCTCCTCCCCTTCTCTCCCCCTCATAGCCTTCCCTCTTGTCTTCCTGTTTGGGTGTAGTTGGACCACAAGGGCTGTCCTCTACAGGGGATAAATAGAAGGGAAAACATTCTGCTTTTAAGTCAACAACCAAACAAGATTACACACTTTTAGGATTAAATTGTTAAATAACTTAATCCTGCCTCCATCAAGCGATTGGTGTCATGTAGCCCTACAAACGTGGTCTCTGAATATTTATGGCTGAAGACCTCTTCACAGACAGAATACATTTTGTTCATGTTGTAGACCACAGCTATCATCATCTACAAATAATTAATACGTCACTACATGATTGCTTAGGTAAACTGTTAGATTTGAAAGAAAGGATCTGTGTGTTTGTGTGTGTATTTTTTTAATATTTGGATTAACTGCGTCAAGTAGCCAAATATTTGCTTGCCTGCTTTTGATCCTCCATAGCAGTACAGACAGTCTTTGTGAAAGTTGATGTGTGTTAGGTTCGCATGTGTGGTTTTGTGTGTGTCATACACAGAGGGTGTAACTTGTAAGATATAAATAGGCTATGGGAGTTATTAAAGTCTCCCCACAAACAATCCCTCTCATTAGAAAGGGTTGGAGATCAAGTTACACTGATAACATTTGGCCTACTGGGAGGTTCACCAGTTTGAGCTGAGAACTCGATGGTTGAGCTGTTGGATAGCTGAGTGGAGACGCAGTCAAATCACTTTGAATAAAATCAGTCCAAAACATGAAAAGACATTATTTATACAACGTGGATGCTGCATCAGTATCGTCATTACTCGTGATTTGATAAGTATGTTTTATCGTAAATATTTAGAAGTGACCTGAGCTCAGACAAAGAAATAAAGGGTTTGATTTAAATATGGAAATGTATACTGTCAAGGTTACACCACTTTATCAGAGTCTTGTAAAAGTACTTGATTTGACATTGAAATCATAGTCTATGAACATTTTTCTGTGACAAGCTACATTGAAACATGGTAGTATGTCTACTTGCATCAGGTCTCACAGTTTCATCAGTCAGACAGAGGAGGTGAGGGGAGGACATAGTTCCTTGATACAGACGTGAGATTAGTTTTTCTCCATCGGCTTTTTACACATCTGGACATTATGGCAAAAAGTTATGGGTATAAATATGAAGATGTCCTGTTGAGGACTGAAATTATTAATTGATGTCTAAAGTAATTTCCATTCCATCCATTATATGCTGGTTATTCTTTGATGGTCGCAGGGTAGGTTGCGGGTTAGCTATTGTCCATAAAGTTGTTACTGTCCAAGTAACTAGTCAAAGTCATAGTTTCAGCTAAAGGTTGTGCATGTGCCCGCAAATGGCATGGAATGTACTTCTCTCACACTTGACAACTTGTCTTTTACTCTTTAGTCTGTGTACCTGTCATTCGAAATCGGTTGCACATGAGAGTGATGTTTGTGCATCCCTGCTTCTTCCATAAAATTAATTAATTCTGTGGGGGATGCTTTAGTTTACTTCTAAAGTGTTTTCTTCGTCCAGAACCTCCATAACTCTGCTCATTTGACTTCATACTCGTATGACATCCAGCTGTCATTCAGCTCATGCACTGTTGGCAAGCCTGAACTCAATGGGAGTGTTGGACAAACGGATAGCTGAGGTGAAGGAGGAGAAAGGTGTTTCCTCGTGTGTTACCTGCAGGCTGGGCTGTCATAGAAAATGCTGGCAGCAGAATGAGGTCATAGATTTTCCACCCTTATGCTTTATGGACACAGAACAGACACATACACACGCACCTATTTCCAGGAAGATGATTGTCTAGTTCAGGATGTGTTCCCTGCTCAGTCAATAGAGCATTTAGTATTTATGTACAAATGTCACAGGTAAAGAGAGACAGAGCGTTCTCCTCCCAACACTGCATACATATGACCAATTTTCTCTGGAAGCTTTGATGAGAGCTGCCTCCGGGAGGACAATTAACTGAGCGTAGGCTGTAAAATTATATTTGGCTATGTTATTAGAGATTGGATGAAATGCCTTTTTGTCTCCCCACTAGATTAAGCTGTTACTTACATTAAACTGTGGTTACTCAATCAGGCCTAGACTTTGCCATTATCCCCAATTGCTTTGTATAACCTAATTCAAACCCACCCAGATATAAACCTAATTCACTTAGATGGTTTCTGTTTCTTTTCAACCAACACACCAATTTCCTAGAGAATTTACCCATTTTCTCTGCTGCCTCAAGGAATGTGTTGCTGTCGCCCTACACTTGGCTCCAAAAACATGACTTTATTCATAAGACAAACCTTTAAAGTTATTGTCTCTTGCTTTATATAAGCCTGTGCAAATCTGAGTGCTTTCTACAATATTAAGCATGGACATTTTGTCAGATTAATCTGCTCGAGAGTGATGTAACAGCTTAATCTTAATATAAAAACAGCTGCTTGTTTATTGTACCCAAAAACTGCTCTTGCACAACCTCGCCAATATGTTGCAAAGATGTTATGCATTAGATATCATTTAAACCTTATTATCACTAAATTTATTTTTCATTCTCAAATTTCTTATTTTAACAAAACAAAAAGATAGAAATAGCATAAAAATTTAAAGAT
Organism: Hippoglossus hippoglossus; assembly: GCF_009819705.1. Taxonomy (NCBI): domain Eukaryota; kingdom Metazoa; phylum Chordata; class Actinopteri; order Pleuronectiformes; family Pleuronectidae; genus Hippoglossus; species Hippoglossus hippoglossus. Next base: position 12,996,969 of record NC_047151.1, on the reverse strand, counting down.
AGAAGTATTTTTTTACTTTTTAATTTTAACTGTCTGATTCAGTGCACCAGTGTCTTGTGCCAAAGCCACCTAACATTATTACATAACAAATATTCTTATCTCAACTATTTCTCTTTGACTGCAACCACAAACACTGCTGTTGAGCTGAACGTGTTTCTGCAAGTCACACACACACACACACACACACACACACACACACACACACACACACACACACACACACACACACACACACACACACACACACACACACACACACACCCTGAACTACAGACCTGCTGCACTAGTCTCAGCTGCTGCCAACACACCTGAGCCCAACTGTCAAAACCGTTAACGCAGTGAATGTGGCACTTTAATATGCACTTCCATGCTCTGTCTTTCTCTGTTAGATTCTCTATGAACATCCACATACCTTTAGTTTCCCCTGGGTGCTCTCAACACACAAATATGATATTCTCGTAGCCAGTTTCTGTCTCTATCCACATGCACATACAATCATAATCTTTTTCCGCTGCAGTGTGACTTGCTCGCTGTCAGCTGTACCAAAGAACAAGCAGACAACCTGTTTATTTAGCTTAGCTTATTTTGCTTGAGTCCAAAGGTTAATCTTGTTCCAAATTAATATCCACAAAATATGTTTGGGGTTTTATTACATGTTGCATATTACAATTATGTGAAGTAGGGCAGTGGCAGTTATACAGTCATATTTTGTAAGGTGTATTGTGTTATTGTCTAACTACATCACTATCAACAGTTTTAATTACAATTGTATTGTACCCAGGAACTGGTCCTGATGCAGTTTGTAGTAGTAGTGTTTTCTACAGATAATGCGGAGTAACAATAATTCAGTTTCTGAAACTGGAGTTTCCTGGTGTTCTGGAGGTTCAAGATGCTGACCATGTAATTGCAATATTTTTAGCTCAAGTTCAGCCAGGGGCTTTTGTTCGCTCTCTGCCCCTTTTGTACTGTCACCAATATATATATATATATATATATAAAAAAAGCCACATAGAAATACCTAAATATTGACATATTTACCTGGGTACTAGAAACCATAAGAGACACCAAGTGAAACTATATTTCTTGCATGAAATTTTTTGCTGGCTTTACTTTTTAGCCACACTAGCAGTACTACAAGCAGTAGGCTGTATGGAATGAGTCAGTCCACTGCACTGGTCCAAAATACTATTAAATGGATTGCCGTGCAATTGTAGCAGAGATTTCTGGTGAATCCCGAGAACTTGGGTCTAGGGTCTATCGTACAATACCTGTTAAACATCAGTGTCAGCATTGTGAGCAGTAGTGTGAAGTAAGGCTGTTGACGCCGTCTTGTTATGAATAACATTTGTGATGGATCGTTTTTTTAGGAGTGCAGATTATATCATCCTTACTTTATGTGAGCAACACTAATGTGCACCTAACGGATGATACATCCATGTCTCAACTGCTCCTCACTCCACTGATATGATACAGTCACTGTAGAAACATTATACAGACATCATGTGACACCACAGGAAACTTAACTGTCTCTGATCCTATAAGATAAAGATGAAACACAAATAACCTTCCTCTGAAGTTATACGTCAGACAAGGTTTTTCAGCTCATCGAACTTTTGCCATTTACGCAGTGTTTGTTGAGAAGTGGTGTTAGACCCTGTGTCGAGCAATCAGACCGCTTAGTGTGTTAATCTCAGCTAAACTCACTGCCTCACCACCAGCACTCCAGCTTCTTACACACTCGCACTATTGTCTTGCACTTCATTGTGCAACACATCTGAACCATTTTAACTACTTCTTTAAAGAAAGACTTACAGCCACCCAAATGCATCAACATTCACACCAGAATTTTATCTGAACACGTTCTAATGTGCATTCATTATTACATCCTCCAAGGAGGTTGTGTTTCCACCCGTGTCCATTGGTTTGTTTGTCAGCAGGATAATACACAAAGTACTTATCTGATTTCAACGAAACTTGAGACATGGGCTAAGACAGAATCCATCGAACTTATATATATTTTGTCACTTTCTTTAACATTGCAGGATGGGGTGTTTTTTCACATTTTCACTAATGTCCCAAGGAATATTTTAGGTATTTAAAAAAATTTATATAAATCATCATAGTAACACTCCTGTGTTCATTCATCATTGATCACTATACTTTGTCATAACACTAACAATATACAAATTTGGGGAGACAGAAAATCAATCTGCAGCTGTTTTATTTTTATTTTTTATTTTCTTAAAGGGAAAAATGGCAAAAATTTGTAGGTTCCAGCTTATAGTAGTTAGAAATTGTTTTTTTAAAGAAATTAATGGTTTTAATTTCATTTTGACTTTAAACTTAGCTGTGAACATCATTCTGACCTCATTCTTTTCCTCCTCCTTTCTTCTCTGAGGGCTTCATCCTTCCCCTCCTCCCCTCTGTGTCCATTACACTCCCTGCTGCTTTCCAACACATATGCTGTACAAAGTGTGACTTGTGTCTGCCTTAGAGCTTCAGGAAGGCTTAAGGCACAAATTACTTTATTGTGAGTGTAATAATAAATTTGCAAAATACAAGTTATTGAGATGATTCAAGTCTTTATAAATGGTCAAAATCATGGATGAGAAAAATGTATGAAAACTCTGGCAGCTTCTGGATTGGAAACTGATTTGACTGTTGAGGAAGTTGCTTTAATATGCAGCCCTGTGTTGACTGGTTCATAGCCTAATGTTGCTCTCATTGAACTCTTCTCCACCCAGGAACACAAGCTCTCTCTCCCTTTTCCTCCTCCTTCCCCTCGTGTGTTTGACATTTGTGTGTTTGGCAGTGAGTCTGGCCTCCCAGCATGCTCTCACATGCGCTTTTATCCATCAATCGCCTCCGGCACTGTGGGTCAACCGCCCTCCCTTCCTCGTCCACCTGCTTCCATGTCACGTTTTGGCTGACCACCTCTCCCTCTTGCTCTCCCATTCCTCCTGTCTACTTCTGTCTGACTGTCCACCCCATCTGTCTGTCTCTGCTCTCATGGCCTTTGTTTCGTGGGGAAGGATCTGTCTCTTTTCTCCTCTTCCCTGCGGTCTCATCCCTCCCTCTGCTTGCAGAGAAAGAGATGAAAAAGAGGAGTGTTAGCAAGGGACCTGAAGCTGCTTGGAACAATATGGTGAAAAATTTCCCCCTTGCAGATTTGTCAGTGGGAGCAACATGGAGAGTTCAGAGTAAAAGTGTTGAGGTTTTTTTTCGCCATTTGCCAGGAAGGTTATGTTTTAATCTGTGTGTGTTTGTTTATCTGTTACCTAGCAGCATTACACAAAAACTACTGTCTTTAACATTGCAATATTAGGCATTTGACATTTTCACAAATTTCCCAGGGAATTATTGATTGAAATGATGGAGAAAAAAAGGCACATTTATAGGACTGGTATGTGTAATATAGTATATAAATGGGAATGATCATGTATCATGAAGGCCCAGTTGCTGCAGAAACTGTGGTAGTAGTTGCAAAGAGTAGTAATGTTTACACACTGAAATATATATGTATGTATGTATGTATGTATGTATGTATGTATGTATGTATGTATATATATATATATGTATGTCAATCTTAGAGTGAGTCAACTTACAATTAACCATCTAAATGTATCATGAATGCAGGTAACTCGCCACAGTGAATCCCAATATCTACCTATGTTTTTAACCTTTCTCATAATAAGACCTCAGTTTTGCACCAGTACTGCATTGTAGAGCTTTGTGCAGCACTGTTTGTCCATCTGTTGAGCTCTCTTTTTCTCTGATGATGTCAGTGGCCAGTTAAAAAACATCCATAAAGTCTTTACCATCGTCTACAGGCAGGCAGAATTTGGCATAACATTGTTAGTTTCTGCAACAAACAAACAGTTCTAAGCAGGTGTCCTCACTTTGCATTGGGTGTGCATAAGAGCAAATTCCATTCCTTGAACCTTCAGAAAAATAACCTCACAACACTCTTCTTTTAAATAGTCTCAGTATCACCCTTGTGGAATTTAATGATATACAAGTAAGTGTAGATTGATGCGGTGGAGACATACTGTAAGGAGTGCAGTGAAAGAACTTGTATCTTAATGACTTTATCGCTTCAACGCCTCGCTGTGTCTCTCCCTGCTTTTAGTTTACCTTTCCCTTCATCCCTCCCTTTTCTCTCCCCTTCTTTCCTGCCAGGTTGGCTGTTGTCACTGCTCAGGCGTCTCAGGAATGCCTCCAGATGTTTTCTTTATATGACTCAGCCTCTCACACACACACACACTCACACTCACACTCAGTCAGTCTCTGGGGCCATTTCCTCTTTTTTGCACATAAACAGCCTGAAACACCATTATTTTGACTTCAGGTGGAAGTCTGTACCTAACCTTTGCACTCAAATCCCTTTGCTGTGTACAGATCCAGGAACTGCCTGTGTCTTCTATTTTTCAAGCCTTTCATATGGAATGACAAGCCCAAACTGACATCAGATCAGTGCTTCACAGCAAGTCAACCATGCAGACCCATTTCCATCTCTTCACTTTAGAGTTAAACACACACGCAGACATAAAATACAGTGGTATCTGTGTGGTTCGTGCAGCTCTGCAGTGCTTACTTTTCACAAAGATCAGCTAGGCAGATACCCCAGACCTGTCAGAACAATTACCCAGACAACTCTACTAATGCTGCTCACATACACAGACAGTACATGCAGACTTCTTACAGAAACCAGTATAGCACCAAAGAACTGATTATCCTGTGTTAGTTTATTTATCTTTTACCCAGGGGTGGGGAGCATCCGGCCCCTGGGCTGTATATAACCTGTTTGATCCAGCCGAAAATTCAGCAACTCAACAATGCAAAAACTTCACATGAAAGCAAAACATTTTTATGTGATTAAAAGAAAATAACAAAGTTACAAACTAACGTGTCATTCACGATGGTCCCTTCAAACTGTATGCCTGTCAGGTCATGGTCAGTGTGAAGGAAACGCACATAGTTGTTACGTGTCATTGCTGACATGCATCAAGACAACTCTCAAGAACAGAAAAGTAGATGCAGAATCTTGTGCTTTCCAAGTGAAATTGATTGATTGGATCTTTTTGTTGTTGAAGTAAAAGACGACCTAGTGTTTATGGGGACATGCTCCTGATGAAAAAGCAAAGTAACAAATACTGCTCAACTAGTCATTTCTGTGTGCAAATTCACTGCAGAGTTTGACATGAAGTAGGAATGACTTTGCTAGCAATACGAAGCACTAAAGGTGTGAATTTGTTTGAGCAAGTTGCTTAAGCCAAAAGCAACATCACCTCTACCATTTGACATCAGGTGCAAGGGCTTAGGTTTAGTTTTATCTTTTGTATATCTTAAGTACCATTCACCTTGATTACTGTATAAACCCAAATCTACACCCATGATCAGGCACCTCAGTAGCAGTTCCAGGCATAACATTGAAGAGGTTGGTGTGATGATCTAGAATGGCCCACAGAAGATGTTATGAAAATTGTAATGACCCTTGATAGAAAAATGTATCCCCCACCTCTGTTTTAATGTGTGATTTTGACATTCTGTCCCTGAACTAACATCTATCCTTCAACCATTAAAACTTAAAACTGTCTTCACTTCAAAACTGAATCATTGCTGGAGTGATTTGGTGCTTTTAGTTCCTCATCTATGGCTATAAATACACTTCTGTTACTCGTGACATTATAAGTCTGTGTGTTGTCTTTTGTTCCTGTCCGATAGACAGTGTAACAGGATAACCAGAAACATTTGTAATGACTTCACTATCAGAAATGTTACCCTGAATCAGAAATGACACAGAAAATATCACTCTTGAGTCCACTTTGAAGACATGACAGCATGTATTTCCTGTGTCTGTGTGGTCTCTGTACAAACTTCTGACAGTTTTTTTTTTAACCTTAATGTGATCTTATATTCTTCTTCTTGTCTTCATGTTCATCTCTGTGCAGATGTGTATGTTAAGAACCAGTGTTATGAGAAGCAGGGAGTTTGCATACTCAGTTAATCCTCCCTGAATAAATGGATCCCAAAAATGTAGCCATGATGTAAAAGCCAAATATTTCAAATAGGCCGAGTAAGTTTACATTCCCACCTGGATTCATTTTTAGCCTATTACAGAAAAGGTTGTGTCTGTGTTATCTATGCTCAGCAGAATCAAAGCAGTTTGTTTCTAAGCCCCTCCCACTGTATGTCGGCCTTTTATGGGCATTAGTCTGAGGATGATTGTCAGCTCTAAAGCCTCTTCACTTACTCACAAAGACAGGGATTGCGCGATGATTGACATGTGTCTGGCCCTAACACTTACCATGTCTGGAGCAGGTATAGTGATCGACAGGTGGCAAGCTGTGTCGAGGATCCTCCCCTGCTGATGAGAAAGATTAATGCAGCCGAAGTGAATGTCAGCTTCTGTTTGTATATTCTCAGGAGAACAAATTGGAGTAGCTCACTCCCTTTCATGGAAAAGGTTCAGTGGTTATGCATGTGGAGCCACTTCACCCTCGACAGTGTTTACATTCCCACCTGGGAATGTTTGTCATTTAACATCCACCTCTGTACACCACAGTCTCTTTTATGATTGATTCATCCTGAAGTCATTCTCTCAACATTTTCAAGCCCACCATTTTATTTATACATTTTCTTCTTACTTCTAGATCTGTTGTATGGAGAGTTCCTACTAATAATTATTCTCATTTGGTATAAAAAAAGGCTATTGCTTTTATGTTAAACTAAGGGGAAAAAATATATATTGTTACCATTACTGTGTCAAACATTAATTACAATTAAAACGATGTTTAAAAACCGTGCTTTGGAAAACTAGATACTGTCATTATGCTTCTTTCAAACTTTGCAAAGTCATTCAAGCGCAGCGTAATGTGAGTTTGCATTGCATCACTGAAAACATGGTGGAAGGCAGTAATGGTGCCCTGGAGGTTTTTCTGCTATCTAACCTATCCTGTTTGGTCTTCACCCTCTGACTGTTTAGTTTTGTCTGGACCAAAATAACAGGTGTGAAAGGTGCCTCGAGCCACAGTCCAGATCAAGGAAAATTTTGTCCGACCAAAAAAGGGGGTCTCATTCCAGATCGAACTGAACAATGGTTTGGTTAGTTTGGTGTTTGAAAATGTAACACAGACATGAACCTTTGTTTGGACCTTGGTAAAGACTTGCAGGTGTGAAAACGCCTTAAAGGGGACATAGCATGCCCATTTTACCACAAGTTGATATGGTTCCTTGGGGTCTTAATGAAATGTCTGTAACATACTTTGGTCAAAATACCACAAGGATCATATAAAACAGCACCCTTTTTACCCTGTATAAAACAGCCCTCCACAGAGTGACCTGTTTTGAGTGCCTGTTCCTTTAAATGCTAATGAGCCAGCTCCCCCCTCCCCCCTCTCCCCCCATGATTTTAAACGATATAAATTACATATTTTATATGATATAAATTATCAAATATGCATCCCATACTTTGTATTCCCCTTGTTGTCCTGGAGTTTTAATTTTCCCAATCACATAATTAAATGTCCCCCTCTGCCCCCCCCACTACAAGCACACAAGCAGACAGACAGAGAGAGAAAGAGAGGTGGGGGGGGGGGGGCTATGAAGACCATCATTTACCCCCGAACCCCGACATTCAACGGGTACAACAACAAGCGGAGAAAGCAGAATCGCGGACCATGTAGGGAGACTTCCAGTTCCTTGTTACGACACAATACCCAGGAAGCGCAATCGAGTCGCTCAAGCATGACGTTTCTGACTTAGAGGAACTATAACAAAACGCGCGAGTGTTTTTTCCCCAGAGTTTTTGGGTTGGTAGACATGCCAGATACCCACATTAACCTGTAGAAGCACTAACAAAGTGGAATTTGCATGCTATGTCCCCTTTAAGAAGACCTAGTGTGAAGTGTGGTTGTATTTTGGGTTTTTAAGTTTCCTAAGGGAAGTGTCATCCATTCTTAATATATGGGCAGATAAGGGTATCCTCTGGACCTTCTTATGTTTATAGTCTCACTCTGATCTTGTACGTAGTTTACCATTGAGCCGAGTGAATATTCTCACTTCGTTTTTGATGCATTCTGGTTACTTGAATTCTTCATCACTCTAAATTAGCAGGGATCCACCCGGAATGATGCACTCTGCTCCTTGTTGTGTCAGGGAAACTGAAGGAGCAGGTTTTGATCCATTGACCAAGATCAGAGGCCCAGTAGACAATGTTTTTAGAGGAAGCCAATTATGATTTTCACAGTGATGTCCGGTCAGAGTGCGCACTTGAAGTGTGTTTGACAGTGATGGGATTTGTATGAGGCCCAGATGAGATCAGGATCATGGGAGGGTAACAAAGAATCCTGCAGATGTATGTGCCAAAAAGAATTTCAGTGATTTGAACTCCTCTTGTTTTCTGGGTTACACTTGGTCTACGATAATCAATAATAGAATGGTGTCTTTAATTTAAATTCTTTGAATGCTTTGGAAGAACTGCATTGTACTTTTCCTCTGGTCGAACTGATTGATTACAGTCTGATTGAATGGATCCAATTATCAGACAGACTCACTCACTGTTTACAAACCTCCATCATGTGATTTTATTGTTTTAGTATAGATGTCACGTTGAGGAAATCGGATAAATATTCTTACTGGAATGTTTTGCACCTGATGTTGCCCAAACCGCGTTATATTTCTGCTGTGGCTTTGTTTGTGTCTCTTGCAGCGTGAGAGCAATAATCCAGGTGAAATTTAAGTACTCCACCCAAGATTTGCTTAACAAAACAGCAGCTCCAGCACATGTCAGGAGAGTTGGAATGAGATTATTTTTCTTTTTCTTTTTTCTGATTCCGATCAACTCTATCTACTCTATCTCTACTTAGAGGATAAACATAAGCTGTTTTCAGACATGAAAATCGGGGTCCGGACATTTTCCAGTGCCTTTCACTTATGAAGAATGCAGCAGCAGGTTGTTCAGGTCAAACGCGAAGCAGCAACAGGAACATTTCTGGAACATTGAGATGAGGGGTATGCAGGAAGCAGTACACAAAGTATAAATTCAGCTGATGAAAGCACATGGTTTGTGTTTACAACGCATCAAAACCAGCGTCCACCTTTATCGCCGAAAAGCCCTCGAATCGTGTCGAAGTTGTTGTCTTCAGTGGTATGGCACCTCTTTTTCATCCTGATCACTGTATGTCTGAATGCAGCGGGGATGTTTTTTTCTGTTCTTTCAATCTACAACATACAGGACTGTCTCAGAAAATTAGAATATTGTGATAAAGTTCTTTATTTTCTGTAATGTAATTAAAAAAACAAAAATGTCATGCATTCTGGATTCATTACAAATCAACTGAAATATTGCAAGCCTTTTATTCTTTTAATATTGCTGATTATGGCTTACAGCTTAAGAAAACTCAAAAATCCTATCTCAAAAAATTAGAATATTTCCTCAGACCAAGTAAAAAAAAGATTTATAACAGCAAAACAAAATCAAACATTTGAAAATGTCCATTAATGCACTCAGTACTTGGTTGGGAATCCTTTTGCACGGATTACTGCATCAATGCGGCGTGGCATGGAGGCAATCAGCCTGTGGCATTGCTTAGGGTTTATGGATGCCCAGGATGCTTCAATAGCGGCCTTTAGCTCATTTGCATTGTTGGGTCTGGTGTCTTTCAGCTTCTTCTTCATAATACCCCACAAATTCTCTATGGGGTTCAGGTCAGGGGAATTGGCAGGCCAATCGAGGACAGTAATGCCATGGTCAGTACACCAGTTACTGGTGGTTTTGGCACTGTGGGCAGGTGCCAGATCATGCTGGAAAATGAAATCCTCATCTCCATAGAGCTTTTCAGCAGACGGAAGCATGTAGTGCTCTAAAATCTCTTGGTACACAGCTGCATTTACTCTGGACTTGATGAAACACAGTGGACCAACACCAGCAGCTGACATGGCTCCCCAAACCATCACTGACTGTGGGAACTTCACACTGGATTTCAAGCAACTTGGATTTTGCTCCTCTCCAGCCTTTCTCCAGACTCTGGCGCCTTGACTTCCAAATGAAATACAACACTTGCTTTCGTCTGAAAAGAGGACTTTGGACCACTCTGCAACTGTCCAGTGCTTCTTTTCCATAGCCCAAGTCAGACGCTTCTTCCGTTGTCTTGAGTTCAGAAGTGGCTTGACCATGGGAATACGGCTATTGTAGCCCATTTCCCGGACACGTCTGTGAACAGTGGCTTTTGATACCTGGACTCCAGCTTCAGGCCACTGTCTTTGAAGCTCCCCCAAATTCTGGAAGCGACCCTTCTTCACAATGCTGTTAAGGCTGCGGTCATCTCTCTTGGTTGTGCAGCGTTTCCTGCCACATTTCCCCCTTCCAACAGACTTTTTGTGGATGTGCTTTGAAACTGCACTCTGTGAACAGCTTGCTCTTTGAGAAATTTCTTTTTGTGTCTTACCCTCCTGATGGAGGGTGTCAATGATGGTCCTCTGGACAGCAGTCAGATCAGCAGTCTTCCCCATACTTGTGATTTAGTTTACTGAACCAAGCTGAGTGTTTTTCAAGGCTCAGGAAACCCTTGCAGGTGTTTCGAGTTAATTAGACGATTCAAGTGATTAGTTGAATACCCTACTAGTATACTTTTTCATGATATTCTAATATTTAGAGATAGGATATTTGAGTTTTCTTAAGCTGTAAGCCATAATCAGCAATATTAAAAGAATAAAAGGCTTGCAATATTTCAGTTGATTTGTAATGAATCCAGAATGCATGACATTTTTGTTTTTTTAATTGCATTACAGAAAATAAAGAACTTTATCACAATATTCTAATTTTCTGAGACAGTCCTGTAAGTGTTGTAGATTCAAAGACCGAAGATGATAAGTAACATTGGATTTGCAGAATTTACATCACAGCTCCATTTACCAGGTCCAACATAAGTCAACTAAAGCTGCAACAATTTGCTGGTTAGTTGATAAGTCCAAGAGAGAAGCCTGGAGGTGGTTAACATGGCTGAAGGGGTTAAATGTCCAACACTGGCTGTCTCTGCCCTCATTCTCACGAGTGTGTTTGCAGAGGTTCAGGTCACCCGGTCATGATTCTTTCATTTATTTGTTTCCTCTTACTTGTGTATCACGTGAAACTGAAATGATTACTTGATGAAGTTGATTGTTTTGTTTAATATTGATTGAGCTAATTAATAATTGTAGTCATTTCCCAAGCAACAATGCAGACGATTTGATGGTCCCAGCTTCACAAATGCAATGATTTGATGCTTTTCTTTGTCTTTATATGATAGTAAATTGAATGTCTTGTTTATGTTGCGATATTATTGGTTTGAATATATTAAGGACATAGTCATTTACTACTTCTCTGTCCTGTTTGATGAACACAAGTGGCACAGTTGCTGATTCACCGCTGTTCTCTGCCCCATTTCTATCTCCTTCTTTCTTTTCCTGCTTATTTGTCTGCTTTCTGCTTCAACCCTGTGACCCTCTCAGTTGTGCCTCGTCGGCCTCTCTCCTCCCTCTCTTCCTGTCCCCATGCTGCTCGTTCTTTGTTTGCCTCGTCTATCGCTCTCTCCCTCTCAGCTCCTCACCAACCTCTTTTCATGAGCGTGACTGGACAAACTGGCTTTTGCTCCCGCCAGTATATTTTTTTCCAGTCTCCATTGCAAAAGGTCCTCTCGCTTATGATTGTACAATGTGTACTGGGAATTTATTTAATCAGTATCATAGTGTTTTCCTTACACATGAAGGCCACTGTTAAAACAACCTTTCCTTTGTAGGAAACTGTAAATGTTTAGCTGTTTTTAATTTCTCCCTCCTTGTCCACTCTTCATTCGTGTGCTTCACACACTGCACTATTTACCCTCGCTCCCTCTCTCTGCCATGTATGCAGTCCGTCAATCTGACGAGGAAAGGAAATTGTGTTTCCCCGCAGGTTTGTCTTTTCAGCAAATTAATACAAAGTGGCCCATGTGGTAGTGGAAGACATTTGCAGGAAATGATGTGCCAAGGTACTGTAAAATATGAGAGGTGGAGACTGATGCTTCTGTCATACTGTATGTGCTGCTGAGTGTATTTGCCAGCGAAACGTGATAGTTTTACCATTCATACAGTTTTTAGCCATGACAGCAGCTCTACACATGGAAATTTTGGTTTGACTATCAGTCAATCCACCAACTTTGGTCTAGACCAGGGGTCGGCAGCCTTTTCTATCAAAAGAGCCAAATTCTGGTATTATTCTATCCAGGTCTTATTCTCATAATTTTGCATATTCTGTAAAATGCCAATGCTATCGTTGCACATTCTTACTCCCCTGAGATTCATTAAATGCAACCTCCTGCAGAACTACCTTTTGAATCAGCCTCTTAAACCGTGTCCACACTATTGCGGATATTTTGTAACTTTTTCCTCTGCATTAGGGCCTCTTGTCCACAAATCACTAATATAGAGATTTGTACATTTTCCTCTGAAATAATACCATAAAGCACCTGACACAATAACTGTCCCTGGCACCTTTTTTGAATAAATAAGTCTTTAAGTTAACCAAGTTTAGTACGTAAAGAACTGCAGTAATCATGTTGAGTCTGAATTAAGGCCCACATATTGAATAGAGAATACACAAAAAGGAGGAAAAAAAACGAAAAAACATGGGTGATTAGAGGATTTTTACTGAAAGTGGTCACATAATTTGGATCCTCAAACAAGCTGGCACTCTTTCCCCTGTCGTCTGTTGCTTTAAAAGAGCTATCTCTCATCCTGTATCTTTGTTGAGTGTTGATTTGTTCCAGCACTAGGTCTTTTTCTTCCTCTTAGTTTTTGTTTCTCCTCTATCATTAACTGTGACAGTCAAAGCTCTACTGTCCCTCATCTTTTCAGACTGAAGCGACAGTTATAATGGCATTTTCACCCAACTTCAAATTCAGCCTCTCGAGAAGACGACACTGTAGACTTTAAAATGACTGTACCGGACACACCCAAAATCAACATCAAATGAATTCAGTACGTTTCAAAAACTTTTTGACAATATTTATTGTCACGTAACATAGAACTGAACATATATGTACGATTGCAGATATGTATAATGTTCTCTCATTAACTAAATAAAAGTAGGGCTGCATTTCAAAATAAGAGAAAATAAATAAAATGTGAAAATTGTGCATGTTCAAATAAAGGGCTTAACTTCAGAAAAATAAAATAAAGGGAGCAAAAGCTTGAATTTCCCTTTTTCTGTTTCACATCTTGACTCAAAAGTCTCAACCAATTTTACAGATAATAAATCTCAACACATCTTAACTAGTGGTGCACCGATGTATCGGCCGTATATCGGTAGCGGCCGATATTCGCTTCGTTTACTGCCATCGGCGTATCGGTAATAAACTTGACTTTCACCGATAACATTGGCCGATGTTCATTGGTATGTTTTCTGCAGCCTGCCAATCTGGCATCCAGATTATGGTACACTGACGCCGGGTTTACACCGGGCGCTGAAGTGCCGCGCCAAGGAAAGCCAGGCGCCTCCCATCCACCCCCCTGTTAAACCTTTGTGCGGTTCACATGGGCTGCGATGCGCCGCGCCGCGCCGGCGCCCTTCACCGATGGTTTCGGCGTGCGAGCGAGCGTATCGCGCCAGGAAACAGACTGAAAAATGATTTTAAACGATATAAATGACATATTTTATATGATATAAATGATCAAATATGCATCCCATACTTTGTATTCCCCTTCTGTTGTCCTGGAGTTTTAATTTTCCCAATCACATAATTAAATGTCCCCCTCTGCCCATCCACTACAGCCACACAAGCAGTCATATAGATAAAAAGAGAGAGGGGGGGGGGGCTAAAGGCTTGCTTGGAGAATACGTCATTTACCCCCGACACCCGACATTGAACGGGTTACATACAACAACAAGCGGAGAATCGCGGGCTGACCGGCGCGGAGAAATGCGGGTCCGGTGTGCACATGCGCAACAGGTACTACATACAAACAGCAGAGACAATGTCGGCAGCGTCGGCTCTGTGGGATTTCTTCACTGTCTCAGAGAAAGATCGCCGTTTAGCAATTTGCAAGACATGTTCAGCCGACATTTCAAGAGGGGGTAATACCACCAAGGATTTCAACATGGCATCTAAAGTTACACTTGTCACTTTTCATATTATTCAAGTAATAAACAAATATCGGTATCGGCTATCGGCTAGATTGTTGTTTTAAATATCGGTATCGGCCAAGAATTTCCTTATCGGTGCATCCCTAATCTTAACAATTGACTGTTTCTCCACTTTCTCCGTCTCACTCCTGTTTCTCCACTTTCTCCGTCTCACTCCTGTTTCTCCACTTTCTCCGTCTCACTCCTGTTTCTCCACTTTCTCCGTCTCACTCCTGTTTCTCCACTTTCTCCGTCTCACTCCTCTGTTTCTCTCCCTTTCTCCATCTCACTCCTCTGTTTCTCTCCCTTTCTCCGTCTCACTCCTCTGTTTCTCTCCCTTTCTCCGTCTCACTCCTTTCATGTGTAACTTGCCTCTAACTCTCATCTGTCTGCACTGTAGAGTCGCAATGTTTACCGCCTGGAATGCACAGACTTGATTGGCTGAGTAGTATCACGTGGGATGGCTTAACTCGCATGCAATTGGTCTGTGCGTTTCCTCATCCGCTAAACTACCGTAAAGACTACAAAAGCTGCGCTGATTACAAATAGAAGCGCCCCGTCAGGTTTTAAATCATAACCTTCTGTTTTGGCTGTAGGTCCGGGTCCGTACGGGGCGGCTTCTGGGTCTGGACCCGGACCGCGGTCCGCCTGTTAGTGACCTCTGCCCTACAATAACACAGGCCTCCCTCAGAAAAGGGCTGTGCTCTGTGGCCTTCTTCCCAGACATGTGTTTGCTAAAAAGTGAGAGAGGTTTTTGTGTGTGCGTGCGAGTACATCTCTTATTTTTTCCAACTCGCTTTTACAACCAAGCCTTCCATGACCTTCGTGTGGACACTGCCTCTGTCCTGGCGGGTCATTATCACTCAGCAGAAAAACTGCAGGCATTATCTCCACAGAGTCCTCACACACACTTGACACACAAAACTGCATGTTGCCCGTGTTCTATCTTGTCCTTCTCGGTCCAGCCCTGGGCTCTTCTACGCTGCTCACACAGTCTGATTAAATTAGGCCCGCTCAGCACTGTTATCTATTGAATTAGCCCGTCATTACTTCTGCAGACACCGCTGCTGAATGCTCCTTCCAGGGCAAGTTCACTAACGAGCTGCGTGGGATGTGTCACTCCTGTCTGTTAGCTTTCGCCATCTCTGTGGTGTTACACGAGGTCAGCAATGAGGGGATGAGGCTGAGTGTTGTATACGTCTCCTCTCTTAAACAGCTCAGCTCAGTTAATTGAAACTAAATTGAAAGTAAAACTAGAACCACTAGCTATTAATTTAGTGAGTAGTTGCTTTTGATCTCTGCTTGAAGTCAGAATCTGGAAAAGAGCACGTTGATGAACCCGGACAACCTCTCTTCAGTTCAGTTACACAATCAATTCAACATCTGACACATAATCACTTGGCAGTGAGACTGTAACTCAGCACAAACAGAACAATCCAGAGCCACGCTGATACACTCCAACTTCTTCTACGTAACATCAGTCACTCCCTCAGTGTTTCTTTTAGTAGCAGGTTTAGGTCACTGCACAGACATGGGGATGGGGAGGGAGTAACTGTGTCAAGTGAAAGTGGCATCTGGGCTGCAGTCAGCTTTTTCTCATCTGTCAGTCTGGATCAAAGAAAGGTCACGGCCTGGTCAGGTATTCAAGATGAAAAATTACAAACTTCCCAGGAAGATTTGTTTTTTCAAAGTTTGTTCTACAGGCAAGATATCCTGCTTCTATCTATTGAAAAGTCTCTTCCAGAACATGGAGGGTAATGCCACAGTTATGGGTAAAGATGTTAAGTGTAAATCCTGTGTGAAGTTTGCATCCTACAATCCCATTCATTTCAATAGGATCAATAATCAAACTGTCAACACTTTTTGAGGGAGTAAGTATTTATCATAAATAAGGTATACACAGGGTTAATGGGAATTTATTTTAACTTTTAAATTGCAAGTCTAGTGTCTTATTTCTTTATTGTATCACACCGTACTATCTTAAAAGTTATGATAATGAAATGGCCGAACTAGACAAACTTTTTACATTATATTTATTATGATGCCTATAGTGTATATGTGTATACATGTTTGACGTACTAATTACTGGTGGTGTTGAACTGGACTGCATATTGAGAGGCAATTTCTAACACCCCTATAATGTATGTAAAGAGCAATGATAAAACCAATTGAATTGAAAAAATCTAACTGTAACACGTTCTACTGTTATAGCTGCAGTAATACACATATAATTTAATTCACACATTTTTTCTAAATCACCCTTTTTCTTACATATAACAAGATCTCTGCCACCTTCCATTTTGGCAGTTATATTTTTTAAATGAAAAAATACGTAGCACTTTTTTATTTACCGGAGAGGCAGTAAATTAACTGTTTTCAATATACATGCTAATTGAAATAACAATTATTGCAGTTTTCACTACAGGTGCTAAGAATAATTATCTATCATTGGTTATGTATCTCTAATATAGAGTGAGAGCTGCCATGGACTTGGAACTAGTAAGATACAGTCTGCCTCTGCTCACCCTAAAGTCCCAGAGCCTCTCCCTCTTCAGCTGATGTCACATTTCTTTTTATGGGCTTACACAGATCTGTGAGGATTAGAGAGATGAGTCACTGTCATGTGGACAAACCACCAAACCACTGTAAAATTAGACATTATTTGCAAATTCTTTGTGCGACCAGATTCTGATGCAGTGAAGAAAATACCAACTTGGACTATTTTCCCGAAGCTCAAAAGTTGGCTGTGACCATGACAACAGTGTCAGTAGTGTCAGCGTTTAATGCGTTTAACTCGTCTATATCTCGTTTTATTCCTCCACAATATAACCAGACAACCAGTCATCATAGTGGTCAGTAAGGGTCTTTTATCATGAATGGCCGGTTATGTCATGTCTTTGTCTTTAGTGGAGTCACAGACCACTCCTTAATCTTTTCCCTCTGTTGTGCAGCCGTCAGAGGAGAGCAGACATTAGCCCGGGGTGTAACTGGGCTAATGTGCTGTAGCTGTAGCACAAGGCTAGCTGTTAGCTGTTTACTTCTTCCAGCTTTTTTTCTTTTTTCTTTTTTTAGCCCTCTGTCCAAGCGGCATCATTTCTGTCATAGTTTCCTTTTCAGCCTCTATCTCAATTGGGATTCCTGCAGTGGAGGAAGAACTCAAGTAAAAATACTACAATAACCTTTCTACTTTAGTAAAAGTAAAACAGTACTTGAGTGTAGCCATTCCCTAAAGCTACAGGAGTACTGGAGTAGAAAGTAGATATTTGCTGATATATGCAGATTAAAAGTGTAAAGTAATGGAAGATAATTCTAGTAAAGACACTACTTTAGTACAATAACAAAGTAAATGTACTTAGTTACATCCCCCCATTAGACAACTTTGATTGAACTTTGAACAAAAAAAACAGCCTGTACACTGTTGTGAAGGGACTTGCAGTACACCTGTAAGTTCATTTGTATTTTAGAGTGTAAAGAGGCCTTCATTTGAATAATCATTTACCAGTTTGTAGGATGATGTTTGAAGCGAGCCTTAGGACAATAAATCCACCCACTGCTGCTTATATAGAGATGTTATCATATTTTCAGATGATGGTGTATTTCAATCCAAAGGTCTTTCTATAGGGGAAGGGGAATCACCACTGGGATTTGTAAATGTAGAGCCCAAAGGGAACAAGAAGTCAAGCAGGCAACAGAAATGCATCGCAGTTACTCTCTGGCTTTGATCCAATACTTAGAAAACGCATCCTTCCCATGTTTCCGCCCTCAAGATTTTATCACCAACCCAAGTGAGTGCAAATTAAAAAATAAAAATCTGTCACAAATTCTCTTCAAGCCTGATCTGATAAAGTGTTTAACACAATTAGCTGAGGATGACTTGGTATCATACAGGCTTAGTGCCATAGATCTGAGAAGGATTCAAGAGGGAGGATGTGCTCTTGATGTGGAGAGTCTGTGTCGCTCGGCCTCCACTGACAGCAGCAAAATTGCAGAGGAAACAGGAAAAGCCTGAGAAGCTTGGTGTTAGGACGGATATCCTCTTTTGGAGGCGTTCCCCCTCCTCCCTCACTTAACTCTCCCTCTCTTTATCTCTTCTTTATGGTCCCCCCAAACCCGTTTAGCTCTCGGTGTGGCATTAACTCTTTGGCTGAGCTCGAGAGCAAACTACAGACTTCTGTTCTGTTCCTCTGTCATTTTTTGGGGGGAGAATACAATCTGAGGGAACTATGTGTTGGCATGGCGACGAAGAGGATGAGGACAGCTCGGAGGTGAAGTGTTATTGACTTGTTTGTTTGATTTGTGTGTTCCTGTAATAGCGGCCGTGTCGCTGTGATTTGTAGTGATTAAAGCGTTCAGGATCCTGCTGTGTTCCTGATTGTGTCTCCAGATAACACTCTGCTAGAGGTGATTTTGACAAACGCACATGATTATGATTAAGGCAGGGGGGGGGGAAGTTCTAACACATTTGTGTATTTTATCAAGTTAAGACTTTCATTTCTCACAGAGAAGAACCAGATCATGAGAAATGTCTGAAAAGAGGACAATTTCTATTTCACTTTAATGTTTGTGTACAGTATTGAGTTCTACCCCATTGGGCAGGAAGACTTCCCTGAAAATGGCTTCTCTAATGATGACTTCAGTATTTCTAAACAATTCTTGTTGTATTAAGCTCTAACGCTGCAGATTTGTTTTGAATTATTAGAAACACTGAACAGGATTTGTCATTCCTGACTGCTCCTGTTCTCTCTTTTCTCATCATCTTGCTTCATTTGTCTATTTTTTTAACCCAACTTTGCCATTTTTCCTCTGCCACCTATCAGTTTCCATTCTCCCTCTGTATCGCTTTCCTTCCATTCCTGCCTTATCCTGCTCAACATCTCTTCCTCTCATGTCTGCCTCATTGTCAACACTGCCTCTTACCAAGCTGACTTTTGTAAATTAAGCCTTGTATTTTTATGACAAAGGTTCTAATTACCCTGTGCGCCGGCGTAGCTGGAAGCAGGGGGGGGGGGGGGGGGGGGGGGGGTGTGTGTGTGTGTGTGTGTGTGTGTGTGTGTGTGTGTGTGTGTGTGTGTGTGTGTGTGTGTGTGTGAATATTACTTAGGAGGGCATCTCCAGATGATTCAATTTTGGAACTGATTGTTTTTTTCCTTCAGTTTATATTCACTTTGACTTAACTTCTCTTCACATGTTCCCCATTCCTCCCTCTCTCCTTCTGTCTCTACCCAACCCTCTAGAGTGACCCAGGTGGGCTGTCGGTTCTGGAGCAGCTCGGTCTGGACCAGAACTCAGATTTCTCAGACTCCAGTGTGCAGCAACTACTGGACGAGCAGCGCGAAAGGATCCGCAGGGAGATACGCAAGGAACTGAAGATCAAGGAAGGAGCTGAGAACCTGCGCAGGGCGACAACTGACAAGAGGAATGTTCAGCAGGTCAGCCGGCAGCCACTTTATTCTCTGCAGATCCCTGTTCTTTTTTTTCTTTTCAAAAGGTGACCAACATATGATGTTTGAAGCGGTTTTCTGTATCATCAGAAATCGTCAGGGATTTTTCTAAGAAGACAATCAACCAGAATGTACGAGAATGTTCTTATCTGGTTTGTCTCTACAGAAAGTTAGGTCTTTCTGAATGTTTTTTTAAATCCGCAGATGAGAAATCTTTCACAAGGCTCACTGAGCAGAGAGCATAAATTTCCACATTATGAGGCCGGGATATTCCCACAGCGCTCTGCCTCATGATCACACAGGTTCACATGTTTACTTCCTGGAGCTACACACCACAACTGCTGGGCAGCAACAGCAATCAGCCTCTGTCTGTTGCTACAAGTGAGCAGCACCACTCGAGCACTTGGAGGATGAAATGCTCGGCTAATAGGCAATTATAGGTATTAAGGGAGGAATTTCTGCCAGTTACTTAGATTTTGTAATTGCCAATAAAAAGCATTTCCGGAATACTGCCTGCAGTCTGAAATGTAATTTAAAGATTTAAGCCACAGCACACTGAGAATTTAAGAGGCATGTTGTGATCATTCTAGTGGCACATTTTTATAGGTAAAAACCTTTACCCAGAAAGTCTGAGGTTGTTTTGGCATTAAACTATTAGAAGTAGAGATTGTTTCAAGTTTAGGCACAATAATTCACTCCAGTGTCATTAAACTTGTTTGATTTAAAGTGAATTAACACAGAAGGACAAACTCTGCTTGACCAATTACCTTACAGCATTTTTATCATAGAGAACTTCTCAAAAAGGCTCAGGCTATTTGCCTAATGCAGAATG
Organism: Hippoglossus hippoglossus; assembly: GCF_009819705.1. Lineage (NCBI taxonomy): Eukaryota > Metazoa > Chordata > Actinopteri > Pleuronectiformes > Pleuronectidae > Hippoglossus > Hippoglossus hippoglossus. Next base: position 12,976,556 of record NC_047151.1, on the reverse strand, counting down.
CATTATGTTTATTCGAGCATGACTGATGCATCGGTTGGCAACAAACAATTTGCCAATATGAGCCTTTCATAGACATTGTATTCACATCAGCTTTTATATTTGCTACGCGCCAATATGAAAACATTTTTTACACAAACAATGCGGAAAAGTCTAATGTTAACATTTAACGTGAAATGTGTTTATTTTCTTCATTGAAATTCTATATATTTGGTTGTTTGTGTTCCTCTTTATTTATAGTTATTATTTATAATGAATTCAAGCCTCAATTGCATTTTTTTGTTGTAAGCATTTGATATCAGCCCTCACAAATCCAGATTGGTCAGGCTCTGTCTTATTACCTCCACCAAGGAGGTTTGTTTTCACCCCTGTCCTGGTTGGTTGGTTGATTTGTTTGTATGTAATTATTATTATTATTATTATTATTATTATTATTATTAATAATAATTATTGCGTTTTTCTAGAACTGGTTGTGGTTGGTGCTTTACTGGTACTCTGAAAAAAGATGCACTCTTAATAATTCAAATCTCATTAAAAAGAAGTAAAACATTTTAATTTTGTGTGCAGGTGGACAGTCAGCTACGGTCTTCAAACCGCAGGCTGGACGATCTGCATGCTCAGCTGCAGGAACTGGATGCCCACATTGTGGTGAAGGGAGGAGAGGAGAATGAAGGTGTGTTTTAAAAACTTCTGTCATCACATCGAACATGGCCTTTTGTTACCTTAAGTTCGGTATAACCACCAATGTTTCACATTAACACACAAAATCGCAAATCGTTAGAATCACATCGTTAGTAAAGCTACAGGTTGTGATTTGTTATTGAGGTGTGCTGCTCATCATATGAACTTGTCTTATTCCCACATTTAGAAAAAAAAAACTATAAGTTAACAGATTTGGTCGTTTATGAAAACTAATGATTTAATGTCAGTCAGTTGATCACATATCACAAAGACCATTCTCCAGGGACTGGCCTCTTCGAAATGACAGATCAATGGATAGAACAAATTGATCTGGGAAAATCTGTGGTGCATTGGTTTGATTTCTAAAAAACTCATTTTGGATTCCAGAAATCTGCTTTGGACTGGATTTATTCCCAATTATCTGAAAGAATGCAAGCCCTTAATATAAATGGATCATTTTCCCCCTCTGAACGTTGAGTGTGGGGTGCCCCAAGTTTTTCTTTTTTGCCAAGGAGTTTTTTGGGCCTCTACTTAATTTGATATATATAAACGATATTTCATGTGCATCAATCCAATCATAAATTGTACATTGAAGGCTTTTTTTTAATGGTTTCTAGAAAATGACACTTGCTGAACCTGAAGACATGAAGTATAAATACTGCTTAACATAATTCATGGCAGATAATTTACAGTTGTGTCTTTAAAAAAAACCTCATAGTGAATTCAGAATTGCTTTAGTCTTAAAGGGGACATAGCATGCAAATTCCACTTTGTTAGTGCTTCTACAGGTTAATGTGGGTATCTGGCATGTCTACCAACCCCAAAACTCTGGGGAAAAAACACTCGCGCGTTTTGTTATAGTTCCTCTAAGTCAGAAACGTCATGCTTGAGCGACTCGATTGCGCTTCCTGGGTATTGTGTCGTAACAAGGAACTGGAAGTCTCCCTACATGGTCTTGGCCCGTTGAATGGCGGGGTTCGGGGGTAAATGATGGTCTTCATAGCCCCCCCCCCCCCACCTCTCTTTCTCTCTCTGTCTGTCTGCATGTGTGCTTGTAGTGGATGGGCAGAGGGGGACATTTAATTATGTGATTGGGAAAATTAAAACTCCAGGACAACAAGGGGAATACAAAGTATGGGATGCATATTTGATAATTTATATCATATAAAATATGTAATTTATATCGTTTAAAATCATGGGGGGAGAGGGGGGAGGGGGGAGCTGGCTCATTAGCATTTAAAGGAACAGGCACTCAAAACAGGTCACTCTGTGGAGGGCTGTTTTATACAGGGTAAAAAGGGTGCTGTTTTATATGATCCTTGTGGTATTTTGACCAAAGTATGTTACAGACATTTCATTAAGACCCCAAGGAACCATATCAACTTGTGGTAAAATGGGCATGCTATGTCCCCTTTAAGGACATTAACCTGGAATGAAACAATATTGTTTGACATTAAATAAGATTCATTCAAGAGCATTTAACATTTTTAAACCCGTGTGTGAATCCTCGTCTTGTTCCTTTTTATATCATCATCAAACTTCTTCCCTCCACAGATGAGTGCCCTCAGTCTCCCGGGGCAGAGAGCCGAACGTCAGCCCACAAGGTACGCATCGCTGCCCTGGAGAGACAGCTCAACATTGAGCTCAAAGTCAAACAGGGGGTCGAGAACATGATCCCCATCTACGCCAATGGATGCACCAAGGTACAGGATTCAGACTCTGTCCACACACACACCTACAATATACACAGCAAGTGGCTGTTAACTGCCAGTGTGTGTTCATGTGTTACAGTCATGATCCACAACCTTTCAGTTTGCTAACTCAGATGTTTATCTCTGAATGCAAACATCCTCTGACACATAGGAACCCTTCCCCCTGTGCGCACCTCATCACGTGGTTACTTCAAATTTCCCCTCCCCCTTGTTTAAGCAGCATCTGTTTCACTTCACCTTGCACCACATATTGCTCTGTCATTGAAACACATATTTCTAGTTTTATGGTGTTTTTTTTAGCTTCCAGTCATATAATTTGCTCATTGTTTTGTTCCTGGTTTAATCAGGATAAGAAGATGTTGCAGACGGCCCAGCAGATGCTACAGGACAGTAAGACCAAAATCGACATCATCCGCATGCAAATCCGCAAGGCTGTGCAGGCCACCGAGCACAATGACGACACACAGAGTAAGTTTGAGTGACCGGGTAAATGAGTGAATACAAAGTATTGCTGACACTTAATTTATAATGTTGTACCAGTATAGTTGAACACACTTGTGACCATAGTGTTGCACAACAAGTTTACATCATGTTTAGTTATTCACATGGTGGCTGGTAAATTCTTGAGTCAACATTCAAATATTTTTGTTTAAATGTATGTGGTTGCAATGGGAAATGGCTACGATCTTAAAATTGAAGTTTTTCAAAAAGTACAATTAGGTGCATGTACCCAAGATAAACAGTCGTTTTGGAAAAATATACCTGCATACCATCATAATACTGTATATTTATACTGAACATAATTCATGGAACAGACAAAGTGACATATCTACAAAATATACTTAAACAAACATGTTGTAATTATTCCTCGAGTGTAGATGTCAAGTGAGCTCAACTGTAAATTTCAGACGCTTCCTGTGATAGAAGACATGTAAAACTGCTAAGTTTTCCTGTGTGGTTTATGACAGTGGGCAGCTGGCATTGACAGGATGCTCCTCACTGGATCGTGTTCATGTCCTGGTGGAGTCTGCAGTCTTGCATCCTTTTTCTCTGCTTGTCAAACATTTTGTTCTGAGCAGTGGCTCCAAAATTCACAGGCACACAATAACAGAGACCGATCATTCAAAGTGCTGTATCACTGTTTTCATATTTCCCAGCCTGGTTGTTGTGGGGAAGAAGATGATTGTTCGTGTGTGTGTGTGTGTGTGTGTGTGTGTGTGTGTGTGTGTGTGTGTGTGTGTGTGTGTGTGTGTGTGTGTGTGTGTGTGTGTGTGTGTGTGTGTGTGTGTGTGTTATTTAAGGCCTGTGAAATGGCTCAGCTGGCATGTCACCACCATCAGTCAAATCCACACACGTATGTAGAATATATATTTTCTTTAATTTAAAAACAACCTTCCAACAAAAGGACCAGCTGCTGAATAGTCTCTTTGACACATACACACACACACACACAGACGCAGTTTTTAGAAGTAGAGCAGCAACATTGTAACAGATTGTGATCTTGTGCAGTTTTGATATAATTGAACACAATATGCAAAACGCACAAATGTGTTCATTTGACTAGTGTATTCTTAAACTGGTCAAATATCCAAACAAGCAAACTTGTGACTTCCAGTTCCTCCTCCATTGTTATTTCAGAACAGGTGAATGAGTCTCTGTAGGGCTGTGGAGCCATATGGCCCCTCTGGCGGTCAAGAGAGCTGCAGCAGGGAGGGAGCACTGGGAGAGGGTAGAAGTACAACACAGATTTGAAAGATTGTGTGTTCCCTTTGGGACCCTACTGCTAATGTCAGACTGAGGGAGCTGATGGCTGGAGGGAAGTGGGTGTCTTTTAAGGCCAAAAAGATAATGGCTATTTTGGAAGAGTTATTTTAGGGCCTTTTAAGGCCATACTGTATCTGTCTGTGTTGTAACCTGATAAAAATAGTATGGATGTAAATGACCAGTGAGAGCGGCAATTGTTTTGTGTTCTTGGAGAGTACCATGACTTGTGACTCCAGAGGAAGCTGCGTGAAATCTGATTAACAGCCTCAGGCGATGTCACTTCAGTTAGCATCGGTCGGGGCTGCAAACTATGAACTGCATTGTAAGTAACGATGTAGGTTTGTTAGGTGCCAGGTTTTGAAAAGAAAGAAGGATCTGTAGAATAAAAAGAGTGAATGTCTCTAGTTCTGCAGCATCAGTTTTGATCGTGTTTTTATTTTTGTGATGTTAAAGCAAGTGGAGTGCCCTTATAATAGCTTAGTTCTTCTTAAAGTAATAATGTTGTGCCAGTGTCCTACATAGTCTCTGGATCTTTCTTGATTATTCACTCTGTCTTTTAAAGCACACACAGAGACAGGGTTGTGTGTGTGTGTGTAGTGTACACAGACAGACTCCAGGCACCACACCCGGTGGAGGGGTCATCTAGCAGGGTCTGGGCTCCAGGCAGAACACCTTATTAGGAGATAAAAGCATCCATATCCCTCTCCACCCCTACCCCCCTCTCTTTTCCTTTCTTTCTCCTCCTGTCTCATGCAGCGCTCTGAACAGCTCATAACTCATAAAAGTCATTTTAATCACTCCTCAGTGTCCTTCTGTCCTTTCTCCTCACTAACCCAGTCATTTGAAAGTCAAATGCACCTTTTTGATTATTATTTATCCTATTTTCCTGAACCTTATCTCACGCCTCCTCTCCTTATCTGTGTGTTCTCCATTGTGTGTGTTGCCCACTGTGAGAGGCTGCTACCGTACCATTAGTCGAACCACTTGGCTGTTATGTTGCTTTGCGGGTGCGACTCTGAGGCTGACCCCATGTCTGTCTTTCCAAGTGAGAGAGTTTTAGGTTGTTTTTGTCCGTTTTTTTTTTTTTGATGCCTCCATGTCTGTCCATCCATTCCATTCCTGTGAACATGATATCTCAAGAACATCTTAAGGGAATTTATTCAAATTTGACAAGAATGTTCAGTTGGACTCAAGGATGAAATGATTAGATTTTGGTTGTCAAAGGTCACAATCATGGTACAGCCATAGGGGATTTCATTACATTTGGCATAAACATTCACGTGGAATCAACGATGACACGATTATAATTTCGAGGTCAAAGGTCAAGTTCACTATGACCTCAAAAAAAACCTTTTTACCTTGAACGTCTATCATGAATGATGTTATCTTAACAAGGTCTCGAGCGAATCCTTTCAAATTTGTCACAAATGCTCACTTAGACTCATGGATTAACTGATTAGATTTGGATGGTCAAACTTCAAGGGTCACAGTTTTCCTCACAAAACATGTTTTTGGGCACTTGAACATGATACCTCAAATCTCCCTTTTGACCAGTTGTCTCTTGGACTTAAAAATGAACTGATTAGATTCCATTGGTCAAAGGTGAAGGTCACTGTGACCTCATGTGATTCTGGAAAAAAATGTATGAAGAAGCCTGAAACTGCACTGGTCTGCAGAGGCATACAACCACAGGGCGGTAATTCCAGTGTTTTTCTTTTTTAGCGATTCTGTTGATTCTGCTTTAATCTACTTAATGTTACCAGGTCTTTTTTATTAAATTAGTGAAATGAAGAATTATCAGTGTTTTATCTAAGGAAGAAGTTGCATTGTTGAGAGGGCATTAGTTTACAGTGGAAAGTCACTGGATATATGAAGATTTATATAATGCCTTATATGTTTCCAGTATGTGATTAATTTGTTAATTATATATTGTATTAACTGTGATGTCAAGATCAGATTTTTCTAGTATGGCATAAGTGTTTACTGGATAAACTGAGGGAAGTGATTTTTGTAAAGATAAAGTTATAAAAATAAAAATTCACAAGAAAGTTAGATATCTTTTTTTCTCTGTTTGATTTTCGAGTTGGGAGATAAGAGGAGAAAACCATTTGGAAACAGAGGCTGGAGCTTAAGTTAATGCTGCTTACTGAAGAGAAGTCAGAGGCTGTTTACCTCCCTCCAGGCACTGCTAATGTTTTCTCTGACTGATTCTTCTGTAATGCATGACATGCATTAAGGCATTAACCTAACTTGGTGTGCCCCTATAACACTCTGCTGCCAAAACAAACAACTGGAATTTCAACATTTAACTATAGAACATAACTGATTAAAAGATCCAGAAATGAAACAGTGAGTCCTTTGCAATGTGCATTGTATAATATCTTCCGTCCACAGTAATGGTATTTGTCCACTCCACTGTTGCAGGTAACCAGGACATGTGCGGGGTGGAGCTGCGAATTGAAGAGCTGAGGCATCACTACAGGGTGGAACATGCTGTTGCTGAGGGGGCCAAAAATGTGCTCAGACTTCTGGGGGCCAGCAAGGTTCAGGACAAGAAAGCCCTGTCTGAGGTTAGACCGGACACACACGCACACACGCACACACGCACCCTGCTCAGTTCAAAGCATACACTTCCAATCTTTTCTTTGTTTTACTTTTACTTCAGGACAAACACATTTGAACTCCTATGACCTTCTGTTGTTTTTCTACCAATTCATAGTTTCCCTGTACAACAACTATTTGTGTGTATGTACTCATAGTTTTACTACTTTACCTTCCAATTGGTTCTTAAATTATTATGCATCTGCATCTGTGACGGCCATGGCTGCTGGTATTTCTGTTTTGAATATGTCCGTCTGTTAATCTGCCCATCAAACTCTCGTGAATGTGACCTCAGGAAAGCCATAAGGGAATTTCTTGGACTGGACTGAAGGATGAACTGGCTAGATTTTAGTGGTTAAAGGTCAAAGATGACTGTGAACTCATAAAACATATTTTTTAGACATAACTCACAGATTCATATGTTAATAATTATATAAAAAATACAATTAAATTATATGTATTAAAAGACTTAAGGTCTGGATGGACATGATTGTGTGCTGGAACTTGGTTGGCGGAGCAAACGACCACAAGGCATTAGTTCTAGTCTTTGGTATTGATCGCTTGTCTAAACCATTCCTCTTGAATGTGTTTTGTGAAATGTGACTAAAATATGACGGTAGGGATGGATTGTGTGGGATTGGATGAAGAGTTAATAGTTCATTGAGGGTCCATCCAACTATTTAAGCCATCACTCAGTGGATGTAAAGGTGTGTCACACCAACACTGTGTTGATGCTTTGCAGGCGCAGTCTCGCCTGAGTGAGGCGTCTCAGCGGTTGGACCTGCTGAGAGACGCTCTGGACCAGCGTCTGGCGGAGCTGCCAGAGGACCACCCCAAGGCCAACATCATCAAAGAGGAGCTGGTCCTGGCCTCCTCCCCTGCCTTCAGCCCCCGCCACGGTGCCCCCTACCGCCACAACCAGTACAGCACCCTCAACAAACCCTCACCCCTCACTGGTATGTTACACAAAAAGAAGCTATACAGCAGTCTGTTAAGACTCAGTGTGTAGGTTTATCTAATTTAATTTCATACTTGTTTTTACTCTAGCATGAGAACGTATGATTCATAAAGTTGCCATGTTGCCTTATAGTTCAGTAAAAATGAGCATTATAACCCATGTATGTTATGTGAACCCATATGTTCATGTATGAGATGTCCGTAATGGCTGGTCATTGATTTTCAGGCTGATTCTTTCTAATTGCTGTTTATATACATTTTATCAGTGTGTCTTGACAAATTAAAAGACTTCACATCTTTCTTTGTTTCCATTTATGATCTGCTGGTGTTTTGGTCCGTAGTTGGTTGCACCTGAGTAGTTTTCCTCTGTCTCCAGGTACCCTGCAGGTGCAGCTGCTGGGCTGTGTGGGGTTGCTGGAGGTGGTCCCAGGTCGCAATAAAGGGATGGCCGTCATGCTGCCCTGTCACAGCCCTGGAGACACAAGGTCTTTCATGAGGGGTAGCAAGGGACTCTACGGACGGAGCGGCTCAGTCAGTGGAAAGACGCCCAGCAAAACAGATGAGCTCTCATGTAAGTGTATCTCCATCTGAGGGGCATTCAGTTCAACAGCTTTAAAAATACATAAGCCCTTTTGATTTTACTTAATATTGTACATCTTTATATACTAAATTCATTTTAGGGTGATTTAAATAACAGTTTTTCCTTTACAGATATATACCCTGTTGTGTCAGTGTCTTTTTCAGGGCAATATAGCGACGTTACCAATCCATAGTAACTACATTAAATGTAGATGTCATTATGGCTGAGCCAGTACGTGCTTTAGGTTGCTGAGGTTGGCCACTGCAGTTCAGCACTCACACATCAGGGCACAGCAGCATCAGCAAATTTATCTGGATTACCTCAATGTCCTGAGTTGGCAATTCACAAACCATGTTTTTAACATCTTGCACATCCTGTGTTTTCTCCAGAGATATTAATGACACTCATTAATCAATACTAAAATTGTGTTATGTATAATTGCATAAGCATCCTATAGCTTTTATCTCTATACTGGTAAGGGCTGTATAGGAAGGTTGCCTATGGAGGAAATAAGTGTGTATGTGTGTCGTGCAGCTGAGGTGAGTGCTGTGCTGAAGCTGGATAACACAGTGGTTGGCCAGACATCCTGGAGGACTGTGGGAGAACAGGCCTGGGACCAGACCTTTACCGTGGAGCTGGAAAGGGTTAGTAGATACACACATCAACTAGTAGAGTGTCCTTTCAATAAAGTAAGACTGCTCTTTCCATGTGTCGGTCTGTATGTACCTGTGTCCCACTGTTGTGTGTCTGTGTATGTTTCAGACGCGAGAGATGGAGATCGCAGTTTACTGGAAGGATTACCGCTCGCTGTGCGCTTTGAAGTACCTGAAGCTGGAGGAGTTCCTGGACAACCAGAAACACAGAGTTCAGCTGGAGCTGGAGCCTCACGGCCTGCTGCTGGCTGAGGTACACGCCAAAACACACACACACACACACACACACACACACACACACACACACACACACACACACACACACACACACACACACACACGATGATGTCCCTGCATAGATGACACCCATCTATGAAAGTGCTATAAATACATACAAAGATATTCAAATGTGCACATATACACCTACCCACACACAATCACACACACACACACAGGCTGTCAGATGCACCTGTGCTCAAAAACACTGCTTTGATATAGCTTACTTGAAAGGTACAACCATCTAAGTGTGATACGTGGCTGCTGTGTAGTTCCCACGTTTCATGTTTGTGTGTGTGTGTGTTTCCAGGTGACCTTCTTCAACCCAGTAATTGACAGAGTTCCTCGTCTCCAGAGGCAGAAGAAAGTCTTTTCTAAACAGCAAGGTGAGGACTAGTCAGAACAGACAGAAGACAAAGACAAATAATCTGAATTGAGAAATAACAGGGTTTCCCATCTTATTTTTCTGCTCACCATTATTAGAAAAATTCATACAGTGAAGCATTTAGTGCAAATAAGGTTTTATCTTCTTGACCAGAAGCAAAGCACGCTGCTGTTTGTCCCTAAGTCCACTGTACTCTCATTTAGACCACAGCACCTTCTAGTGGTGTCTGACAATGTATCTTCATGATTATTTATGTAGCATTTGTCTAAACACAGTTATAAAGTCCCTCACTCAAACAAGAAAAATAACAGACATATTTAAAAGCAGAAACTAATCAGGTCGATGACTACTGACGCTTTCCAGCGATCATGAAATTTCGGGGGTATCATTTAATTTAGATAGAGTATTCCAGAGAGGGATGATGCATGAATATTGTAAATTCCCTTGTGAATATCGGGCAACAATTTTTACGCATAAAGTGACATTTTCACTATCTCATTGTAGTTTTTTTTTTTTTTTAATAAGCAATCCTGGCCCTTTTAGGACTTCTTTAACTTGGACATCTAGAATGACACTCAGTTGAGTGTATATTTGCCAAAGCTTAACAGTCCCCTTATAAAACCACATTTGAATTCACGAGATCCACATTTGATTTGGAGCTGCACCATCAGTCCCCTAAACATGACTGATTCTTTTGATCAAGATCCATGAATTAATTAATGAAAATGTCACGCAATGTTCAAGAAAGGGAAATTAATTCATGGATCTGCCCCATAATCCGGATCGGCATCAAAATTGTATTGATTCTTCCTTGGCCCTTATCCCATCATTCCACCAAGTGTCATAGGAATCTGTTCTGTTGTTTTTGTATAATCTCACTTACAAATGAACTTACAAACCAAACAACCAACAAATGGACAGGGCTGAAAGCATACCCTTCTTGGCAGAGGTAATAAACAATGAATAATATATTGATGGTATCTGTTGTGTGTGTGTGTGTGTGTGTGTGTGTGTGTGTGTGTGTGTGTGTGTGTGTGTGTGTGTGTGTGTGTGTGTGTGTGTGTGTGTGTGTGTGTGTGTGTGTGTGTGTGTCTTTTCAGGCAAGGCATTCCTTCGGGCTCGCCAAATGAATGTTGATATCGGGACATGGGTGAGGCTGCTTCGAAACGCCATTCCAACTGTCAACAACTCAGGAACCTACAGTCCCAACGCGCACAGTCTTAACTCCGGGTGAGATACACATGCACTTCGTGCCTAAGCCACACAGGTGTTGACGCACACACACACATTCATCATCTACATGTGACGTTTGATAGCTGTCAGCAAGACTTTGCTATCAAACAGCAACAGCCTTCCTTGAACCTTATTCCTTGTGTTTCCTGGCAGAGAATAAAGCATGTGATGCTTTGTCTGCCCCGTGTCTAACAACCCCTCTGTGTTCTGCTCTTGTCTGTTCATTTGTCCGTCTGCTTCGCTGTGTTGGCCTGTTTGTGCATGTGTGCGTGTGTCTGTGTGAAATTTTCAGGGAGATCTCTGTGGAGAAGTTGAGTCTGGACGACTCTCCAATAAGAGGCGATTACAAGAGAGACACGGACACACACACTCCGGTGAGACAGACAGAGACAGAGGACGCCCAGGAAATGGGGGAGGTGTGTTTGAGAGGTTGGGTCTACTGTAGTAAAGCCACTGTGGAACGGGACAAAGAAAATCCAACCCCTTTTAACTGTGATGAACATAATAATCCATAATTAAAAAAAATATAAATAAGGTTTTTATTAACAATTCAGTTTAAGATTGGACTTTATTTTAAAGTTAAACAAATGTGGTTTAGATTTCTGTTCGTACAAACATTTTAAAGAAGTTGTCATTATTACAAGTGAAAGGGACAAATATAGTTTTCTGGTGGGCCCCATGAGGAGTATACAGAAATAAAACTGTTGATAAATAAATAAATGTATTATTGGTTATATTTACATGTTAAATTATGTTAGTTAGCCCAAACTGAAAAGGGTCTTGATCATTACATACCTTTAGTTAATATGACAGCAGGTTGGTGGATGACAACATTAGATCTCCTCTGTGAGACGCATATATGACAGAACACTTCCGGTGTGATTGTCCTCAAGTTATGTTCTTGACCACAGTGTCTCCAGAAACTGCACTTGGGTCTAACCAGTCAGGTTTTAAATACGGAGCACGTGTGAATCAGTGAACGTTTGTCTGTCACATCCAAGCTGTTGTAAAACCATGTCTCTTGTTTTCCTTCTTGTGTCCTCTCATCTCTCCGTCCCTGTGTCTCTCTGCATCTTTTTTCGTTTGTTTCTTTCCTCGCATGTCTCCCACCAGGACCAGCTTCCAGTCATTGAGCCCTTCTCCCCCCCAGACCTCACCCCTGAGTGCCCTGTCCGAACCCCACCCGTTAGCAGGTACACACTCGCACACAGTCACAATGTGTTCATTTTTTTATATATATATATATAAAAATGATGGCTGAAATAGAATGCTGGTGTACTCAAACTCAGGTATGTTGACCACTGCAAGCCCCAATCCAAAGGTTCCGGCACTTAAAGTCAAGTACTATGCGCCAACCAGGGGCTTTTTTTTTCGGGGTACAAAGTTTTACCCGGAACAAGGAGTTCCTGCAAAGGATCCTTGTTCCGGGATAGTTCCAGTTGTCGAAACGCAGGTCTCATATTTTCTGTATATACTCTGTTTGTCTGTTCTTCACTTTTCAAGTTGCACATTTGGACTTTTTACAGCCGACGTTTTGACATGTCACTGTAAGAAAATAATCAAATAACATCAGTAATGGCTGACCTCCAGTTCCAGGATCCTGTGATTGGTCATATTTGCTCACTGTCATACTGTCAGGATACAGTTAAGACACTTAACAGATGAGGGAGCCATGAAGGTTCCTAATTTACACCTCTACTTTTTATGCTATGACCAGTTCAATCTATTTTCCTGAGACTGTTATATTTAAATACTTTGTGCACAGAATACTCGACCCAATGTCTCACATTACAATTGATGCTGGCATGTATTATGAGCAGTCGATATGTGTCTAGTCTTTGCTTTTTTGTATTTTATCAGCCACTGTAAAATAATCATGTTGACTGTGTGTGTCCATCTCTCCAGTAAGCAGAGAAAAGGTCCTCTGTCCCTGCAGGACTTCAGGCTGATCGCTGTGTTGGGCAGGGGACACTTTGGGAAGGTACACTTTTTTAGTAAAGCTTTGTTTTCTTTATCAATGAGACTTTGTAACTTGGAATCAAAAAGACAGGTCAGCATTAAGACAAAGAAGAAAGCTGCTCAATGTGGTAACAAATGTATTCACCTAATGCCACGAAAAGCTTTGGACTGAAAGGGGCATAATAATTATCTCATTACCAGAAAACTCATACACATAAGAAAGTGTAAAAAAAAAAATAGCCTTTTTGCGATCTTCATCCCATAAAGTTCCTGTATTGATTAACACATTAAGCATATTTTCCACCCACCCTGCATTTAATGGCTTCCTTCCTTTTTTGTGAAAAACTTTGTGCAAACTGTCATGGCTGCAAGAGCCTGAAAAACTGATAGAAATTCATCTTTTCATACAGATCAATCATATTGGGTTCGAAAACTGTTATAAACAGAAAAAAGGTTGTGGTTTTAATGCATCTAAATCAGACTTCTTTGAAAAGTATTGGTAGGTTTTTAATGATTTCAGTTTCTCCTCGTCACTAAACCAAAAATCTTGTACATCTACACGTCGTCAGTTTCACCTTTACAGGTTTTGTACATTTTTTAAAGAGAAAAACTAAGTCCCTTTTTGCTGCTCGTGTCTGTCTATCTCTAGGTGTTGTTGTCAGAGTACAAGAAAACCGGCACAATGTTTGCCATCAAAGCCCTGAAGAAGGGAGATATCGTATCCCGGGATGAGGTGGAGAGGTGCGTGTTTGTCTTCCTGTGTTTGTGTGTGTTTGGTTCCTGTTTTTCATCCTGAATCCTCACTGCATTTCTCCTCATCTGTATTTCAATGTATTAATCTGTGTTGCCGTGTCTTGTATCACCATGATAACAGTTCATCTGTGGGCTGAGTGTGGGTGTGTCATCGACCACAGTAAATACCATCTAATTATATGTAAATATCCTTTTTGTCTCTCTCCCCAGTCTGATGTGCGAGAAGCGCATCTTTGAGACCGTGAACATGTCGCACCATCCCTTCCTGGTCAACCTGTTTGCCTGCTTCCAGACATCAGAACACGTGTGTTTTGTCATGGAGTACACAGCAGGAGGCGACCTGATGATGCACATCCACACAGACGTCTTCACAGAGCCAAGAGCTGTGTACGTAACTGACTTTAAAATATATTAACAGGAAAAGTTGTGAAAAACATCCAGAGCAAATGACTCAGACATTTAAAAGTATTGTTTTTGACTGCAGTGCATTAAACTGTAAATCTTTGAGTCTCATTTTCTTTTCAGTAAACATGTGTTAACCATAGTAGCAATAGTTTTTAAGTAGTGTGTCATCTTTTGTTCTACATCCACACAAGCAGTGCCCCTCAGCTCAAACACCAGTGCCCTTTTCAAAGCAGTAACAGTTCAGTGCAGCAGCTGGCAAGCAGCTGGTTGGCAGCCTTCAGACAGTAGTTTTGGTTGTGGCCTGAAAGCAAAGTTAGTGTTGTTTTGTTAGTGCAGCTGTTTAATAGTGTTTCTTTGCTTTGACCTCAGGTTTTATTCTGCCTGCGTGGTTCTTGGACTGCAGTTCCTTCATGACCATAAGATTGTGTACAGGTGAGTGGAACCAAAACATACCTCGCTGACCACTCAACAGCTGAGGTGCAAAAATACTTTCACGTCTTCTATGTCCCGGAGCAAAATTCTGACTACAAGAAGAAAACACCTACCTACTCAAATGTTAATAATAAACTTTATTTATATAACACTTTCTTAACAAAGTTACTAAGGGATTAAAAAATTGAAATTAAAAGAGCAACAATCTAAAAAAGAAAAAGGATAATCTGTTCATAGAATGGAAAGGAATAAAATGAAGTTACACACAAATATAACACAACGTATGTCAAATATTCATAAAAGCTTTGTGATGAAATGTTTTAAAAGATACCAAAGATGTTGCCTGTCTGATCTCAATAAGTAAACAGTTCCACAGTTTCAGGGACTAAAAAAGCAAAAGGCCCAGTCAGCGTTAGTAACCAACTGTGATCTGGCAATAACCAGCAGAGCTTCATCCACAGATCTAAATTTATACCCATGCACCGAGGGGGCTAAAAAGTCCTTCACTTAAACAAATATTAAATTGTGACAGTAAAGAAGCTTGAACACCTTCACCAAACTCAAATAATCTTCCAAATAACTTCTTAAACTCTGTACTTCAATTGTCCCTTTGACTTCATATCTGAATCAGTGTCTGATTCTTTTTTCCCATCAAGTAATTAGAGTTATTACATTTTTTCATATCTTCTTTGTGTACTCCGTGCTGTGCTTAGTGTGATACTGTAACCAGACACTGATCCTCACCCACGTCTTTTCACTTCCCTTCTCTTCCAGAGACCTCAAGCTTGACAACCTGCTGCTCGACACAGATGGTTATGTGAAGATCGCTGACTTTGGACTGTGTAAAGAAGGTGGATATTGATGTCACTGACAGATGGACTGTCTGAGTTCAGTTTGCCTTAAAGGGTTCAGCCACAATTTCACCTTTCTGCCTCTGTGTGTAGGAATGGGTTACGGTGACCGGACCAGCACCTTCTGTGGGACCCCTGAGTTTTTGGCCCCTGAGGTCCTGACGGATACATCCTACACCCGAGCAGTGGACTGGTGGGGACTGGGGGTCCTCATCTATGAGATGTTGGTGGGAGAGGTGAGAACTAATTCACGTTCACATACATAAAGCTTTTACAGTGTCCATGGGCTAATCGCTAACTAAATGTTCATGTGAACACACTTTACAAAGTTGTGAGGTTGATATCACAGGGATTTTGAGTTAGAGACTGCAGCTGAGACTGTGAAGATAAGAAAAAAGTTTTGTTGACAAGAATTAGGTCAAATATCTTCAGCGTTGTGAATTCACTGTTGGCCTGAGCAAATAGTTGTTGTCAAACCTTTTATACATTTATAAGTTTGAATATGGTATTTAATTTTCATTATCAAATTATATTTGATCTTAAAATGGGGAAATAAAAGATTTTTTTTAAATCTAAATGCTTTAGTTCTCTTCCCACATACATGTGCAAGGAGGAATGGAAGTATACAGTATGTCTAAGATATGACAAGTCTCTCTATACATCACATGTGATGTCCACTGTGGTTAAGACTGATTTGTGGATTTAAAATTTGTAATGTAGATTTTATTGAGTTAAGTGTACTTTGTGTATCCTTTTGTGTGTGTGTGTAGTCTCCGTTCCCAGGAGACGATGAGGAGGAGGTGTTTGACAGCATTGTGAATGATGAAGTACGCTACCCACGCTTCCTCTCCACTGAGGCCATCGGCATCATGAGAAGGGTGAGAATACACACAACACAGTCACAACAAAAACTTAATCACACGTTTGAAGTTGACAAACTGGAAAAAAGTCAATAATCTCATATTCCTGTGTGTGTGTTGTCACGAGCAGCTATTAAGGAGGAACCCAGAGAGAAGACTGGGCTCTGGTGAGAAGGATGCAGAGGAGGTGAAGAAGCAGCCATTTTTCAGAGTAAGTCCACGCATGCTGTCTTTTTTTTATATGGATGAGAAGAAGCACTAAGCATTTAAACTGTGCTAACCCAGTGCAAGGGTTTATCCACAGAGGAGCATGGCAGGGTTGAAGAGAGTGGTTACCTAGATGTGGTGCAGGTGCTCTGGTTTAGAATCTACGACCAAAGAGCAAAACTAGAACAGGACTCAGAGAGCACAAACCTCCACCAAGGTTTCATCAGTCCCACATGAAACCACATTTAAATTCTCTAGTGCCAGATTTGGGTCTGCACCAAATGCGCACATTTTTTTTTTAATCAAGATCTATGAATTATTTTCTACAACCAAAATGTTCAAAAAGTCTTATCTCACAATGTTAAAGTTTTTTTTTTTAATACCTCAAACCACCGCCTGATCTGGATCTGCACTAAAATTTGATGGATTCTTACCGTACCACATCAGGTTTCGTGGTAATCCGTTCTGTAGTTTTTGTGTAATCCTGCCAACTAACAGACATAGCCAGAGGTAAAAATTGCAGAGATCTTAATGTATAGACCTGTTCACAGGTGAAGCAGCAGCAGGAAATTATCAGTTTGTAGGGACAGTAACAGATCTTATCATTTGTGAAGAAGGCAGGAGGTTGGCAAAGTCATTCATAAATAGCAAGGTTGGTGGAACAGTCACTGACTCCACTCGTGCACATGTCAGTTCTGAGAGTAGAGACCTTAAAGAGTTAGCAGCTTCAGTTGTTTTTTTGGCTCTTGAAAGCAAATGTATGAAGAAGTAAGAAAGATCAGTACATTTTTTTCATCTCTCAAGCATTTTTCATCTCTTTTTCTCTATCTCCATTCAGAATGTGGACTGGGAGGCGTTGCTGCAAAGAAAGCTGCCCCCTCCCTTCGTCCCCTCCATCCGCAGCAAAACAGACGTCAGTAACTTCGATGAGGAGTTCACCACCGAACTTCCCACCCTCACGCCTCCCCGGGAGCCCCGCGTGCTCTCCAGCAAAGACCAGGACAGCTTCCGGGACTTTGACTACGTCTCAGACCTCTGCTAGTGGACCTGTCGCCTCGCACACCTTGAGGAATGTTGGAGCTTCATGACGGCTTCCGTCAGAGCGGACTGACAGTCCAGTCTGACTGTCCACTGACTGTTTGTCTGCCATTAATTACACTGTGAATGAATGTGGAGAGACAGAAAGAAGTCAGTCTGTTTTTTTGTGAAGGTTTTAAAGATTGAGAACGGAGGAAGTAAAGGTTGGGACAGATAGCTGATGGGGTTAAATGTTCTCTCATGAATGAAGGATGAACAAAGAGCCCCTCTACAATCATTGTACAACACACCAGTGACTTGTGTATCTTACAAACATTATTTTTGAAACATGCCTCCTCCCATCCTCTTATGTGTCAGTGTCGTCACCTGTGCAGCTGTTAGGGGACGAGCTCTTTTTACTGTTGACTGTTTGGAGGTTACTCAGTGGCCTCTTATACCGATGCCTTACATTTGTACTTGTGTTTTATCCACGGAAAAGCATTTTGTTTTAATTTTGTGGCGGAGCGGTGGCGACGTGCTGCAGAAATACTCTGATCCTTTTATTATAAAAGAAAATTTGCTCGTCAGAGCGGAATCAGAGATGTTCAGAGTAAATATATGCTCGGAGCTTTTCCAGCAGTCGTATCATGACGACCTTCATCCCTGCAGACTCGTGCTCTGCGTATTTTGAGTGAACTATAGGGTAAAAAAACCACTGTCTGATGGTGGACTTTTCATGCGTCATATTTGATGACAGTCAATGCATTGTTCAATACCCTGCACTTACTTAATGTGTGCTATTTTTGGGGGATGTTTGGGTATTACACACATTTGATATAAACGTGTAGCAAACACACACACACAACCATTGGCGTTGGAGCTATGTTGCAAACATTATTACATTTTTTTATTGAAAAGAAATAACTGAACACTAAGACTTGAAAAAGTAAGAGCTTGTCCTTCATGGGTTTGAGACACATTCATCCTGTTTTCTAGATGTTACCGACTTTTGTTAACATGAAGGAAGGAAGACTTAAAACTCATCAAACACTGGCTGTAGCATTTGTTTTAATGACTGTTTTTAAGAAATCTAGCCAACCACAGGTTAAAATCTGCCTGCTGCAGGGTTTGGTTTTCATCAGAGCGATAAAATTCTTTCTTCTAACTGAAACTTACTTATATCTTAGTACTGTTTTTGAAAAATCTTGGTGGCACCACAAGCAAAACAAACCTCACCAGCCACTTTTCCACAGTAGAATGAATTGGAGCGTTTGCTGTAGTGCACTCAGCCTTAGATCGGAGCAAACGAGTTCCCTTAGCAATACATTTCTACATGAAAACTATCATCTGCGGGAAGTGTTGGAAACATGAGCCAGTGGTATAAATGTCGGACACTTAAATATTCCTGAGTACAGGAGACATTTGATGTGAAGCTGGTATGATGGTGTCGATTTTACCTTCTCTTGTGTAAGACAATACAAAACCAATTGAGAGCATGAGATGACTCATTTTATAAAGAAAATCTGGAGAGAAGCTGTTTGATGTTCATGGGAGATCTTCATTCACGTACAGATACTGGAGAGTGAAGACCAGAATCCTGCAATAACACGTCGGATACATTTCAGTAAAACAAAAACACTACTCAATGTCTATTTGTGTGTACTGTGTATTTGTGATGGTTGCGAGTGCAGAAATACATTTTAAATCAATGTGTTGGGATCTGAACTGGTCACTGACTTGTATTTGAATTGAACAATAACTCGATATAATTGATCAACTTTAAAGCAACACTCTTTCACTTTGTACCAAGCAACAGCGCCCCCTGCTGCCTCACATGCTGATTAATTATGTTTGGCTCCTTGTCCAAGCTATGACGTGGTTTTCATGTAGCGAAACAACCAAAAGCCTATCAATCTTTTGACTTTCTAGTCCCACTCACTGAACTGAAACACAGCTGAACAGTGGATATTACCCATGATCCTCAGCTTCATGAACCAGAAAAGCTGCCACTGTAACAAATACACCAAACTCTTTTGAGAATTGTTGATATTTTAAAAGTATCCTGGCTGAATATTGGAGATAAACACTGTTTTTTAATGACCTCTTGGTATTTTTAACTTATCTACAGTTCAGCCTTACTCTTGAACTTGCAGGTTGTGCTTCTGACAATTGAAGCTGTGGCTATCTGTCAGTTACTTCTCACAGGAGATCGGACCCACTCAACAAAGATACATAGAGCAAGAAGGCTCCATTCTCCCGATTCCAAGTCAGTTAAAGAGTTGCACAGTTTCGTTCTAAGTGGAAACATGGTGTGATAATATTACCATTCCTTATCTCTATACAAAATTGGATTTATGATCAAATAATTTTTCAGTTGAATATGTTTCAGTTTGAATATTACTCTCAAACAACTAATTGATAAGTGGATCAAAGTCCTAATCAAAACTTGCCAAACATTGTTTATCAAATAGTTATTAAAACTCTTGCTGTTTAACTATCTATTTATTGACTAGTCAAGTGACCGCCTAAAAGTCTCAGCTCTGTGATAATGAAAAAGTTTCCAATACTACGTTAATGCCACATGCAGAGATACATACTCTACTGAATGTCCCACTTACAACACACTGACCAAGAGGTCACCTGTAGTCAAAAAGAGTCCTCACATTTCAGAAGCTGGAACCAAAAAAAGACAATTTATTTGACTATCAAAAAATCGGATTAATTTGTTGATCAACTAATCAATTTGTGATGAGATGTCATTCATTTGATATTTTTCCTCACTTCCACGACCCAGCAGCTGTTTGAGGTTTGGCTCTCAGATCTCAGCAGGGGACATGAGAGCACCTGGGGCTGGAGATTATGTACATAACCGTTTTTTTAAATTCAATTTATGAATAGATACTTGATTTAACAAACACCAAACATTATCATATCAAATATCAAATATAACATGACTATTATCATATATAACATACAATTATTATCATAACACATGACTTTTGTCATATATAACACACAACCATTATCATATATTATACAGGACTATAATGTATAACACGACAATTATAAAGTATAACACCTGACTATTATCATATAAGACATGTCTATTATAATATATAACACGGCTATTATCATATACAACACAGGACTATTGCGTATAACACATGACAATTATCATATACAGTATTACACATGACTTATCATATGTAACATGACTTAAATATATCATGACTATAATTATATAGAATATACATATCTATTATCATATATAACACAGGACTATTATCATATGTAGCACAACATGACTTATCATATAATACACATCTATTATCATATAATACAAGACTATTATCATATATAACAACTATTATCAAATATAATAAACATATCTATTATCATATGTAACACAACATGACTAACATCATATACAACACACATGTATATTATGATATATAAGACGCGACTATAAGCTGTTATTGACTGTATAGGAATGACTGTGTAATATGGAGTAATAAAGGTGCGTGAGGACAGAGGTGTGACAATACTGCAGTGCGTGTGCGCGTGTGCGTGTGTGTGCGTGCCCTGCCTGCCACAGGGAGAGAGAGGGGGAGTAGAGAGAGAGAGAGAGAGAGAGGGGGGAGTAGAGACTCTGCTGGGAACTACATGGTGCTCAATTTTTCAAGATGTCGTCGCTGGAGCAGAGGCTGTCGCGAATCGAGGAGAAGCTCAAGCTGGAGAATGAAGAAGCTCGCCGGAGGATCGACCTGAACATCGACATGAGCCCGCAGCGGTCACGTCCCAGGCCCAGTGAGTGTCCACCGGGGCGGACCGGGGAGTCGGTAACGGCCAGAATAGCCGGGGAAAGATCGCAGAGGCGGAGGGAGGGAGGGAGGGAGGGGAGGGAGTGCGGGGTGCTCCTAGCTACTACCTGCTAACAGGCTAGCTACATAAACAAACACCGACTGGGTCGCTACATTTCTTTGGGGGGTTAAATCCCGTAATTAACCAGAGGGACGTTTCGCGCAGAGGTGCAAACAAAAACGAAAACCCCCGGCGAGCTGTCATGAAATATGTTGCTGCCAGTCACGTCCCGAAATCTGTTTTGATTCAGGGCTGTCAAACATGCTAGGCTAACGGGCTAGCACCCTGAGTGATAGTCGGTGGCAGGCCCAGCGTCAGTCTGAACATTGCATGGTGTCCCTACACTGTGGATGTGGACAGGACAGAGGTGCCATTCCGCCCAAGCGTCTCCACAGTGTCCTACAAGTATTACGTGGTGTGTCTGTTCATGGCTGTTGGCGGCAGTCCGGTTTTTTTCCTGCCGGTTCTGACCCTTAACGAACAAGACGCTAATTTGTGGCAGCAGCTACCGCATCTAACGTTTAGCTAACGTCAAACATCAGCGTCGGCTGGTGCGACGTTGTAAACACGGTTTCCAGCGAACACGACTCTCTGAATAAAGCCCCTCGCAGCTCTCATGGGATTCAGTGTTAAAGGAAGTGGTGAAGCGGTAACGCTGGAACCGTGTGAGAGGAGAGAACTCAGAGGTACAGTTCAGCAGGGAAGCCTCTCAGGGACATGCAGACAAACACTGTTGATGGAGACACACACATCTTTACTGTTATTAGCAGCCTGTGATATTGTATCTGCACAATAATGTCACTGATGAACACCGATCATTCTTTCCCACAGATCATCTCTCTCATCCATGTGAGGTTTGAGAGACATTTCCCTCGAACATGCTTCGTTCTCCTCCCCTCATGGTCTTTTTAAATGTACTGTATTGAGAGGTCACATTAGCTGCGTGTGAGAATGAAAGTGTGGATGAGTGAAATGTAAGGTTGGCGTTATTCTCTCTCTCTCCCTCTTATTGCCAACAGAAGCCAAGAATAGACTCAACGGATGAACTGATGGACCAAAAACGAAACATTCGCTGCCTTCATTCGCTCACAGCCGAATGCTGACTCAATATTTAGTGCAGCACATATCCCTCCCCTCAATTCACCCTGCAGATTACTGCTCCACTAAGTCCAATGTAATTAATAACATTATAAATCTGGGAAAAATAGAGACATCCCTGTTACAAACACACCAGTGCGCCACACTGCTGCACTGGGTGAATCTGTGCTTTCATTAGACCTGGATAAGATAAAAACATTTGTCAGTTGATATCGGTAATTGTCACGATAAATGTAACATTATTCATTCTTTTAAGTTTCAAAGACTGACTTTTGCTCCTGAGTGAAGGTCGTGGTTTTAATCTCTTTGTCAGCAGAAAATGACAAACTCTTGATAAGCAGCAAAAGATTCCAAAAAATCTGATGATTACATGAGTTATTTGATAATCTCTGCATGAATATGCAGAATCTGTAGGCGAGGGAGGATCAAGATTTTGTGGGAGGAAGCTTTCTCTGTTTCTAGTTTGACCAATCACATTTGAGCAGACTTTGGTTTCCGGCAGGTAAACAGCCCATGTGGAGATCAAAAGAGGCAGAACACATTGACCGAAATGCATCGAATATCAGCTTTTGAATTTATCTTCATTCATATGCAGACAGCTGTTAATAGAGATTTGCCAAAATGTTGTCTGGACATAAAATATCTAGGGAAAACATATACACCATCCTACTGCCATAAATACCCACCAGAGCAACAAATGCAATTGACAATAGCCCCCAAGAAATCTTCACTCGTGTTTGAGTAAAAACCACAGTCTCTAGTGGTCTACAGGACAAACGATATGTTTCTTACCTGTTTTTAAAGATTAATGACTTCAGTAGGAACCAGTGAGCTTGGGGCCGAGTGCCACAGGCAGGGTAGGAAGGCTGGAAGGTACTGAGACACCTACTAAAGCATTGATTTTGGTCTTCCCATAGGATTTGCAAACAATAAGAGAAAAAGAGAGTAACGCCAGTATTATACTTTATTCACTGCTCAAATTTGTGTGATTTATAGAAGTCTGAAAGCTTGTGTGTTGTTGTTTTTTTTGCAATGATGGTGGAGTGTGTGCACACGTGTGATCGTCTCTGTAGTACAGTGCAGTAATGTGCGTGTGTGTGTATATTTTCTTTCTTCTGTCTAGTCATCGTGATCCAGCTCAGTCCTGCTCCAGCCCCTTCCCAGCGTGCAGGTATCATTCAATCCATCGCTCTCTCTGCCACTGCACTTCTCTCCCCCACCACAACCAACTCTCCCCGACCACCTGTGTCCCCTGTTTCACCTCTGATACCCTCCTCCCTCAGTCTTTTTACTTATACCACCCATAACCCTCAGCGTTTGTCACTGAATATATCAAAAACACAGGCAGCTCTTTACATTCTCACCAATTTAGTTACATTTGTTTTGCTCCAAATTGCCGGAAAGACTCTCACTAGAACTTCTTCACTGATTGTAATTATGCTTGTCAGGGTCCCCACGCATCCTGGAAAACCTGGAATTATAGGGAGTTCTTTCCCAGTCTTGGAAACAAGTTTGAAATTGATTAAAATGACCAAATATCCTGGAAAAAGTTGTATTGTACTTTAGTTCCATATGTAAATGGTCCTATGTAAACGTCTCTGCGAATAAGATATTGTTTGGCCACACTTCAGTTACAAGTCTTTCAAGTAACAAAAACATGTTTACAACCAACGTAAGGAGATCACACGACCTTATTGTAGAGTTATGTGATGGATGTAGACATCGCCTGCAGTTGAGACACTTCCTGCCTCAATTACATGAACCCTGCATTGTTGAAAAAGTAAAAAATCTAAATAGGGTTGAATGTGTTAATACTAGACCTACCGTTAAACTATATGACCGTTTATGACCAACCGCTGTCCAGAAGTGTCAGGAAAAACTTGTGGAAAATATGTTATATCTTTAAAAGAGTGGGAATCCTGCTTGATTTTTAACATTATTATGAGAATTTCTAACATTCGGTGCATCATTTTAAGTCTTAGAAAGAGAAACTAAGTGTCAAAATAATTATTTGTCCTTTTACTTTTACTGCTCAGGGGCACAAGTTTAATCCATGTTTGTGAATCAGGTCCAGTCCATGACCAGATGCTAATATTTTAGCCGCGCAGTTATTCACACCTCCTCCCAAATCACATCCTCTCTCCATCTTTCCATCCCTACTCCCCCTCCCTCTGTCTCTCTCTCTCAATCTCTCTCTCTGGCTGTGTGTGTCTTTGCCAGTGGCAGGGCAGTGTTGGTGTGTGTTGATCTTCACAGTGTATATGTGCGTGTGTTGACATGTGTCAGATCATTAACCTTTGTATTGCTGGAGGCAGAGAATCACGGTGCATGTGGCTTTTCTGCACGGCACAATGTTATGGGTTGTGTTTTTGTTTGAAACAGTCTCTAATCCAGCTTCTCCACTGGTCTGTCTGCAGGAGTGCTGTGAACACTCGGGCTTCTCTCTCTGTTTTCTCTGTGTGGCGCCTGAAGATTTGACTTCCTGTCCGAGTCTGACCGTCTGACTGACTGTCTGACTTCCAGCTTAGTCTTTGCTATGTAGTCTTGGCTGGATTTCTCCTCTCCTTTCCTCTCTCACATCTGACTGTTTGATATTATTTGTCTGTTATTCATCTTCTGGCATCCCCTCGCTGCTCCTTCCTCTACCAGCGTCACTCAGCAAGCAGGAGGTGGTGCGGCAGTGCCTGTGAATATCTTGTGTGTTTATGTGTCTCCCCGTCTTCTCGCTGTCTGCCCGTCTATCCTCTCATCCGTCCATCTGGAGCCAGCCGAACTGTGGAGATATGATCTGTGCCAACGACTGCCTGAGTCTTCCTTCCTCTCTCCACTAACCCCTTGTCCCCTTCACTAACCGATTCTCCATTTACAGGCTGGTCCATCCACAGGTGACTCATGGATCCAAACAGTCTCAGTGGAGCTGCCAGCCTGGAACCACAAAAACAATCAGAAGTCTGATAATAGCAACACTTATGTGGTCCTTGAAACGTTTTTCAAACTGGTTTTGAGCATTTTTAAAAGTTGCTGATGTGACACTGATGATTAGTATGGAGTTAAACTCTTAAGTAATCAGGGATCTGAAGCTTAATTGACGCAGTGTCAGTAATTGATCATCATAGCTGCTAACCCTCTGTGTGAGAAGTTGATTTAAAATGAGCCAGTGCCTAAACACACACGCCTGATGTTTCAAGGTCAACACATGTCCTCTGATGCTCATGATTTACACCTACGTTTAAAGAGGCCAGAAGCATATGACTTCTGTTGGCATTTTCAGTGCCAGTCTTTTGTGAGCCGTCGATTTGCCATACAGTGTCTTAAAGTCCTATGTGTCTTGGTAAGGCCGTGTGGCTTTCTTTGACAGCAGATTACAGTTTATTATAATTTCAGTTTCATTTTCTTTGATCGTTTTGATTTAAGTTTTGATTGTCTATGAAAAGATGTGGTGCAACAAAGGCAAGCCAAGACACTGAGGTTAGCCAAGTGTATTTTGAAGGGAAGCTGAGCAGTACAATTATTTGCCAAACCGTCCATAGTAAAAATTACACTTCTTGGTTCAACTCCGATCCACTGTAGTCTCATAGTTGTGCCCATTTACAGTTTTCTTTTACAACGAGTTATGACATCATTATGTGTAACCTCACAAACTATTAACTAAAAATTAAACCATATTTTTACTAAAAATAACCTGTGGACACCCACATCCCCCCCAAGCTGTGTGCTAACCCTGTGCCGTCTCTCTGACTGCAAATGGTGTTGCTTTTTGAGATAACCGTCCTGTTTTCTTAGCGGTGGGTTGGGACATCAGGGGAAATAAAACAATGCTGTAACCTTGAGGGCAGAGAAAACCAACAAGTTAATATGCTGCTAAAATACTGTGCAGGGCCTAGACAGCAGTGTTGCAGTGAAAGAATTCCCTGACCTTGCCAAGGCCAGTTTTTCTCTTGTCTCATGGGAAATAATTTTGAGTGAGTTCTACACAGGATGTCGTGGATCACGTTCATTTCTCTTCAGACTTTTACTGTGAGAAACAATTGAAGTGGAACTGATGCACAAAAAGTTAAAGCAGATAGTTCACAAATAATAATACATTGTCACTACCTCTGTCTGTTTGCATACAATCACTAAAATAAGATAGTCAGTAAATGCATGAATGAACAAAGCCATCTTATACCCTCTGGCATGCTGGCCTCTGGTGTAGAACACACCACTCTGCCCTCTGCTCTCCTGTCTCTCTCTAATGTTTCGTGTCTCCCCCCCGCCCCCCCTACCCAGCGCTCCAGCTGCCACTGGCCAACGACGGAGGCAGCCGGTCATCGTCTTCAGAGAGCTCGCCTCAGCACCACCCCTACCCCAGCCGCCCGCGACACATGCTCACCCTGCCCACACCCCCGTACGGCCTACAGAAGAGTCTAGAGAAGTATGTCGAAATGCTGATGTCCATGTCAGAAATAAGTAATGAGAAACTGCATTCACTGTAATGCTGGAACAGCCACAAGGATTTTGTTGTTGGAAAAAAGTGTAGAATCATAGAATTGAATGACTTACTGCTTTTGTAAGAGGGTGGTAACATTTTTGATTCAAATTTTTTTGGGAATAAATAAAAACCTTTCTGGGATCGTTAGCTAAATAATAAGTAAAATTAAGGGATTTGTGGTCATAAACGTTTTTTAAGTACAGTGGAGAAGAATGTTTTTTAACATGGAGACAAAACAATTTAACTGTTTTCAGATGTGAATTCCAGGAAATAGTGTCCGAACATTTGCCTTTCACATATGTGTTGCGCGCAGCAGGAGATCGATCAGGAACATTCAAGAGAGGGGGCGTCTTGTTAGAGAATGCAGGAGGCCTGACATGACGTATAAATTATGCTGTGGAAATTGCAGTGTTTTTGTTTATAGCTCATCGGCTCCCGCCTCCAGTTTGAGTCCATCGTGTGATAAGTCATTGATACGCCCACTCGCTCGATGGGAATTTTCTAGACATTTTCCTCCCGCATTCTCTCATGGACTCACTCTGACCTTTTACTGGCTGGAAAAGTTCCTGATTATGGCCAAAACAACTGACTACGTTCTTACATACAGATATTTTCAGGAAAATGTACAGACTTATGTGCTTGTCTGAAAGCAGCTCTGTTTTGAGGACTGAGCAGGATGAGGGATCATTTAAACTAGAGCAGGTTATTTTACACCTAATGGATCCACATGGAGAGAGTAGGGTTGAAGAGATGCACAGAAACCCACAGCATCCATTTGTGAGTCAGAATTATCTCATCTCGCTGTGGGTGTTTCACACTAAACCATACCTCATAATGCATTCGAGTCACGTGACATTGTGTCTTCTTGTGTCCTAACAGTGCAGAGATTAATCAGAAACTGCAGGAGATCATGAAACAGACTGGTTATCTGAAGATTGACGGTCAGGTGAGTTGTGCACACAGACACGTTAAGTTTTTCAGGTCTGGAATTTCGAATCCTCTGCACCTAAAAACCTGGATGTTAGTTCATACGTTTGTTGATATTCTTTATTTTCCTCATTGTGAACAAATCCAATGAAAAGACAAAAATATTCAAAACAAATAAATACTTATCATACTAAGAATTGTCTGTTAAGGCAAATCCTGAAAACACTTGATCCTGTGTCACAGAAAATTTAATTATGTTCCAACGAAAACCCCACCTCCTTGGCGGAGGTACTTACGAGATAGATAAGATATAAATGAGAAATTAAAACAATACTGGCTTTGGTGTTATCTTGAGACTGGGGACAAACATTAACACTTAACAGGTTTGTTAGGACATGACACATTCACACATTTCTTGTCAGCTGCTGATGTTTCTGACTTATGTTTGTGTAGTGAGCTCAGAGACCATTGTTTAAATAGGCCAAGGTTAAAACACTGTCAGAGCAAACATCCAAACCCCAAGTGTCCTTGAGGGTTTCTCAAACAGAAAAACAACAGCCTCCTCCTTGCATTTTTTCCCTCTTTGAACGAGATATAATCAAGGAGATTGACTGCAATGGCCTCATTTAGTAGTTTAGTTTTTGTCTCTTTCAGCCTTCAGGTTCAGTAACCTAGTCAAGGCCAGTCGGGGTTTGGAGATTGAGAAAAGTATGTGACTCATCGCTGCACTCCAGATAGTTTTCACTTCCTCTCATTAGCTGAGGGGGTGCTACATAATGTTGTCAGCGAGATGTCACTCACAGTATCTGAATCACCGATGATTTGTTGTTAGTAAAGCATGGAAAATGATGCATCTTCCCACTTAGTGCTGGTATTCTGAGTCATGGCCCGTGGGGCAGCATCTTAATTACACATCAAAACATGTTTTACTGAGTTACCCAGAGGGTTTTATCGTTGCCTTATGATGCAGAAAGTCAGAATTGGTCTCTGCACAATTTTCAGCTTGAAGTGTTTTGCAAAGAAACACCAAGCAGTTGACTGTGACCCTGCTCAGACCTGGTGTTAACATCTGTCCTGAGTAATCCTATCACAAGTGGTCAGCTTTGAGTGCATCCAGACCTGTTCAGGTCTGGATGCACTCAAATGTGTCCTCATTGCATCCTGAGATCAGATCACTGGTACAACATTGGGAGGTGGTGTGGGACACATGTCGCCAAGTTCTTTTTGGGTCCTGGGCCACATATGAATAACCACCTACTCAGCTGGCATCATCTGACCCCCTGCAGTTTCACAATGGAAAAAATCAAACATTCATCACAAGTAGTCACAGGAGACACATCCAGGATGCATTTTAATGGCAGGTGGGAACATACATACTTAACGCTGTCCACTTGTGATCGGATTTCTCAGGAAGGATATTAATACCAGATCAGAATGGCCAAAAAATATTTTGAGCAGGATCTATAATCATGTTTTGTTGTGTTTGTGCATCCACAGCGGTATCCAGCCGAGGTGACAGACCTGATTAGTGAGGGGGAGATCGGCAGTGGGACCTGCGGACAGGTTTTCAAAGTACGATTCAAGAAGACGGGCCATGTCATCGCTGTCAAAGTAAGACCCACCTGCTCTTGCCTGTTTTCATTGTTAACAAACCAGCGTACAGTGTGCACAGGATCTAGCTTCAAAAGCTGATGATGGCTCCTTAGTTGGTAATTATGTCAGATGTATTATTTCAAGTGATGACAGAGGAAGTTAGATGGAACAAACCGTTGGCATGTTCAAGAACAGCTGCTGAGCATCAGTCACCACAACAAAATCAGCTGCAAACCTATATTTTCGCTTGTTTTACACCTAACAAAGATATTGGCAAAACAACTCTGAACAACATAATAGATGGTGCTGCTGAAGAACAGATGCTCTGTTGTTCTCCAGCACTCCCACTTTTTATATTTTGTCTTGATTGGATTCTGCTAATGTAACACAGAGCCGGTGTGGCTGAAAAGAATCAGACAGAAATCTACAGGCTGGTTGTCACAAATACACATTAAGATGTTGCTGATATGAGTCAAGCTCTTTACTGTGGAATTAATTCTCTGCACTCCAGGGAAATGTTTTCATTTTAAGTTGATTGTTTTTTGTTAAATGAATTCCCATTAGCTTCAGTCATCCTGGGATCATGAATACACACAAATGGGAAACAGTTAAAGATGAAAATTATAACCTGAGGAATATGAGATACATCACCAATTAAATGATTGGTAACACAGTTAGTTTAAAACATGTATTGAATTTGTTCGTAACCCAGAGAGAGATAGGACACGACCTGAGGAATGATGACAATATTACATAAAAAGTATATCACCTACAGTAATATAATTGAGATGGGTTGTTAACAGGTTCTGATCAGAACAGTGTTTTTCAGATAAATTTCAGAAAATTTCAGAGAATAGTTTTAGAGTACTACAGTGAGCTTTGTTTTGAAGAGATAGCCCAAAATGTCCCTACAGGGACCTTCAGTCAGTGTGATCCAAACACGGTAGGAGCGCGATGCTCATCCTGTCGTAGTCACACGCTCTCATTTTCTGTTGTGCTTTAATTGTGACTGGTTTACAAACACAGCAGCACTAATAACCCCACATAACAACCCTCCTATTTAAGAGTTGACTTAATTGTAGCCGTCCAAGCCATTTAACAATTTAGCAGTCAGTTCACTGCTGGGGTCTATGTTTTGTGTTTTCCTAATGTGTGTGTGTGTGTGTGTGTGTGTCACCAGCAAATGCGTCGTACAGGAAACAGAGATGAGAACAAGAGGATTCTGATGGACCTGGACGTGGTGCTGAAAAGTCACGACTGCCCTTATATCATCCAGTGCTACGGCGCCATAGTTACCAACGTAGGTGTCCCCAAAATACATTACTGTCTGTATGCTTAACAATAAACTAAAGTCACAGCTAAAGACAAAGAAACTGCAGCACATGTATACAATTTACACAACACTTATAACTCAGTAAACTCCCCTCCTGACCTGGTAAACGATGGACATGTGTATGTGTGTTTTTGTGCATGTTCAGACGGATGTATTCATTGCCATGGAGCTAATGGGAACATGTGCGGAGAAGCTGAAGAAGAGAATCCAGGGCCCCATCCCAGAGCGAATTCTAGGAAAGATGACAGTTGCAGTAAGTGGAAGAAACTCGTATAGAGATGGGGAAAGTGTCACACTGCTCACTCAAGTGTTTTATTCTTAATGTTTAATCTTGTGTGTGTTTCTGCTCCAGATAGTAAAAGCGTTACAGTACCTAAAAGAGAAACACGGTGTCATTCACCGGGACGTCAAACCCTCCAACATCCTGCTGGACGATAAAGGTCAGATCAAACTTTGTGATTTCGGCATCAGTGGACGCCTCGTCGACTCCAAGGCCAAGACCCGCAGTGCTGGCTGTGCCGCCTACATGGCGGTGAGTGAAAACCCCCACACAATACATTCAAAACACTCCTACAAGCTCACTAAAGACTTGCATAGACATAGAAATGTATTTCATATGTGTTTGTGTTTTTAGCCTTACAAATGTTTTTTATATTTATAGATTGCACATGATACAGACACAGATTTACTGAAAAAATAATGTTGCCTGTCTTTTTTTTTTATACCTGCAGCCAGAGAGAATAGACCCTCCAGATCCAACCAAACCTGACTATGACATCCGAGCAGATGTGTGGAGTCTTGGCATCTCTCTGGTAAATCTACCATCATTTTATTACCATATAGAAAAAGTGCTTAAATGTGAATATTAGGTCAATAATAAGCACTTATTCGATTTAATAATTCCAATAACTATAGGACCACAGGAAATAAACTAGCAACTAGAATAACTGTGTTTCAGTCAATGGTTTAAAAAACAGCAGTTTGAACATGAAAGTGAGATACTTTATTTCATCAAACAATTGACAAAACCAAAATATATGTTCATCAAGTAAAAAGTAACTTTTTGTGTGGTTTATTTAAACAGAATCTCTTTACAAAAAAGCCAAGCATTTGTTGTCAGCAGAAGTGGATGTTAATGGTTCCTTGTGTGCTGTAGGTGGAGCTGGCTACAGGACAGTTTCCCTACAAGAACTGCAAGACAGACTTCGAGGTTCTGACCAAAGTGCTGCAGGAAGATCCTCCTCTGCTGCCTCTCGGCATGGGCTTCTCCCTCGACTTCCAGGCCTTCGTCAAAGACTGGTGAGTCCAAAACTATCCTTAAAGCTGATCATTTTTAAAATGTATTTTTTGCCGCCTCGCTTGATGTGTATGTCCATCCACAGCCTCACAAAGGATCACAGAAAAAGGCCAAAATATCACCAGCTGCTGGTAAGTCACCAGTCAGAGTGAGCAATTTCCAGAATAACCAGATTTACTCGAGGCTCCACTTTAACTAAACCGTCTGTGTCACTCTTTGTCCGTCTCCCTTGTCCAGGAGCTGAGTTTCATCCAGCGTTACGAGGTGCTGGAGGTGGACGTGGCTGGTTGGTTTCAGACGGTGATGGAGTGCACCGAGTCGCCTCGCAGCAGCCAGTGTTACAGCCATCAACACCAGCTCCACTCGCTCTTCAGTAGGTAGCCTAGCCCGACGTTAGCTTAGCCATACGCTAGTCTAGCCTAGCTTTAGCTTTGCCAAGCCCAGACTCAAGTCTGTCCTAGTCTAGTCCAGCGTCATCAGCTAAGCCTAGCGTTAGACCCAGCCCACCAGTCCATCTGTCCACCGGAGAGCCTGGAGAAGAGGAGGAAGCAACGGAGGACTCTGGATGGACAGATGGACAAAGAGATGGAATGAAGGATGGATAGACGACACAGGTGGTTCTCTTTGTAACGACATCATATCTGGACAGGCAGACACGGGGAGGAGGGAGCAGAAAAGGGCCCGACACTGTAGTTAGCTTCTTTTATGTACCCACTGTTACGTCTCGTTACACTATGTCTCTCACACACACACACACTTAAATGCAAACATGTGTGTGTCTTTTATGTGTTTATACATTTCCTACACTTGTCATTAGTCTGTCACCTACACGTCTGTCTCCAGCATTGATCCAAGCCATTGGATTAGTAAACAGCGTAGTCTCTACACACTGGAACAAAGCATCTGCTACATTAGCACTCACGGGTCACTCTTGTACATAAACGTTAAGGAGGACACCGCAGTGCAATTATGGCTCTTCAGGTGTTTCTACTATCACACACTCTCAGGCTGTATCTGTGTGTGTTTGTGTCTGTGAGTGAGCATTTCCATGTATGTGTGTGTGCGTGTGTGAGAGATATCCTGACACAGTCACTGGTTGTTTTTATAAGATTATATTTGCTAGTCATTTATTCATCTTCACACTACAGCCCTAACACATTCACCTGTAGGCTCATTTTTAACACATAACAATAGTAATTCTTATTAACTGTGCTATGAAAGATGTTTAGAATCATCATCATTGTATTTAGCTGCATAATTGGAAAAAACACAACGAAAAAGACTCACAAAAAAATTAGTGTTGCATTCCAGTTTTGCTTTGTGTTCGTTTGTGAGTTAGAAGAACTTAAAGAGATATGGAGGGATATTTAAAAGAGAGAAGAGGATGTGGAGAGGGTAGAGTCCAACTCTTTTTAGAAGTGCTGGAGAAAAAAATGAGGGTGGGAGATGTACGCTCGTCGATTACCATTTGAAGGAATGAATATTTGTTACTGGTGCAAGAAAGTAGAGAGAGGTTGGAGGTAGTGTAGAAGTGCATTTTGATTGAGAAGGCATTCGGACAAGAGCGTATCTTGTACAAAGGATCTAAATGGAGCAGATCTTATAACCTGTGGAGTATTTCTTGACTTCACTCCCTGTTTGTCTACCTCTTCCTCTTTGTCCACCTCTCTGCCTGCCTCTGCTGTTTAGAGTATTGTACTGCTCCACAGTGTTTTCAGACCAAAGGCTGCGCGTAGCTTGTTGCTGGTGGAGGCCGAGAGATTTAGACCTGACATTATGCAACCTCACAGACACAGTCTGAGACAGAATATTTTGGTGTTTTTTGCAGAGCAGGGGATTCAGTTAACCGGCCCAGGTTAAGAATTGATTGTTAAACACCACCAATTTATCATGTTTTTTTTTGTTTTATCCTTTCCCTGAGTTTCTTGTGTGTGTCAGTCTCTCACTGTAGGCCTATGGTTTGTTTCCCCTCTCTTTTTCTTAGTGTTGGAAAATAGTTAAAAATGTAAAGTTCTACAGATTCTCAGGGTCATAATTGTTTGTTTGTTGTTTCTCCCCCTGGACAAACGATCAGAAATCCAATCAGTTATTTTGTGTAAACTTGCTCATTAACAAACAAGATAACCAACAAACAAATGGACTGGGTGGAGGTAATTGTTATCAAAATAATTTCAGTTTTCTGTTGATCACCTAAACTGATTGATCAAGCAATGGATACATACCTACTATTAGCTGAGATTTACAGCTCTCAGATTTAGCATAGTGTACTTGACTCTGGCATGGACACTGAATCTGAAGAATTGAACTGAACTGGTTAACGTAACTTCAGAGCACTGGTTTACAGAGACTGACTGACTAGAGTCCTACTGCCTCCCCTGGTACAGGGCCATAGCCAAAGCCTGCTAAATGTGCAGACTCCAACCTCCTACCCCCCATCATGCACCAAACCAAATCACTGCCACACACAGAGACCTGAGGAGCGCCGTTGATCGAGACAGGAAACTGTAAAGTGACAGAGAGAGGATGAGAGATGCAGGAATGTTGTCAAGATGGCAGAAGAGATGAGTGGAAATGAAAGGACAGGAAAACGAGCGGAGAGGACAGAGTGAGGTGAGAAGGAAGATGGGGAGTATTACGAAAGTGGAAAGGGATGTTAAAGAAAAGTCTGAAACAGGCTGGAGTTGGAAGACAGGAAGTAAGAGTTTGAAAATGGAGACAGGAAACGGGGAAGGAAAACATCAGGCTGAGTTTCACAGGGCAGCTGAGCTCTGAGGCCAGCTGGATTTTGTAAAAAGCTTTCATTGTGTTACACCAACCTACCAATTTTGATGCTAGTGAGTAAGTTACCTTCTTGTGTTTATGATGTTCTGTTGAAACAATTTTATTTATTACATTGCTACTGCTGCTATGTTTTATTGCTTTAGACGCTGCTGTCACCTCTTTTCCCCAAAGCATAAATACTTTATAAATTTTTCTTTCAAGCCAAATAAATGAAATAATGCAAAGTCTACACGTGTTACCAAATACTGAAGAGCAAGTGTGAAGAGGGCAAGTGAGAGGTTGTGAGATGGATTAGAAGAGAAAGTGCTGGGAGGTTAGCTTCACAAGACAAACTAACACACACATTATAAACACACACCTCACCTCAGATGTAGCTTTGTGTGTCATGGTAGTAGTTGATTGTCTGTATCCCATCGTCACGCTACATGTCTGTACAGTGTAGATATGATTAGAGGGGATGTCTGTCTGTCCGGATGCTCTGTCAAGTCCATCCATCCCTCTGTCTGTCCACAGGTCGCCTGCAAGCTTGACAACCTTGACAGTTCACACCAAAGGTGTCCACAACTCAACAAAAATACGAAAGCGTTGTTGTTATTGTTATGACTATTGTTATTGACATTATAATTGATTACTCTCAGCTATGATTATATATATGAAATCTCTCTATAGCTAGTGGGAGAGGGGGGGGGTGGGGGTGCTGTAGTATAGCAGTACTGTGTGTGTGTGTGTCTGTGTCATATACTGTACAGGGGGAGACTGGAGCACTAACACACGCCAAGGGCCAAGCAATAAAAGCAGCCAACTCATCTCTCTGCTCAGTGAGTGATACTAGCCACTGACCTGTGTCAGGAAGTAAGACTAGACTAGCACCCGGGCCACACTGGATGCGTGAGCGACACGTGCACGTCACAGAGCATCTTGCTTTGTTATCAGGTTAGAGCAACCTCGTTGCCGGCGTGAGACGCACCCGAGACACGCTGCTCTTCTAGAGAGTCAGTCTTCTCTATTGTCTCCACATACCATGCACGGTTCACAGCAAAATGATCTTTTCACCACAGTTTCAATGTTTATGTCACAAACAATAATATTTGCAACACTTCCTGTGCCTGTTGAAAAGGAAAGCACTCAAGCATATGACTGAATCAATTCATCTGATTTAACAAGGTTTTTATTGTTAGTGCAGGACTGGAGGATGCACAGCCTCAAACCGTAGTGTCCTGGCATTTAGTTGTGTGTGTATATAGCCAAATACAGAAACATACCAGAAACCTCATGTAGCAGCTTCACAGCGAACACGCTCCCAGTGCCGCCCGGATGTTAGGCTAGCTCTCTAGCCAATCAAATGTTATAGAATCAGAAAAAAACTACTATACGATATCATCACACTCTTTTTAGAGAGCAACTCTGGCAATTCAATATTTTCTGTCCCTAAAAGACAGATTCTTTTTTACAATGGCCCCATTTGAAGCTTTACAGGCAGAGACACTTTGACTGTAAGTCCCTAAGATGGGTCAAGCTCCAAAATCACTTGATCCTACATTTCCCAGATATATCTCTGATGATTGGGCAGTCTGTTAACCTGTTAAAGTTAACCTGCTCCGATAGCGCTCTCTGTTACCACGGAGATTTACCCCTAAAAATCTGACCACACATAGCTCATGCAGCTTCGTGATACAGGCCCCTGAGCAGATGGGACAGAGAGTTGGCGCAACTCCGTTAGCTCAGCCTTTGACTGGTTTAATCTGGAGGCCAGGCTGTGACCCTGGACCTGATCTAAAGCCACGGTTTACCTTCAGCAGTGATCGGGGCTGCTCTGCTCTCTTAAACTCTCCATCTAACAGGGGCTGACAGTGACAGCTCACTGCTCAGCCTCCTCTAATTCAAACTGTTATATAAATCTGGATCTGGTGCTTAGCATCCATCAGCTGTGCTGCACTGGCAGCACGGCCTGAGGTTGTATCATTGGTGCAATTTTAACTCTAATCATGCTAAGAGACGGTGCAACCCACTCTCACTGTAGTGTTCACTGTTCAGTCTCTGTCTGTGTGTCTCGGCTAAAGTGTCCTGACACAAAGATGGACCCAGTCTCCCACTGTTGAGGTTCTCTGTTATTAAGCTGATGTTGTATTTTATTAACACACGCACACGCTCACTCGACTTTGCTGCTAGCGTGCGTTTCCATCCAAACACCTGACTGGGCGATGGTGCCACGCTACACCTCTGTAAAACCAATCAACCCAGATGTGCCTGTGACACATCTATGTGACTTGTGTGAGGAAACAAATTGATAACCAGTCTACACACATACACCAAATGTACAAAGTCAACCCATTCTACACAGCAATGCTGGCTACTGCCAACAGTGGCTTGTTGTGTATATTAGCTTGCTGTGTGGCCAGCGGTGTATAAAAACAGCTAGTTCATAGCGTGTACCTGCGCTGTGCCTTGGCACAGAACGAGAATGTGTGTGTGTGTGTGAGAGTGTGCGTGTGTTGTCACCACATCTGTAAGTAAACCAAATATCATTTTCACTATGCAGTCATTCAAACCATGTCAGCTTGCCTGGATGGGGGAAAAAAGCCTCCTGTACATACACAGATAAACCGCAATTAGCGAAGCCGTGTTTTGGTTTTGTTGCCCCCACCGCCCACAGCTAGCTCACAGAGAAATGCCAGAGCGAGAGATATGTTTTGAATGAACTGACAAATACTTAAGGATTGTACTGGGGTCGGGGAGGGATGTGGGTTAGACTGGGGTTTGTAGTTTTTTGGGAGATACAGATCAATGCTGTAAAGTATATCGATTGCATGTTATTGTCATGCTGTAACTGCTATTTTTTTGTTGTTTTGTTTTGGTCGGTTGGGGCGGGGATGCACAAAACTTTATCCTTATTTATGATTTTTACACATATAGTCTGTGTTTGTAGTTTTTTGCAAAAATGTCAACTTCATTGTGTTCTTAGGAAAAGACACACTTTTTTGCCTTTTTTTTCCTGTCAAATTTTGCTATATTTGTTTTCACTTTGGACCCGTTACTAGATGACGAAGAGGAGGAGCTGTATCTTTATTAGCAGACAGTGTTTGTTTGAAAAATGTCCTTTTCCCCTCATTCATGTGCCGTGTGTCTTTCTTTTCATTTAGCAGTGTGAGCAAGCGGAGAGCGTGTGTGTGATGTTTATTCGTTTACCAAAAGTCTTTATTGATGGTGATTATTATTATTATTAGCTTTTCATTTTGTTTGTTGTTATGTAGATTTTTTTGTTTTATGATTACTATTATAACTGTTTTTATTATTATAATTTTTTATTATTATTATTATTATTATTCAGGGCAAAGATGACACCAAATTGAAAAAAGAAATTAATGGGTGATCCCAGACAGAGCTGAGAGCGTCTAAAGGTTTCTTTCACTGGCGGGGTGGCATCACCATTTTCTCACTTTACGCTGTTTTTCCACCGAATTTAAACTGCCACGTAAAGATAACCTCTGAACTGAAAGTCTAATAGTATTTTTTTTTTTTTTTTTTTATAATTATTATTATTATATATTGTTTTCCTTTTGGTCAGATATCATGATCAATTTATTTCTTGTTACCCCGGTTAGGGTCATAAATCGTGTGCTGTTATTTTATGCTTTCCCCCTCCGTTCATCCCTGCCCACTGCTTTTTGGATTTTATTTTGAGAATTATTATTTTCTATTCTTTCTGGTTTGTCTGATGCTGTAGTATTGAGCTGATTGGTCTAATACCAGAGCTTTTTTATTTCCTTAATGCTGAGACTGTCGTGACTGATGTTGCACTTGTGATGGGTTTGATTTTGTTATTTTCATTTTTGTTTTGTGTTGCAGATTTGGGGGATTGTTGTGCAGAGAGGAGAATATCGGGTGTTTTCCTTATTGACTTAGTCACAGCAGTTATTTTATCAATCATATAGATCTGTGGCACAGAACAAGAAAATTATTCAACAGTGTATTTTTCTCACTGATATTTATTTATTGGTCATTTGTATGTTGTTTTTGTTTGTTTGTTTGGTTGGTTTTTTATGTGTATTGCTTTTTTTAAGTGGGGGGCAAACAAGACTCACGGTAGAGGAGTGGTCTCTCTGGTTGACATTTTACCATTGTGTACAGAGAAGCAAAATGTAATCAAAGTCATCACACTAACATATTTTCTATAGAGTAACAGGTGAGAATAGAAACCTGCTTCACATTAAGATGCACCGTTTCCATTATCACCCTCTGAGATGGTCTGACACAAAGCGCTGATGGTTTCAAACCACAGCGCGGTGTGTTTGAACTCTGTATTGTTTGAAACTTTGATGGTTTTTAATCAGTAATGAATGAATACCGGCTACAAAGCAGACTATATTTATTTCTTTTATTTTTTTTAAAAGGTTTAATGTATTTGAGCTGATGATAACTACTACGATAGTGGACTGATTGGCTTGTTATTAACCTGCACTCCCTCTGTTAGCGATGTGGGGCTCACCTGCTCTGACGTGTCATTGAGGTTTGTTGCTTGGTTATTTTAACATGTCGTTCTCCGTCTAGATTGCATGAATTTGCTAGTTAGCGGTGTGGGGGGGGGGGGTCGACTTCATTCACCGCTGTTGCAGTCCAAAAGGCTTCTCGTGCGTACGTCACCTCAGATATATTGTCTCGACGGTTGTATCAGTCCACACAGCTTTACTGCCCGTTTCTTTTATGAATTTTGTTTGATTGTTTTGTTTTTGGCTGTATTTTATTTCCCCCCCCCCCCCCCCCCCCCCCCCCCCCCCCCCCCCAGTGTCATTTCAAACAGAATAAATGCCATTATATTGTGAATACCTCAGGATTTTTTGGAGAATAAAAACAACAAAACACTTAAAAATAAAGTAAATAAAAACTCATAAAAAAGTTGATGGGTCATGGTCTTTCTTTTCCAACTGGGTGTTTCATTAAGACTGAAAAACTCAGGACAAAAGAATCGTTCAGTTTTCAGTAAGCTGATATTTGACAATATCTGATAAATGTGTTAATAAAACAAAGTGGTGCAGTGGTGTGCAGCTAGTATGTTGTGGGTTTGAACCTCGGTTCAGCCAGGGCCTTCCTGTTTGGAGTTTGAATGTCTTCCCGTGGACTGCGGCGTCCTCCCACAGTCCAAACACATGCAGGTTAGGTTAACTGGAGACTCTAAATCCTAGGTTTGAGTGTGAATGGTTGTTTCCTCTCAGACTGCACAACCTCCACCAGTCAGAGAGAGGGCAGTCACCCCTGTGAAAATCCTTAACGGCCAAAAACATCAGAAAAGAACTGGGTGCTGCTCCTCATGAAGCTTTATTCGCTGAGTGCACAGTAAAGATGAAACCGGATTATGATAATTCTGTCTTAATCAAAACCTGCTGGAATTTTGAAGTGAAAAGTGTAGAAACTATTGACTTGAAGAGTTTCTCTAATGTTTTATACAAATGATTGACAACACTAAAAATGGAATATGCAGCTCAAATATTCTTCACACCTCAGCTTGTAGTTTCCAGTGTTGTCCACAGGAGGGAGCAGCACTCCTTCACTCACTGTTTGTTTTTGTAACCTGAGGCGGACGCCTTCAGTTTGGTGTTTTCACATCTGACATTTCCCGAACTTCTGTTAAATAATCCTTCATGTCTCGTCCAGTGGAGATTGATTGGGTTGTATCTGCAAAAAGCAACAGTGTGTTTGTGAGTGTGAGTACCTGATCTTCTACCTGCCTCGTTCGTCTAAAATAGGTGACACTTAACAAGATAAGAATCTACTCTATGTCAGTTCAACACTAGGCTGATGTGCTCAAACACGTCTGGATAAACACACACACACACACACACACACACACACACACACACACACACACACACACACACAGTCCCATCCCTCCTCCTCTGCTGTGGCCTCTGCACTTTCCCCCTCACTGAAATGTAACAACATGACTTGACAAGACATGACTCTGCTGCAGCTCCTTATGCAACAACAGAGCATGTAGATCTGAAATGAGCTCAAACACTTCCTCTGGTATATTTGGGGCGGTTAGGGTATCCACACTGTTGCAGAAGAAAAAAGATGGGATGAGCCTTCACTGAGGCCTTTATGAGGTGTGTGAGTCCTGAAGTCAGCTGCAGGAAGCTGCCTTCTTCTACGTGAAGTGGTGTAACAACAGTCTGTGCCCTGTGGCTGCAGAAATGAACCAAGAGGAAGATGGGAGTCGACGCTGCATAAAAAGTTTAACACCTTCCACTGTGAAACATGTTTTATAGATTCTGCATTTTTCAGTAGGAAAGAGGGAGTTGATGTAACTACTGTTGATGTAAATTATCTGAAATAATATACGTCGCAGTATGAAGGAGAATTTCATTTTAAGTTCACCACAGCTTGAGCTGTGTAAATGTAATGAAGTACTTAAATGTGGAATGAGGAATAATGCTTAAACACATGAGGTTAAAACACAACTGCACCAAACCAAAACCACTAGAATGACACTCAGTAGAACTCATTCCTCTTTCAAGGCCCAACAGTCCCCTTATGACGTATAACGGGTCCCTCTGTGTAAAAGTGGTCAAAGATTCTACTGAGGACGTTTTCTGGTCCGTAATGAAAGAGGCTGAATCAATGTTTTTTTTACAAATGCGGCTTTTGTATCTGGAGAAATCAAACTTGAGCTGATAATAGTCATAAACATCATTGAACACCATAAAGTGCAGTGTGTCTCCACTACACATTATAATGTTAACTCTGTGTGTGTGTGTGTGTGTGTGTGTGTGTGTGTGTGTGTGTGTGTGTGTGTGTGTGTGTGTGTGTGTGTGTGTGTGTGTGTGTGTGTGTGTGTGTGTGTGTGTGTGTGTGTGTGTGTCCTTCTGTTTCATTCATGCTTCAACACGCTGCTCCTACATTTCGAGCAGCCCATATTTGGTGTGTGTGTGTGTGTGTGTGTGAGTGAGATGGATCTACAACAGGACTGGGGGGGGGGGGGGTAATGACAGGGTTTGAAAAGAAACTTTACACCTCAGCAAAAAAAACACAACAAAAGTCCACGCCTCCCTCCACCTCTCTTCTCTGCAGATCTGTTACTCTCTGTCTGCTCTCTCTGACCATATATGGTAGGAAATTAAACCAAAAGCTCATTGGTGGATGAGTGCAGGTATCCATCTCTCCTTGTTTGGGAGATTTCCTTAGGTCTCTTTTGCTTCTGTAAGTTTTGATTTGTGTTTAGAGAGAGATTACAACACTGGAGAATAGTTGGAGTCTATATACTGAAGTGTAGTTGTGCAGCAATTGCACTCATTGATTGATAACTATAAAACAATTGAAACATAAAATACCAAAACATTTCCCAGACAGCAAATAAACATGTTGATTTATCCTCTTAAGATTTACTTCCTGTCTCCACAACTTCTTTTTGTCAAATCTCCACCTCGGACACATCAGCGGTGCCACACCCCTGCTCCTGTTGCAGCTACAACAATGAACATATCTCAACATACTCCCTCTGTCTGAGGCTGTTGATTATTTTTCAGAAACTTTAAGGAACAGGAGTAGAGCAGCTCATGTCAATGTTTATTTGGTTTTATTAGATTTATAAATGAAAACATTTTTAAAGCCATGTTAAAAAGAGCTTAGAGACTGAACACAGCCACCTACGTATCCAGATGTGAAAGTAGAAGTGACAAGTTACAAGTTATGTGCAGATATTCTGAACCACATTGCAATAAATGACTATTTTCATTATCTCTGTTTATTGTTTTCATTAATCCCTTAAGTGTTTTGGTTGTGAAATGTCAGAAAGATGAAATATGTTCTTCTGTTTTTTTCAACGGACAAAGTTCACTAAGAACAGAGGAATCAATGAGTTTTACTTGAATTTCTTTAGTGATTGATTCAAGATTCAAAACTTTATTATCCATTTTCAGAAAACTAGAAAATACTGAATAGTAGTAGGAGTAAACATTTCAAATATAAAAGTTGTAGCTCTATTTCTATATATAAATCTATTTAAAATAGAGAATATTGTTCCATGTGTCTCCGTGTCGACAACACATTCATTACTGGCATCAGAACTTTATAAATGTATCTCAATAATAAAGTCTTCTTGCTCTTTCTGATTCATATTGTAAATGCTGCCTTCAGGGACACATGTACAGCCTGGAAAAAAATGCTAAGAGACTTTTCTGACAGATTACTCCATGTAAAAGTGACATTGGGTCAACAGCTCATTCTTGATATTTTGTGTTCAAATGTTTAAAATTATTGATGTAAACATTTTAATTAATCAAGGCACTCTCACTATGGAAAAAAGTCAAAGACATTTATTGCTGTGGCTAATGCGTGACAAATATTCATCCCAAATGATTTATTTAATGACACAAGAGCTACACAATAAATAAACCTATCTGCTTTAAAGGCCTACTTTTATAATAACAATAATAAAATGAAGAAGAAGAAGAAAAAGAAAAAGAAGAAGTAGAAATGTATTTATATGGCACTTTTTTAACAATGTGACAAAGTGCTTTACCACAAGCAAAGAATGACAATAAAACAAAGGAACAATAACAGAGAAAAAATGAACACGATAGAATTATATAAATAAATAAATAGGTTTAGTCCGGGGTAAATAAGAGCCGATGTATCATTTTGTAAAAGCTTTCATAACAAGAAATATTTTAAGGAGGGATTTAAAAGAAGCTAGACAATTAGTCTTAGTTTAATGAAGAGTGAATTAAATATATCTTTTTACTGTTTTTTTGTTTGTTTTAATCCTTTTTACTGATTTATCTCTTATGTAGTAGTAGAAGTTGTAGTAGTAGTAATAGTATTATTATTATCATTATCATTATCACTATTACTATTAATATAACAATTATTGTTATTATTGTTATTATTATTATTGTTATTATTTCTGTGTAGGACCTTTATGTTTGATTCAGACGCCTTTTAAATCCGGGTTTTTACGTGTAGCCCCTGAACGCATCGCCACGCGGAGGGGGCGGGGCCTCAGACTCACCTGTGAAAAAATAAAAGCGGGCGGATCAAAGGCGGCGGAGGTTCACACCTCAGAGCGCAGACGAGCAGCTGCTGGACCGCATGACGGACTCCCTCCGCCGGACACTGAGCAGTCAACACAGCGGAGCAGACCACGGACACAGGAAGTAGACCCGAGCTCACCCACAGTGCCTGCAGCTGAGAACCAGGTGAGTCCGCTGTTTTTATTACATTTCTACAGGTAACGGTACAATGTCAACAACCAGCTAAGGAGGAATCAACGTTGTTTTAAAGTTTAGTCTAAAAAGTGAGTCGTGGGTGAAGAAGATAGAGGAGAATGTTTAGTTTGTTGCACCTGGACAGATGTTCTCATCAGAGAGAGAGAGAGAGAGAGGGGCCATTTAAACCTGAGCGTGTTCCCTCTTCACTGCATCGTCTCTCCGAATAGTCTCCCACTTCTATTTCCTGTCAGGCGTTACGCTTCACACAAGATGTGTCACCCTTCAACCACCTGTTGGGCATCTGCTACAGCGCAGAGCAACTTTCTCTGTGATGCTCACAAGACTCCAGTGTGACCAGCAACAACACCAGTTCAGAATCATTACTAACTTCATTTGAGCTAAAAAGCGAAAGGAAGTC
Source organism: Hippoglossus hippoglossus (assembly GCF_009819705.1). Taxonomy (NCBI): domain Eukaryota; kingdom Metazoa; phylum Chordata; class Actinopteri; order Pleuronectiformes; family Pleuronectidae; genus Hippoglossus; species Hippoglossus hippoglossus. The sequence goes on along the minus strand of NC_047151.1, from coordinate 12,932,251 downwards.
TGTTCTCTACCCTGTGTGTTTCTGTGGAGTTTACCTGCAGGGACACATGTTTAACCTCAGCTTCGAGGACAGGCTGCATATATTTACAAGGACATCATAATAACATGGTGGTGGTGGTTCAGCAGCTCAGCAGGAAAAACAGGCCCATCCTGTGCTATGGAAATGTAACTTTTCGTCTCAGCCACTCACCATTTAGACTTCAGCTCGTGTTTAACTAGTTTGGATCCTGTGGTGCACATTGTCTGCATTGTTTGTCAAGTGGTTCGTGTGAGGTGAGCTTTCTCTTCCTCTTAATACAATCTGCACACACCCTGCTCAGTGTGTGTCTGTGTGTGTGCGTGTGTGTGTACCCTGAGGATACATTATTGTTGTGTATTCTCTGAGGAGGATTTATCTTCTATACATGATCTTTCGAAAGACATATTTCAACTTGACGTTTGAAAATAGTTTGGTGGTAAGAGCGGAGTCTTCCTCTTTTTGAAATCGCACGCTGTTGCATCTTTAGAAAGAGAACATAACACCCTCCGGTCACTTTGTATACAAGTAAAACATCTTAAATATGTTGACTTATCTGCCTATTTCAAATATTCTGTGCCCTTCCTGCCTGGCCCCACCCTGAACATTTAAGAAATCAAACATCTTCTTCCTCACTGCTCTACAGTCTGGTTAATCCCTGGTGTCTGTGGCACAACAATGTCCATGTCCTTTATCTTTATCTCTTTACTTCACCCCAGCAGCCCCGTATCAGCAGCACGGGCTGCAGATGGCAGGGCTTGGGCTCTCTGCGTTAGGTAAGAGCCATGGAAGGCCGGATAAAGCTGGGATTGACTGGCAGCCAAGAACAGGAGAGCAGGAGAGTGGACATGCTGGATATAAACGTGAAGGATAAGACGGAGGAATTTAGATAGGTGCAGACAATAGGACCGAATGTGCAGCGAAAACTCAGTCTAGAAGGTGGATGAGGGTTAACAAGGTAAGGAGATCTGGGAGGATTCTGTCTCCAGACGTGGTTGAACTAGTCTTTACATGTTGGTTGAAATCCTCATGGAAACACACGCCTCTTAAGAATAAATTTTTCATCCTGATGTCAGCTGGGGTTTGACTGGATGTGATGGATGTTCTACTGCTTGTTTTAATTTTAATTCTTGTTGTTTGCTCTGGATTCAAGGGATAGTGGACGTAGAAGTCGTTTTTGTCATTTTGAACCACAGTGTCAAAATGTGCAGAGACTGTGCAACTTCCTGAGGAAGTTTGCCAATGGTTAACTTTTAGCAGTGAAGCCCCATTGCATGTGAATGTCACAAGTTTTCTGTATGGCCTTAGCGTGTCATTGTTTTTAGTGGTTTTGGCTTATTAATGCTGCGTTCATGCCCTCGTTTAAAGTGTGATAAATGCACGATGTTCTTCCTCGTCCCTGACATGCAGAGAAGCTTCCGATTTCTTCACTCTGCAGGATTTCAGTGCTGCATGATGAAACTGGGAGACGTCGGTGTGTCTGTCCTCCCTCCTCCCCCACTGATCTTCAAGAGTCTGAGCTCATAATGAACTTAGGAGAGACACAGATGACACCTTGTGCACTGATCCCTTTTATCCCTCGCTCTATAAACACCACACACACACCCACACAAGGAAGCAGCTGCTCTATCTAGACAAACATTTATATATAAACATGCATATATATATTCTTTCCCCCTCTGTTATAAAGTATCTGGGCGGTATGAGGATAGAGGCTGGGTACATTTGTCACATACGAATCCTTTAGGACTGAAGGTTATGTTTTTGTATGTTTGTTTGTTAGTAGGATTATACAAATATTACCCAGCTGAGTAATTTTTTTCATTCATGTTTGTGAAGGGGTGGGGCAGGTCCCTAAAAAGAACCCATTTAACATTTTAGGATTTATTTTTTTGTTGCTTTCTTTAACATTGCAAGATGGGGCGTTCAACATATTCGTTGATTTCTCAGAGATTGATTCATGGATTTGTATGAGGAACATGACATGTTTAGGAGTAGGAAGTAGGAGTTTAAATGTGGTTTCATAAGGGGACTAGGCCTTGGTTGAGGTATGCACTTTCTAGTTTCGGTTAAGTGGAACGTATGCATAGTTGGTTGTCTTTAAATGTAACAGTTCATCATTAATATTCATTATTAAAAGCTTTCATATCAGTCGCCCAGTTTATTCAGAGAGCGACCTACAGCCCTCTCTATTCCCTCAGTCTAGTGATTCCTAACCTGGAGGTCAAGAAGAAGAAAAAATTCTCGTATACATCTTGCCTTTTTTTGTAAAAATCATGGTTAATCAAACAATCCATTGAGGGAACCAACTTAATTAGTTTGAGTCTAACTGAAAGCTATAGACAAGGAGTCAAAAGCAAACGCTGCTTTGTTTTAAAAGAGTCAAAAGCTAAAATGATTTGGAGCCACTGCCTTAGTTTGAACAGATAGGATTTAAAAGGTTTATGGAATAACATCCTGTCACACATCGACTTCTTAAATATCATTGAAGACTGTTTTCATTCAACCATAATGATTTAGCAGATTATCCTGTAATGGTTTTATTTAAGATGCTGTTGAATCCAGGTGGTCGATTCCATCTATCTGAGGACATGTTCCACTCTTTCTGATGAGGCATTGAGTCTTTCTCCCGGGTGTGGTTGGGGAATAATGACATTTCTCTCTCTGCCCAGACTTGCCCCAGACATTCCTCCACTGCAAAGACTCCCTCCACCGACCTCTTATCAGGACTCTTACTTTACACAACCAGAGGCTTCACATGCATAGAACCGCCCTCTTCATCCTAAAGTAGAATATGTAATGGCTGCACGTTTGGAAATTGGTGATGTTATAGTAGGATTGATGATGATGAACGGTGGGAGACGGAGGCTGGAATCTGTGGAATTCTGTATAATGAGTTAGTGAGGAAGGAATGTGGGCCGCACAGGGAATAAAGGATGGACAGGTAGAAGAAGAAGAGATGGAGTGGTGGTACTGTAGCGCTCAGGTGAAAAGTTACTTAATTTTGTCTGCCTGTGTTGAGCCACGGGTCATAAACACAGGCATGGATTGAAAGTATAAAAAATGTTTTAGGTTACAGCGTTTTTCTCCTGGTCAGGAAGTAACATGAGGATAGTTCACCGAAAAAAATTCAAATTTTTCGGTGAACTATCCCTTTAGAGCTTCAGTGCAGTCAGGTGTATGGGTCATAGGAAAATAATTTGCATGATGCTCATAGTGATGCAGTTGAACAACATGAGGTGACATCTGTTGCAGAGGTAATGTGCCCAAACCTGTGCTTTACCTCATGACGGTGCAGTACATTTCATCACCTTGAAAAGTTTTGTCTGTGTCAGTGTCTGTGTGTGTGTGTCAGTGTCTGTGTGTCAGTGCTCACACCGTAGTTAGAATATTGACGTGTCACTTGCTTATTCAGTCTAAAATTGACACTTAACTTTCTCACACATTAACTGAAAGTTGTTAACAGTTTTCTGTCTTCCTTCTCTATGTTAATCATAGACTGGATATAAAGATGGACGACATGACTGCTACCCAAAAGATTAGCCAAAGTGTCCTGATCGCCCCCTGGTGACTGGCTGCAGTATTGGTCATAAATCACGCCTCCTCCATGTTAGTGGATGGGACATAGACCGAACTAAAAAGTCAAAGAATACGTCAAAAACATTTATTTTCCGCAAAGTTTGGTTTTAATTAGTTATTTGATGCTATTAAAACACGGTGAAATGCCATGATTGACAGCTGAGACTGAATCGCGATTGGTTGAGCGCATTTATCGGTGGGATCTTGATACAACGCTGCATCCCCCGAATGCGACTGCGCAGACTCTGGCTCCAAATGTGCAAGATGGCAGCGTTCGTATCTAGGAGATTTTGGCTTCATTTCTTGATAGTGGGAGGAGGATGTGCAAACTCGCTTCAATATAACTCAGTCCAAAGCACCATAGAGAATGATGCAGTGTAAGAAACACTAGTAAAACTAATGACACCATCAAGGATACACAATACTCTACATATTACTAAACTATTTTAACGATAGAAATATTTTTACATTTATTTGACTTCAACACTAGATGGATGCCAGGAAATGAGGGATGAGGAGTTTCCCCTGCAGGAGTCGAAATGTTGCAGTTGTATTGTCAGTGTCCTCATGTTTAGAAATCATTCAAGTGAATTATCATTTTACATGCACACACAGTCAAAGACAGCAGTGAGGACTGGGTGCTGGTGAAATATATATTTTTTCTAAATACACAAATCCTGATTCTTGCCCAAGAATAAAATTATTTTGTGCAAGAATGAAATGTACAAAATGTTTTGGTGACTCCTTCAGCAGTGAGTCGTGGACACTTGAACTTATCATGGGGCTGTTTTCACATCTGTGTTTCTTGCACCATCTCATTTGGCAGTTTACAGTTCACCAAATAAATGTTTAGGGCACTTTATGTTGATCACATTTTAGGAATCAGCATTAGTTGAGAGGGATGGAAGAACGCAAATATTCTTAAGGATTATTAAAGTAAACCTTTGTATTATTATTATTGCTGATAATTAATTGTTGGTGAAGTGGTTAAATAACTGTTGCAAACAAATTGGTAGATAATGTGAATCAGAGATGTTCTTGAAAGGTTTTTAAATCCTGTCAGCTAGTTAATGTTTCTCTTTCTCGCCTACAGCTACCATGACGGACGCAGATAAATTCCTGTATGGGGACCGCAGCGGGGTAAACAACCCAATGGCCCAGGCCGACTGGGCCACCAAGAAGCTGGTGTGGGTCCCCTCTGAGAAGCTGGGCTTCGAGGTCGGCTCTCTCAAAGAGGAGCATGGAGATGAGTGTGTGGTGGAGCTCGCTGACTCTGGCAAGAAGGTGAAAAAGCTGAATTTCTCTTTTGAGTCTGAACTTGTTCATATGGTAGCGTTATGATTTAAAAAAGTTATTGTTGTTGGAACACAGTGCTTCAAGTACTTAAAACAAGCAACAATCAGTGTTTCCTTGATCAAAGGGATTTTCTGACATGCGCCTTGTTCCTGTAAATCTCAGGTGAAGGTCAACAAGGACGACATTCAGAAGATGAACCCACCCAAGTTCAACAAGGTGGAGGATATGGCCGAGCTCACCTGCCTGAACGAGGCCTCGGTGCTGCACAACCTCAAGGAGAGATACTACTCCGGACTCATCTATGTGAGTCTGGGTGGATGCATGTGTTTGTGTAGCTGCACTAAGAATGTGCATTTGCATTCAAAACAGAAAGAAGGTGTTTGCCTCCTCCCTGACATTAACTGTCTTCTGTCTCACCCAGACGTACTCTGGTCTCTTCTGCGTGGTGATCAACCCGTACAAGTACTTGCCTATCTACACCGATGACATAGTGAATATGTACAAGGGCAAGAAGAGACACGAGATGCCCCCGCACATCTATGCCATCACAGACACCGCCTACAGGAGCATGATGCAGGGTACCTCAGACTTTTTTTGTCTTTGGCTGTCGTCGACAATGTATGCTAAGATAGACTAAGAGTGTGTATATGTTAATTTGTACATGGTTTTAAGCTGCAACCAAATTTGTATCCATTTATATTGTTTTTGGGGACCAACAGTCCACAAATTTGGGAACAAATAAATATTGTTTCTTTTTTGAGCTGCTGGATCCAGGTTTTCTTTTCTTCGTACATAACGTAATAGCGTAAATAGCAGTTAATTAACACATTTTTACTATACCACCAATTCTACTAATTAATGAGCTTCACTTCATTTCATCTTTGGTCCTGATTAAGACTTTTCTTTTCTTTTTCTCCAACAGATCGTGAGGACCAATCCATCCTTTGCACGTAGGTCTTTTCTGTCATATTTTTTTGCCCGGATTTATATATATATTCCTGTATAATAAGTCAAATTTCATTGTGCAAGGGAGACACATTTTCCCCAGAAAAACAATCAACTTCATTTTCGAGCAGTTCAGCAGCTAATGATCACATTACTTGGTTTTTATCAGCAGATACAATTTGCCTGATTTTCATTAAATTCTGGATATTTTAATGACATTTGTTTTTCGAGCACTTGCAGGATTTTTAATCAATTTATTATTGACCACAGAAACCTTGTTTTTTGATGAATACAATTTTTAATGCCCAATAAGGATCAATGTTGCCCCTGCCACAAAGTTCAACATAATATCTCTTTTAAATAATATTGTATCCCTTTGATTGATGCGACTATTGTCTTATTTTTCTACAGTGGGGAGTCTGGAGCAGGAAAAACGGAAAACACAAAGAAAGTCATTCAGTATCTCGCCCATGTTGCCTCATCTGTCAAATCTAAGAAAGATCAGGTCAGTGAAGTCCTGCAGTTTTTTATATTATTCTTTATTTTCTGAGTGTCCACAGATCACGACGGAACCCTCGCTCTGTTTCCTCTCCTGAATCTCCTGCTCTCTCCTGCCTTCCTCTTCCTCTCTTGTTTGTAGATTTCCATGATTGTCCGTCTCTGTAATGGTGTGTATCTGAGCGAGCTGTGAGGCGACTACTAAACATTCCTTTTTCAGGCCTCAACGTGTCCTCGACGTGTCTGACTCACCTCCGTCACAGATGATTCAAAGTGAAGCAGAGCACAGATCTGTGTGTGTGTTTCTCAAGATTTAAAGTTTCATTAATCATTTCTTATTGATTCATAAGGTGACAGGAGGTGTTACTCTGCAGTAATGTATTTAATCTGTTCTGACATTGGTATCAAATGTGTTTATGTTTGTCTTTTCTTTCACCTCTTCTCCAGGGTAACGCAGTGTTGTCACACGTGAGTTCATCTCTCTGACTCCATACTCATGGTGTCTCGACTCTACTAACAGAAAAGGTTTTATTGTCCTTAGCTGGGTGCTTAAGGAAATGCATCAAATTACTGGAATATTCCTTCAAAGGAACAGTCTGTCTTGAGAAATATGCTTATTCACCTTCTTGCTGGGAGCGGGATGAGAAGATTGAAACCACCCTCATTTTTGTGCAGTATATGATGTTTCTGACTGTAAGCTTAGCATAAACACTTGAAATGGAGAAAAAACATTAGCCTGTGTGAATCCAAAGTGGATTCTGGTTCTCTGAAATTTAATGATTAACAAAATGTGTTAAATCCATACAAACATGAAAATGGAAGAAATGGGTCCTCGCATATGTTCTCGTAAATCTGCAGCATGTTCTTGTTCCCTATGTTCCCAGGCTCTATGCTATGTTAACTCAACTGGCTTCATATTTATTTATTTATTTATTTATACATACATACATACATACATACATACATACATACATACATACATACATACATACATACATACACACACACACACACACACACACACACACACACACACACACACACACTGTGCAGAGGTGAGAATAGTGTCAATCTTTTCATCTCCTGGCAAGAAAGTAAATAAATGCGTTTCCTAAAATCAAAAAAAAAAACCTCTAAATTAATTTTTCTTTTTGTTTTAGATGTGAGTTGGATGAATCATTTAAAAATGCAAATCACCACATTAATCAAAGTGGGTTCAGAGAATAAAGAGGCGTTTGCTCTGAATAGAAGTAGTAAAGCAGTAACCTTATCTGAGGTTGGACTTACCTGTGCCTAGTTTTAGTCGGAAAAAGATTAAAGTGACCCACTTACCCTGCAGCTATGGGTTTTTTTTCTCCTCAATCTGGTCAGACTTGATTTTTGTTATTGTTATGTAGTACTATGTGTACGTGTGGAGTGTTACAGTGCACTCCTGCATTTCCTTTGGGGGATCTTGGCTAACCTTCCTGTGTGCTGCTTGTGTCCTCTTGTTTGTGCATGCATGGACAGGGATGGTCTTACAGGGGTTTTGTGCCTGAGTAGGCTTGCTCTGCTGCGGGAATGTGTGTTGGAATGTGCAGGATTCTGTGTGTGTGTGGCTGCCTGAGAAACGATAGTGTCCCCTGAGGTAATTCTTTTTAATCCGAAGCCTGAATTGTATTTGATAAGCTCATGGAATTGATGGTGTATGCCTGTTTGCTGATGAAAGATTTGCAGCGCTGCAAGAAACTGCATGATTTGAAAGTTGTGCTTTGCAGAGTCATGACAAAGGACTATTAGAGTCTTTAGTTTGCTGCTCTGATTTGTCTCCTTTCCATCAGGGGGAACTGGAGAAACAGCTGCTGCAAGCAAACCCCATCCTTGAGGCCTTCGGCAACGCAAAGACCGTCAAGAACGACAACTCCTCAAGATTTGTAAGATCGACTTCAAGCCCTTTATCTTTCAAGTCTTGCATAAAAAAAAAAGTTAAAGTATTTGAGTCATTTTATTTAAATTGCAGAAAAACAATTACAAACCTCTTTGATATTAAAACTAGAATGGTACTCAGTAGAGCGCTAATATCCGCCATGGACCAACAGTCCCCTCAAATTCAATTAAACTGCACCAAATCGCACACGCTTATAAATATCAGTCCCCTTAATATGACTTTTTCCCAGTTATTTTCTGGAAAGTCTGTGAAAAGGTAAAAATGCGCTCCATCTTGCAAAGTTAAAGAAACTGAAACATTGTGAGGCACTCCCTGAACTGGATCTGTACCAAAATTTGATGGGTTCTTTCTTGGCTCTTGTCTCATCCTACTAAGTTTCATGGAAAGTTTTTTGGGGGGACTGTAAGAGCTGATTGAGAAACTAGGTTTTAAGGGTCAACTGTAAAAAAAGTTTAAGTTTAGTGCTGCCTATCAACATGTTTTAATTTCTTTTTCAGGGAAAATTCATCAGGATCAACTTTGATGTCAATGGATATATTGTTGGGGCCAACATTGAAACTTGTATCCTTTTAAAAATATATATATATTCCTTTTATAATTTTTCAGCAGTTTCCATCGGGGTTGCTAGGTTACCCTGGGGCAAAAATGAACATCCCTTCAGTATGTTTGAGCTTTAGTGCTTTCCTGCCCAATGTTTACTGTCGTTTACTTCATTTGACTCTGTAAATATAGAGTATTTACCATGTAACCATGATGTGAACTGACATATTAAAAGTAAAAGAAGAATAGTGTCTGACACTCCGGATGTATAAAGTTATTTAGTTGTTGATTATGCCTTGTCTTCCATATAACCAAAGAAATACCACAAATTAGTTGCTACACAGACAATCAAGGGACCTCCTCACTGCACTTTAAACATGTTGTTGCATTTGTGTCCTTGACTAAATGTTGTCAGATCTGCTGGAGAAGTCTCGAGCCATCAGACAAGCTAAAGAGGAGAGGAGCTTCCATGTCTTCTATTACATGTTGTCAGGAGCAGGGGAGAAGCTGCGCAGTAAGCACTCAAACTTTTTCTCTACAATGTAAACACATTAAACTGGGCTTTGTGACAGACTAATTCAAGAGCAGCCACACCTATGAAACAGGAATCCATGAGAAACTTGTAGAAGTGCATGTGAAATAACTGATTGGGCCGATATGACTGAGGTTCCCTTTTCTCTGTTCAGTTACTATAGTGGCTGCTGCAAAGCAGCAAGTTAATTTTACAAAAATATTATTAAAATGATTATCTGGTGTGTTCCTCTCTCCAGCTGAGTTGTGTCTGGAGGATTACAGCAAGTACCGTTTCATGTCGAATGGGAACGTGACGATTCCAGGACAGCAGGACAAGGACATGTTCACTGAGACCATGGACGCCTTTGGGATCATGAGCGTCCCAGAGGAGGAAAGAATTGGTAACCTCCTCCTTTTTTCTTTTTTTTTAAATATATAAGTAACAATTTACTTTCGCTGTCATTTAAAGGTTCCCTGTGACATCTAGTGGTGCTTTAGAGCTATTATTACTTGTTTTTTCTCCTGTTTTGTTGATCTCCTGAATGTACATGATACACACATGTCAATGTATGACACAATACACTTTTCTGCCAATGGCTTCATTCTACACTGATCACCAGGTCACAGTGAAGAGTTGACCATACTTCCATGGCCACTGAGCGTTGCACACTCGTTCTGGTCACACGTACGTGCCCAAGGGTCCATTCATACTGAAACGAGGGTCTGTGTTGGGTTGGATATATTGTACAGACAGCAAGGTCACAAATTTTGGGCTGCACGTGGACGCCCTCATATGGGTTCATGTGTACCCTAGTAGACATGGGTAGATGACGTCATTATGTCACAAGGACCATGGAGGACCCCAGAGGCCGTGAATTCGCCTTAACATGTAAAGATGCATCATCTTGAGTCCGGGGGCAGAGAAAAAGACACTGACCTCTTATGTTTGTTGGTCAGGTCTGTTGAAGGTGGTGTCGGCTGTGTTGCAGTTGGGGAACATGACCTTCAAGAAGGAGCGTCACTCTGACCAGGCGTCCATGCCTGACGACACCGGTAAACACATTTACACAGACATACACTGATCAACTTCTTTTCCTCTCTGCATTGCTCTTTGTCTCACCCCATCTGCAAAACCTTCCTTATTCAGTCATCTCCCTCTTGTACATCCTCCATTGTGACCCCGATGTTTTACCTTCCAGCTGCCCAGAAAGTGTGTCACCTGCTGAGCATCAATGTAACCGACTTCACACGAGCGATCCTGACCCCCAGAATCAAGGTCTGTACACTAATCAATACACAAAGGGTTATTTAGGTATTGTCTGGACATTGAAAGATAGTTTTCAAACTTTAGTTTCAACCTGGTGTTTACTTTGTTTCTTGGTTCAAAATAAACAAAGACTATGTAATCAGAAGTTTTCAGGCAATGATAAATTTAGTATTACAGTATGACACTGGTATATTTCTTTCTCCAGGTTGGCAGGGACTACGTGCAGAAGGCCCAGACTCAGGAGCAGGCTGAGTTTGCTGTCGAAGCTCTGGCCAAAGCATCGTACGAGAGGATGTTCCGCTGGCTGGTGATGAGAATCAACAAAGCCCTGGACAAGACCAAGAGACAGGGAGCCTCCTTCATTGGCATCCTGGACATTGCTGGATTTGAGATCTTTGAGGTACAGTGTTCACGATTTGACCCTGCTGGTTATGAATTATAACTGTGGTTCTATGATTATAGACAGAGCCGTTAAGTGGGGCTGTTATGGCTCAGACACTGTCTATGTGTGTTTGTACCAGAAAAGATGGAGTCTGTTTTTAATGCTGCTTTTACCATCTCCTTCAATTTATTTAAATTATTCCATTGTGCATTTTTTGGTCAGACAAATTATTGGATCCATATTAAGGAAAAACAATTCTGAGATTTCAAGAATAAAGTTGGACTTTATGAGACTAAAGTCAAAATAAAATAAAGAAAAGGTTTAATTAACCCCTAACCCTACTTATGATAATGTGGTTCTGATGAGCCATTGATAATAATGTCAAGAAGATTGAGCTGCTCTCTTCTTTTAAACGTCTCTTGAATACAAGCCCATTTTAGCTGCTTTGTCCATCTCTGTGACAGCGCACTTAACTACAGAAGTGAATAAACATACTGGTCCCTGAACAACTAAACATACTGGTCCCTAAATGAATTTCAGAACAGAGAGAGCAGGAGGAAATGTTAGAAAGGGGTCAAAACTTAAAGATGATTCCCAGTTTGGAGCAAAAGGAGAAACATTCCTCTTCTACCATAGATGTACAGTATATCAGTCATGTTGTACTGTAGCTCCATCCAGTTATCACTTTCTTTAAAATACAAATAATCTATTTTCGGTGTGGTATTTAATATTGTGTACATTATGATATTTGTTAAGCAAATTAAAGATAATCGCAGATATTAAATACAAATTTTACAACTAAATTATTGTCATTATTGAATAGAGAAAATGGTCAAAAATGCCAATTGAATAACAAGATGACAGTTGAAAATCATTATTTTGGTCTGACCGTCCAAAAACCTTTTTTGTTTTTCTAATTCTCTCCGACAGTTGAACTCGTTTGAGCAGCTGTGCATCAACTACACCAATGAGAAGCTGCAGCAGCTCTTCAACCACACCATGTTCATCCTGGAGCAGGAGGAGTACCAGAGGGAGGGCATCGAGTGGAGCTTCATCGACTTTGGTCTCGACCTGCAGCCGTGCATCGACCTCATTGAAAAACATGTAAGATGTCCCCCTGTTATTGTTCCTCCTCAAGTCTGATACAAATAACCCATCTGTCTTCACCTGTCATTACACTTCAGATTTACAAACTTTCTGCAGAAGTCACTTTCGTTTTCTGCAGAAAACAGTTGTGTAACACAAGCTGAGGCATGAACCTGCACATGGATCCTGTTAACCTGCAAACTGCCGTATATGTCACATGTCCTCCTGTTTGTTTTTCTGCTGATGCTCACAGGCCGGTCCTCCAGGCATCCTGGCTCTGCTGGATGAAGAGTGTTGGTTCCCCAAAGCCACAGACAAGTCGTTTGTGGAGAAGGTGGTTCAGGAGCAGGGAACGCACCCCAAGTTCCAGAAACCCAAGAAACTCAAGGACGATGCTGATTTCTGCGTTATGCACTATGCTGGAAAGGTTACTGAAGATAACTTCTTATAAAAAAAATATATATATTTTCTTGGAAAAATTCTAATACATTGAACATGAACATTTACACTTTGATACACACATCCCCCTACCCAAAACACTAGGGTGAGACACTTCCTTCATCCCTGTTGTGAGGGCTCTTAAAAGATTCTCTGATATTAATCTCTCAGGCCATTTGCACCAACTAGTCTCATGCGTGGTCTCACGCTAAGTCAGGTGTAACTTGGCATTCTAAGGTTAACCTCATAGTTACGCCAGTTGCACCATCTAAGCTTAAGTCTTCTTTTCACTTAGACCAGTTGTAAATATTACGTCTGGTCAGGAGTGGATGTAAAGTCAAATTTTAAGCCAGTAAACGCAGGTTAAGTTAGTAATTTACTCAGTTGCGCAGTTACCATCTTGGTTTTTACAAGTCCAGAGTCGGCGATTGTCTCCATGGTAACCGAAGAGGTTCTTAGATGTTTTACTTGCATAAAAGCAGTTATGAAACGGTGTAAAAATACACACGTTAAACCAGTGCAAAAACATTTAAAAAGCAAACTACATTCTATATGTTTAAGTAGTGTGATCTGCAAGAACAATTTAATAAGCTGTTTATTTGAGCATCTGTGCTGTAACTAGTATTGATAACTGTCGTAAATCCTGCGCATTTAACTCTAATGTAGTAAGAGTAGATGTATAAAATGGCATAAAAGTGAAATACTCTGTGGTATAGTGTATTAGTACTCGGTTACTTTTCACCACTAGATGGCTGAAAAGTAATGACATACTTATGGCTAAACAAGTACACAATATTTGGCTCAAACAGGAACTTCTTTTCCAATGACATGGCTCACACATGCTGACATGCACTGTGCACTATGTCCAGTTCTTCATCATGAACGTGGCTCTCCTCTGCTGCAGGTGGACTACAAAGCAAACGAGTGGCTGCTGAAAAACATGGATCCACTGAATGAGTGTGTGGCCTCTTTGCTCAACCAGTCTACTGACAAGTTTACTGCTGATCTGTGGAGAGACGGTAAGTGTTGTAGCTGAATTTATCCACACCCTCATTCTCAGGTATCACACCGTTTGAGAATGTCACCGAACAAAAGAAAATGTTGAATTTCTTAACTAAGTTCTAAATGATTTTTAAAAAGTATCTATTAAATCCAGACTACTACTGACGGTGTACAAGAATTTAACTAGATGTTTTGCATTTTTCTACTGTGCACTAGACAACATAAGGTCGTGACTTTAAAATGTCCCTCATTTTATTGCTAGGAAAATATCAATACTAGATCGAACATACTGTGATTATATTCTACATGTTTGACATTCAAACATGTTTATTTGAGAAACTAAGACAGATTTTTTTCATAAAACACATGGTTAAGACATAATTGCTCTTTTTGTTGTGTCTTCACAGTGGACCGTATTGTGGGCCTGGACAAAGTGGCAGGAATGTCAGACTCCATTCATGGGGCGTTGAAAACCCGTAAGGGCATGTTCCGCACTGTGGGCCAACTGTACAAGGAGCAGCTGAGTAACCTGATGACCACACTCAGAAACACCAACCCTAATTTTGTGCGCTGCATCATCCCCAACCACGAGAAGAAGGTACTGAACAAAGGTCGACACTCACTAATCAATACAGGAGTGTCGGGCTCTACTGTGACGCAAAATTAAATTTGATGAACTAATAATGTGAACGTTTGCCTGTCTGAGGCAGAAAATGAACTGTATTAAAGACAATGTATTTTTAAACATCCACCAATAAAACAATAGGAGACATTACATTAACAGATCTTTGATTGTTGTCTTTGTTTGTTTCTTCCTCTAGGCTGGTAAACTGGAGTCTCACCTGGTTCTGGACCAGCTGAGGTGTAATGGAGTCCTGGAGGGGATTCGCATCTGCAGACAGGGCTTCCCCAACCGCATCGTCTTCCAGGAGTTCAGACAGAGGTAACGAACAGCAGATGTTTTCTTTTTCTTTTTGCAAAAGAGGCAGCTCAGGGCTGCTGGTTGACACTGATAGTTGAAAGAAGAACCTGTCCCTTCTTCCAAGGGTATAGATGAGACCACACAAAAACACATAGGAGGGAAAATGCAAGAATATCAGATGACATGTAAGAAGTGTACACAGCATATAGACGGACACAGCATGACAGCAACTTAGGATTCATCAGGAAATGTCAAAAAAAATTTTTTTGAAAGAGACTTAAATACACTAAAAGGAATTTCACTTTCAGTTTATATCCCTCTAAAGTAAAACAAACATTTACATAACTTAAAACTTAATAGTGACACATACTGATGCTTAACCCAGCCCAATAAGCATGAACAAAAAAAGTCTGTATACTTTTTGTAGAAAAATACTCCTTTGTTATTTAATTCTGCTTGTCTGTCTCTCAGGTATGAAATTCTCACTCCAAGCGCTATCCCAAAGGGCTTTATGGACGGCAAGCAGGCCTGTGTGCTCATGGTAATAACAGTTTCTCATTTTCAGAAGTGAACAGCTCATCATATGAGGGGAAACTTCTTCTCTTTACCTTGTCAGGACTCTTCGCTAAGTCACCTCTCTCTTCTCCGTATCAGGTTAAAGCTTTAGAGCTGGACCCCAATCTGTTCCGCATCGGTCAGAGTAAAGTGTTCTTCAGAGCTGGAGTCCTGGCTCACCTGGAGGAGGAGAGAGACATAAAGATCACTGATGTCATCATCAGCTTCCAGGCCTGGTGCAGAGGATATGTGTCCCGCAAGTATGAAAAATCAACTCGCACCAAAATATATTTTTATCAGTCAACATATGTAAATTCTTTATACTGTACTCTTTTAAATTATGTTTAAATGATGTGTTTTTTTTTTTTATTTCTCTAGAGCCTTTGCCAAGAGACAGCACCAGCTGACAGCAATGAAAGTTATCCAGAGAAACTGTGTAGCTTATCTCAAACTCCGGAACTGGCAGTGGTGGAGGCTTTTCACTAAGGTAAGAGATGAATGAAGGAAGTTACAGTTTAATTGTATTTCAAGCAGCAGTAGATCCGACCATGCTAGTGTCATGGTCATGACCATAACAAATCTCATTAATATACAGCATTTTGATAGTTAAATAAATTATTTTGCAAACACAGATAAAAACTCTTTACAACAAAAAGCACATAAATAAGACATTTTCCTCTGAAACTATTTTTTTTTTTTTATCTGAGTCTTTTTAAATAGTTTCCCATGAGAGTGCTATTTCAACCCCACAATCCCTCTGTTTCAGTAATGTTGGATGAACTTTTATTTTTTCCTGTAGGTGAAGCCTCTGCTGCAAGTGACTCGGCAGGAGGAGGAGATGCTGGCCAAAGATGATGAGCTGGTGAAGGTGAAGGAGAGACAACTGCACTCGGAGGTTCAGCTCAAAGAGTTTGAAACCAAGCAGCAACAGGTAGGAGCCCGTGTGAGCGTAATCCAGTCTGGTTTTCTAGATTTATGTGAAGAAGAACAATTTACTTGCAGGTTTTCTTCCGAGAGTTCTGAGATTGTGGCAGATCTTCAAATCTGTCACTAACACACCTCATTATGACAATTGTTGGATTATTCTGATGTTATAATCCATTCTTTCTCTGACTTCGACTCCCCTCTGATAGCTGAGTGCTGAGAAGTTGGCTCTTCAGGAGCAGCTCCAGGCAGAGACAGAGCTGTGTGCCGAGGCTGAGGAGATGAGATCGCGTCTGGCCACCAGGAAGCAGGAGCTGGAGGAGATCCTTCATGACCTGGAGTCTCGCCTGGAGGAGGAGGAGGAGAGAGGCACTCAGATGCACACAGAGAGGAAGAAGATGCAGCAGAACATCACGGTCAGTACTCTGGGATGCAGAATGTATTTTTTTTTTTTTTTTTTCTTGAATGCATTAACAATGCCGATTATTTGGGTTGTTCATCCAGGATCTGGAGCAGCAGCTGGATGAGGAGGAGGCGGCCAGACAGAAGCTTCAGCTGGAGAAGGTCACCATGGATGCCAAGCTGAAGAAGATTGAGGAGGAAGTCATGGTGCTGGATGACCAGAATGGCAAACTAAACAAGGTCTTGTACAACACACTAATTCTGAACCAGTGCTTTAGAGTATTTCTGTGAATACCAGAAATATCAGAAACAAATATTTGCACCTGAGAAAACAAATGCAATTTTGCTTGTTTTTATATGACCTCAGGAGAAGAAACTGCTGGAGGACAGGATCTCTGAGTTCACCACTAACTTGTCTGAGGAGGAAGAGAAGTCTAAAAGTTTACAGAAACTCAAAAATAAACATGAAGCCATGATCACTGATTTGGAAGGCAAGCATCTGTTTTTCATTATTTCATATTTTTGGACACTGAACAACAAAGTACACCAGTACATTAAACATTTTAAAGTATTATGCTCGTATTATACCCTCGCAATAATTACAAATTAAACTAGTAAATTGAACCTTTTGTGTTTCTGTGTATTCTCTCCTGTAGATCGTCTGAGGAAAGAGGAGAAAGTGCGTCAGGAGTTGGAGAAGAACCGTCGTAAACTTGAGGGAGACTCCACGGAGCTCCACGACCAGATTGCAGACCTGCAGGCTCAGATCGCTGAACTCCGAGCTCAACTGGCCAAGAAGGAGGAGGAACTGCATGCTGCACTGGCTAGGTTAGCTTTCTGTTGATTTAACTGTAAGGTAACGTTCCAGTGGAAAAATCTACTTTCAGTTGCAGGATGCAAACTTTAGAATAAAAAAAAAATGACCCCCACTGTTACAAATGTTAACTTTGCATTTTAAAAATCCCTTGTTTGGGGACATCATTCCATTTGAATATCTCCCATCCCATCCAACGTTCACTCAAAGTGCCAGTCAGTCTCATTTCCTCCTCTCCCTCTCCTCACCTGCAGGATAGAGGAGGAGGCTGCGGCCAAGAACACAGCCCAGAAGAACATCAGAGAGCTGGAGGCCCAGATCTCGGAGCTACAGGAGGATCTGGAGCTGGAGAGGCAGGCACGCTCCAAGGCTGAGAAACACCGCAGGGACCTGGGAGAGGAGCTGGAGGCTCTCAAGACTGAGCTGGAGGACACGTTGGACTCCACGGCAGCACAACAGGAGCTCAGGTAACCATCAAGCTTATGTAGACATTTTACATTTTTACAATTTACAAGTTTTGGAAAACACCTAAATGATTAGTTGACTGAATTTATAGAGTACCATACTGTATGGCTCTGTATACTACTCCACACAGAGTTAGATGGACAGACTGTGATCATGTGGAATAAACAGACTGTATAAAAAGATGGAAGACATGGCAGCTCCCCATAAGTGTTGCGAAAGAGTCTCCATTGTCCCCTGGTCGCTGGCTGCAGCATAGGTCATAAACACTGGCTGCTCCATGTTAGTGGAGGGGACATGGACCAAACTAATACATTTTTCTCTAATGGTTTTGAATGTTCAATTGCTTTCTTATGCTCAGCTTTCCTGGTAAGTTTGGTTTTATTTTGATATTTGATCCTACAAAAACATGGTGAAACGTCATGATAGACGGCTGGGATGGACTCATGGTTGGTGGAGCATGTGTATCGGCAGGACATTGATACCTCTGCTCCATCCCTCAATTGCTACTGCACAGACTCGGGGCTCCTAATGATGTCATCGGCACAAGTGGAGAAACATTGTCCATCTTTATTTACTATCTATGTTCTACAAAGACTGAGGGCAACATGCTACATAGATTTTGTTTCTCTTTTGTCCTCATCTCTTTCTTTATTCGTTGACATTTTCTCTCTCCAGGTCGAAGCGAGAGTCAGAGGTCACCAGCCTGAAGAAGACAGTGGAGGAAGAGGCAAAGATCCACGAGCAGCAGATGGCTGACATGAGACAAAAGCACAACCAGGCATTTGACGAGCTCAACGAGCAGCTGGAACAGGCTAAAAGGGTAACTAGTGTTGTGTCCGACTAGAACGATACCCGAGCTTAACACAGTTCTGAACAGCACCAGTAACATGCCTCACGTGTGCCTGTAGAACAAGGTATCGGTGGATAAAGCCAAGCAGGCCCTGGAGAGCGAGTGGAACGAAGCGCAGATCGAGCTAAAGACTCTGACGCAAGGAAAGGGAGACTCCGAACACCGCCGCAAGAAGGCCGAGTCCCAGGTTCAAGAGCTGCAGGTCAAATTTGTAGAAAGTGAGCGACAGAGGCAGGATTTCTCCAGCAAGCTGACAAAGTTACAGGTACTGATCTCTGAGAGGTGGTTCACAGGTGCAGGAGTGTGTGAGCACTTGTGATGGTGTTTAAAATGTGATGTTTGTGATGATATTCCCCAATTCAATTGTCTTTTTCTGTTTGGTGTCTAGACGGAGCTGGACAATGTGAACTGCGTCCTGAGTGAAGCAGAGGGCAAGAACGTCAAAACCAGCAAAGACCTTTCTTCTTTCGAGTCTCAGCTGCAGGACACACAGGTACAAACACATCCACATGTGGTGGTCACTACTATTGCTACTATTTTCTTTAACACATTCATGTACATCTTGTAATAATAGAATAAATATATACAAAACACACTAAACATTCATTAGTTCAAAAGATGGTTTGTTGTTTCTCTCTTTTACATTGTAAACACTGGACACACTATTGTGACACAACTTTGCAACATGTGAAAATAACTGAATATTTTTTAGAGAAAACTAACCGAGCCCGACCCAAACCCGAAAGGGTAGACAGCTCAGCCAACATGACTGAACTCGACTACCATTTCTAAATTTGTCTGCAGGTTGGGTGTCCAGGCTCTAATACTTAACACATAATTGACTGCATTTGCATTAAAAGTCACTTTTCTGACAGTGTTAACTCGGTCAAATCTGAATACAAAAACATACAGAGCTTCTTTTTTTATTATTAATCATACACTTTCAATATAACTTTCAATATATTGAGTGTCCATGGAAGATAAATATCCATGCTCCTTAAGGCTTAAGACAGTGGTAAAACTGCAAACAGGAGCTTCTCATGACTCTTCTTTTCTCTTCTCTGAACTCCAGGAGTTGCTCCAAGAGGAGACTCGTCAGAAGCTTGCGCTCTCCACCCAGCTGAGGCAGCTGGAGAGTGAGCAGAACAGCCTGCGGGACATGCTGGAGGAAGAGGAGGAGAGCAAGAAGAACGTGGAGAAGCAGGTCTCCACTCTGCAGGCCCAGGTTGGTCCACAGTGTCATCTTTTAAGTCTTTGGATAACTGTCGGACTTCTTCTTATTGCACATTAGCTTTGATACTTTCCTCAAGAGTCAACTATGCTGCTTAACTTTCCCATATTTCAGCCCTTCTGATTCCTCCTCTTCTATGTCCTTAGTTGGCAGAGACGAGGAAGAAGCTGGAACAGGAGGCTTTGAACCTGGAGGGCACAGAGGAGGGCCGCAAGCGAGTCCAGCGGGAGGTGGACAGTATGATGCAGCAGCTGGAGGAGAAGTCGTCCGCTTACGACAAACTGGATAAGACCAAGACTCGTGTGCAGCAGGAGCTGGATGATCTCCTATTGGACCAGGACCACCTGAGGCAGACCGTCTCAAACTTGGAGAAGAAGCAGAGGAAGTTTGACCAGGTATCATGTCAACCGTGTGGTTTTGTTCATAGAAAATGTTGATAATATCTTTGTTTCTAGTAACATTTCTTAACCACGTGAGCCCAGTTTGATGTTTTAAACAATAAGGAGGTCTTGTGTTTTTTTGATTATAGATTATAGTAATGGTTTAAGATCTCAACCACCAGTCAGCAACTTTTGTAGTTTAGTTAAATATCCCACATTTTTTGTTCGGCAGTTAAAACCCTGTATCTCTAATTACCTTGTATGTTTTTGTGTACCTACATGGATTTAAAAATATGTCCCCTTCGATTATTAGAAAAAGGGATTGTTGCTTATCAAAAATGTACATTTTGACATGTAGATTCTTAACTGCCCCTCCTAATCTGGTCCCTCTCTTAGATGCTGGCAGAGGAGAAAACCATTTCTACTCAGTACGCTGAGGAGCGTGACAAGGCCGAAGCTGAGGCCAGGGAGAAGGAAACACGAGCGCTGACGCTGGCCCGTGAGCTGGAGACTATGACAGACCTGAAGAGCGAGTTGGACCGGGCCAATAAGACGTTCAAAGCTGAGATGGAAGATTTGGTCTCTTCCAAGGATGATGTCGGCAAGAGCGTAAGAGAAAAAACTAGCAATTTTGAAAAAAAATTAGAGTAGGTTGTTGCTCTATTACTGCCTCTCGTTATTGCCCGAGAAAAATACTGAATATGTACAATGCATCCTTGTCAGGTTCATGAGCTGGAAAGGTCAAAGCGTGCCAATGAGCAGCAGCTGGAGGAGATGAAAGTTCAGCTGGAGGAGCTGGAGGATGAGCTGCAGACCACAGAAGATGCCAAACTGCGTCTTGAGGTCAACATGCAGGCAATGAAGGCCCAGTTTGACCGAGACCTGCTGGCCAGAGATGAGCAGGGAGAGGACAAGAGGAAACAGCTTGTTAAACAGGTAAAGGACAGGAACCTATACTGTCTGACATGCACTATTAGTTTTCTTTCTTTTTCCACAAATACTTGAAGGGTTGTAAATAACATTTTCATTGTTTGCAAGAAGCAGTGAATCGTGATTTGACTCTTTCAGGTGCGGGAGATGGAGGTCGAGCTGGAAGATGAACGTAGGCAGCGTTCACAGGCTCTCTCATCTAAGAAGAAACTGGAGCTGGACATGGCAGAACTTGAGGTCCAGATCGACACTGCCAACAAGGGTCGTGATGAGGCCCTCAAACAGCTGAAGAAACTCCAGGTAAAATAAACGCGTATGCCTACACATTTCAACACACATACATGAGCTAAACTAAATAAATAAGATGGATCATCTATAAGAGAAGCCCTTATTAGAATGGCAGAGAGTAGCGTGCATGCCTCGGCCAAGACCAAACATTTTCTCACACTAAAGCTGAATTTTTGTATTATAACACCATAAATGTAAAATTTAACATCCATACATTATTGTCTTAGAAATTGATGCACAACTGTTCTGTATTTTTTTGCATTACGCTGCTGACAAACAAGGTTGAAAACCTAAACTCCCTAGCGAACACTGGACAGTTGGCCTGTATAAATAAAGTCTTACATACACAGATTGAATACCCTTCAGAGTGATTGGTGTCTAACTTCAGTGTGTGCATGTCCACTCTCCAGGCCCTGATGAAAGACCAGATGAGGGAGGTGGAGGAGCTGCGTATGTCCAGAGATGAAGCCATCAATGGAGCCAAAGAGACTGAGAGGAAGCTCAAGGCCATGGAGGCAGACGCCCTGCACTTCCAGGAGGTACGTATGTAACTATGGAAACAAGCTGGCTGTATTTGGATAAGGTAGTAGGTCGGTGTATGTTACTTCCAATTAAGTTTACATACAAAAATGACCATCATGGACATGAAATCATTTGACTCAGGAGGAAATTATTTAGGAATGTATTTACTGGTTGCATTGCTCCAGCTGTTGTTTGATGTATGGCAATCATAGCACATCATTTCCTATTGATATACAATAACTATATGCACTTTATCATTTAATACTAACTGCCACAATCAAACACTGCCATCTGGTGTCAAGCTTCCAGGTTGTTTTCCTTGTGTTGGATTGAAAGAAATGCTGCATTAAAACCAGACAGGTCACAAAACACGTAAATGGATGATTTATATCTCAAGATATGTGTTTATAATGGCATTAGAACACCGTCATTCAAGTTTCTTTTTTGACTTTGTCTTAACTTGGCTCAAATTTTAAGTCTTAAGTCTTAATATACAATATGTATCTTCTACTTCCTCCAGGAAATAGCCACTGCAGAGAAACTCAAGAGACAGGTCCAGACAGAGAGAGATGAGCTCCAGGAAGAGCTTAACGGCAGTAACTCCAAAAAGTATGAACCAGACACTTAACGGCATCGATTTGAACTTGCATGCATGGTCGTTTTATGCATTAAAAGCAAATCCATAAGTTTGTATATGTAAGTCATCACATCTCCTCCTACTCACATGTTGTTGCCAGTTCTCTGCTGGCTGACGAGAAGAGGAGACTGGATGCTCGTATCACCCAGCTGGAGGAGGAGGTGGAGGAAGAGCAGCTCAACACAGAGATGATGAATGACCGTCTGAAGAGAACCACACTGCAGGTGAGGGCGTGCAGTATCTCATATGTTGAATGACCGCAACATATAAAGGAAACTCAATTTAATCAAAACAACAGAATAAGAACAAAAAATCACTACTTTCTCTCTGGTATTAGACTGAACAGTTGACCACAGAACTGTCAAGCGAGCGCAGCAACTCTCAGCGGCTGGAGGGGGCTCGCTCCCAGCTCGATCGCCAGAATAAAGAGCTGAAACTGAAGCTGCAGGAGCTTGAGGGAACCATCAAGTCTAAGTATAAGTCCTCCATCACCGTCCTGGAGGCCAAGATCGCTCAGGTGGAAGAACAGCTCGACACCGAGTCTAAGTGAGTGTCAGTGTGAAGATCAGTTGTGGACTCTCAAAAAACAAAATGAAAAGGTTTACATTATGGAATTTGCTTTTCTCTGCTTATTCCAGGGAGCGTCAGCAGGCCTCCAGGCTGGCCAGACGGGCGGAGAAGAAGCTGAAAGAGGTCTTGCTACAGGTGGATGATGAGAGGCGCAACACGGATCAATACAAAGACCAGGTAAGCCTCGATGTGAATCCTCCTGTTACTTCTTAATTTAGAGATTGTTAAAGAACAAAAGATTTATTGTGTGGGTTGATCCTGACTTGAATCCTTCCTGGTCCTCTGAATATATGTTTTGGGAAATTGTCAATCATCACAATGTGAACCCTCTGTCTGCAGGCGGAGAAGACTAACAGCCGCATGCGTCAGCTGAAGCGTCAGCTGGAGGAGGCCGAGGAGGAGGTGACACGAGTCAACGCCAAATGCAGGAGGCTGCAGAGGGAGGTGGAAGAAGCCACGGAGTCCACAGACGTTATGAATCGTGAAGTCAGCACTTTGAAGAGCAGGCTCAGGTAGAGTCTTCAACATTTACTTTTAACTAAAATAAACCAGAGTGGCACTTAGTAGAGTGCATACCTCCGGCAAGACTCCCCAGTCTCACACTCATAGATGTCAGTTCCCTAAATGATTCCGTGTGAAATAAGTGAAAAAGTCCAAACTCCCTATCTTGTTATTCTAAATATGCCTGTTGAACATGTGCCTCTTGGTGAGTGGCATTGTTAGAAAAATAAAAAAAAATGCCAGCAGTGTTTATTTGGTACTAATGTCCCACACACATTGTTTATTTTATAGACGCGGAGATGGGAATTTAAACACGCGTCGTGCCTATTCTCGCACCGGCCTGGAAAGTGACGAGGAGGTGGACGTGCCGACTGAAACATCAGAGAATGCAGTTGAGTGAGCAGAGGAGCACCAAGAGGGAAATATTACGACCACAGTCAACATGCAGATATAATAAATCAGTAGCCTTGCAACCTGAGAGGATTTATCCTTTTATTCCCCTTAACAGACTTTTTACCCATATTGTTACTTCCTGTATAATGCATTTATATTTGGCCAAATAATGTACTTTGTGAATGTGAGCAAAGTTTTTCTCCACAGGCTTTACAGATAATTTTCTAGGTCTTTTCTTCTATGTAATGGGTATATTATAAAATGGTGCTCCTCTGACCAGCCGTTTCCTTTGTGCTTGAGGTTTATGTGCTGTTACTTGACCATTTTGGGGGAGAAACACTGGTCATTTTATGCTTATTTTGCACACAAATTTGGGTCTATTTTTTTTTTTAGTTTAGTTTAGTTGTGAAGCCGTTAGAAAGTGCTTTCACATTTGCTAGTGTCGGTAGAAGTCTGTATTGTATGCTGTTACTCTCACTGTTATCCTTTCAATGTTCTTACCTCAACCAAAACTGCACAATGCCACACACGAGATTGGAGAATGTTCACCTCTTCACTGCAAAATGGTTGAATCATAGAAATGTTGGTGAAAATGTTAGTACATTTTTATTTTTAACCATAATCTATGATAGCACAGTTGATGTATCCTTACTCACTGGTTTTACACTTCATTGATTGTTGGTGGTGGGTCATCATGTAGTAGCTCTCACTGTACTGTATTTTTTTTGTGCTGTGCTTTGCTTTGCTATCGGCACATTAGCCTGTGAATGTTAAATCCAATATGATACCATAATACTGTATTATCAAAGAAATGACAACATATTGATGCCAATATTTTAAGGCTATTCTGTATTTTATCAAATGCCTTAATAAAATTAATTGAAAAACCATCAAATGAATCCAACCTCAATCTCTTTTGTAGATAATCTCAATCTTAACAGTTATAGGCTGGAAGGAGAGGTTTACATTGTTTCCAAGTCTGTCTTAAATCAATGCTCACGTTGAATTGACTAATGTGTTGTTAGTCACTGCAGTAATTCCTCCTGTCCTCATTGGCTGTTTAAAAGTTCTGTGTGATTTTATTCTAAAGTAATCCGAGAAAAAATTACAAATCATGTGTTCATTCCAAAAATGTTTTTATGCGTCTGTGCCAATTTTCCCTTAGTGATGTTACAATTCCGATTCTAATCGATCACTTAGAGACACTGAAAACAAGAGTGATTTGTGTTGACACGGAGAGGGAAAAAGGCGACAAATCATCCTTTTCTGTTTTATATTAGATGTACTGTATTTCTTAATCTGGATATCAAAAATTGTTACAATTGTGATGCATTGGCTGAAACTACATTAAAGCTTTTAATGGCATCTTGCATCTCGTGTTTTTATGGTAAAAGCGCTACAAAAAATATCTGCATTATATTTTCATTTAATAAACTCAAGCACTGAAGTACACCATCTTTTTTTAAAAATTATTATTGGTAACAAAAAGTGAACAAAGGATGGTGTTTCCTGGTCTGATCCCCAATCAGCATCATGTATTACTACATATACACAACAGGGACCAACTCTGTAGCAGTATATCCACTAACATTTATATCAGGGCTAAATGTTGAATATCCGTTTTTATTACTCCATAAATCAGAAAGATATAATCAACCGCCTTTAAAACCGTGTTTAGTAATGCAATGTTCGATAAATGAGGCTGGTGAAAGATGTATGAACACACCTGTTAAAAACTTCACAATATAGATGAGAACAAAAGTGGAAAGTTTGGTGTAAATAACTGATTCCTGTCAAAATACTAATTTTGACTGTCCTTTTTAAAAATAAGAAAATCAACAATAACAACATTCAACAAATCATGGAAAATGTGATTTTGCCTTTAGTGTCTGAAAGAGACAGTGTTCTAACTGTGTGTGCGTGTGTGTGTATTGCGTCACTGCTGGAGGTGAACTTAGCTAGCCAGATGCTAACAGTCGCCGGTAGCAGCAGTGGTCAGTCAGTTGTTATTATGAGGTCAGACTTTACCGCGGTTAAAAATCTCAGGAGAAAACCAGGAACCCAGCAGGATACTGTTTGGGTCACGTGTTCCTGGAGAACGGAGTCAGACTAAAGTTGTTATGTGAGTGTCGCTAACGTTGTTGCTAGCTAGCTAGCTAGCTGTGGGGGAAAGTTCTGCGTCCAGCCTGACCGGAGAAGTGTTTCCCGGAGACAGACTGTAAGGACACATCTGCAGGTTGTCACACTGGCTATATAACATGGTGTTCATGGAGCCAACGGGAGTGCTCATCTCCTCCATCACTTCTTAGCACACTTCGAAGTCCGGTAAGAGAAGCCAGCTATCATGCTATGTTAGCTAGCTGGTGAAGTGCGATGCTGGTTTTCATTCTCAAACAAACCGTCAGACAGGTTTTACGGTATTTTCCTGTGATTATTGTTTGAATCGCAGACTGATCAGCCGGGTTGTCAGTGTTGGTGTGTCCCGCACTGACAGTCTGGTGTCCCGCTGCCTCCGTCATCACAGAGTCTGACAGCTAGTCGAAACTAGCGTGCTGCTACCCGGCTTCTTGAGACACGATCACCGTTTCAATGAGTGACTCGTGGCTGCCATTTGTTTTTCCCTCCTTTAGTGACGTTGGCTGAAATCAACCAGCTTCAAAACGGCAGCAGCAGCAGAGGAGAACCTGGACTCGTCCAGCTCAACAGCCGGCTCAAAGATGGAGTTAGCTGCGGTGAGTAAGTCCAGCATCAACTCAAACCTGCTGGCTGCTGTGTGACATGGTCATACAGGTGGGCAATGACCAGGATCTGTGAATGAACACTAAGTTAAAGTGTGTGTGTGCGTGCGTGCGTGCGTGCGTCATGTAATTGTCCTGCTCTTTGATTTCACAACATTGACCTAACATGTCACAAGCAATATGACAAAGTTCCAGTCTGTGAGAACATTTCAAATTGTCTCAGTGTTGACCGACCCTTGTTAAGACCAAAGGAGAAAATCAGCCTTCTAACTGGTTGCTGGTGACATTTGGTTGAGACCAGAGACTGTAAATAAAGATGGACGACGCGTCTCCACTTCCTCCCACTTTCCAGAAATGAAGCAGAAATATGTCGGAGAAGATGTTGACATCGTGAGCCAGAGTCGTCTGTGCAGTAGCCGGGTCGAGGTGATCCACGCACTCGACCAATTGAGAGTCAGTCTCAGCTTGTAATCGTGTTGTTTCACCCAGTTTCTATAGCATCAAATAACGTATTAAAACCAAACTTACTGGAAGAGGGAGCACTTGAACAAACAGGAGGCTGTTATGGAAAGTTAGGGTCAATCTTTCTGAATCGTTGGTTCACCCAGCCATGCACGCTAGAAGCTACTGTCCACAGTGGCAGTGATCATTTGTTCTCAAAGTTTAATTTTGTTTATTCTCATAGGATATTTTGGTGTTAAGGTGCCACAGTTGTGCAAAGATTAGCCCTGTCGCCTCATGGCAAGAAGGTTCTTGGTTTGAATCCCAGCTCAGACGTGGTTTTCCTGTTAGAAGTTGCATGTTTTCCCAGTGTCTGCGATTGTGACCATCAAAGGACAAGTTGTACAGATACTGGATAGATGGAGTTTGGAGTTTGGATCAGATATAACAGTGAGGAACTTGAACCCTCTTATCACCTCACAGAGTTACATGACTGCCAGCTGATTTTTAGATGGCTACTTAACTTCTGCACATAGACTCCTGCTAGATACATGTTCAGTGACCCATATTTAAAGCGCCACACACGCACACACTCACTCACACACAGACACAGCCACTTTATGACTCATGCCGTTTGACAAAGATGTAATTTAGCAGTGAGCTTTGCAGGGAGGGGGGTCGCTGAAATACAGATGTGTGAGTGTGTCTCTGAAAGATAAAGATAGAAGGCCATAGAAAACGCTGGCTAGATTAAGCTTCTGCCTTGGCTGCAAAATGTTGGGGGGGGGGGAGAAGCCGGAGAAAGCCATTGTGGGTTGGCAGGAGAGGGGAGAGCGGAAGAGAGAGGGGAGAGGGAAGGTTGCGAGAGAGATGGAGGTTTATTTTGTATTATGCTATTTGTAACAGCAGCCTCACGCAGATAGGGAGTTGAAAGAGGGCAAAATGCAGGAAAAACAGGATTCTCCTAGCCGAGCCACAAGCATCCTGGGAAAGGTAGGAGTGTGTGTTTATGAATCATGTGTGCATTAAAGGGACGTGTGTGTGTGAGTGTAGAAGCTGCTTGTAGTACATATTAAATGTTGTGTGTATAGGTGACATTTGTGTCATAACTGTTTATTTAGTTTCTTATTGTTGCTGTAAATGTGGTTATTGTTGTTGTCTTATGTTTTTGTCTTTACCCTCAAATGCAGCTAAATTTACTGTTCTGTCTGTCCACATATGTGTGTCATGCCGTCTCTGCCTGTTTGTCCATAAGACATGTAACCACAGATAATGTTGAGTCACAGTATAATTCAACCCTACAGCCTCTGTGTGTGTGTGTGTGTGTGTGTGTGTGTGTGTGTGTGTGTGTGTGTGTGTGTGTGTGTGTGTGTGTGTGTGTGTGTGTGTGTGTGTGTGTGTGTGTGTGTGTGTGTGTGTGTGTGTGTGTGTGTGTGTGTGTGTGTGTGTGGACTGTCTCTGCACATCTTCATCATCTCCACTGTGTAGAAACCGGGCCTCCCCCTCTGTTTGCAGCTATATTTTTTTGTAGTGATAGAAATGTAACACAAGCCTGTTTAATCCAGTATGTGTGTGACGTAATGTTCATTATTTCGGGGCACGTCTCTGCTGTGGCAGGGTTTTTAATGCAGGTATTTGTTTTTGTAATGTTTCCCTGGAGCTCAACAATAGGTGACCAATACAGAGAATGTTGTTGAATGGTTTGTTTTAACCTTTTACAGTGTGACTAATGCTTGTTATTTCTCTTTGCCTCATCCCCTTCCTCCTCTTCTGTCCCCCTCATCTCTGTCTGTAAATCCAACCTCCCCTTCCTCTCCCCGTCCACTCTCTGTCAGCCATTTCTTTCCCCTGTCACTTCTCTCCTTTATGTCCCCTCTCTTTCCATCCCTCTCTGTCTCCCTCCTCCCTCGTCCCTCTGTCTGTCCGACCTCGTCCTCAGGCTCACCCGGCTCTCAAAGCCTTTATGTGTGGCTCTCTCAGTGGCACCTGCTCAACGCTGCTCTTCCAGCCTTTGGATCTGGTGAAGACACGTCTCCAGACTCTGCAGAACAATGCCAAGCCGGGGTGTGTGGACCAAACATATGCAAACTAATTTTGAGTGTATGTGTGTGTGTGTAAACATGCAAACACAACCTGTATGCTATCAGACACATGTACATCAGTATCCCTCCTGTCTTATCTTTGTTTTACTCCCTGACGTTTCTCACACACATTTTGATCTTCTCAAGGCATGAAACACACACACACACACACACACACACACACACACACAATCACACTCACACACACACACACACACACACAATCACACTCACACTCACACTCACACACGCACTCACACACACACACACACACACACACACACACACACACACACACACACACACACACACACACACACACACACAGAGCATGGCAGAACAAAATCTCAAGGAAATACCAGTCGAAATCTGCTGTTATGACCCATATAGATCAATTAGTCACACCAGCACCATGAAGTCATGCTGTCACACTGCGAGGATGCAATTACCACCACTAAAGACAGAAACAGGAAATGTTAAGGGTTAAAAATAAACATTTATTTTAAAAAATGATCCACAGATGGAGTACAGGATTCAATGATTGTTCAAGGGTTTCATGTTCACATGATAAAAATCGAAATTCTGTATCATCGTCAGTCTTTGACTGCCTCTTTTTTACGCTTGCACCTTTCAACGTGTTTGTGACCATTCCTTGACTCTTCCATCTTGCAGGGCTCCAAAGGTTGGGATGTTTAGTGTTTTCGTCAATATTATTAGGACGGAGAATTTCTTCAGTCTGTGGAAGGGGGTTACACCAGTGAGTTTCTGATTTTGTTTAACACTTTCATCTTTTACTACCATTTCTACAGTTATAAATTCTATTGTTACATGTAGGCAGGAGAGAGTGAGAGCTTTTCCTCTTCAGCACTTATCTGCCATTCATTTTAAATATCACAAAGCTGTGGTCCTGTCAGAATGCAGAATTTATATTTAATAGGTTATACTAATACACATTTATGTAGATTAATTATCTATATTGTTTATTTTTGTATATATCATATATTTATTTATATTCAAAAAACATTTATATCTGTTCACACTTCACATAAACTAGACTAATTGGTAAGTCAAACAAATCTAAACATGACAATTTAAAACCTTATACAATAACTAAAAATGTTTTCAGATTTTTATGATAAATATTCTAAACTCTTTTAATTTTTTTCCCATAAAGTTAACACTTTTATTTCTCTCTTGCAGTCATTTGTGCGCTGCATCCCGGGGGTCGGCATTTATTTTAGCACCTTCTACTCCCTGAAGCAGCACTTCTTCTTGGACCACGCACCCAACGCTGGTGAGGCTGTTCTTCTCGGCGCAGGCGCCAGAGCTGTGGCTGGCGTCTGCATGCTGCCATTCACTGTCATCAAGACACGCTTTGAGGTGAGTGGCAGGTTTTGTTTGTAAGACACAGAGACGTCTCAGAGCCATTCTGACCTGAGATGTGTTTGTTAGATTAGTGGACTTGTTTTGATCATCTCCTCCGTCATGCTCCAGTTAACGTTGTTTACATGTTAACAGAGCAGGTTACAAATAAAAGCATTTGTTGTTAATGATCACCTTCAGCACTTTGGTCAAATTGTTTGTGTTTTATGAATACAATTGATTTTACCTAACTTATGTTGGTGGCGCAGTTTTAAGCAATGATTAATGATTTGTCCTCGTCGTCCAGTTTTGAATTTGCATCCACTTTGTTATCAGTCACTTTGTCGGATGTTAAGTCTTTATTAGTCCTGGAATAATAAGCCTTCAGCAGACACATGCTTTTAAACAAGTGACTATAATAACAAATGTATTGATCCAAGGAAGCTCCTTTGTTGTTGGCTCACCAATATGTTGCGTGATTTTTATTTAATGTCTTCAGGCACTAATCATAAACCTTTACTCAGATGACTATGCTCTCCATAATCCAGTCTACAGGGTTAGAGAATCGAAGAGGGTGTTAATAGTAGTTTTGACAAGGATATTTTTAATGACATTTTCTCTTTAAGCTGTTTAATTTCCTTTGCGAGTACTGTATATATTGAGCAAAGAGGGAGATAAGGTAATGTCTTATTCATATGTTCTTAATATCTTGCTCATTGGCTGATATCACACTGAGTAAATGACGATAACAAAAATTATTGAACTATGAAGAATGAATCACGAGTTAGGGACATTGTACACACTGCATGATCCTTACACTGAGCTTCTATAAATGAATGACCACCATTTACAACTGAATAATCTGTATCCAGCTCTGTGTGTTATAAAACGAATGGTGTGAATGAACAAGTTCCACGTTCATTGAGGTATTTATATTGTGTTTCAGAGTGGCTGCTACAACTATGTGAGTGTGGTCATGGCTCTGAGGACTGTGTATGAAACAGAGGGATTCAGGACTCTGTTCTCGGGGCTGACGGCCACGCTGCTCCGAGACGCTCCATTCTCTGGCATTTACGTCATGTTCTACAGCCAGGCCAAGAAGGCTCTGCCGCAAGGTGAGAGCCACACTGCATCAGCAAACCACAAAGATGTTCATTTTCAATGCACAAATCTTCCTTCACATGTTCATGAAAATGTGAAGCCCTATTTTCTAGCTATTAGCACATGATTTAAAGGTTCAGTTAATTATTTTTTAAGAATTTAGGGACATCTAGTGGTGAAGTTGCATGTTGCAGCTGAATACCCCTCACCTCATCCTCCCCTTCCAAACATGAGAGAGAACCTGTGGTAGCCTTCAGTTGTCATAACAACTCAAAAGGTGTTTAGTTTGTCCAGGTTGGACTTCTTTAAAAAACATGGCGGCCTCCGTAGAGAGGACCCGCTCCCGATGTAAATATAAAGTATTTAAATATAAAGGGCCAATTCTCAATTTGTAAAATTTTCACACTAGTGAAAACATCATTAGGATTATTTTATATTTAATTTCTGCCAATAGATCCCTTTCATCTAAATCTTGCACACTGGACCTTTAAGAGTCATTTGTCACTTTTGAGATGATACGGTATTTCCACAGCTTTGCTCAGAGTTTTCCTGTGTTTTAGGTTTGACTGATACAATTTTAATTACATCATCTCACAGCAAAATAAAAAAACTGATTTAAATGTCATGGGTAAAGGATTTATGGATCATCAAAAATACAAACTGCTGTAATAATCATTTTGCTCGTGTACTTTCCTTTACTCTTGTTTTTCTCTTCTCAGAGGTTTCATCGTCGCCCTATGCTCCGCTGGCGAACTTCAGCTGTGGAGTTGTGGCAGGTGTCCTGGCGTCGCTGGTCACACAGCCTGCAGATGTGGTGAAGACCCACATTCAAGTTAGCACGTCTCACTGGAGCACGGCAGATGCTATTCGCTACATCTACAAGGTGAGTGCTCGTAGAGTTGCAGGAGGCAGATTTAGTCTTACTGCATGTGCACGTCACTTGAAGGGTATGAGGGGTATGACGATGCCAATCATGCTGAACTTTCCTGCTCTGTACTCTGTACTCTTCCTCAGGAGCACGGCATGGGTGGTTTTTTTCGTGGAGCCGTACCCAGGTCTCTGCGGCGCACTCTGATGGCTGCTATGGCTTGGACTGTCTATGAGCAGTTGATGGCTCAGATGGGTCTCAAGTCCTGAAGAGCAACGGTGCTGAGACCAAAAAAAAAAAGATTGAATATAAGTGGACGATAATCTATTTTCTCACTGAAAGACACACGTGCAAGAGGAAAAGGCAGCCGAGCTTATAGGATTTAAGCAGAGGAACCAGGTGGATAGAGGTCTGAAAAAAGAGTGCAAGTGCCATGTGTGTGGGCGTGCGTGTGCGTGTGTGTGTGTGTGTGTGTGTGTGTGTGTGTGTGTGTGTGTGTGTGTGTGTGTGTGTGTGTGTGTGTGTGTGTGTGTGTGTGTGTGTGTGTGTGTGTGTGTGTGTGTGTGTGTGTGTGTGTGTCTGTGTGTGTTGTTATTTAATTGTTTAAATGTGAAAATGTGCCTGTTGGTGTTGGTGTGTGTGTAAGTTTGTAATATTGCAATAATACACCTGACACACTCTTACATCAGTCCTGGACTGAAGTGACACTCCGTGCTGTAAAGTGAACTTATTCCTCATCTTACAATTTATGCCTGGACACCCTGAGGACCAGCCACCACTCAAGAGATGCCCTTGACAGTATTCCTGCTCGACAACAAAGTTGCTTTGGACAAGGTGTTTGAAGAAACCTCCAAGACAAACAGGACATTCAGCAGGCTGGTGCACTGTGCCTCTGTGGAGGTAACCAAAAACAAAGCACTGCAGAGAAAGAGATGACCTCTGGTTTCTGCCATATTTATGAAACTTAAGATTGAGCAATGTTTCTCATTTGCCAATAGATCTTAATTGACAAGTGGATTTAAGGGGGAAATGTGTTTGTTCCAGGCTCAGACAATCACAAGTTCTAATACAGTTAGAATATGCTAAGCAAATCTGCATTAACTTCAACAATCACAATAAAGCCTTTGTTGCCATATTACTCAAACCTACGCTAAATTAATTTATACACAACTGTGGTATACTTTAAAAAGTAATAACAGTCACACCTGTAGCTAAAATATATTCAGACCTGTGTGGGCCTCTCAGTCTCATCAGGATTTTGTGTTTTTTTTAAATGTTTTTAATATAATTTTTTTTTTTAGGATTACTAAGGTACCCTGTGGAGGTTCTGACCACTAGTAGCGCTGTGGAGCAGCTTTTTATGAATCCCATTTTATTGTGTATTGTGCTCTCAGCAGGAGCAACACCGCACTTAGTCACGCTGCCGTGTTCACGCTATTCTTATAGACAGTTTGCATCAGTCATGTCCATCTTAAAATACAGTCTATGGTTCAAAGCCTGTTCTGTTAAAGTCAGATTTACACTATTTTGCTCTTGCAAAGGAAAAGAAGATGACAACAAACGTGTTTAAATTTTCATAAGGGTTTACTTAGCAAATGTGGTTGGAAATGCATTAAACACGTTTAATGAAGAAAACTCCAGAGGGCACCTTCAATCAAAGAGTTTATGTTTGCTCTTTTATAAGTTCAATTCTTTTCTACAAATTTCAGATGTTGAAGTCCGTTACCTCCTGTGCATATATCCGGGACATTACACTTGCAAGTGAAGCATTGCTTAATCATTTTGCTAATGGTTTTATAAAAATGACACAGCATTCATATCCATATAGTGTTGAAGAGACATGGATCCTGTCACCTTCTTCCTTCTTTCTGGCTTCTTTCGAAATAATTGACTACAAACAGAATTATTGGTTGTAGACAACAAAGGCCATATTTTTATGTTGATTGTACAGTGTATGATTTCTTTGATGTTTATTAGTGTTGATATGAGCAAAAGATAGGTTATATATTGCAAATATAAAACTTTATAGAGACAATACCAAATGGTGGATATTTAATTGTGTGAACAAAATGGAGGCACCCAACGCACTGTGATATAACAGGGAAACTTGTGCAGCATAAAAATATTAAAAAACAACACTGGAAAGGTCTAATGGCATTAAAAGCCTCAGTCTATTCAGACTGAGCCTTTGCTTGTCTCCAGAATAGATGTGAGGCGATGCAGTTTATTTTTTTTTATGTGAAAGTTAATGCAGTGTGACAGGATTGATTTCTAAATTCCTGTGTTTGCTGTGTAGCATAATCGTTGTATCTAACTGTGCTCTACATGTGCCATACTTCTCACATTAATGTTTTACCTCGTGGATTTTCCTTATCATTGCACCACTCCTCATTATCGTCTTTTTCTTGTGACAATGTCGCACATGGTTATTGTGATTGTAGATACTTGGATATTTGTTTCCTATGACTGATTCTGAGCCTGGATTTTAACGTCAATAAACGTTACCCTTGTTTTTCTTTTCAAAGTAATTTTGACTTTTGTTGCAGAAATCAAGAGGATTTAGACTTTGCCATTCAAAATGTGCCTGTGGGTGTGTGGCTTTGTTCCAAAAATAAAGCCTGATGGGTAATTTTTACATATGTGATGTCACCAGGAACTGTGTCATCAAGTAGAACAGGGCCCAGTGTATAGATGCTAAAAATTGTTAAAATGTTTAAAATCCCCTTAGTATGCCTAATTTTTATCAAGATTCATTAGCTATTGTCTAAGAAATCAACAATTTTTTTTTTTTTTAAACACCCCCCTCTCTCAATGTTAAAGAAAAATCCTGGATCTGTCCGCTGATCCAGATCCGCACCAAAAGTTTATGGGGTTTTCCCAGACCCTTACCACAGCCTTCCACCAGGTTTCATAGAAATCTATCCAGACATTTTGCGTAATTCTACAGACTAACAGACAAACAAATGCAGACAATCATCACGTGTCCAAGTCAGGAAATATCTTCAGTGGATTCAAAGCACAATCACACTGAATCACAATGTCAGACAGAAATATCATTACATAAAAGCTTCACACAAAGTCAACCTGAATCTGAAAAGCTTGGTTGTCAGAGTGAAATTTCAAACATCTCCCAATTAGCTTTGTTGCAAAGAACAGGGCAGAGAGCAAGAACCCAGTGTTACTACACACCACAAAACAGATGTGTGTATGACCAGGGGAGGGCAGTAAAGAGAGAGAATCCTGAGTTGTTATCCACATGAGATCAGTGTCCTACTCTGTCTGGATGAGCTGTCTGAGATAAAACCTAATCAACATGCTAACACAGCTAAGTCCTGTCCCAGCATGCTGAACACTATCATGTCTAAGGTCTTAGCATGCTGACTTTAAAAAAGACACTGGTACACAGTAAAGCACAAACTGACCAAAAATAACACATGAACAGCACCACTGCACAGCCGTGTCCACTCATTCTCCACTAACATGTGATTTGCAATTAATATAGCCGGTTTTCAGTGAATTTACAAAAGTAGTAAGTTTTGGTCCCAAACACCCAAAGAAGCTCATTTGTTGTGAATAGCTTGTTTTCTAAAGTGGATTTATGAAAAACGTATTTAAGTTTTGATGATAACGAAAGATTTCGTCTTTTGCCAAGCTTTTCTCAGGGAGGGCTGGATGGGCTGTCAATCACCTGCATCTGGTAAAAGACCGGCGCACAGCATTTACAACATAGTTTGTTTACACAGCATTTATAACGTTGTTTACACATCGTTACGACAAAGTTTGTTTACGCATCGTTAAGACATAGTTTGTTTACACAGCGTTTACAACATAGTTTGCAACACTTGTCCCAAGATGAACCTTTATACAAATGTACATTTCAATGGGAAAAAAGATACATGACAAAGATGGAACAACATTAAACAAGTAGATTGAAAATACCTGATCTACCGGGACTGCATTCAATCCTCTTAACAGGAATCAAAGTATATGTACGGTTTTGAGTCATAACAGATGTGAACAGCTTATGTACTTAATAATAAAACAGTAATTATTATGAAAGGTGTTCAGCAAACCACAACCCAGGAATGAAATCAATCATATTAAATTCTTAATTTCGACATTTGAAAGGACATCAGCTGTCGTTAACATTCAGAGCTCAAAAAGTGTCCACCCCAGATGGGACTCGAACCCACAATCCCCGGCTTAGGAGGCCGATGCCTTATCCATTAGGCCACTGGGGCACGTGACGCAATATACACGGCGATTCACAGTTTCATTAAACGGATTTTATGACATTTTCTGGAGTATATATATTCTGTATAAGGCAGCGTGTCACGGGTGTGGAGGTTATTTCTGTTTGTCTCTTGTTTGGCAGATGTCGACATTAAGAAAACTTTAATGCGCGCGGCCATTTCTCTCGTCGTTGCCAGGCAACAAAGAACACACCACTGTGTCAAGTGCGTCATAGAAGAATCAAGCTACTTCCTGTTTATCTATTTTACTGAAAAATAAATGTCAAGTAAGAAAACTGTTGCCATGCAGTTCCTCATATTTCCGCTGCCGTCTGAAACGTGGTACAGAGCTTGTTCGGAGGACACATGTTGTGGCTCATATCAGCAAAACACCGTGAATACAAGCTTCACTATATTAGCGGGTCCTTCGCTTGCGCCTTTATTTTGAAAATAATAGAGCGGAATACATTATCTTTTCCGCACGTAAACTAAATGAACGCTATGAGCCAGAGCTAGCTAACACAAACTGAGATCCTACTGAGCAACACTCCTCAAAGAATCCTGGGAAACTTCATCCTTTTACTAATTTATCACGGTCATGTTTGTCGTAAGATGATTTAATTATCATTGGTTTTTCAGCTGGTTTCACTGGAACATGGAACTAGGGGGCTAAAGCTAGCGTTAGCGAGGAAAACCCCACGTTACCTTGGTTGGCGATAAACAAGTCGCACCTAGGTCCCAGTCAACATGGTGAGTTAACCTTTCAGCACACTTCCATGTACCCACAGGACCATTCTAATGCTATAGACTCATTTTAATACTATAGATTCATTTGAATGTTATAGACTCATTCAATACTATCGACTCATTTTACTACTGTAGAGTCATTTAATACTGTAGAGTCATTTTAATACTATAGACTCATTTTACTACTGTAGAGTCATTTTAATACTAAAGACTAATTTTAATACTATAGTCATTTTAATGTTATAGACTAATTTAATACTGTAGAGTCATGTTAATGTTATAGACTCATTTTAATACTGTAGAGTCATTTTAATGTTATAGACTCATTTTAATACTGTAGAGTCATTTTAATGTTATAGACTCATTTAATACTTTCGACACATTTTTATGTTATAGACTCATTTAATAATATAGGCTCATTTTAATACTGTAGATTCATTTTAATGCTCTAGACTCATCTTAATGTTATAGAGTCATTTCACTGCTATAGAGTAATTTTTATGCTCTAGACTTATGTCAGTGCTTTAGACTCATCTTAATGTTATAGTCACATAAGTTCTTACCCTTAAAAAACGGTGCTCACACTTTATCTTTGTAGATCCTCTCTCGTGTGAAACCAGCGCTGGGAGCAGAGACACAGGTGAGCATCAGTGAGAAGAAGAAGAACCAGACCAAGGTTCCCCGGCTGGAGGAGTACCTGCAACAGAGAGACTACCTTGGGGCCCTGACACTGTTGGAGGTACACACACGACCCCAGCTCCAATCAAATCACAAGTTTCTGTTCCAGTGTTAATGTGGTTACCCCCCCCCCCCCCCTAGAAAGTACAAGTTTCTTTAGTGGTCCTTTCATGGATCACAGAGAATATATTCTCACAATATAATTATCATCAATAGCAATATAACAAAAGTCCAATATAGATCATTATAATGTTTATCCATTGTTCAAGCACAGTGAGGCGTGTACCACATAACACATTCACTCAGGAGCAAAAATCTGTCTTTAAACAAAAGAAACACAAATGGGACATTTCAACTAATATGAGAGTTTTTATCTTGATATAATTATTGACCATATTTCCCAGCTCTAATTGAAGTTAACGATGTAATTATAGTTGTGACTAAACAGAAATGCACAACATTTAGGCAGAAAAGGGTTGTTCAGGGAAATGAATCCAATTTATTAAGTCCAGTCTATCATCAGATATTTTTCTAAAATTTCAATATCCAAAGTGATGGTTCTTTTTTGTTTGTCTCAAGAACGTGGCGCCTGCTGATATTGATAATATCATAAAGCTTGAGTATAGAGAGCATTAACATAGAGGTAAATATATGAGGTGTGGACAAGATGAAATATTCATGATAGTTAATAAGTATTTTTTACAGGAAAGGGGTGGGACCAGATGAGTAAGGAGAATCCTCTTTCACACATTATCACACACTATGACTGAAGTGCTGCTGCTGATGTGCTGCTGTCATCTCCAGTTTCAGAGAAATGTCGGAGAGAAAGAGGAGCATGCCGACCTCTGGATTGGCTACTGCTCCTTTCACTTGGGTGATTACAAGAAAGCTATGGAGGTAGATGTTTGAATGAGTTTGTGTAGAGATGCACACTTTCTGTACATCAAGGTCCCTGATGGCAGTATTTAAATTCTGAATGCTTGTCTAATGAATGGATAAGTTCTGATCATATTTGTAATAATTTCCTTGACAGGAGTACAAGTCTCTGACCATGAAGCCTGATTGTCCTGTTGATGTGTGGGTCTATCTCGCCTGTGTCCTGTTTTTCTTGGGTCTCTATAAAGATGCTGAGGAGGCTGCGTCAAAGGGTAGGCATGGCAACCCAATATATGTGTACTCTGTACTGAATGTTTGCCTCTTAACCTAAATATTGTACAATGTCATCTGGGGAAAGGACCATCAGTATTCTGTGGTACTGTTAAGTTTATTTTTTATAAACTCAGGAAACCGATTTTTGTGAAATACTTTTGGTCACAGTGGAATCAAATAAGGATTTTTATGTATGAATTCTTTCATTCTAAGTTCACCATTTGACTTAAGGATAATATTTGAGTTTTTTCATTAGCATTCAGATGTAATGTATATCAACTTTAACGTGCCAAATTATAACTTTTATAACATTAAAGCTGTCTGAGGTTATACGGCAACAAAGCAACACTGGACACAGACTCACTGGAGTCTGAGTATCAATGAGTATCTCTTCAGTTTTTCAGTCCTGTGCTCATAGGTTGTCAGTAAAATAATCAGTAAATAAAACTCAACTGAATATAAACCAAATGTCTTCAAAGGTTTGATATGCACACCCAATTTCCTCACCGAGTTTTTCTCTGTGCACCATTTGCTGTTTAACTTGTCTAGTAATTTACCTGTATTCTTCTATTGTGAAGGAGGTTGAGTTCTGAAGACTTTTATGACCTTGATCTCTCATTGACTACGTTCACATGAACACCAATATTCTGATATTAACCTGATTAATACAATATTCTGAATAAGAGACTGTCATGTGAACAGCATTTTCTGATTTCCTTATAAGGTCATACTGGGAATAAGCAATAATTAAATGAAGATATGCAGAGTATTCTGATCTTAGTTGCAGTTGCATAATAAGACTATGCTCTGTAAACATGTGTACGACAATAGAATGGAATATTCTATAAGCATCTTAATCAAAATTATGTCTCATCCAGAATAAGATCAATAGTCTGATTATTGGTGTCCATGTCACATGGTCAGTGTTACCCTGTTTCGTAGATTTGGCAATTTTGGTCACAAGGTCTGATGTACATTTTTAGAATGTAATCAATCACTGTCTAATTTCTATGATCAATTTACAATCTATTATTACACTGTTATGTCATTACTAAAATTAGCATCTTATTCCCATGTGCTTTGCTGTCTAACTTTTTAGCACCGACGTCCCCGCTCCAAAACCGGCTCCTCTTCCACTTGGCTCACAAGGTTAGAAAATAAATGAAGTTTTACTGTGATGTATTTATTTGTTCATCTCCTGTCACTCACTCACAAACAGTTCACTGAGCAACAGTGTGGGTCAGGTTATGTCTCTAATATGAGGTAAACTTTGAGGTCTGTACACTGTAAAGTATCTGCTATCTTTTTTTCTTCAGATACATGTATATTTCCACTGTTTGTGATCCATGTCTTCCAAATTGTATTTCATTGTTTTTGTCTTCCTGCTTTCCCCTCCAGTCTCTTACCATTTTGTCCACCTGATCAGATCCCTGTTTGAAATGTTCCCGTTGTCCTCATCTCGTGTCTCAGTTCAATGATGAGAAGAGGCTGATGGGTTTCCACCAGAACCTGGAGGATGTGACGGAGGACCAGTTGAGCCTGGCATCCATTCACTACATGCGTTCCCACTACCAGGAGGCTATAGACATCTACAAACGGCTTCTGCTGCAGAACAGGTCTGTGCTTTCCCTGGAACATGTACCATTCGCGCATCACCTAGACCGGTGTTCGTTTTGTCTATGTGGGAGAATGAGATTTTATGTGCTTCACCCCTTGTCGAACCATAAAGATAATTCAAGTGCTGCGGACCTGCTGAGCTGGCTTCTTCTAACACTGATATACTGTATCTGTAGTATCAAGGGTAAGAAATGGAAAGCCTATCACAGAATTGCCCTGGCCACTTCTCTCAGAGGTCTATTCATTGGTTTGTGGCATCTTTGGTCTAAGAGGCATATATTTTTTTAAGAGCATGGCAGCAGATGTAACAGCGTCTGTTACAATCCTCCTCAGCAGCTGATGGCACACTTGTTGAAATCCAAATTAGCTTTACTGCTACCACTAATGCTTTAGACTGCTGCCAACTGCTGCTACCTACCATGCAAAAATATAAAAATTATGATATGCAAAATCATTCTATATTGTCCTCTCATCACATTTTAATATGAGTAGTCCGTCCCATCAGATCTTCACTTTTGTCAGGTCATATATTAGAATTAATCTTTATTGCCTTATCTGTTATGTTTTCTTAAGACATTGTACTATGTCATATCAAGCAATATAAGATAATAGTGACGTGACTAGTAACATGAATAAGAATTTGTTAGGTTTTCAAATAATACATAATACAATTTTTATTGTATCACATTATTTCCCCCACTATAGGAAATAAACCAGAAATACATTTTTAGTCCATATTACATCTTGTTTTTTCAGAGATTTCCTGGCCCTGAAAGTGTATGTGGCTCTGTGTTACTACAAGCTGGATTACTACGATGTGTCTCAAGAGGTGCTGGCCGTGTACCTGCAGAGCATCCCTGACTCCACTATCGCCCTGAACCTCAAGGCCTGCAACCACTTCAGACTCTACAATGGCAAAGCAGCAGAGGTAAACAATGTCTGACTACGGCTGGTTGTTTTATGTGTACATTTTGCAAATGCAGGTAATTCCCCCGGAAGTATCAGCCTGACTGGTTTTCAGGAGCTTCAGTGTTTTCTGTGGGAGAGAGGAGCTCCCTTAACCACAGACTTGGTGCTTTTTAACTTTGCAGATATTTTACATAAACAAAAACCTCTAAAACACTAGATGACAAAGGAAACTGAAAAAAGCAAAATATGTCTCCTTTGCATCTGTTGTAAAGATAACAACACAAGATCTGGTTATTTGGATGTCAAACATAAGTCACAGCTTACGTTGATTTTACAATGAAGTTGTCATCTTTATGTCATTGTGTTTTTGTTTTCAATTTTTTGTTCCTATGTCACATAGCAACATAAAAATCAAACATCTTTTTTAGGGGTCAATATTTTTCCAATAAAATATTTCCAATAAATGCGCAAATATGGTAATATTTGCGCATTTATTGGAAATATTTTATTTCTTGTTAATTTTCTGCTCATCCTTGTCATTTCTGTGTGGAGGTTAAGTAGAGTAAGGTTGGACTGGATGTTTGCATTCTCTCCCTCTCAGGCTGAGCTGAAGAACCTAATCGACATCTCCTCCTGCTCCTTTGAGTTTGCTAAGGAGCTTATCCGACACAACCTGGTAAGCTCAACTTCTGACTGTGAGTGTGTAGGTGTGTCCACACACTAGTGACTTATATTCTAGATTTCCACTATGTGAATCTCTCCCTCCTCCCGTGTACTGCAGGTGGTGTTTCGTGGTGGGGAGGGGGCTCTGCAGGTGCTGCCTCCTTTGATCGATGTGATCCCTGAGGCCAGACTCAACCTGGTCATCTACTATCTCAGACAAGGTGTGTGGGTGTGGCATTGCAGTTCTCAAAATAAGGAAAATATATTACATTTTTCCTTTTCAAAGGTTTTATTGTAAAATTATATGTAAAGAATTGAAAATGCTGTGTATTTAGACCTTTTTTTTTTTTTATGCAGTCACCTATTTATCACAGAGAGTTTATAATACCCAAATATAATACAAGAACATTTCTATTTCTATGAGTCTATGGGTTTTAACCAAACTGTAAACAATACAATAATATGCAACACAACTAGATCCTCCGCCAACAGTCCCCTTATGAAACCACATTTAAATTCAATAGATAAAGATTTTTATTTGGATCTGCAAATCTACCAAATTGCACACAATAATTTATATCATCCCCATTACATGCCTGATTTTTTTAAATCAAGTTCTATGTGAAGCAATTTGAAAAACACCTAGGCTATCTCATAATTTTAAAGACAGTGAAAAAACTCGGATCCTCCCCCTGATCTGGTCTTTCCTGACCTATACCATCCTTCCACCAAGTTTCATGGTAATCCACCCAGTAGTATTTGTGTAATGCTGCTAACTAACAGATAAACAAACAAACGCTTATTAAAACATAACCTCCTTAACAAGGTAATCAAATCCTTCTCTACTCAAACAAGAATGAATGTAATCTCTGCATCCTTTTCATGCTGCAGTTCATTTGATATATAGTTGTTTTAAGTGTTACATTCTATTGAAAACTTGCTCTAGTATATAGAATCACATGCTCCATTCTTCACTTCCAGACGATGTCCAAGAAGCTTTCAACCTCATTCAAGATCTGGTACCAACCACACCTCAGGTGACGATTCTCAGTGACACAATGATTGTTTCGAGTATGTTGTTGTAACTACTTGGCTTAAACAAGAGTGTGTTTTACTAACCGGGCTCATTGAAATTACGCCTATTATTAAACCTCTTCTCCTTGTTCCACTTAAGAGTTCATGAATTGCTTTTTCTTTCTTCGTAACAGTTTTTCGTATCTTCATCTTAATGTCACATGAAAACTGAGGGTTTTTGGTTCCATTCATCTGTTCACCTGTTGCAATGGATTGAAGCAGGTTTTAGAAGCAGAGCGTATCAAATGATTGTCTGATCATTTCGTATTCTCTCAGGAGTATATCTTGAAAGGAGTGGTGAATGCCGCACTGGGACAAGAAATTGGATCAGTGAGTATTTGTGTTAAACTCGAAGAGTTACATGTAAATGGATGTGATCATGAGAACAGAGAGTGTGAGACAAACATGCACTTTTATCTCTTTACAGAGGGATCACTTGAAAATCGCACAGCAATTCTTTCAGCTGGTTGGAGGCTCGGCGAGCGAATGCGGTACAGTGAATGAAAGTTTAATCAATGTGACCTTTTTACAGAAACCCAGTGCAAGCATGTAAAAAAATGTTTTGTCCTTTCAGACACTATTCCTGGCAGACAGTGCATGGCCTCCTGCTTCTTCCTCTTGCGGCAGTTTGAAGATGTTCTCATTTATCTAAACTCAGTCAAGGTTGGTGTTGCATAGAGTTATTACTTTACTGTGGTATCAGTGTGTAACCTGGAGCTGAACAAAAGACTCCCACACACTGGGTGATAAGTGTCACTTTAGATGACAAGTGGTGCTTCACAGATGAAGGTGTGTATTTGTGTGTTTTTCCCCGTGATTTGTACGACCAACCCTGACACTTGGCATGCTCTTTATTTCCGGACACATAGCCGATCATCCTTTTTCGTGCAGATATAACTGTTCTTTTCTTTTTGCAGGGTTACTTCTACAATGATGATACATTCAACTTCAACTACGCTCAGG
Organism: Hippoglossus hippoglossus; assembly: GCF_009819705.1. Lineage (NCBI taxonomy): Eukaryota > Metazoa > Chordata > Actinopteri > Pleuronectiformes > Pleuronectidae > Hippoglossus > Hippoglossus hippoglossus. Next base: position 12,887,756 of record NC_047151.1, on the reverse strand, counting down.
CTAAAGCAGCCCTAGGCAACTACAAAGAAGCTGAAGAGGTACCTCACTTCAGCAAGAATCTACAGAACTGCTTTTTTAAAACTTGAATTCATTCTGACTGGAGTTACTGAATATTGTGTTGCACTAATCATAATGTTTCTTTCAGGTTTTTCTGCTGATTCAGAGTGAAAAGATCAAGAATGACTATGTTTACCTCAGCTGGCTGGCACGATGCTGTACGTATAATAGTGACTGAATGATAAGATCTTTCTGCACGGAACATTACATTAGGTTGCTAAATTAAAAACAAACTGTAAAAGAAAATCTGAACATATATCATATCTAATTCCTCATGTTTACATGAAAATAAGGATTACAAAAATTGAGCTGTAAAAACAAAACAAAACAGTGTTTAAAGGCAGTAAAAATAGCTGAAGTTCACTGAAATGATTAATACAATCCTGTGAAGCAAGAAAAATACAATTTAAGTCAGAGTAGGGTTTTTAAAAAGCCCAGATATAATAAATTGATGAATTAAAGTAATAAACTAAATCTGTTTAAAAAACAAGATTTGATAAATCCCAGCATAGACCAGGCACCTTTACTTCTTCAACTCTGAACAGATCTGAGGCTCAGCTGAGGCACAGATGGATTAAGATCCATCTTAAAATGTCTTAAAACGTTTGGATGATTGATAATTTTTTTCTAAAGTTTAATATAGGTGAAGTGTTGGAGGGTTTGGATTTGACATTTTATTATAACTGAAGTGAAAACAGGAGGAATATGATCCAGTTTCTCAGTTTTGTGCTACATTTGGCAGCAGCTTCATAGAGGTGAGGCCTTTACAGGTAGACATGAAAAAAGTTCCAGTTCTCTACAGCTGTTGGCATAAAAGCAGAGTGGGTGCTCTCAGAAACCTCGAGCTGGTAAAAACAAGACTTTTGATTTTCTCGCTCACTGAAGCTGAGGTCAGAGTCAAACCTCGCTGCCAGATTTTCTTGCCTCAGGCCTGTAAAGAATTTAGGGTTACTCTCGCACTCGCTTAGTATTTCACTCAGAAGCTCTTAGAAATGGAAATCTTGCTTAAAAGATTCCCCTTCCTGTCTTAATCTACATCAATAAAAATCTGCCTACAGGCATTTCATTTTTTTTTTCAAATCTTAATCTACTGAAGTTGCTGAAAGTGGCTGTGATGATGGATTATTGGATTCTTTTCCTTGTCAGATGTAATGAACCAGAAGGGTCGACTTGCCTGGGAGCTCTATCTGAAGATGGGCACTTCCTCTGACTCCTTCAGTCTGCTTCAGCTCATCGCCAACGACTGCTACAAGGTGACTCCACCATCTCGTATAACCTCAGGTTATCACCTAAAACCTCAGAAATACCTGTGTAGATGTATGAAATATTTGTCGATCGGCAGAAAATGATTCACCAGCAATTGATCAATCAATCAATTAAGTGTTCAAGCAAAAATGTGAAATATTGTCTGGTTTGAGCTTTGCCAATGTAAGTTTGACTATTTTATCTTGTTGCATTTTTAATAACTTTAGATTTTGGACACTTTGTTTGGACAAAACAAGCAATTTGAAGACAAAATGGGAAATTTGGATTGGTACAACATTTGCATACAATTAATTGATTAATAAAAATAATCAATACTTTCAGATAGTTGCAGCCCTAGTATGAAGCTTCATTTTCCTTTTTCCAGTGAATTTAACATTAGCACTGCAAATTTATTATTATGTACATTTTTTATTAATCTGCAGATGATTTTCTGATCAATCACCAAAGAGGTCATTTTTTTACCCATAGCAAGATTACGCAAAAACTACTGGTTGAAGGATGCATTATAGATTAGAGAAGAACCTCTATATTGTTCAGACTCAACCGAACGTGTGACCAGGTGTCACAGATGTGTGCAGTTTCATCCACGCCTTGTAAATCAATATGTTGCAGTGGGTCACGGTTACAACATGTTGTTTCAGATGGGCCAGTTCTACTATGCAGCCAAAGCATTTGATGCTCTGGAGAAGCTGGACCCAGAGTCAAACTACTGGGAGGGCAAGAGAGGAGCCTGTGTTGGAATCTTCCAGCTCATACTGGCAAACAAGGAGTCCAAGTATGTTTGCTTTGTTTTTTTATCTTGTGCAATAGTTTAAGTCTTGATTACACATTTAAAAACGTTTTCTTCATAATCCCTGTCATTACCATGTAACATCTGGACTCACAAATCAAACATCTGTGGTCTGTTTGAGTTGGTGTGGAGTAGACACACAAGAGTTGGTGCATTCTTGATCTAATCTTGTTTATTCACGTATCCTGTTTGCGCTCTAGGGAGACACTTAAAGAGGTCTTGCCCTTGCTGCGAAATTCAGGAAACCCCCAGGTTGAATACATCATCCGAGCTCTGAGGAAGTGGGCCAAAGACAACCGAGTCCTCCTCTCATGACGACCGTCAGCAGGATCCACCTCACTGTAGTCCTGCATCCAGAGAAGCTACATTATGCATTAACTTCATTCAACTGTATGAATGATATCTCTGCCACATGAAGACATTATTATTATTATTATTATTATTATCATGAAGACAATGTACTGTTTTGTTTTTTTAATGTCTTCAATTGCAAATATGTACTTGTATTTTTGCATTAAAATATGACCATGTTTTGTAAATTAAAGTGACTAATTTGTATGAATTTCAGTGTAGTAACTGACTAAAAACTTTTCCCTCTGATTTTATCAACTAATACAAATTTACAATCAGATAAGATATGAGTCTAAACTGTAGAGGTAGGAAAAATGAAAGGTAACATGACAAACAAATCAGGTTATCATGAGCAAGATAAATATATTTATATTCAAAATTAATGTCAATATAATGTTTTTCAGTTTTGTATTAATCTTTGATACAAATGGAATTAACAGAATCAAGCTGATATGAAGAATTAAAAAATATTTTTTGTTTGTCTACTTACATTATGTGTATTTGATACTCATAATTTTTAATAAATCAGATTAAGGAAGTGATTTATCTAGATTATTTTTGAAAGACAACTTTAAAGGAAACATGATTCCTCACACTGTTTAATTATGACTGAGTCAAATCCCAATTCTTTACTAGATGCCTGTCTGAACAGTAGCGGTCAGTAATCAAACTAAAACCCTGTGAGGGCTGTTGATTTTGAGTATCCTACATTTCATGGAACGATGGAAGTGGAGAAACTTCCCTCAGCCAAACAGACAATCATGACAGATTTTAGAAACCATGACCAGATGAAGGTATTCTTCAATAGGTTTGAGTATGTACATGTTTAGAAGACTATTTCTATACTGTGTTTCTCTTAGTGACGTTTACTTGGCATTGACATGTTAAAGTTGCAGTTTGATTAACATGCACTAGCACACAAATTGCACCATGTGTCCTATAAGGATTACATGTTTTTAACCAGGTTAAAGGACACTACTCTGATTCAGTGGTTTACATCCATAAATGCAGGGTTTTGGGAGAAACAGTTGAAGCAGCAGAGCTTCACAAATCCAGAATTTTAGTACCTAAAGTTCAGGCTTAGCAAAAGTTACATCCTACAATTAAACCTAAAGGTCAATTTAAATCTTGTAAACTTTACGCCCCCTCAACCTTTACCTGGCCTGATGACATTATACTTGACCGAGCTGCTCCAGAGAAACACTATACAACCGTTTCTTCATGCTGAGTTTTACACCTGTGATGGAAATTTGACCTGGTGAGACTTCTGAAATAAAGAGATTTGAGAATAATAGTCTTTTAAGTATTCTTTATTCCATGCAAGGAAGGTCAGACAATCATACAGCATGCGAAGAGCATTCTGCAGAGGGAATGACCAAGAAACAGTTGCAGGCGTGTGCTTTTTATGCGGGAAGAGGTGTGTGAAGAGTTGAACTACTTGTGTGTGTATGTATGTGAACTATGTGTGTGAACTGAGTGAATAGTAAAATCCCAGGAGATAAGACACAGACACAGGTTGAAGGCCTCTTCGAGCTCTTGGTGGGGGGAGACGAACAGTCTCATATTTGTGGCCCTGATGTCATCTTGGCAGTTACACAAACAGAAATAGTATGCATAAGCAGAGATAATATATAGTGTGGTATGATGGTAACATTTTCCATTACACACCCAATGGCGGTTGAACTGGTCCTAATGTGTAAAATTGGTGAAATGTCCTTTCAATTGTAAACTAGGTAACAGGGCAGGATTTACCACCTTGTATGTGGCAGGTGGTCATTACAACAGGCCCCAACCATAGATTGTTTTGCTCTGGGCCTTGGCAACAGGTTAATCCAGTTACAGTTTCTACCAGAGAACAACAGAAAATTTAAATATCACTGTCACGGTTAAATGTATCCACACCATTTGTTGTAAATAGGAGCATGTCTGGTTCTTCCACTAAAAAATATCTATTTTGGTGGTGTGATGTGACCATCACTGTGCAGAAAATGCATGAGCAGAGTTTGACCCTGGATCTAGTGGAGGTGAAGATTTTCTCTGAGCTCACTTTAAATCTGACTTTAATGAGCGTACCAGTGAACATGATGTGTCACATCACATCAGTCCTTGGCCCCGTCCTTCAAAATGTGCTAAAGGTGATTTCAATTTGATTTCTCAATAACCTGCACACTCTCGTCAAGTTTTTTTTTTTAACCTCCACCAAGGAGACTATGTTTTCACCCTTGTCTGTTTGTTTGTTGGTTTGTATGTTTGCAAGCAAGTATATGACAACTGAACAGATTCCCATGAAACTTAATGGAAGGGTGAGGTGTGGGTCAGGGAAGAACCCATTGAATTTGGTGTGGATCTGGATCAGGGGGCAGATCCAGGATTTATTTTTCACTCTCTTTAGTATTGAGAGATAGGGAATTTTTCAAGCAATACGTCATTGATCTCAATGGAAAACAAACGGCACATTGAGGTAACGGCTGTCTATGAGTGTGTGCAATTTGGTATGGTTTGATGGGATTTAAGTGGACTGTTGTGCCTTGAAGGAGGTATTCACTCTACTGATCTATTTTATCCTACACTGTAAAGAATTGACTGTAGAATTAACAGTAAATACCTGGCAAAAAAGTTGCCAATAAAGTACTGTAAAATTACTGTAAAAAGAATTACAGTATATTACAGTATACGTTTTACAGTTTTTTGTTGTATATAAATTACAGCAATTTCTTGTTTGTTTTTTTTACAGAAAACCGCAATTACTTGTAATCTAGTTTACAACATTACCTTGTATTCTATTCAGATTACAGAAGTTACCTGGCAACTAAAGTTGCCAATAAATAGCTGTTAATACTTCACAATACAATATGATGTTGTACAATTGTTTTAGTTATTTTTTTACATTAGCAGTTTTGCAAATTATGCATACTGTAAGGTATTTTGAATGAGACCAGGCATAATGTTTATCCAAAATTCATCTACATTGCACTAAAGTCTTTTCACCTGTTAAATAAAAACGGAGCCAGAGCTGCAACAAAATAAAACTTTTATTGACACTCAATACAGTTTCACATCGTTTTAAGAACATGGTGTCCTTTTTTTCAGAAAAGCTCTTAAACGTAAATTATACATCTTTGGACACCGGCCACCCAGTGGAATTCACATTGACCAGAGTTTCAACATAGTCAAACATTATTAAAACTGACAACATACTCGGCTTAAAGGCCCAATCTGAAACCAGGACCTGAGGTAGAAATGTATTAAGAAGAAGGTCACATCATTTTTGGTATAATTTAACTTTTAGCTAACTAGCTAAAAAAGATGACCTTTTTTCAGTGTGTTTTGGAAATCTTAATATATCAGCAAAATATGTAAATACTAATAAAATGTTAAGAGAAGAACAATGTCCAGTCACATAGTCAGGAGGAGAACAGTCCTCATTCTTTATGTTTGACTTACACTCAAAACCATTCAAAGTCCATTAATCTCTTGAGGAGAGAAGAGACGTGAGGACTGACAGAGTTGTTCTTGTTTTCACGCACCTTCCCACTTCTTTGGCCGACCAGCTTTGCCGTCTTGGTGCCTTTGGTTGGATTGATTCCAACGAAACATCTGAAATCACACGAAAAGAAACTTCATGAAAAATCTGCGCCGGCAGCTCCTTTAAAAGAGGGAGCAGAATCCATCAGGTTGTTCAAGACAAGATAATCATTTGCCCATTTAATATGAAAAGCAAAACTTCACAAGATTGCATGAGCTGACCAGCAGTGATATAGTTGCATCAACATAACCTCAGGCAGCAGGTCCTCTGGTTGGAGATTTCCTGATTTCCTGAAAAGTTATACCTGCTAAAACAAAACAAAAAAACGGTATTGCAGTGTATCAGCCGATTTGGCTCACAGATGATCAGTGATCTGCGGGAAAAAACAGCAGGTCATCCCTACTACAAAAAATGAAAACCAAAACCTTCAGTAAAATAATTTGTTGTGCATTCATTAGCCTACATAAATTAGCAAATTAACATGCATAGTGGATCACAATATACAGCTTTTAATTTTATGAAATGAGCTTTTCTGTTTTAAGTGCTTTATAAACATTAATCTAAGACATACCTTCGGTTTGCCAAGCGTTGAGAAGCCTCCGACACTGGATAGGTGTGATGTTGGCAGGGAGATCCTCCTCTTTGATGAACTGCAGGTCAGATCTGGATTCCACTCCAATGCTTGGGACTGTAGTTTGACCTCTGGTAGGCTGTGTAATACCACCACCACAGCTTGTCTGATGTCCTCCCCCAGTACTGACATGTCAGTATATATCTGGGAGGGAGTGGTGAAATATAATCACTGATGTGCCATTCAGCTTGTACACATTAATGGACAATAATCAAGGAGATCTTCTTGCTTAACACACATGTAGTTTGAGCCCTGGACTACCTCTGTTAGCCTGTGAATACCCAGATCAGCAAGTTCCACAGCCAACTGCCCCCCCACAATAAAGTAGACAAGATGAATGCCAAATGTCTCTATGTTCAAAACACGACTTAGCTACTATAATGGGAAACTGCAGTCACTGACTGTTCAATTTAGGCCCAATCCCATTTCACCCAGCTAGCGCGCTAGCATGCTAGCTTTAGCGCGCTAGCGTTAGCATGCTAGTTTTAGCGCGATGTTACTGAGCTTAACTGCTCCTCTAATAACAAAGCATCCTGGCAGGGTTGCATACTAGCTTTTCAATTTCAAATGCCATTGATTCACTTTAAGTCATTCACTTTAGTAAGTTGTCACTTTAGTAACTGAAAACAATAGCATTGGTTTAATTAAGATCTCAACAATGTTATTACAATGACATCCCAACAAAGTTGAAGCCCATATTAATTTTGTAGGGAATTAACATTCAACTTACGTATTACGTAGTGGCTGGACACGGCTGTTGCTCCTCTGCTCCCATGCTCTCATGTCAAGGTCGTCTTTCAAACCGCCTCGTGCAACGCAATCGATATCAACAGTATTTAACTGTAACATGCACCATCTACAGTCAGAATACAACTTGCCTGTAATTTTACAATGTGTTACTGTGGAAAAATGCTGTTAGCTACTGTAATTATATTTGTCCCATGATGCATTGCGATATACAGGTAAACATCGTAAAACGACAGAACAAGAAGTTACTGTAAAATTTTACTGTAGAAACTACAGAAATTTGTTACAGTGTATCTCTAAAAGAGAGCAATCTGAGATTCACCTTAAAAAAAAAACAGCAATCTCTGGTGGCAGTATCGGATCATTCTGTGTAATGTGGAAACCAAGTCACATACATTGGGAGAGAGGTTTGACCCAATGATGACACTTGAAAAATAAATGAATCAAAAATATTTATATATTCACATAGATTGGGATTTTTTTTTTCCGAAGAGGAGATGGAGAGGCCCACATTAGTCTAACCATGCATTTGAACGTTATTATGTGACAATTGCACCATCAACCATCATTAATCCAAGCAGATCACCGTTGTGGTGGGGGTCGATCAGCAGGGGGAGATCAGTGTAAGTGAAGTTGATGAGCTGTGTTAGGGTGTTGTCACCTGTGCTTCCCCTCGAGGATTTGGTGCGTGTGAGCTGCTGCCATTGTAGGACAGAAAAACGCACAGCTCTGCATTTTCTCCAGCAGACAGACAGGAAGAGAAGAGAAGAGAAGTGGGAGCTGTGTGTGTCTGTGTGCACTTTATAAAGGTCATAATAGTACTAATAGTGTTGTTATTATCGCCTGTTGTGACGGGGGCGGGTTTAAGATCGGGGCACGCGCTGATTGGCTGAGGCGACGCTCCCCCCGCCCCTTCCTCGTGTCACGATGGTTCCGTTCGGTGCGTGTGCGCATGCGCAGCGACCCCTCTCTCCTGATATTTTATTTACTCCCGAAACCCAAGATGGCTCCTGTGAATGTCTCGGTCCCATAGCAGATTGAGGATGCGAGGAGCTGCCGAAAAAACTACTTTTCCGCCACCGTCGCATCCCCTGGATTAGAGGTCGCATGGTGCGGAGGAGGCCCTGAGCCGTGAGTAGGCACCGAGCAGCCGGCGGAGCTCCGTCTTCAATCCACCAATTCGGAGTAGTTTCGCGAAGTAGCTCGTCTCCTCGCTGTCGCTGTCTGTCCGGAGCGAGGTTCAGGCAGGCGGCTCATCCAAATGGCCGAACCGAGAAAAGTGCAATTTGTCACCCTCTCGGCCTTCGCAGCCGGGGCAGCCGCGGAGTCCAGGAAGCGACGGCTGGAGGATGGGGCCGACGTCAGCTTCGGCAGAGCCGGGGAGGTCGAGGCGGCGACCGGGGCAGGAGGTGGAGGTGGCGGCGGCGCTGCCAGCAGCAACGGTCGCCTCGGCAAGACCGACGGCGACGACATGGACAAGGCAGGAGGAGCCGAGAGCCGGACGACGATGCGACTCAACCTGCCGCTGTCCGAGCCCGACGACCGCTCCTCCGTCGAGTTTAATTACGGAGAACTCATCCAGAACCTGCAGGTAGGAAGCCGCCTGTGGAAGTGGAGTCAAAGAGGCCGAGTGGAGCTGGTTTAATGGCTGAAGTGTGAGGACTTGTCATTGCTGAGTGAAGAAGAGGAGGAGGAGGAGGAGGAGGTGGTTTGAAAGTGACCATTAGTCAGCGGCACTGTTGTGTTCTATTTCCACTCATGCGGAGAGTCGACTCTCGCTGTGTTTCTCCAACTTCAGCCGCTCTCTAACACACTGGAGCCTTTTAACCAAACACCGCCTCCTGCTCCTTCTCATGCCGACATCAAGCGGATCCCGTGCCGCTACCTGTGTCCTGTTCACGCTGACTTGCCCAGCAACAGCCCGGTCACAGCCATTTCTGCACTTGGGAATGCCACATGCAGCCTGGCCCTGTGGCTGCGGGTGATAGATAGATGAGAGAGCATAGCTGATGATGGAAGTACCAGGATGTAGCATGATGGCAAATGTCAGAGCTCAGGCATCAAACGCGGGCTCCTTCTGGATCCTGCGCACTTTGTTTAGGGCTGAAATGTTGTTTTATTCAAAAGGGAATTTGGATTAAAGAAAACAAAAAGAAAAGTTTGTGAACCACAGCATAATCAAACATTTCTTATTGGAATTCATAAGACGATCATTTCTGCACCATGTTTGGTATATTTAGTTTTTTCTGGATTCGGTTATTTTAGGTTTCATGGCAATACTATTACTACTACTACTAATTATAATAATAATGATATTGATTGTTTCAATTATGGACTCAGCTGTGTAAAATTAATTGATTTAACATTTTTATGCTGTGCATGTAAACTGGATGTCAGCGTTTTTACAAAGATACCACATGTGCAGGTTATTTAGGTTTCATGGCAATAATAATATATAATAATTGGTTTTCTTTGAGATGTAAACACATGCTCAGTGACACCCTGCTGAAGCTGATAGTGTTTCACTGTGGCCAGCATTGAAACTGTTTAACCCTGTTTAACATGCATTCGATCTTTAATATAACATTTTCAATATTTGTTCCAGGCAAAGAAGAAACCTCCGACAGTGACCTCAGTCCAAAATCCTAACGACCCCTTCAACGACGACGAGAAAGAGCAGCTCCAGGTGGAGGCAATGGCGAAAAAGTTTGAAAACAAATATGTGAGTTTTTATTTTATTGCAATTGTTAAACATCTGATCGTGTTAAAATTATACACTGACTAATACTGGATATATCGACATCTATCTTTAACTTTTAAAATCAAATAAATATTTATTTTCAAATAAATACAATAACAAAAAGCAAGATTGGGACATTTAACTCAGACAAATTAACACTCAATTATTAGGCTGATAGCAATATATATATATATATATATATACATAAATAAATAAATAATGTCTCTCACTGATATCGGCCTACATATTGGGCTGGCCAATATCGCTCAAGTTGTAGTTGTCTTCTTTGTACGTTTTAGGAAACACAAACCAAATCGCTGCAACAAAAGGGCCAAATGAAAAGGGCCAAACTTTAAATCAACTTATATTTGAACTGAAAACTTAGTATTTGGGTATGTTTTTTTTTTTAGGGTAATATAGGGAAGAAGAAGAAGGACAGAATGCAAGATTTGATCGATATAGGCTTTGGCTACGACGAGACAGACCCTTTCATCGACAACTCAGAAGCTGTGAGTCTTCTTTGCTTTATGATTTTTAACTTATGTGTGTATTTTATTCCCAGGATGTCACTTTCATTTAGTCTGATATCTCTATGTAGTCTTTATAATGACATCGAACCTTGATCTCCCTTCTCCCTCATTACCGGCTGATATATTTGCAGATATGACTCTCCTCTGGTTAAATGTTCATTTCCCGGCTTGCTGTTTTCAATAGTGCATTCAGAGACACTTCTAAAGATAGACACGTGTCCCTAATTAAAACCAACCTGAAACTACAGTCTAAAATCGTCTTCATGACTCATGAAAACATACGTGCAGCCTTCGTCCACACACTGACATGTATTTGTTTATGTTTTAGTGTTTGTTGCTCAGTATTCAGTGGATATCTGTCTATAATAGCTATGATAATGCTCTCTGTATTGATTCTCTGCCATAATACGATATTTGTTATTTTGTTTTGATAGCTGTTCTCTCTGCACTCTCCCATTGGCAGCGACTGTTTGACCCTTTTTCTGTTTGGATTTGCTCCATGATGGAAAAATGTTTTCATCTGTGGCCTGAGGCTCTGTGATTCTTCTCAGTGATATTATTTATTTTGGCGCCCAAGTCATCCATTTTCACTGACCCGCAGAAGAGCTTGGGCTGCTTTGTGAAATCATGATGAAAAACATTATCAGTTACTCAGCATGTTTTGAAATAGGGAGATGATATCCACATATCTTTTTAATGTAAGAGCCTTTCTTGTCTCTGGGTGTCCAGTGATCTTATACCACAAACTGTCTTCTGTTGTTATTTTTCTCAGTATGATGAGCTGGTGCCGGCCTCCCTGACCACAAAGCTGGGGGGATTTTACATCAACACTGGCACGCTTCAGTTCAGAGCTGCATCTGAGTCAGAGGGCGAGGAGGACAAGGTGAGACTACACCTTTTGTTTTTATTCATGTTTTTTAATGTTGACATTGTGAGAAAGGGTTCGTGAAAGCACGTATCTACAAGAAATAAGGATTACACATAGTCTGCTGCTTTATACATAGAGTTGTTTCTGTCATTTAGCTAATCCTCACTGATGTCAGTATGTTGCACATAAAAATACAATTATTTCAGGGAAAGACAATACAATTCATCTGCACCACAAACTGCAGCCTCCAAACTAACCATACAATTGAATCAACACATTGTAACCTTCATGACAGGAGGATTTCTAACACCTCAAGGTTTTCAGCAGCCAGTTATGCTGGACTCATGCGTATGCGCCGTGTTAATGACGGATAGTGGCTGTGCTCAACAACTGGTGGTGGCGCGATTGTCATAGTGACAAATCAGTGTCATGCTTGGGACACACAACATATCTGGCTTTTGTGCCATGATAGCTATCAATTCAGTGCTAAAGAGATGTACACGGGGGGGGGGGGGGGGGGGGGGGGGATCCACACACCAGGTTAGCCAGCTGCCTCCTATTTGCATCAAAATTATTCTATTGGCCCGCAGCTGCACTTGAAAGTTAGTTTAAGCACAATTTGATTGGCGATGACTCTGTTGCTGCATGAAAACGTATGCGGTAAGCAGCACAAGCCCCGGCACACATCAGAACCACAATGCAGTTCAGTAACACATGCCGTCATCCAAATCAAAGTGAATGAGCAGTGTTTCTCTTGACAGCCAAAGTAACTTATTTTGTTACAAAAAGTAAGGTTTAGATACACTTCAATTATATTGAAGTGTATCTTTTTAATTCATGACATCCCATTTATATATCCTGATCTACCTGTGCCAAGTTCAGGACATTGTAATGTATCACAGAACTTATAAATTTTTTGGTTCAATGCCTAAACGCACTGTGAATCTCTGCTGAGTCCTGCTGAGACACACGATTGTCTTCTCAACAAGAGCTTGATTTTCATTGATTTTCATTTCAGTGAGATAGAGGTAGACATTATCTTTCATAGCATCAAGAGTATTTTTTTTATGGATACATTGCTACACACACATCACTGTGTGTGTTTCTAAAGCAGAATTGATTTTCAGAAATGTTTTCCATTGTGCATTGTCGTCATCTGCTTAGACTTACGGAATCTATGTGCTCTTGTTTCAGAAACCAAATGACAACAAGGAACAGGTGATTAAGAAGAGAAAAAAGAAAGAAGTTAACAATCTGGAAGAGAAGAACCTGAAAAAGAACAGAGTACCCAAACAAGGGTAAGAATCATGGCTTCTATTTTTGTGGTTGTCTTGTTCCAGTTGGTGAAAGTGGATTTGTGCATTTAAGTTTTGGGGTTTATATTAATTAAAAAGAGGAATTAATGGCTCCTGAGTGGCTGAGCAAGCTGAAACTCCTGCCATGTCGGTAAGTTCTTGTCTTAAAGTCATCACTCTCCATGCATCTGTAAAATAGACCTTCGGGAAAAAATCTCTCACTTAATCAAATGCATCATTTCCATTAAGCGAAGCGACTGAAAACGAGTCTCTTCAAAATGTAAAAAAAGCACAGACACTGTTATGTAAATAGCCAAGTTTTTCCTCCTGTTTTTGAAAAGTCAACCTTTTGGACAGGCATGGATTTGTAGGCCACTGTGAATATGTGATGACGCATTCGTCCGCTCTTTACTCCGCTAATAATCCACCACCCTGTGTGACATTATACTCCTCTGCCTTTGTGCAAACCCACTCATACATCTATCATGAGGCAGGGATGCTGACTGTGTCTTGCTCTTTTCTGCTGTGACAAGCCAGAGCCTCCTTCTAGAAAATGGTCCATTATCCACGCTCAAATAAGCCCAATACTCCAACATGCCACCATTACGAAAACAACATCCAAAAATAGCAGCAGCTATTCCTATTGTGCTGTTATGAAATGGATGTTTTATATATATATATATATATATATATATATATATATATATATATATATATATATATATATATATGTATATGTGTGTGTGTTTGTGTGTCAGCTCTCTCTCAGCAGACTGCAGGTTAATCCCTCAGAATCCCCACGGTTCCATGCTCTTCCCGTGTTTCTGACTCGTCTTTGTCAGCGTGTGTTGATGCCTCAGTTTGCCATCTGAAAATGTGTGTTGCTGTATTCGTAGCAGGAATTTCATTTATTGTTCGTCTTGAAATGTCTTAGTTCGCTCCCTGGGATTTTGAAGGTGGGCTAGCAGATTTATGAAAAATATACAAGAGTGAAGTTGTCTGGCTCCAGTTCTCACATCTGCCCATTTACAACTGTTAACAGCAGCCAGAGAACCTGTTTACCGATCATAGGTTAGAGGTTAAGGTGGACTTCATCTTCCTGCTTAGTTTGTCGACTGCATGAATTTTAATGTATAAGTTTAAGTGTACAAGTCGATTAAATCGATTGTAACATGTTGCAGGACTCTTGTTGAGTACACCATGTTTTAATTGAGATAATAAAGCGTGGTGTACTGCAGACAAGCTGTGGGACATGTTTAATACAGAGGGACCTGGACTGATGCTCATATTGCTCTGCATTCTCAAAGAACTAGTCGTAAGTGTACTTGCAGAACTATCAACTTAGTCGACATAAAATTGATAAAAAAGAAAAAATGTAACTGATCATAGCAACCGCTAGCGCAGCATTTGTGTTGACTGAAATCACTTCAGCAGAACAGATGTATTTCTTAAGGCAAAAACAAAATGATATAACTTCTCCCAAAAAAGAAAGCAGCTAACATGGGTGTAGGTGCCAGGAATAAGTCTAATAAGAATATTATTATTATTATTATTATTATTATTATTATTATTTTGGTTATGATACAAGGTGTAATGGGTTTGTATTTGAGTATTATTTGATATTTATTGTTTATTTGTGATCATATTAATTTGGCAGGAAGTAGGTCACATAGGATATGGTTTATATGAGCGGAATGGTAAGGAATTAAGATGCAACTTCATATAGATGATCAATAATGTGGATACGATTAGAATTGTGTATAGAGGGAGATGAACATATTTGTCATGTTCCATGTAAAGATATCCTGAATTTGATCCGAACCAGGAAAAAACTGAGCTCAGGCTGAAAACAAAATGCTAATGCAGTCTGAGGTCAAAACATGTCTTAAAGGTTCAGTGTGTAGAATTTAGTGACATCTAGTGGTGAATTTGAATGTTGCAGCTGAATGCCCCCCCTTCCAAACATGAAAGAGAACCTGTGGTAGTCTTCAGTTGTCATAAAAACTCAAAACGTGTTTAGTTTGTCCAGTTTGGACTTCTGTAACAAACATGGCGGCCTCCGTAGAGAGGACCCGCTCCTGATGTAAATATAAAGTATTTAAATATAAAGGGCCAATTCTAGGGTAAAGAAAACAACAATTCAGTCAGTTTAGATGAAACACTAGTGAAAGCATCACAAGGATTATTTTATATTAATTTTATTTATATTTAATTTCTGCCAATAGATCCCTTTCACCTAAATCATACACACTGAACGTTTAACATTTTGCTAAAAAAGAGGCTTTGTTGTGTTTCACTTCATCAGGGTGACGACTCTCAACCTCCATCGACCGGAGAAAAAGAAGAGGAAGAAGCTGATGAAGGACTCGCTGTATCTGGCAGCCATGCTCCGCCGCTTCACCCGGGAGAAGGAGGAGATGAAGAAAAGAAACCCCACCATGGTTCACCCTAGTCTGGCAAGAGGCTTGGCTAACAAACCACACTCTGCCAACTCTACGAACCACCTGTTAGCCTCTAACTCTGCCCACCCGCAGGGCAATGCAGCCAGCAACGACCTCTCACTGACAGACCTCACCTCAGACCCTGCTGTGATGTCACTGCTGGGCTCAGCCAACGAGAAGGAGTTGCAGGATCTCCTAGGCGACTTGGACTTCAGCTTGTCGGACTCTGATCAGCAGCACGCAATGGTGGCGGCCAGGGAGAATGGCATTCTGGGAGTTGGTGTTCCGGGTCATAAAACAACAACAACAACAACAGGAGGAGGGGGACAAGGGCGCAGCCTAGGATCCTCCAGTGGACTTTTTTCTCCGCCCCCGCTTCCTGACGGACTGCCTGCTCCTCTTATTAAACGCATCGAGGACCTGCGGGCGGTGAGTCGACTGTAGCCTCGCTGTGGGTGGCTGCAATTACCGGCGAAGCCTTTTTATTGACGTTTAACACAAATGCCAGTCAGAGGAGAAAGTGGCATAAAATGTTATTGTTATTGTTCAGACCAATGAGAATAGTCTCTTTTCTAGGTATCGGCTCCAGGCATAACCCTGAGGGTTTTTATGTAACTGTAACAGGGCTGGAATTTCTACTTTTGAAGAAGTTTTCATGTTTTTGTTGCTCCTATATCTCAAAGCAACAGAGTCAAACTGTAGCTGAGAAATCTCTTCTAGTTGTTGGTAGAAATGTAAAGAGCGGCAGAGAGAGGCAATTAAAAAGAGAGATGCAAGTGAGGGATTACTGAGGTGATGAAGAGAAGAGTGAGGAGGAGAAATAAAGAATGAAATAGGTAGGTAGCATATAGGAAGGAGATTCATCACTTCACTTGACCTGTAGTTTGGTTTTTTTTCGTCCAATATTTCCTCTTAGATCTTGATAGATTTTGGTTTGTTTGTTACAGTGTAGCTGCTACCGTCCATTCACTTTTTACTTAGGAGCTGTTGACATGCAGAGAAGAACAAAAGCACAACAACTGCAATTCCTTTATTGTTTCAGATGAATCAGAAAAAAATCCCTTCAGGCACTTGATGATGCACACATGTTACCACTGTTTTATACAGATCAGGACACTTCCTGTGATCAGAAGGTGGATTTGACAGTAGTTTAAATTTTGATTATGACTTATGATTATGAGCTAAAACCACAAATTTACTATCAAAAACAAATCCTGTGGCTTCACACCACAAGTGAACCACACAGAGTTCCCTCTAAAGCCATTTTCAGACATGAGATCTGGAAAAGGTAGTTTCTGGAATTTGCCTTTCACATATGAACAATGCAACAGAAGATTGTTCGGATCAGGCGCATTCACAACAACAGGAAAATGTCCAGAACATTCAGCCAAGGGGTGTTGTCTGGGTAGAGCATACAGGAGACGGGGCATAATGTTCGGTTTTGCGGCCATCACGTGTTAAGAAATCAACATGCCCACTCCCTCGTGTGGAATTTTCCAGATATTTTCCTGCTGTATTCTCCCATGGGTTCACTCATACATTTTAACTGACTCCCACATTTGTGTCCTCACATAAGCAATTTCCCAAAAATTTCAGGAAAATGCTGAAAGCAGCTTAAAGGGCTAGTTCGCCTAAAAATGAAACTAATGAAACACATTATCTACTCCCCACTATGCCCATGAAGGGGTGGGTGAAGTGTTTGAGTCCAAAAAACACTTTAGGAGTTTCAGCGGTAAACAGTGTTGCAGCCAAATCCAATACAATTGAAGTAAATGGTGACCACTTCTTCAAAAGTAAAAAATACAACAGAAAAACATCATAAAATGCCTCCATACTGCTCCTGTGGTTGCATCCAAGTGTCCGTAAGCCCCAACATTCAAATTTGACTTGAAACGTCGTCATTTACACCATGTTTTTAGCCTAAATGTCTGCTGTGATCCATCGGCATAGTAGTGAGTAGATGAGTGAATTTTCATTTTTGGGTGAACTATCCCTTTAAGTGGACTGAGACCTCCCTGTTCGTTTGGTTTCCTCATTTAATCTGAGTGATGGAGAACTTTCTCAGCAGTGCAGAGTGGACAGAGTGTATTTATGAGATGTATAGTTAAAATTAGAACTTGGTGAATAAGGTCAGGATCAGGCAGGTGGAGAAGAAGTATTTGTGTCTGTCAGTAATGTCCTCAGAGGCTCAGCTCCACAGATATATGTATATTTATATGTGCTGTATGGAACAGTGCTGTTTGCTGACTCAACCCTTTCTCCCACAGGCCTCGAGGCAGTTTGATCAGGAGGGCAGGAAGAAATTTTTCACCCTGGACATGAATAACATTCTCCTGGAGTGAGTAGGACAGCTTTTAAATCACAGTCAGCCAAATCCCAGCTCACTCTCTCCTCCTCCCTTTCAGTCTTTCTCACTCATTTTCAGCAGATTTCCCTCATCACCTCTTCTGCTGTCTCTGTGTTTCTCCCTTTGTCTGTGTTAATGACATGCTACTCATTTCCATTCCAGTCTCTTGTTCAACCAACTTTATTTATGTTCATCCTCCTCCTCCTCACTCCTCCGTCACTGCCCTTCAGTCCTCAGTTCCTCTTTTATTCTTTATCTCCCTCACCACATCCTGTCCTTTTATTTGTCTGTCCCTGGTGTATCCCACCATGCTGACTTCTTCCTCTTCCTCCTCTCAGTATCGAGCTGCAGGTCCAGGAGCAGCCTCGCGAGGCGCGTTCAGACATCTACTCGCACATGGAGGCATTTGTGCCGTGCAACAAAGAAGCCCTCCTCAAACGGCTGAAGAAGCTCAGCCTCAACATCCAGGTGAGTGAGGAATCCACATCACATTGATTTAGGATGTTACTAGAAAACAAATCTTTCCTGCGGTTGTTTGTTTGATAGCTCACTAGACACAAGAAGTCAGATTCAGGGAGGGCTAAATCCTCTGTACATAAGGAAGATATCAGAAGTGCAGTCTCCAAATGGATTCATGCATCATTACATTTGTTCAATTTTGTAGAGGATTAGAATTGAAGCTTTGCAAGAATAAAATCCACATTCAGTGTAGAGAGGAACAATTATCTAAGATTAGACATTAAACCAGTGGTCGGCAACTGGTGGATCGCAGTCCAAAACTGGGCTGTTAGCAATAATATCTGGCATGCTAGGTATTTCTTTCTTTTTTCATAATATTGGACTGACACAAACATTCACAGGTACCGTAGGTGCTGATGTCAGTCATGGCAGAAGCAGTCATAGAATCACTTCTTTTTCAGGAATTTTGCCTACAAAGTAAAAGTGTGACAATGTTGACAGGCAAGGGGAGACACTTGGGTAGTGCATGCATGAGACAGGACATGACAGACAGACAGACAGCCCTTCTAGAAAATTTCAGGAAAATGTCTGGATTTACACCAGTGTTGTTTTTTTTATTGTCTCATTTGGCAACAAATTAATTCTCGTCTTTGTCCACAACATTTCAGCTCTTTGGGAATTTTTCATAACAAACGCATCACTCCATTTTCTGATTTGTATTTCATGTTTTTGAGCAGTTGAGTTGCTTTGTTCAGCTTTGGTCAAACCCCGAATCTGATCCTCTAGTGTCTCCACATTATTTTGTTATAAAGCTTAATCGCCACCACTGAGGCAGAGAAGGTGGATACCTTCTCTGCCTCAGTGGTTAATGTGCAGGGATCTCAGTGTCGCCAGACAAGTGCGACAACGACTGGCTCTGACAAACAGGCTTCCAAATGTCTTTTGTCATGGACCATTAAAGTATTATTGACAAATTACATCAACATACTGTCACACCCTCTGTTTTCCTTTAACTTTCTGTTTATCTCGTTGTTCTTTTTCTTTTTTCACACTGTTGCTGTTTTTACCTTTTCACTTCCTCCTCACCCTGACTTCTAACTCTTCCTCCTCCTCTTGGCTCCCTCAGGATGACCGAGTACGGGCGCCACTGTTGAAGCTGAAGCTGGCGGTGTGCAGTGTGATGCCAGAGCAGATAGCGAAATACAACATGGACTGCATGGCCAAGGTTGCAAAGTGAGTAACTAATTTTTTCTTTCAGAAAACGGTTGAGTAAACAACTTTGTCTTGACTTTCATTGTCTACTGCTTCCTTCCTTTTGACCAGTTGAAAAAACACATACAAAAATTAAAGTTGGACAATTGTTCAAGTAAATGTTGAGAGAATAGTTAAAAATTGTATTCGAATTTTAGCCCACATGTTTTTTGCAAGCTTGGTGTCTTCATAGTTCTTCCTTTTTATCTGGACACCAGACCATACAAACACAAGAATGTAATTATTATTGTTAAGAATTTCCAATTAAGTTTCTTCAAACATTTGTTTTATGTATGTGTGTTTATATGTTATTGACGGTGTGTGTGGGTCCTGCAGGCAGCAGTCAGAGGAGGGAGAGAAGAACGGCTCCGAGGAGGAGGATGAGGAGAAACCTGGGAAAAGGGTGATGGGCCCGAGGAAGAAGTTTGTCTGGGATGACAAACTCAGGTAAAGATGTAGCTGCAGTTTGTGTTTGGCGCTTGATGATTTGACACTCTATTCTGAAGTGTTCTCTCAAACCCATTCACTTTTATCTTTCCTGTCACCCTCCACCTTTGGTGTTTGAATCACGTAAACTTACACAGGCCTTTCAGATTCCTCAAAGTTACTGGGATGGAGAAAAATAAGGTTTTGAAAGTTATGAAAATTAAGTAAATCTGTTAGTATTAGTTGGTGAAGTCTCAGGATAAACATCCTCAGGAAAACCTGTTATGGTTTGTATATAGAATTATTTTTGAATATTTCAACAGCATTGCTTCACTTTTTATGTATAAATCCATGACAGATTTATTTCTTCACCAAACAGGATCCTTATTGTCACTGAGGCAATTCCGGAATTTTATGTCCACATGAAAGTGGAAATATTGAATAAAGAATCAGTGGCCAATGAAAAGACAAAAACCTTGACACTCACTTACATCTACTTTTCAATCATCATCCGTTTTCTCAACAGCGTTGACATTTTAGGATTTTTTTTCACACAGTGATTCTCACACTTGACTCCCTCCATCATTATGTGCTCTGCACCTGCAGCCTAGTTTAGATTTTAATAGTCTTGAATGTGTTTCATTGGAGATGTGTTTTTTTGCAGGAACCTACTGTGCAGCCTGGTGCGAGTGAAGCTGAGCTGCTATGACATGGAGAACCAGTGCTCTCTGTCTGTGGAGGAGTACCTCAAGGCCTTCTTAGAGAATGAGGTCAAACCACTATGGCCCAAGGGTTGGATGCAGACCAGGTCTGTGTGTGTGTCTGTGTATTTACTGGCTCAGACAATCACTAGTTTCTATAGAAAATAATTTCAACCAAAGACAGGGTTATAGCATATTGATATGACATTTAAAGCCACCGAGAATGGATGTCTTGTAGGTGGCCCCTAACTGGGCGTGGTTAATGGTTGTTTGTATGATCCTGCTATAATTAATCTGAAATATAATAGCTACAAAAACATTTTTTTCTGGAAAGCTAAGGCCTTAGTCTTCATCATGTTTTATGCTCATCAAGTCATGTAAAGTCTGGTAACAATTGGTTGTGGCACCGGGGGATTTCCCTTATCTGCCTACGGGAGATTAATGTTTGCATGATCCTGTTCAAACCATAGTTAAAATAACTAATGTGGTGTTAAGATATATTTTGTACATGTTTTTAGATTCTTTCTTTTTAATTTATAATATAATTTCAATGCTTTTCCTATTTATTAAGGTTTATTGATTTACAAAACCTTTAAGCTTAGGTTGTACTGATTTGAATGATTTGAGTGATGAGGTGTTAAAGAGTAAAGTCTTGCAGTGATACAACACTGAAAAACATTAGCTTTAGAAGTTTCATTTAGAAATTTAATTTAGAGGCTGTGACTGTTGAGCTCAATTAACAGTTTCATTTTTAAGAAAATGTACATTTACCCTAGTGGCTGATTCTTAAGTGCAGGTGTTTGGGAAGTCACTGAAATGGCAGCAAAAACAACAAAATATGTTTGCACAAGACAGTGTTAAAGTCCTGCAAAGGAAACAGGGAGAAGTATAAGATATGAACTGTTCAGCACATGGATCCATCCAAGGTAGTACAGAGCTTGTACACATAAGTCATGCAGCGTAATGAGATCAGAAGGTAGAATCAATCGATAGTAAAACGCCAACAACCAATAGTTTTGATCTTATTGAGATGTTAATAGAAATAGTTTAAAAGTTATTAAAATTGTTATATCACACACAAAACATAAAACCAACCATAATACATGACTGGTCAATCTAACACTCTCACTCTGTCCTCTGTGGGCTGGAGACATGTGGCTGTTATCATGTGCAGTGTAGCTAATTCATAATGTACTGTGGTTGTATGGGTAAACTAGTATCTCAGCCGCAGGTGAATGCACTCACTGTCTGTTCAGTCAACAGTTAACAGTGTTTTTTGTGTTTCTTCTGCTTAGGATTTTATTTAAGGAGAGTCTGGCTGTTCACAGTCACCTCACTGGAAACCTGTGAGTATGAACTTTATCTCAAACCGCTTGTGTTTCCTCACTCACACAAACCACTGTGGGATTTTTCAGAGACTGAACTTGAATTCAAAATGGAAATGGAAAAGGCTGAATATTTATCTGCTGATGTTTTTTTCACAGTGTCAAAAGGAGAATGGTGCCTGGGCCCAAGGCCAAAGCCAAGGTAAGTGATAACTCAGACCATGCATTGTATGTTATCTAAAAAGTATCACACCATTGTATCACATTGGCTCAGTTCTGGATACAGACTAACTCTGATTAATTTCATATAATATGACGGCCTGTAGCCTACTTCAACAGCTCATGTGGCTCATTTTGTATAATGCACATTTCCACTACTTTCATCAGTAATTCAGCAGAGTCATGTTATACACACCATTCTGCTGCTCCAAGTTTTAATTCCAATGATTCCACCTGCTGTTCTTTGAATTTATATTATGCTACTGGCAACAAAATTCATCACTTTGGGATGTTTTTTTGTACATTAAAAGCCAAACTATAAAATGAAGGCTATAACATTTTAAACAAGGCAACAGATAAACCTTGTTGATGCTGTTTTGAGTTTCGTTAACTGATGAACAAAAGAAATTAGAAACAAAGTTTTTTCTGATGTAACTGAGGTAAACTTGAGAATAAACTGGTCGTTTTCTTTGTTACTGATGCTCAACAAACCTCTTCTGTTCTTCAGGAGGGTCTCTGGATCCACAAACCACCTTTCACCATGATGTCCACACCGTCTCTGTCCACCTCCACATCTGCTTTGAACTCCAACCGCCAGCCCCTCTCCTCCTCGCCCTCGGAGCCCATCTGTCTGTCGGACTCCCTGGATGAGGATCTGACCGCTCCCTCTCTGGACTCCATCTCCCACGCTCTGGCCCTCCTCAGCAATGCGTCCAAGGGCCTTGGGCCCTCAGACAGCCCCTTGTCGCCCCCACCCCTGCAAATCCCCACCACCTCTCCTCCTCCCGTCACCCCTCACTACCCTGCAGCGTCTCAGCTCTCTGCCTCGGTCACATCCACGACTCAGCATCATTCCCTGTCTAAGGTGGAAGCCGCTCCACTGGCAGCTGGGTCTGCTGGGAATTTGCCAATAACAATAACAATGCTACCAAGCTCCTCTTCTACCTCCTCTTCCTCGTCTTCAGCTGTTTCCTCCATGGCTCGGTTGCAGGCTACAGGCCTGTCATTGGCCCCCAGGACTACAGATGCAGCCTATGGTATGATCAAAGGATCCGCCATCGTGAGTCAAACCCAGAATCAGAGACACGTTACCTTGGTATCACCCAGTCACAGAACAAGCTCAATGATTGGTGGGAGTAGCAAAATGCACCTACACCCCTCCCCATCACCTCAGAGGCAACGGCCTCCGCCCACAGCTTCCCCTCTGCTGCCCCCCCATCAGAAGGGCTTCGTTAGCCCTGCGGGGATACTGGGAACTATGGGAACTCTTCAAGGACTGGCTAAGAGCAGTGCCAAAGCCGGTAGCATCAGCAGCAACGGCAGCGCCGTGAGCAGCAGCATCACACCTTCTTCCTCCCCCTCATCCCAGTCCCGCTCCAACTCTACCTCCCACCCCAGTCTGCAGTCCTTCTGCCCCACCTCCTCAGTGGTGTCCTCGCCATCCCCCATCTCCCATACCTCACACTCCTCTCAAGCTAAATCTCACACACACCACCACCACCAGTCCAACTTCATCACGCCCATGCAGGCCACCCTCACAAAGTCCTCCCACAGCAGCAACTCCTCTTCCATCATCAAGCTCACCCCTCGGCCTCCTGCACCCACTCCACCTCCCTCCTCCTCCCCGTCCCCTTCATCCTCGCCCTCGCTCCCACTTTCCCATCAGATAATCCCCAGTCAACAGCAACACCACCAGTACTCCCCCAAAACCTTCAGGCTGCCCTTCAGCGTGTTGGGCAGTGGGCAGATGAAGCAGACACAGGGCAGTTGTAGCTTTGTTGGAGGTCAGAAACCTCAGTCCTCCACGAGCAACAGTAGCATCATCAACTTCAACAACAAGGGAGTGGTGTCAGTTGTCTGCAGTCACCCGGCCAAAACACCACCGTCTTCTTCACCTTCAGTCTCAGCCAATCATGGGCCGAGGCAGAGGGTGGCAGGTGGGGTCAACTCCGGCTCGAAGGCGGGAAACGGCTGGATGGCTTCAGGAACTTTGGCCTCATCCTCCACAACGTCACACCTCTCACAGGTTAGTGTTCATTCTAATGAGAAGAATATAAACCAAAGTACAAGAGAACATAATCTGACCGCATGTGGTTTCTGCAGGTAACAACAGCAGGCACCTCCCTCCTCTGCAGCCCCTCCACTCTGCCCATGGGCTTTGGCATGTTGGGAGGCCTGGTGCCCGTCTCACTACCCTTCCAGTTCCCCCCCTTGCTCAATTTCAGCCCTCCTGGAGCCCCAGGGGCTGCTGGCATGGGCTCGGCCCCCAGCTCCAACTCAGGATACCCCCTATCACAGAGCGACCTAATTGGTGAGCAGACACACAAGTCACATGTAGTGATTTTTCTTGGAGTCCCGTAGTAAAAAAGGCTAGAGAGGAGCATTGGTGAATGGACATTTTACAAGACACATGTAATATTGGTAAAAAATCTGGTTTTATCAAAGATTAGCTTAGTGAGGTTCTATATCAGTGTATTTTCAGACAGGAGTTAATACTAGATTAGTTTGAGTATTTTCAGCAGCACATTATTAAACATTTTGGTCCACTAGTGAGTTTTTACAGAAACAGAACAGAAAATAAACGACAGTGACAATGATCATTTTCATGAGGGAACATGTCGGTGTAAACATACTCAGTGAGTTTTTACCTGTTTCTGTACAACAATGGAGTTCGATTTCACAGAGGAATAAACTACAGTTTAATAGATTATATTTGGTAATAGAATTGTTTCTGGGCTGTATCCTGCTGTGACTTGTTTCTTTTGGCCTTTTACAGTTTAAAAAAAAACTCAAAATTTTTTCTTCACATTTCTGTGAAGATTTATGAGAATATACTGAGTATGAAGCAGGATGGTTTTAATCATAGCCAGTATATTAAGATGGACGACATGACTGCTCCCCAAGAAGCACCACTGTCTCTCACCTTTGTTCCCTCCATCTTTTGTGTCTGTCTCCGTCATCTCAACCTTTTGTACTTGTGCTCCTTGCTGCCACTTCACTTTGATCCCCTCCTCTCTCTTTTGTTGCTTCCATTTTAACATGTCCGTCCCCCCCCCCGTATTGTTGTTGTTCTCACCTCATCTGTCCATCCTTCCCTCCATCTCTCCTCAGATCTGTATAAAAGTCTCCAGTCAGGGTCGCAGGCTGCCTTACCTCCTCACTTGCAGCTTGCTTTCTCAGGTAATTTGCATTTCTCCTCCTCGCCCTGACCTCCATCTGTCTGTGTCAGGTCGACCTGTTGTCCCCTGCTCAGCTGCTGTGTTGTTTGTGTGTCTTTGTTCTTGCTTCAGTGTTGTTGGTGTTGCCATGCCTCTGGCTTGTCCTCTGTAGCTCTGGCTACAGTTGGTAAATCACTCAAACAACCACAAAGATATAACAAATAAAAATAGATGCAAAATGCCAACAAAGACACTGAAAAATACCAAACAAATGGCCAGAAGTAACACAAAGAGATGCAAAATAAATAGAAATAAATGACCACAGATGTAAATGAACGTTAGACAACACACCCACAGACTCATAACAACCACTAAGAGCCTTTTACTTGTCTGTGCCTCAGGGACAGTTTCCCCTTTACCCGTTCACATACTGAAGGGTTTCAAATTGATAACAATAAAAAATATTGATCAATACATTTTCTTTCATAATGAACACATATCATAAATTAACGTTTTAGCTATTGATGACTTTAATTAGTTTTTATTAAGAGCACTTATAAGAATATGTTGTGAATGGGAAGCTTTAAAGATAAAATAAACTTGTCATCGCCCTCTGGAGGACAAACTGTAACAGAGACATTATTTCTAATTGCCTTAAATTTCCTCTTAACATTGTACACTGCATACAGTATAGTGTATACTAGTATAAAGTATTTACTTATATACTGGTATAATATGTGATATGTTGACAATGGGATTTGTCAAGTCTGACACAAATGATTAATCAGTTATTATATTTGTAATTTTGTTGAGTGGTATGAGGAGGAGCACTGTGTGAACTTGCCCAGTAGCAGAATCAGTTGATGCTCCAGGCTGTTGGATCTCTTACAGAGTTATTAATATGAAATCTGCGTCTTTCTTCACGCAGATGCGAACCAAAGCCAGGGAGGAGACGTGAAGAGGAAATCCCACTGACCAATAGCAGCACAGTAGACAGACACCAGTGGGGTGACATCACCACCTCCTGGACACTTCCACCAATAGAAATCTTCACTTTGAGTGACATGATGATGTGGTATGAGGGGGGCGGAGCTCCACTGCCTCTTTTAAAAACGGACCTATAGGAGAATCAGTTTATCCTCGCTACAAGTGGCAATGATGAATTAATGTAACTGTATTTTCTAATGAATCGGGTATGAGAACAAGACGGAGTGAATGACGAGAACACTTACCTTTGTTCGGCTTATTTTTGTTTAATTTCTTTTGTCGACATGTTTACATATGACAGACCTTGATCACTGTGGAATGAGCGTGAGCGAGGTGGTGGCAGTACAGACAAGAGTAGTAGTACGCTACGTAATATAATTTGTATTTAAGCTTATGCGGAGTAACAGGACTCTTGTTCTTGCAGTACAAAAAAAAAAAAAGAAAAACAGACTGAGTAATGAATTTTTATTTTTCTGTCTTTTGTCTCAGATGTGGGACTTTGTCGTGTCTGTAGAAATTTTGTTGGTCACCTCTGCTCCTACAAATGACTGTTAAGTAGTAGCTTAAATTAATATTGATAAATTATTTGTAATTTACACAGGGACAACATGTTATAGTGTGTGTGTGTGTGTGTGTGTGCGCTATAGAGAGAGCTAGCGAGCGAGCATTGAAGTTGATTTGAATGTGTGTGTATGTACATAAAAATACACAATATACTGTTAATTTCTTTCCAGATAATTCTGTATGAAAGGGCAAGGACGTGTAAACCCCCCTTTTCACAATAACGAGCGAGTGTATCTGATGCCCCTCTCTTGCTCAGTGTGTTTTTGGTGCTGTTTAATCACACTGGACCTTTTCTGGAAAAAAGACTTGAATTGAAAAATTTTCTGGCTCCTCTTCTGGAGAGATGAGCTCCCTGTGAGAGAGGGGGAAACGTCAAGATTGTAGCCTACTTGAATTGTTTAATTTTTTTCTTCTCTTTTTTTTTTGTGATTTAAGATTTTTCATTTACTTTCTCTGCTTATTGACTCAAACCAACTAAATATAACACAACGCCTTAGTTTGTATTGATAAAGTATGAAAAAGATCTATGCAGGACTGTAAAACGCTCAATGCAAAAGTGCAAGTTGTCGCTTGGCTTTCAACCTCTACTCAACTTGTCAGCACGTTTTTTTTTGTTGAAGTTGTGAATGTGTGTAGATGATCTTGTTGTGACACTTGAGACTCCTTCATTTCTCACGTGTGTTCAGACGGACTGGGAAGTGAATTTTAGAAGCGGACTGTTTGCACGCAAGATCACGGGAAAGATGCGATTAAGTACAAGGTGCAATTCGGCTTTGTCTGTGTGAATTAAATGTTTCTGCTTTATGCCACATTGACATGATAATGCTGCTTTAACGCAATGGTAGCAGTGTTCACGCATTATTCCAATATTGCCATGTCTGCGACTTCATGAGCTCACAATTCAAGATGCTGTGTCATGTAGGGCAGGACAAGGCCTACGATTATATCAATATGTGACGATAAATGTCACATCAAACAAATCTGAGGTCGATATGTTGTCTCCTCACTGCTTACACAATGCATAAGCATTCTTTTGATATATTGAATCTATTGTTTTACGCAGTGTTAAAATACTGTGCATTGACAGTAACTATGTTACTGTATCATTAAATGTGGTTGAGTAAAAATGGCGATGTTAAGCGGCCATATTTGTTTGTTTTCAGGCTCTTGCATATCGGAGCAGACTCGGATGTATCAGAGCTTTCAAGGAGAAAATTTGTTTCACATTTGTAATTACATCTGCGAGTAATTAATGTTTTTTACAAGTTGTCACTTGTAAACTCTACCTGATGTCTGCGGCATTAGCCAGACTGCTTAGCATCTTTTTTAAAAATTGTTATATCTGGTTACACTTAATAATGAACTGCTTAAAATGACGCAAGTAGCTAACTTAAGGTTCAGGGAAATTTGAGGCTTAAAACTGGAGTAATGCGTGAACATGTTTTTCATGAGCAAAGCCTTTTCGTTGGGCTTTATAAAAATACTTTAACATTCAGAAACAATAACTAAAAGAGATAACTGCTAACAGGAACCAGAGTTTGGCAGCTGATTCAAACGCAGATCAGCAGAAATGGCCTCTGCGTATGTTGGTGACTAGCTTACAGCGAACGTCATGGCGGCTGCAAAAACATGCTAACATTCAAACTCCAAGCAACAATTCCCCTCGCTGTCGGTCTGAACACCGTGGATGGAGAAACCTTCCTTCTGTTAAATACCTCCGTTAACAAAACCGTTCTTCCTGAGTCTCTCCTACTTCTTCCTCACCTCCCCCATGTGTGTTGGACCGACCCGCAGCGCCGAGAACGACGCCAAAGATTGCTACTGTTGTCTTTTTTTAGATGGGGTGTTGCTGGTCAGCATGTGTGAGAGTATGTATGTGTGTGTGTGTGTGTGTGTGTGTGAGAGAGTATGTATGTGAGTGAGTGTGTGTGTGTGTACGTGATTTGACTTTACTCCCCATAACCGTAAACCCATGAGTGTCCTAGTGAAGTCGTGACCGGAGCAGTGGGTGACGTCTTCTAAATTGTGCTTTCTTTGGAGGTGGGGGAGGATAAAAATGACATTTCGTGGTTAACTGGTTATTATAATTTAATTTGGTCTTTTGTAGATTATTTTTGTGTGTCAATTATGAAATTAAACAAAACAGGTGGTTTTCACGACGACTGTTATTGACTTGTTTCTTTTCAAAGCTTTTAGAGCTGCACCTGCTATTTTCACATGCTTTTCATTGGCTGGACTGGATGAGGTGGGTGGGGCTAGGTGAACTGGAAACACCTTTTAGAGGGCGCCAGAGGAAAAGGATTTGAGTGTTGATGGGTTTTTTTTTTTTCTGTCATTTCAGTTTAATGTTTTCTAGTTTCATGATTTCTCATACTGAAGAAAAGGCTTCTAGAACATTAACACTGAACAAAATGACAGAATTAATCCCACCTTGCTGCAGAGGGCGCTGTTGCTTGGTAAAAGTTACATGGTGTTGCTTTAAATATCAGAAATAATTTCCTTTTATTTTTTAGTTATGTGATCATATTGTTTATATTTCACTTTATTAAACGTCTCTTTTGTCTGTTTCTATAACAGAAATTCACTAGCATAGATTCTGCTTCCTGGCACAGGCGTCAGTATTCAGCTCCAAAAACAAACGACAACAGCATCGCAGCTACAATGAATGTTTTATTTTCCTTTTACAAAAACAAAACAGAACAAAATTACCATCTAGAAATACAGATAAACAAGAAATAATAAGATGGGGAGTATTTGCAATCCAATGCTGGTTGTCAACAGCCAGCTGGATAATAAAAATGAAAGTGAGTTAACTACTTGTGGATGTTAAAGCTTCCAACCAAATGAAATCCTGTGTAGTGCACCGCTTCCCAAAAGAGTGGTTACAGGAAAATAAATGTTTTTGTTCAAAAAGAAGTTTGGGACGTGCAGCTGCCGAGGGCTTGGCTTCTCCTGTAGTTAATCACAGCACTGTAATACTAGTTATAACAAGGAAGTTCTTATGAACATAACACAGCGGATATGATATGAAGCACGGCAACGATACAAAAAAAAAAAAAAATTAAGTGTTGAATATATTTTGGACGTACCGATTTCATCTCAAAGTTTTGTTTCACATCTGTAGTAACATTTTTTGCCCCTTTATGTTCCTAATTAGTGTCTAAGGCACTTTTAAAGAAACATAGTTAATTGTTAACATTTGAGTGAAGGGCAAAGGGTCGACCGGCCCAATCGGCGTATTCAGAAAAAAAATGAAACCAGGAAATAAAACAGTTGAATGGTGGATGGATACGGGTACGAATCCCCTTCCACACAAACCCTGTAGTGGTTCAACTGATTCCCTTTGCAGCTGTATTTCAACAAGAGCCTGCTTCACCTCAGTAGCGATGCAAGTGAAAGAGAACTTGGGCTCAAGTTGCGAGGAAAGAATAAGAGAAACTTCCTGTCACCACCTGTCTGTCAATAGTCTGAAGTCAGGCTTCAACTCGCACAATCATAGCACAGACAAGTCCCATTGTGTTCATCTTTACGTTTTATTATAACAAACGTGTCACAGAGCTGCAAATTAAAGGTTAACATCCAAGGGCACAAACAGCTCACCTGGTGGAGGAGGAAACCATGTATGGAGGCTTGAGTCCTCCGCAGGTTCGGCTCTGGCCCGTCCTCTCTCTCTCTTTCTCTCTCTCCCCATTTCAACTCTGTCCGTTCAATAAAGGCTTAATGCCCCCAAAATATCTGAAAAAGTAAATAAATCCAGGTAAATTTGAAAAACCCAAAAGGTTATTGAATTCAACCATCTGGATGAAAATGTATTCTGCACGGTAAAGAAGTCAGCATGGTAGTGCTGAAAACAGAACTCCTGTAACAGTGTCGTGTACAGAATAAAAGGATCAAAATCTCTTCAGAAGAAATTGAGATTTGAGTCTCTACATCTCCATGACAACTTCAGCTCCAGCACTAATGGACTTGTGAG
Source organism: Hippoglossus hippoglossus (assembly GCF_009819705.1). NCBI lineage: Eukaryota > Metazoa > Chordata > Actinopteri > Pleuronectiformes > Pleuronectidae > Hippoglossus > Hippoglossus hippoglossus. The sequence continues at coordinate 12,857,104 of NC_047151.1, read as the reverse complement.
ATTTTGTCAACACATTTTTGTGTTTCCCTATAGTTGGAAACTATAGTTGTTATGGTTCTTTAGCTTCTGAGGTTGTCAGTTAATTTTCCATCAGCTTGTCAACTAATGCACGTGTGTACCTCAGTGTATGGAGAGGCTCAAACTGAGATTTGTATTTATGATAGTGATAAAAACATGAATTACACCTTACCCCCGAGTGCACCCAAGAGCAATTCTTACATTGTGTTGCTTTACCATAAAATAAATTACCATAAAATATATACATACTTTGTTTGATTGAATTAGAAAATAGTCACAACTTCGGGAAAAGGTTAAAAACCAGTTTCCATGAAATATTGAAAGTAAAAAAAAAAAAAATCTTTGAGTGCTTTTAGACATCTTGTCAATGCTGGCTCATGTTCTAAATGTTATCATGCAACAGATGGAGTATTTTTATCCAGATGGTTAAATGAGAAAAAAAACACTTCAGAACAGATGTTAAGTGCTAAACAACCTTTTAAGTTTTAAAAGGTTGCCGGGGATTTATTGACTGACTCAGCTCTGTGACGTGATTGTAATAATACAAACTGGGACACAAACACTGAAATGTAGTGAGAAGATCATTATTATTAATCAGTCTCAATTTCTAATCAAAGTACACATGTAAATCTAAGCTGTAACCATTTAGTGTCACTGAGTGAGCACTTTAGTGTTTCCAGTAAGAGCTTTTTTTCCCTGTTGGTTTCCAGTTAAAAATTCAAACATCTTCATGTGCAGTTCTGTGCATTTTCCAACATATCCAGTCGGTCCAAACTGGATTATGAGATACTCGATAACCAGTGTGGTCAACAGTGCAGAGCAGTTAACCTTATGAGCTCTGAGATTCTTACTTAAAACCTCAGTGAGACATTCCTTCGTTAATCGTTGAGATGAAGTAACAGAGAAAATAAAACACCTTTTTGTCACAGTAATACATTTTCAATTTAGTCCACTTTGTTCTATTGCAAGCCCCGGGATGTTAGTCGTTCCTGTAGTGTTGCAGTCCGTACATCAGAGGGTGAAGTTGTGATGCTAAGAAGATACATGGCTGACAGATGAACCAGGACTAGCAGCTTGCTGAATGAGAGCAGAGTAAGGCAGAAATGTCCGTTTGCCCCTGTGACACTCCAGGCCTGGAGGTTTTACTTTGGGGGAGGGCGGTGGATTTTCCCTGCAGTGTTAACTGATACAAAAAGGGCAGAGTCGCACTGCCGGGGCACTCTGCCGAGGATCACTTGGTGGGGGGGAGGAGTGGGCCAAGGGTCACAGGTGAATGAGGTGAACTGGAGGTGGGGAGTGACAAGGGAAAAGCGAGGAATGAGTGTAGCTGGAATCACTCTGCGTTGGGGGTTGGAGTCTCGTTGAAGTCGCTGGCGCGACTGTCGGCGTCGTCGTCTGACATGTCGACAGAGGCACCGTCCAGGTTGAGGTTGCGGCGGCCTGAGCGGCTGGAGGAGAAGCTGCTGACTGGACCTCCACGCCTGGTCAAGACAAATCAATTGAAAATCTTAAACCTCTGCTGCATAAAGGAAGAGGAACATCTCAAACTACATGCCAGTAAGCTATGGACTATCAATGGAGCTTTTACACATGTTTGAACATTGGACAGAGCCAGAAAACCTGTTTCCTTATCTGTAATCTGTTAGCTAAGCTAATCGACTGCTAGCTCCAGCTCCAAGTACAAACTGGAATCAATCAAATAAAGATACATATGTCTCTAAAGAAGTTCGACACATTAAAAGTAGATACACACGCAGACAGAATTGCATATTACACACTCAGTTTTAAAGTTGCCTGTTATTATTATAAATGCATCTTGCTTCAGAGCTAGCAGAGTCCTCCTCGTACCTGAGGCGGTTCTTGAGGGAGTTGACTTCCCGGGTGAGACCCTCACTGGCCTCGGTGGCGTCATCCAGCTCCCTCTGCAGCTTCCTGCGGGAGGCGTTGGCCCTGGTGGCTTCCTCCTCTGCCTCCTCCAACTGACGCTTAAGCTGCTTCATACGAGAGTTGGCTTTCTCCATCTGACAGGAAGGTGAACGTGGTGAGAGGTCGTGCTTTTTGGATAGTTACTCTGTCAACTGACAGAATAACAAAAAGTAAAAGCGAATCTTTCTATGCAAATCAATCTGCTCATCATGAGTTAATACCTGCTCTTTGTACTGATCGGCATGACGACGCTCATCCTCCACCTGCATCATCACCTCCTTCAGTTTCTTCTCCGTGCGACGGACGATTTTGTTGGCTGCTGCTCTCTCCCTGGAATTTCAAATCAGACTTTAAATAACTTGCATAACATGCTAAATCTTCCTCCCTCACGAGTGTATCATGTATCCTACTATCTGAACAGGAAATCTTAATAATAATAAATAATAATAAATTGATTTATAGAGCGCTTTTCAAAGAACTCCAAGACACTTTACAAACATTAAAGTTAACAATGACTTTATCACTTCATGGACACATACTTGACTTCCTGCTCCAGCTGCTCCTCCAGCTGCAGGATCTTGGCCTCCTGGGCAGCGATGGACGCTTTAAATTTCGACTTGACCGTCCCTTCCAACTCGGCCAGCTTCACTTTCAAATCCTACATTCATGATATGCAACTGTTAGGATCCAGAGCATTAAATATGATCAAATATTGACTTTTCATCTGAAGCTATCCCTCCATGGTGAAGTGCTTCCACAGTAAATGAGAACAGCAACGTGAGCAACAGAACAGAGGATTGTGTGCATGTACAGAGCAGAAACAATAAAGATATTGAACTGCAACAGTAATTCCTCTGTTATGTCCAGAAATAAAAGAGAAATTAGAACGAGCGCTGACCATCTGCTGTGGCAGAGGTGAGAAGATGAAGCTCATTGATGCAGATGGAAACATTAGAAACTTAAGGTTATGTTCTCTGTGTATTATGAGTGAGATGTTTCACTATGGTAGCAAGCTTCTCTGCAACCCTCAGAAACTGGTGAGTGAATATTCATATGTTCTAATGTAACAAACTATACAGGACCTTGTTCTGCCGTTCCATCTGCTGTCGAGCATTCTCACTCTTCTGTGCAGTGCCGCGCTCTCCGGTCAACTCAGTGTTCAGGCTTTCCACCTGAGAAAGAGAGAAAGGGGGTGAGAGACAGAGGCATGTTGATGTAAAGGTCATCTACCTAATGTGCGACAAAATTAACTAAACCACAGACAAACTGTCAGTGAATGTTGCAGAGTACTGATTGATCTGAGAGCAACAGTACTCAGAATACCTCCTCACTAATACGTTTTAGTCTTAAATCACATCACTTACTGCAGGTATACCAGGCGTCCACACTTGTTGAGCTACTAAAACTAAGACTTTTGAAAATGCTGTTGCCCTTTTTTAATTTGAAAACTCTATGGTTCATTTTAGTCTGGATGAGAAAAAAATCATCCAGACAAAAACACGGAGATTGTTTCTGATATGGAGCAAAAACGCTCGTCTGGACGGAGATGTTTCTAAAACACCATTTTAAAATGAAAACATATTAGTGTTGACAAAGTCTCAGTTAACATTTCTGTTTTCTGCTTGTCTGACTGTGTTCACCATCTTTTTTCCACACGAGAATTAAGATGATTACAGTTATTTAATGTGTGGTGTTGGGACACGGTATTTGTGTTCTACACTTCGGCCTACATGGGCAGTCAAAAGCCTGAAGCCGCATGTCCCTTTGTTCCGGAGAAAACCAGACCCTCCGGAACTCAGTCTCCCAGGGGGCATCAACGTCACACAGAGGTGTGAAAACCCCCCCAGGGAGACAGGTTTCAACTCCCATTGGTCACTCTGGACCCCATGACCTGTGAGGTCACCGGGCCAATATAAGGCCAGGTCTCCCCCTCTTCTATCTCTTTCTACAATCCCTCCAAGGAGAGTAGGCTGTCCAGCCTCTTTCCATCCACCTCTTCAAGAGGAGCACACCGCTCTTTCCCTGCAACTTCATGGAGGAGAGTTGCAGCTTCCAGCTCATCTCACCAAGGAAACCTCCTCGCAAGCTCTACCAACGTCCTAGCAGCGACGCAATGTCCTGCAGGAGAACTTCAACCAGCAACTGAGCTGCACAGCTCAACAGAATCACTAAGGCAGGAGCCACAAACCAGCAAGACCACTTCACAGAACTGCGAACAGCACAGCAAATCTTTTTCCCGTTTCCACGGACGGGTAACACTGGGCTTAATAATTATACTAGGCTAAGCAAGACTGTTTATTCGATTCTGTGTGATGTTTATAAGTTTGATTTGTGGGGTTGTGATATACGCATATCTTTTCACCTAATTACCTCTGAGCCCCCGCTACATGTCGTAAACATTCCAATAGGGGGGGAAGGGTGTTATCTTCAAAGTGGCCAGCCGCCATTTTGGAAGCACACAGACATATACACATCTTTGTTTAGTAATTACACCGTTAGTAATTTGTGTTTTTATACTTTATTATATTCATAATAAATGTTTTCCTTTCACAAATGTTTTTCATTAATGTTGCATAAGTGAATTTTGCCAACCTCTACACTGTCAAGAACTCTATATCCTTCAACTATCTATATGGTAATTTTGGTTATAGTTATTAATTTAATTGTTAATCAGAGTTCCAAATTTGTAGTTAGTACTTTTATGAGACTTAATCAATAAATTGGCTATCTTTTCCCTTCCTTTGAAGGGTGGTGCCCCGAGGTAACTTTAATCAATTAAAGTTATTATTTAATATTAATAATAAAATATTAATATTTAATATTTTATTTTGATAACCAAATTTATTGAATGCCGAAAGGCACACCATTTTATGGTATCACGTTTAATGCATTATTGCACAACAGTGGTCACTCTACCTGCATTGTGGTTTTTCTGAAGCGGTCGTTGAGCATCTCCATGTTCCCCTGCTCCTCCTCCAGCTCCTCCTCCAGCTGCGTGATCCGAGCCTCCAGCCTCCTCTTCTCTTCCAGCAGCGATGACCTGACACACAGTTACACAGATTACATCTCTCTACTGACTGCTGAATTCTCATTTACACTAAGACCGAAACAAATAACCAGCCCATCCCCAAAAATGGTCCAATATTGATGTGAAGATTTGTACAAACAAAGTGACACTGACTTTCCAGAGACGCTGTTGGAGATCTCATCAGCAAGTTCATCTCTCTCCTGCTCAGCATGTCGTCGGGCTCTCTCTGATGCTGCATGGTCCTACACAAACACACACAAACAAACTAAGTCATTTATTCCACCATTTTGATATTTCCCATGCTTGTGAGGTATTAAAGTCAGAACATCAGATATAATCAGCTGATCATTAGTTGATATAGTAAAAATCAGGATCTCCACCTCCTGTAGCTGTAAGATTTCAGCTTCTAGACTCTTGAGTTTCTTCTCGTTCTCTTTGGACTGGGTGAAGATCTCATCTCTGGAGGCTCTAGCATCCTCCAGCTCCCTCTGATAGTCCTTCATCTGAGCCTGCAGGAGAACACAGACAGTGTGGAGCAGAGAGATACGCCAAACAGAGCTGGTGAAAGCAGTTTTCAGTTCTACCATCAGAAACATATTTCCCATTTTGTGATGCACGAGGAGGGAAGCAGGGACCGGATGTCTGTTTGTGTTTGTACCTGTAGTTTGCGGAGCTGTTTGATGGCCTCATCCCTGCCTTTGTTGGCAGCTTCGATCTGTCCCTCCAGCTCGTTCAGGTCCATCTCCAGCTTCTTTTTGGCGGCGCCAGACAGAGTTCTCTGCTTCCTCTCATCCTCCAACTCTGCCTCCATCTCACGCACCTGGAGGGAAACAACAACACAGAGTACGTCAGGTTAAATCCTGGGTTTCAGTACTCCATATACTGATTTGAGGATTCTAATATGTCATCCTATATCAGCCTTGTGTCCCCCCTTGTACCTGTTTGACCAGCGCCCTCTTCTTCTCCTCTCCCTGCTCATCTCTGGCCTGCACGTCTCGGTCAAACTGGGCCTTCATAGCCTGCATGTTGACCTCCAGACGCAGTTTGGCATCTTCTGTGGCCTGCAGCTCATCCTCCAGCTCCTCCAGCTGAGTCCTCATCTCCTCCACCTGCTGCTCTAGCATACGCTTGGACTTCTCCAGTTCGTGGACCTGTTCAGTGTGAGGATACACAGAATACGTCAAGCAAATAAGTTACATGAAGTCAGACTGAGGGTCCTTCAACAACCACTCTTCACAGAGAACAACAGAGATGTAAATTTAAAAAGGTGTCAGCAGTGTCATTTAGGAGGTCAAAGGTCACTCACATTCTTTCCTACGTCGTCCTTGGAGCTCATCAGGTCCTCCATTTCAGCACGGAGCTGCTTATTAAACCGCTCCAGTTCCTCTTTAGCCTCCAAAGCCTCCTCCAGAGCTCTGGCCATAGACAGAGCCTTGGTGTCCTTCTCTCTGGCCTCCGCCTCGGCACGGTCACGCTCCTCAGCGTAACGAGCTGAGATGGTCTTCTCCTCCGCCAGCAGCTGTGCAGAAAAACAGTGGCCTTTAATCCTCTGAAAACACTCTACAGCCTCTGTCTATCATTTCTGAAAGACTGTTAGAGATCCAGTGTACCTGATCAAACTTCTTCTGCTTCTTCTCCAGGTTGGAGACGATATGTCTCTGGTGGTCCAGGTCCACCATCAGGTCATCCAGCTCCTGTTGCAGTCGGTTCTTGGTCTTCTCCATCTTGTCCATGGCCATGGTCTTCTCCTCCAGATGCTGGCTGGTCAGCTCCATGTCCTTCTGAAGTTTCTTCTTTGCCTCCTCCAGGCCCTCCATCGCTCCCACGTCCTCGTCCAGCTTCTTCTTTGTCTCTAACAGCTGCAGGAAATATTGTTTAATATCAATGAACAAACAAAGATAAGACATGCTGAAGTCATCATCTTGCTTTACTGTTTAAAGTTGTGGGAACAGAATGAAAATATGATTTCACTCAATGTAACAAAACGCAAACAAGGCAACATATCGCCTTCCTGTTTATGTGTCGCAGCAGCAGCTCAGTCCACACAAACCACACTCACATTTTAGACCCAGTTAGCGATCAATCTTGAATTTGAATTCTTTGCATCTTTGTGACATTCCTTGAGTCCTAATTCAGTCTCAATCAAGGCAGTTCATGAACTGCCATTTTAAAGTCTTGAGTTTGTCATTTTATTATTGGGGATGGTACCAATTGGATGGTAGCAGCTGTCAACCACACGATATCCAGGGCCAAATGCATACTGTGCTTTATTAGGGCCCGAGCACCGACGGTAATTTTTCAGGCAAAAGAAGGGGCTTTTTGAGGGCTTAAACATGCTCAAATACTTACCAAACTTTGCAGAAAATTTGAAAGTGGTGAAAATGTACGTATTCTGGAGTATTTTGAAATGGGCGTGGACGCAACAGGAAGCCCGCCATTTTGGATTTAGTGGCCATTTTCCACATTTTCCACATTTTTACTTTGACGAACTTGTCCCAGGGCTTTCATCAGATCAACTTCATATTGAGGTGAATGTCATCTAAACAAGATGGAGTATAAACTACATAGAATTTTGCGTTTTCGTCACACGGTGGACGGACGGACGGACAGACTGACACACGGACGGACGGACTGAAATTAAAATCGAGACATTTTTTTAGTACATAAAGCTTTAAGTACTCAAAAGGCACTTCTGGCAAGAATGAGTGTTATAATATGGGAAATGTATTTAAGTGTGTATTTACTGACGTCAGTATTCATGATTGAAAATCAACAATGACTATTTATTATATCACCTCAACAGATCAACTTCATATTGAGATGAGTGTCATCTCAACAAGATGGAGATATAAACTACCTCGGTATATATGATTTCATAACACGGTGTGACCGTGGCGTGGCATAGAATTTTGATGATACGCCAAAAAAGAGGGATTCATTATAACTCCTCTGTGCATTGTTCTATCAGCCTCAAACCTCATTCACACATTGACAGTCGCGCCCTGATCAGATCCATGTGTCAATATTGACTCATCATTACAGCGCCACCTGCTGGCTAAAGGAAGTGTTTTATTCTTTGATGCACTGCTCCTGGCTGCTTTACAATATACAGCTCAAATGAGCAGAGACAAGTCATACGACCATGGTCAGAATTGTGACATTTCCTCAAACCGTGTAAACATTGAAGTGCGGCGAAGGTTCATCCTTCGCCAAAGGAGACGATGTTGTCATAACTCCACTGTGCATTGTCCTATCACCACCAAACTTCTGTCTCATGATCAGAGTCCAAAAGGAAATGTCTTGTTTTTAACATGTCTTACACTTGGATGTATTTCTCCTCATCCACTGACCGCAACCATGTCAAACTGTGTCAAAAGGGTCTCAAGACATTGATAATGTAGGCATAAGATTACTGTGAGTTCGGTCGGTCCGTCCGTCTGTCTGTCCGTCCGTGAATGTCATCTCAACAAGATGGAGATATAAACTACCTCGGTATATATGATTTCATCACACGGTGACCGTGGCGTAGAATTTTGATGATTCCCCAAAAAAGAGGGATTTATTATAACTCCTCTGTGCATTGTTCTATCAGCCTCAAACCTCATTCACACATTTCTTTCCGTCCAGACACACGGACGGACGGACGGACGGACAGACAGACAGACAGACAGACAGACAGACAGACAGACAGACAGACAGACAGACAGACAGACAGACAGACAGACAGACAGACAGACAGACGAGAGAATATAGGTTTCAGGTAATCCTGCATTGGCTTCACTTTGCGGAGCCATAGTCTATGTCCATTTTTACAAACAGTCTATAAGCTCACTGCAGTCAACAAGCATAAATCTGCTTCTTCTCCAGTGCTTTTAATTTTACTAAACACTCAATGCTCTTTGGAAAATAGCGAGAAACATGCACTTGCTAAAATCATAAACACATTTTTTATTTCTTGGCGTTTCTTAACTTGGTGCACAGCCTCAATCAACAATTTGTTTACAGCTGCTATGCATGTCAAGGACAGATGTTCACAGCTGTAAACTCTTGCCTGGTCTTTCTCTCAGCACTCAGTTGTGCATCAGTAGGAACGGGAAAGGTGTGCCTGTCTCAAACATGTATGTTTGTGTGTCAGACCTGTGTCTGTGTATGTATATACGACCTGCTAGTTCAAGTTTGTGAAGATGAAGAACTATACCTGAGATTGCGCCAACTGCAGGTGTTTCTCCAGGTTGCGTCGTGCCTCCTCCTCCTCCTCCTGCTGCTCCAACAAGGTGTTCTTCTCCACCTCCAGCTGCCGGATTTGGCCACTCAGGTTCAGCTTCTGGCGTGTCTCCTCCTGCCTCAGCTCCTAAACACCGCACCAGAAACAAAAAGCATGAGAAAAGAAGGGAGACCTGTGTGTGTTATTCCCATAATCTGCTATTAACACTGATCAGTGTGAAAATTAAGTTGTGGTAACATTGTCCAATTGACACAAAATTGCTCACGCTACATCAGAGCCCCTACTTGAACAGATCTATATGTCTGTATGTAATAATAGTGATGGCGCCACCTACTGGCAACAGGAAGTAAGCTTTGTTTTACAACTGTCATTCGATTGACAAATTTTCACAGTGTGATGTGCAATTGATAGCGTGGACCGTAATGAGCAATTAGCAGGCAAGGAACGACATCGCGTGACGGACGCAGGAAGTGAAGCGTTTATCCTTGCTGCAGTGCGCAAAATGCATGCAACGCGGAGACGTGCGCTTGGTCATTGATCGCTCTCTCCACTAACCGCAACAGGCTTCAAAATGCGTGTGCTCGGGCCCGTTAGTGCTACAACGTGTCCGTCCGTATTATATTTTTTTTGGGACGGACCGACGGACGGATTTTATTTTATTTATCTTTTTCATCCGTCTGTCTGTCCGTATATACATTTTTTTTGGACGGACAGACAGACGGATTTTATTTGTTTAATTTTTTTTCGTCCGTCTGTGTCCGTATTTTTATTTCTTTTTCTGTCCGTTGATTGAGTGGACCGTAATGCGCAATTAGTAGACAAGGATCGACGTCGCGTGACAGACGCAGGAAGTGAAGCGTTTATCCTTCCCGCAGTGTGCAAAACACATGCAATGCGGAGCCGTGTGCCCGGTCGCCGATCGCTCTCTCCACCAACCGCAACAGGTCCCGAGTTGCGTGTGCTCGGGCCCGATCAGTGCTACAACGTAGCCCTACTTCTAAATCATGTTTTCTTTCTCTTTACACTTTTAACAGGAAGGCTAATGTTGACGTTCACACCTCCGAGTCTTGCAGTTTACTGTTCAGGTTGTCAACTTCTTTGGTCAGTTTGACGCCCTTCTTCTCCGCCTCCTCCAGCAATGCACAAACGTTGTCCAGCTCAGTCTGATAAAAGACAAATACAGGGTTATTATGACTAAAGTACAATAAACTGATCCACAGTATGAGATGAAACTGAGCAAATGTTGACAAAAAAATCTGAAAACCACGCCATGGAGGAGTTTACCTGGAGTTTGTGTGAGCGTTCAGACAGCTCTCCCTTGGTCCTCTCTACCTCTGTGGCTCTGGTCGTAAACTCCTGCAGCTGGGACTCAAGTTTCTTCCTCTTGTGTTCCGACTCTGTCTTTGTCTGCTGCAGACTCTTCATCTCACAGGCCAACTCTCTGTTGTCAGTCTCTAGACTCTGCTTGTTCTTCTCCAGGTTGGCTTTGAACTGTATGGAACAAGAAAATGCTTTTATTGATTTTTGTTTGTAGCCTGTTTAGAGGCTTCTGAGGAATGGTCTGGATTTAGACAAGAAAAAATATATTATAATCACAATACTGAAGCTGGCACAGCCATTGTCTCTGTACTGATAGATGTGTCAATACATGAGGCGGATTTATAAAGTTTTATGTCTGCAAATAAAAGCCTTTCAAGAAGCAGCTGGTGAACTTAAAAAAAAAAAAGATTCAAACCAGCCAATCAACGTCATCTATTTACATCCTTGCAACATAGTATAGAATTAAAGACACACATTTTTCGACGGTAACTGTCCGTATTAGGAACATGTCAAGAGTGTTTCACTCAAGTCGGGAGAATTGCACTCATCTCTATTTCACAAAGTCCTGAAAAATGTTTCTTTGTGAAATAGAGATGAGTGCAATTCTCCCGACTTGAGTGAAACACTCTTGACATGTTCCTGGTGTTTCAATACATTTTCTCGTATTACCTCAGGAAGTGCCGACCTTACAAAGCTCAAAGGTAGCCTGGCTTTGAGGAACACCTGACTGTACGTAGCTGAACACCTGCTGCACTTCTGACAACCTTTCTCGGCCCCAGCTCCTCATGTCATGCTGCTAGCTCATCTTGAATTGTTTTTCAAATATGTCACACATTACAGAGGCAGGTGATAAAATTAGACCAAACAGCATGGATATGTTATAAGGGTAGATGGGGTAGATATCATAACATTTTATAAACTCTACACTTGATAAATAAATATTGATATGGATAGATCATGTACATCACAATATAAAAAAATCAGATCGGTAATCAGGTGTGACCCACTCACCCTCTTGGCTTGGTCGAGCTGTTCAGAGAGTTCTTCCAGCGCTGTGGCGTGCCTCAGTCTAATTTCCTGGATCTGAGCCTCGTGGTTTTTGGTCTCCTCATCAATGGCCTTCTTCAGCTCTGCCACTTCTTGCTCTCGCTTGGTCCTGGAGATCAGACACAAAGGGGAGGGTTAAGGAGAAAGGGACAACTATCAGGATATAATATAAAGACACATTTATTGTGTCTATTATCTTAACTGAGTAATGACCACGTATGTCTCAGGCACCAAAGAGGATTGTCTTGTCTTTCTGTGATGAAAGACAAGAGATCCGTTAAGCTCAACTGATGAAACAAGCACCTGAGCTCCTGCTGAGCGGCGGTGGTGTCCAGCGTGTCCTCCAGCTCCGTCTTCAGAGCCTCGAGCTCCTCACTCAGGTCCCTCTTCAGTTTTTCCGCTTTAGTTCGACACAACTTCTCTGATTCTAGATCCTCCTGAAGCTCCAACAGCTGGGCCTGCAGCTCCCGAACCTGCTTCAAGGCATTGTTCTTCTGGACGATCTCCTCGTCACTCCTGGTTGGAGACACAAATAACAAATTAGTTTTTTTTGAGCAGACTCTAATCTCATCACTTACTAATGGAAATTATGGAAAATATCCATAGCTTACATATTCATCTGAGGATGTGACTTTCTTTTACACAAATTAATATCTTGAATAAACTCAACATATTTCCAAGTTTCAATATTTTTAACTTTGGGTAGAAGATTCTTCGAGGATATTTTGGTTGTCTGAACAGCAGCACATAAAATATGGACAGACAGACAGATGTCCGTCCGTCTGTCCGTCCAAAAAAAAAAAAAAAATACGGACAGACAGACGGACGGACGAAAAAAATAAAATAAAACTAGGGCTACGTTGTAGCACTAACGGGCCCGAGCACAGGCATTTTGAAGCCTGTTGCGGTTAGTGGACAGAGCGATCAATGACCAAGCGCACGTCTAATTTATCCGCTAAGATTAGTTTTAATTAGGTATTTTATTTCTGCATAGTAAGTGGAAGTGGAGACGCATCGTCCATCTTTATTTAAAGTCTATGGTTCTGAGTGGGAAGACACAGGCCTTTTACAACCAAGAGACAAAAAACGGCTAACGAGAAAAAAAAAAGGCTTGTTAACAGTTTCTCTTCCACTGTGCAATGACAGCATCAATTAGTTCAGCTCTTCATTGCTTAGTGTGGAAAAACTACTGCGACAACAGTACTGAGAGCATCAATTATCATCAATTTTCCTGTGATCAGACACGGCTGTCTCCGAGATGAAGGATCTCAGCGAGAGACGCTGAGGGGAAACACTGCAGCTGGTAGCAGTGAACAGAGGAACGCAGGGAAGTGCTGAGGAGAAAGAGAGTGTGTGTGTGTGTGTGTGTGTGTTTGTGTGTGTGCTGAAACACGCACTGCATCTGTTGAAAAGGATATAAGTCGGAGTTCAGGGTTGACTCGTCTGTTTTCTTGTGCCTATTTATGGTCCTCCTATTAGCTGTACCACCGTAGAGTGCAGTTGTCATGGAAATGGGATGAACTGCACTTGTGAGAGGATGTGTGTGGTGTATGTTACACACTGAAATGAGCAACAACACTGACGCAGTATTTTACCACACCAGTTTAGGTTTGTAGTGATGGTAGTACCTTTAAAAACATATGCCAGTGGACTGAATGCTTTAGCACCAGGCTCAGATGTGAAACTTTCTGTTCTTTAAGACCTGGTGAACTGAACTGAAGCTGCCTCTTGGATGAGAGATGAACTGTTTCACTTAATCACATGATGTAGCCTATAAAATGGGTTTAGTTTGACACACTGTATACAATGACTCTGAGGCCTAATTGTAAACTGTACAAAAAGTTAGACTCCATCTGGCCTCAATGATGCACCTGGCTGCGCTGAATGAGCGCTCATTGCAGGAATGCACAAGATTCTCTGTGTTTGTTGTCAACATTTTAGAGAATAGAATGAATATTTTCCACATTAATGATGTATGATGCCTATTTCACCCACCCGAACCTATCCGCTAGTTATCTGTCCCGGGCTAGTTTGTCTAATAGTTTTATTTTTTGCAGAAGATGTCTGCTTCAGTCCTCCCTGTTTTCACTTGTTTGTTTTTCTTTTTTCTTTATGACTATGACTGACCTGGACAGAGCAGCCTGCAGCTCCTCCTCCTTCTTGGTCAGTTGGATCTTCAGCTCCTCTACCTGGAGCTGGAGCTCAACGATCTGGTCCTGCAGGTCGGTCATCTCACCGTCCAGTTTGCGCTTGGCCTTCTCGAGCTCCTGACGGGTTTTCTCCTCCTTCTTTAAACGCTCTGAGCGGAGTCACAAATTAATCAAACGTAAAAGCAAAGCGAATAAAAATGTATTATGTAAACTGTATGTTGAAATATAACCTTCTCTGAAAAGGTAAAAGGGCAAAGTCACAAGTTGAAGGGGTTAAACAGAGCTCAAGAGGTCACAGAAAGTGACACCTAATGGCTGACAGCCTGACACGACTAAGAGCAATCAGATTACCTGCTTTGCAGCTCATTAAATCATTGTACAGCCGTAAACAGTAATTTCACCCAATTAAGGCTCATAGACAGTCATACTGTGTGTCCTATATTTGACCTTTGTTTCTTCTCTTTCATAGAGACTTTTATTCTTCCTGTTGCTGCAAGGACAGATCGTTTAAGGAAAGTGTCTTCACTCAAAGTCTCCAGTTTCAAATTATGTGACTGTGCCTGTCCATCTTAAGCAACCTACTTTGTGTCTGTCCTCGTCCCTATGCTCCACATTCTTGGACCAAAATTAGTGCCATACACAGCTGTAGGTCTCTTACCTTCCAGGTCAGCCATCATCAGCTCTTGCTTGTTCTTGACTTTGCTGAGGTTCTTCGCCTTTTCCTCCTCCTCAGTTAGCTGGGAGGTCATCTCGCCGATCCTGTCCTCTAGCAACTTCTTTTCCTGTTAAATCAAATCAGATAAAATAATAAATGAAGTATGGGTTAGACACGACTAATATAGGGAGGTGAAAAAGTATGAAGATTTTGTTTCTATTGCTGTTACCATTAAAATTAAAGTCACCAACTATGTAAACACAAACCATTGATAAACAATGTTTTATTTTGATACTGCCACTGAAATTGAAAACAGGCAATGTGTAAAATGTGTCACAGGTTATTGCTTCTTATTTGACATAATCTCTCCAGAGAAAATATCCTCACCTTGAGGTATTTAGAGTTTTGGTCCTCCAGCAGCAGAATATCCTCCTCTATCTTCTTGATCTTTGACTCAGCGGTCACTTTGTCCAGCTGCAGCTTCTGTCGTGCAGCTTCCTCCTCATCAAGCTGCTCCTCCAGGTCCTGTGGAGAGAAAAACATCAAACATATAAATATCCAAAACCGATCTAATGCGATAAGATCAAAGTCTAAACACAGAAGTTTATAAACTAATGAAACTTGATACAGAATCTACAGAAAATATTTTACAGAACCCGAACACTTAAATAATAATAATAGTAATCAGGATTTAATTGCAATATCAAATATTTATGACTAAATAATCAACATTAAGATGTTATATTAGCACAGGATTAGAATAACATTAGGAAAGAGGACATTTTGGTTTTGAAAGAACTACGAGGGCAAAAGAGCATTTTTATACCAAATATTAAAAAAAATCAAATAGGTAATGGTAACACACATGAGTGAACCTTACTGATGGACAAGTAAGGAGAGGGTAATACGATATAAACCTGGATGTGTGACTGCATCTTCTTCTTCTCATTCTGCAGGCTTTGGTTCCTCTCCTCCTCTTCCTCCACCCGAGACTCCAGATCATGAAGGATCTCCTCCAACTCTTGCTTCCTTGAGAGCAGACGAACTCTCATCTCCTCGGCTTCGGCGAACAGCTCCGTCTCTGCGTGGAGTTGCTCTGCTAAAATATTCTTTTCCTCGACGAGCTGGGGGGAGGGAACAGTTTGAGAAGATGCACCCAGCCCTCTTACCAAAATGAAATTATTTACTCTCCACAACAGACAACATGATTACCTGTTGGTGTTTCCTCTCCATCTCCACCATCTCATTCTCCACCTTGAGCTGTCTCTCCTTCACCTTTACCAGCTCCTCGTCTTTGGCCTGCATCTCCTCCTCCTGCCTGGTGACCTGTAGCAGAGGCTTCACCTGAGAAAGATGGAGAAAGAGAACATAAATTAAACTAGGGCTACGTTGTAGCACTGACGGGCCCGAGCACACGCATTTCGAAGCCTGTTGCGGTCGGTGGAGAGAGCGATCAATGACCAAGCGCACGTCTCCGCGTTGCATGCGTTTTGCGCACTGCGGCAAGGTAAACGCTTCACTTCCTGCGTCCATCACGCGATGTCGATCCTTGCCTGCTAATTGCTCATTACGGTCCACGCTATCAATTGCACATCACACTGTGAACATTTTATGTAAATCGAATGATAGTTGTAAAACAAAGCTTACTTCCTGTTGCCAGTAGGTGGCGCCATCACTATTATTACCTACAGACTAATATATCTGTTCAAGTAGGGGCTCTGATGTAGCTTGAGCAATTTTGTGTCAATTGGACAATGTTACAACAACTTAATTATCACACTGATCAGTAGGTGGCGCTATGACCCTGAACTAATATTAATATATGGAGCTGTTCAGGTCAGGATTGTGATCATAGGTCAGTAGTTCGGAGCCGGTTGGACAGTGCAGAGTAGATTTACAAAGGACTTCCTGTTTCATGGCGAATCACTATGACACTGAGGAAATATTGACACATAGAGCTGTTCACAGGCTTGGTCTCTGATCATGAGACAGCAGTTTGGCGGTGATAGGACAATGCACACTGGACTTATGACAACATCGTCTCCTTTGCCGCACCTCAATGTTTACACGGTTTGAGGAAATGTCACAATTCTGACCATGATCCTATGACTTGACTGAGCTCTTTTGAGCTGTATATTGTAAAGCAGCCAGGAGCAGTTCATCAAAGTATAAAACATGACACTTCCTGAAGCCAGCAGGTGGCACTGTGATTTTAAGTCATGATTTCTGTGTTGATGTCATCAGGCCGGGACGCTTGTCTTACATGACTAGTTTGGACTCGATTGGACCAAATATGTCCGAGATACAGAACCTCATGTTTTGATGGCGTGTAATCAAACTTTGACGCCACGCCACGGTCACACCGTGTGACGAAATCAAATATACCAAGGTAGTTTATATCTCCATCTTGTTGAGATGACATTCCCAGAAGTTGAAGTTGATCTGATGAAAGCCGTACGACAAGTTCGTCAAAGTAAAAATGTGGAAAATGTGGAAAATGGCCACTAAAGTCAAAATGGCGGGCTTCCTGTTTGGTCTAGCATATCTATCCAAGAGACTTATTTGTTTGTACAAAAGTAACTAAAAAGTAACTAAAAGTACAAAAGTAACTAAAAAGTACGAAAGTAACTAAAAGTACAAAAGTAACTAAAAGTACGAAAGTAACTAAAAAGTAACTAAAAGTACAAAAGTAACTAAAAAGTAACTAAAAGTACAAAAGTAACTAAAAGTACAAAAGTAACTAAAAGTACAAAAGTAACTAAAAAGTAACTAAAAGTACAAAAGTAACTAAAAAGTAACTAAAAGTACGAAAGTAACTAAAAAGTAACTAAAAGTACAAAAGTAACTAAAAGTACGAAAGTAACTAAAAAGTAACTAAAAGTACAAAAGTAACGAAAAGTACAAAAGTAACTAAAAAGTAACTAAAAGTACAAAAGTAACTAAAAGTACGAAAGTAACTAAAAATACATAAGTAACTAAAAGTACAAAAGTAACTAAAAAGTAACTAAAAGTACGAAAGTAACTAAAAAGTAACTAAAAGTACAAAAGTAACTAAAAAGTAACTAAAGGTACAAAAGTGAAGAAAAAAAGAAAAACTGAAATTTGAAATTTAAAAAAAAAAGTCAAACCGCCATCTCACTCTATGCTGAGACAAGCTAGCGGGAGCAGCAACGATGGCGAGCTAGATGTGTTTTTTACCCCCAAAACTAAAGAAAACATGGCAGAAAAGCGAAAGAAAACATACTATTTTCATAATGATTGGGAGGAAGAGTTATTTTTTACGACAGTGAAAGAAAAATGTGTGTGTCTCATTTGCGGGGCAACTGTTGCGACGGCAAAGTGGCACAATGTGGAGCAGTGTCGCCAACCCGTCGATCGCGATCTACCGGTCGATCTGCCAGTCTTCACTGTCGGTCCCCGAACTCTCTGGACTCACTGGCTGTCGTCGCGCCGCAGATCAGCTGTGTGTCGGTTGTCTGTTTTTCACACGCGCTGTGTGTCCGTTACTGGCGGCGGAGCTGCTGGTTTATCTCCTGCATTTCCTTCAATACAAGTCGGATTATGTACGAGACTAGATGTCAGGACTCTACGGTCTGAAGATGGATTCATTGAGTGGATTCAGAAAGTGAAACGCTGGAGTGCTTTTACTTTGAAACGTGTTCGGAAAGTGTTGTAAATACATTTGTGTCATAGACAGATAAACATTTTGGTTCACAGCAGAATAAACAGAGAAAATGATCTTTCACCTGAGTTTTAATGCTTATCTGATGAATTTATGTCACAAACAAATGGTTGCAACACTTTCTGTAAGCCTTTTCAAAATAAAAGCACTCCAGAGTTTGTTAATGATATCCATTCCCTTGTTTAAAAATGTTTTTTTATTGTGAAATATATGCAGGAGCGGAAAGATGCACGGCTTCATACTGTGTAGTACTGGTATTTATTTGAGTACAAGGGACTTCTTTCATACATGGCAATAATCATATTTGTGGCCATATTAAAATCAAAGCCTATATGTAACAACATTGTGCTGCAGTAGCAGCTCCTCTGCAGAACATGATGTGGAACTGAGAAGCTACATATTTTGCATTGTAAATATGAATTGATATTAATTTGAATATTGTCATTGAATAGAAAAAGTTGCACAACTGCCTCTCTTTGTGTATATTTATTTCTTGTACATTCAGCCTTTAACAGAAATTGCAAAAAATAATAAATATGACCCTCCTAAGTGGGTTTTTTGGAAGATATCAGGGTGGTAGCTCTCGGCTTACGTTTGGAATTAAAAAGTGCTCTTGGGCTCGAAAAGGTTGGTGACCACTGTTCTACATCATCTATCTAAGATTTAGGTTAACAGTTCACAGCTGCATTTAACCACAATTTCTATATATATAATATAATAAATAAGTATATGTGATCTGGAGAAACTGCAGAAAATCTATGGATGGATTAACAAATTAAAAAAGTAATAAACTTATTTTAATTTAAGTATGTGCTCAAATCGACTACTATTAGTCTACTATTACTGATAGTGTACTGATCAACCTCCTGCAGCACAAGCCACTGTTGATCAGTCTCATTTATAGTTTATAAGATTTTATTAGGGCTGCCACTCTTTTTTCAAAATTCTAACATTAAAAAAAAGTTGAGATTTGAACTTTACATTGTGATCCAGCAGAGGGCGCCTTACTACTTCACCATCAGCTTGGGAAATGACATGCCCTATTGCCTATCAGTAAACTAAACCAGTTGTGTTGACTACAAAAACGGAGGTCACTAATAAGTAAAGACGTCCTGAGCAGAGAATCTCAACAGCAACACAGACGAGCAGAGCAGCGTGAAATGTACAAACCCGTCTGACAACCTACTATTCAGCACACTTGTTAGAAACTCATTAAAAGGGATAACTGATAAGATTTATATGCAGGGATAAGCTGCATCCAAGTCGCTATTTAAATTTATAGAAACTAATCAAGTGTCATTTAATATTACTTCAAACCTGAATTTTCCTGAAGGTTTTCTTTCCAGCAGATGGAGTTTTCTCAACTGCCAAAGGAAATGTAGATGTACAAATTTAGATTATCTACATTTCCACTGCAACTAAGCAAACTCCATCTGTTGATGAAGACTGTGTGAAAGACTTTGGTATTGTCTATTTATCTGAAATGTTAAGGCCATCTAAATTGTGTATTTCTTGAAAGGCTTTTTCCAAGACAGACAGAGCTGTAGAGCTGTGCGTCATCTGCGTAGCACATGTGAACTTTGTTGTCATCAGGAGTCTCACCTTGGTGAACAGCCTCCACCACTGCCAGTGTCGTAGCTTCAAGTAAGCAGCACAGTTCCTCTGGAGGACCTTCAGGGCACTCAGTTGCTGCTGCTTCTTAGCAAAGGCTCTAAAGCAAGAAAACAATAACAAATAATGAATCAGTGTTTTTGAAAAGTCTGCTATGATTTTTGTGCAACTTGGGGCAGTGGAAGCAAGTTCTGAACCCAACTTTGCAAGCAGCTACTTCAATTTTCCATTATCCATTAAACACTACATTAGGTCTAGTTTGTCCTGAGTGACTCCTGAGAGTCAAAGCTGGCTCTCTAGCTTCAGTTGTGTTCACCAGCAGGTTAATTGATGTTGGGTAGGTAGTTTACAGTCAGTTTTAAGAGCTTTTCCACTAAAAACAACTGCTCAGTGAGGAGCCAAAGAAGTACATTTGTGGTCAGCCCAGCTAAACAATAAACTGAACGCCACAGGGGAGCTCCATAAAATCCAGCCAAGATTATTAGGTGATAATCTGCAGGTCATTAAAAGGGGCAGTTTGTAAGAATTAGCCAATAACAAGGAAATTCCTCCCTCTCCTTCCCCTGTGCCATAGTTGGCAGGTGTAATGGAGTCCTGGAGGGACATTAAAAACAGTAACGTTTTTACTGGCTGTCTCTGTGTGTACCTGTCATTCAGGATGCATGTGAAAGCATGCTCTGTGGGTCTTAAGGGTTTGGGCTCACCCACATATTGTGGTAGCCTTTCTTGAATCAACCTAACCTCAGAAACAGGGGGCAGCAGTTGAGATGTTGCCGAATCTACATGGACTGAGGAGTAATGTTTTCTACAGGTTTATTATATAACTGGTAGTTTGCTTCAGTTATTGTTAGACTGACAGTGATTTCACAAATGGTCTGCACGTCAGTCGGGGCAGACGCTGATGATCAAAAAGGTGTTGAAGAAAGAGTGGAGGAATGTGGCAGAGAGAGGATGACTGCCTTAGAGTCTAATTTCTTCTTCATCCTCTCAGATAAGACTGAGGGCAGGCTGAACACTACAGTAACTCACTTTCGCCACTTGAGGTACAAAGTGGTATTACGAGACTGAATGGGCCGGCACTAGCTTGTTAGCATGCTTCAGTAGATAACTCTGCAAACATACATACAAAGACCACTTTGACATTAATGCCAAAAATGTAATTTCTTCCCAATCAGTTGATAATCTTAGTGAATTTTTCAATGTTTTAAATTAATAAACAGATATTTCCCCTTTAAAGAATGACAGAAACATTTGCAGCATCACACACTGTATGAACACGATGGGAACTACACAGAGGAGTAGAAACATGTGATCAGACATGACAGATGTGTTTCAGACCTGTCCAGACATTTACAGTAAATGTTCAAATCTACAAAAATACTGGATCTGACACTCACTTGCGTGCCAAGTATCCACGGCACACAGACTGGAAGTAGATGATTATGTCAGTGATCTTCAGGTCTCTCTCCTCCTCCAGGTGAGCCAGAACCCCTGTTCTGAAGAAGATCTTACTCTGACCGATACGGAACAGGTTGGGGTCCAGCTCCAGAGCATATATCTAGAAATTGGACACAGAGAGTTGTTGAGAAATAACCTCTGTGGACAGGGTTACATTCACATTTTGTTTAACTTAGCATTCCTCTATGACAAATCATAGAGTTCTCTCTGAATGTGGACTTCCATCAACTTGAGCAGCTGTATCAATCTAACATATGGTTGTCACAAATCAAGAGACTTCAAATTCTGCAACATACCACACCAGCTATTCTTAGATCCTCGATTTTGATTATTTACTACATTAACAGGAGTAAATATCAACCAAATTCTTAATCCCATCTTCTAAATTCTGCCCTGAAAACTGGGATGTGGCAATTCAGCGGTCTGAAACCAGGCTAACTTATTAGCAAGCATTAAAAGCATTAGTAACTCTTATATCAAATAGCTGATGAAAAATAAAATACAGAAAAGGAGCAGCACCATTCTTTCACAGGCTTGTTTTCCGTCCATAAATCCCTTGGGGATTGCATTGGGTGTCAGAATCTCGTATCTGTAAACAAAAAGGAACAGACATTTTGTTGAAAATGAAGCTAATCTTTCCTCTGTGTAAAATGGATTTACAGAGTTAAAAAACATCTTTGTTGTCTGTTACCTCTGTCTGAACTCCTGGAAGACGATGCGGTTGGGGAAGCCCTGTCTGCAGATGCGAATCCCCTCCAGGACTCCATTACACCTGAGCTGGTCCAGAACCAGGTGAGGCTCCAGTTTACCAGCCTGAAGGAAGAAACACATACACCATTAAGAACAGAAACAGAAACATATACATAAAGTAGGGTAAAGGGCAAAGGCCATTGACTTTTCTATTCTCTCTTTTTCTTTAGTTTGACAGGGTAGAATTACTGGATTTGTTTGGAAAAAGGGAAAATAACTTTATTGCAACACTATTGACACTTTATATGCTACAAGTGAGTCCAATATAATCTTTACAGTTACAGGTCCTTTACTTTCCACAGGTTGAAACTCAGCTTTTCCCATATAATTTTAAAGTATGTACTTACTCTCTTTTCGTGGTTAGGGATGATGCAGCGGACAAAGTTGGGGTTGGTGTTTCTCAGTGTGGCCATGAGTTTGGTGAGCGACTCCTTGTAGAGCTGTCCCACAGTACGAAACATGCCCTTTTTTGTTTTATAGGTAGCACCAAAAGCTGTCTCGTTCATTCCTGCCACCTGGTCCAGGCCCACGATGCGGTCAACTGGTAGGGGAGACGGGGGAGAAGTGGTTAGAGTGGGAAGACTTCACAGGGGAAGGGTTGTAGCAGCACAGTAACGTAATGTAGCAACATGACCAAGTGAACATGGATGAAAGAGACATTGCACACTATTGTCAACAGCAGCAGGCTAACAAAGTAGCATTCAAAGTGTAGAGCTAACACTTGCCTCTGTAGCTATCAGCGATGGAGGTGGAGCACATTATCTATTCTTACATACAAGGCTCTATGTTCTGTTACTGAGAGGGAAGCACATTTATATGGAACCTATGCAAAATGACTTAAGTTAAAGTGCAAGAACTAAAGCTCTACTCTGGTCCTAATGATTGAGAGACAAAGCTTGCTAGCAGATATATGACAGCTTTTTAACATTTCACTTTTCGTGACACACAACCTGCTGAGAAAATAATCTACATTCGGTTTGTTCAAACTAAATTTAGCAACAAACCACAAACACAAGACAATATATTCTAATACTAATCTTAATAGCTAATAGTTTTTACATATCAGTTTACCAGAATAAACCCCTGAATGAACTGAAGTCATTTTTTTATTGAAGAATTGATGAATTTGTGGTTTGTCAAAAGTTACACAGTAAGACTGGTGTTATTTTATATTATATTTACAAGAACAAAAATCAACAATGTTTTAGCCCGTCACTCGAACACTTTGACTTCCCTCCTATGCTTCTATCACTGAGGCCGAAGCTCTGACAGCACTAGTTAACAAGATCAGTTCATTGTTGGTTTACAATAAAATACAATATATCACCAGAATTATACAATTAATATTACATATTCATATAATCTGGCTTTAATGTCAGCAGCAGCATTATTCTAAAACAGCGTCACAGAATTACCCAGCATTCAAGGGTACACAGCACATGCCTTAACACTATTAAATATATACAATATCACTTGTCCCAGCAGGAAATTAAAGATGTAAGTATTTGATGAGATGGAAAACTGGAGTTTTAACTGAAGAGATGCTCTGCCGGCTGTCTGGGCGCTCTGCACTAATGTCTGAGCTCAGAGCCAAAGTAAATACAGAGAACAACATCTGGTTTCAATTCCCTGCTACTGTGATCCTATCTGGGAGGGAGGAAGAGGGGAATTAATGTCATTAAATATCTTTCAGTCAAGCTTCAAATTCTTAATTTGCTCATGGATGTATCACGTCACAGAGGATGGACGAAAACAGAAATAAGCAAACACTCCAAACAGATGCACTAGATCTAAAACACGTGCTAAAGGTTATCGACCATACAAACACCATTTGACCAATGTCAGCCCACAGAAATACTGAGACTACATCCATATTATTATGTTTTCGTTGGAAAATGCGTTTTCAAAATAAAACAATATCTGTCCACAAGAGCGTTTTTGCTCTGTATCAGTCTTAATCCCAGCCCAAAATAACACTTCTGAAATTGCATATCACGTGACCACTCACGTAAACTGGGCATGTGCGTGCCATTGTAAACAAGAAATGCTCTAATAATAGCTTGTATCCTACACATGTATGCAGTTGTATTGTAAAATGCAATAGCAAAGACAACAGGGTACGCAATGCTTGTAATTGATTATCTTATGTTGTGGGCTACACTGCACACCACAGGAGAATGCTGGTTGTTTTTGAGAGAAGGGGTCATGTGGTCTGAGTCTGACAAATCAGCAAAGGCTATGTCGTGACCGAAAAGACCCAATCATTAAATGATTGTATTTACGTAATTGTGTAATTCTGCCAAACCAGGCGTATCTGTAGCAGTTTTGATGCTCTTCAAACGAAAAAGTAGAAGTGTGGATGTAGCCTGAGACAAATTAAAGCACATGGGTTGGAGGATAACTGACTATATCCTACTTGAACATACAGTATTTAGGGATTTAGCACTATACTGCCTTCGGCTGAGACGAGCGAGCCATGCAGCTTGAAAGCGAATGGGGGCTATGACAGACGCAGCACTAGCTGAAGCATGAACCATACAACCAGATCTGGGCAAAAATATACCAATACACCTTGAAGAAGTTAACCTGCTTTGGGGAACACGTATATTTGGTTTCCCAAGCTTTTGAGCAACATGTTTCCACAACCCATTACTTTTTTCAGCTATTATTATTATTATTATTATTTTGGCCCAGGTCTGCTACAGCACGACCCAGTCATTCACCTGCTGGCTCATCCAGACTAGTGACATTTTCATAGAATGAAGCTCTTTGAATGGTCTGAATCTCTACAACACAGAGAGAGAGACAGGGAGGGAGGTGGTGTTACAATAATCCTTAGAAACCATAAATGTTTGCGCCTGAGACAACAAGGCAGTCAGCTGTTGTTAGAAGGCTAGAGGGACAGATGTGTCAATGTCTTTGTTAACTTAATAGGTACATACACAATAAGTCTTTAAAATGATACCCTTGAGTACCTTGTAGTGTTTGCAGTATTTGGAGATGAAAAGGTACTAGCTTACCGTCTTTCCAAAGCTCAGCTACAAATTTCTCCGTGGACTGATGCAAAAGAGTGGCCACGTTGTCGTTCAGAGGGTCCATGTTCTTCATTAACCACTCGTCTGCCTTGTAGTCCACCTGTAAACCCATAGAGGTACAACTTAGTAATAGGATTTAAAACAATAATATAAGTATATTCTGTCTGATACTGAATTTTGATATGATAAGATATTGATATTAACGATTCTGAAAAATCTGATAACAATATCAGTATCAGCTAAAGACACATGAACAAACAACATTAAAATTGTTGTATATCACAATCAGTGTATATTATGACGGCTCAGTTGAAAGACAGAAAAACAGGAAGTTGGACTCTAACAGGACGTTTGAGGGTTTGCAACCAATTACTGGCCAGTCAAGCGTAATGCAGCAGACACAGATGTTTTTGAACTTATAAAAATATTAATTTAATAGAAGATATCTAAAACTGTAAGTGTATATCTGACACATCATTGCAACTAACAACTTGGATGTGGCCACACTTCTTGTTGTAGTGGTAGAAATGATTTATTTCTGTTTCTGTGACAACATTCGCAACATCAGGTTTTGTGGCGCTGCAGACTTTCTCCACAGCTTCGTTCTTAGAGCTCAAATCTCTGAGCTTCTGACTGATTAGGAGTTAAACGACAAAGTCCATGTAATCGTAAGCAGATGTGCTATTCAGCAGGTCTCACAGCAAGACAAATGCTGTGTTCTTCTATTGCATAACACCCTTGACATCATCCAAATCCACTCCAATACAACGCCATATAAATCTACCCAGAATTCAGTATTTCCCTGAAATCTCACCACAAGAGAACCATAAATCATCCTTTTATCTGAGCTCTGACAGATATAAACTTTTAACTAACTGTTATTATTATTTCATAAGAAGATCAGGCAGGAAAAGAGACATCTTGGAAAATAAGATTGTAGTGTAAGTTATATATACCATGTGCAAGTCTTCAAGGAAGTGAATCAGTGCTTTAACTATAGGGCATGTGTTGACATACTTAAACTAAAACAACTGAATTGGAGTGTATATAGTTATAATGAAACATTAGCATGATGGAGTCATCAGTTCTAACAGCTATGATCAAAACAAGCTCCACGAAATTAAAACTTCATCCTTCCTTAATTTGTAATTTCTAAGGAAGGCCCTAATTTATTGTTTCCTTTGAAAACCCAAAAGGATTAGACTTCCAGGTTTGAAAAGAAGTGCACACACACACATCCACACAAATAGTGTGAGCAAACCAGCATACCTTGCCGGCATAGTGGATGATGCAGAAGTCGGCCTTGTCTTTGAGCTGACGGGGCTTCTGGAACTTAGTGTGTGTGCCCTGTTCCTGGATCAGCTTGTCTACAAAGCTCCTGTCTGTGGCCTTGGGGAACCAGCACTCTTCATCCAGCAGAGCCAACACACCTGGAGGGTGTGCCTGAAGAAACAACATTGTGGGTCAGAGCCAGACTTCAGAAAGTATGTACGATAAATGTGATACATCTTTACCCATCAACAAATCAATATTTATTTACAATTCAAGAAGAGAGAGTTTAAAAAAGTTAAGTGAGTATTATTTTGTTGTGAACGTATAGTTAAGGGAGGCATAATAAAATAATATCCTTGATTCAATTATTCAGTTACAACGTAGTGATTCAGACTGACCGGCCTCTCAATGAGGTCGATGCAGGGCTGCAGGTCGAGGCCGAAGTCGATGAAGCTCCACTCGATGCCCTCCCTCTGGTACTCCTCCTGCTCCAGGATGAACATGGTGTGGTTGAAGAGCTGCTGCAGCTTCTCATTAGTGTAGTTGATACACATCTGCTCGAACGAGTTCAACTGTTGAAGGGGAAAAACAAAGGAAGAACAATATTTTTACTGGAAATGTTCCCCACAATGACCACAAATCAAATGCAGATAGCTAATTTTCTCTAGCCACAACTGGACATAGTCTTCAAAGGTTAAGAAACACAAGACTTTAATCCAAACCTGGAAAATCTCAAAACCCGCAATGTCCAGGATGCCGATGAAGGAGGCACCCTGTCTTTTGGTTCTGTCCAAAGCTTTGTTAATGCGATGGACCAGCCAGCGGAACAGACGCTCATATGTTGCTTTAGCCAGGGCCTCGACAGCAAAGTCAGCCTGGAGGGAGCCAGAGGAGACAGGAAAGGAGGAGTGGAAAAAGAATGAATGGTAAGACAATATAGGAAGAGAGAATGACGACACATCAGACGGCCTGATCCTCACGATGAAATCTATTCTTCCCTGGACAGATGGGCTCTTCGTCTTGGTGAGCCTGTACAGAATAACTTTAATGTTCTGAGTCAGACCTTCATTAATATCTCAGTCAATGGTTTGGGACAACAGCCATCTCCAAAAAGCTTTGACCATTATCATCAAAGTACTGCACTTAAAATAGCAATTAATGACTAAAACATGTGAGTGCTTTAACAGACAGTACACTAAACTTTGCCTTGTGCCTTTTGACAGCATGACTTCACTGTTTTGAACATCAATTGTTCTGCAATAATGTTTTTTTTCCATCAATTGTTTTCCGAAGAAGCATGAAGAGTTATAGATTAAATATTGTTGTCATTGGGAAGAGAATACAAAACCTTAGTTGCAGGATTCATTCATAATCTTTAGTTTCCGCTCCTTGTTAGTGGAGCACATAACTGAAATGTATGCTCATTGATTGTACAGTGTGTTTCCTATCCAAATTCACATTGGGAGTTATAAAAGTTTGCCAACTAAATGGTGGAGACACAATAAAAAAAAGCCTCCAACTAAACAAACTTCAGTTCCATTTCTTTTCATTAAATAATTACTGTACGTACACAGAAAAAAATGCCCAGCCAACTGACCTGCTCTTTAGTCTGTGCTTTCTGGACGTAGTCTCTTCCCACTTTGATCCTTGGTGACAGGATTGCTCTGGTAAACTCCATTACATTCATACCAAGCAAGTGACACAGCTTCTGAGCAGCTGGTAGACAAGAGACGGAAAAACAGAAAATAAAGTGAATTCAAAGTAGAATAAAATGCCAAAGTAAGAGATTTGAGACTATGTATATTATTTGCTTTGTCGACCCAGGAAAGCTTTCCCAGTGCTATTTTGACACAACTGTCTGACAATTATGTCATTTAACAGATATTCCTGCAAACGTATTGATCTTACCACAAATCTTTCTAAGATGTTAAGTTTTAATATGAAATTTGATGGGGAAAATGTCATTATTTTTCATGGCTGCAGCTTGTGGAAAAAGAGGAAAAGCAGGATCTAGACTGATCCGCCAAGTCTCACTTCTAAAAAAAACATGCGCTTCAGGCCTCGCTTCTGCTCATCGCATTTGGGGAAATCTGGCTGAGCTGCATCACTGGCATTAGATTTACTCCCCTCTCTCTCTTTCTCCTTTAAGTGCCAAATATGGAGTGCCACATGTGGAGGAACTGGAAGGCTGTGCCCCATTTCCTTTAGGAGTAAATCCTCATAACGATGTGGCTCAATGGCAGGTTGACAACGCTCGGGGAGAGAAAAGATGTAAATCACTGGTCCCTCTGTTCAGTGGATGAGGTGCACAGTGTGAGGGAGGCAGGAAAAGTTGAAGTGTTATATAGGAAGAGAGAAAGGAGGAGGGCAGTGTCTTGACCTGTGATCTCCAAGCTACAGTGTTGTGAAACAGATGTCAAAGGATTTCTGTGTGTGTGTGTGTGTGTGTGTGTGTGTGTGTGTGTGTGTGTGTGTGTGTGTGTGTGTGTGTGTGTGTGTGTGTGTGTGTGTGTGTGTGTGTGTGTGTGTGTGTGTGTGTGTGTGTGTGTGTGTGTGTGTGTGTATATTTACCAGTATTATCAGGCATAGAGGCTTGGTCAGAGTTCCTCTCCTTTTTGAAGACAATGTTTCCAAACTGAAGCACCGAAGACACGACCTTCAGCATGCCTATAAGATAAAGAATCCGGAGAAGATCAAATCAGTTTAGTTTCCCCTTTGCTGTGTTATTTTAATGTTTTAGATTACATACCCAGAATCTCCTCATGGCCGAAGCTCATGATGTGCATGGCCTCCATTGTCTCTTGGAAGTTGTCTTTGTCCTGCTGACCCGGGATTGAGATGTTGCCATTGGACAGGAAACGGTAGTTGTTGAATCCTTCCAAAAGCAGGTCCGCTGTCCACCAAACAACACAGTCACTGTTATCCATGATATTAAATCAGCCCAAACTCACTGTGGAGGATTCTGATGAGATTTAACTTACTTTAATTTGTATACATTGTTAATAGTTAATACTTACTGTGTGTGTGTATATATATATACACTCACATATACACATACACTGAATATTATAAATTATGTTACCCTTGCACATACAGTAATCACACTGGAAAGATCAGCTGCAGTCTGTAGTTATGACAGACAGAGAAGAATAAAGAGCTCTTATATAGTGTAACAGTTCAAGCTCCGTCTACTCACATCTGAGGTGTTCTCCTGCTCCAACCAGCAGCTGGTAGAAGATGTGGAAGGTACGCTCATCTTTGGCTTGACGAATAGCTCTGGATTTCTCCAGTAGGTCTAACACAGACTGGTCAAGGACAAAAATATCTTCTTGGTCAGTTAGTTTGATGTAGAAACAAAATTCCATTCCTTCTGTACAGTTCAAATTGGTTAAGATTACAGGTTCAAAACAAAAAATCTGCTTCACTACAAACGGCAAAGTTCTATGGCATGCAGGGATGAAAATTTCCTGTTGGATTCATTAGCAACAGTCCTGACTAACCTCCTTATACATATTTGACCTAGTAGTTCTAGTAAATCTTTTTAAAACAGGATACAAGTTTCAATATTGGCTCCAACAATGTATCCGGTGACATCAAAGTTGATCCGGATGAATTTCCCCTGCAGAGATCAACACAAGATAAATGCTCAGGAAATGCACAAGTCAAGATAAGCAGGAATCAATCTGCAACTTAATGACTCTGAATAAACACACACTGAGGCCCCTCCTCCATTAATATGAACACTGATATAGATTTACAGGACTGATAATGATATTTCATACAGTACATTATATTTACAGTATTCGCAGTAACTTCATAATAATAGCATAATCTCTATTGAATTTGACCGATTTATCTGCCACAGGGACACTGTAAGCCGAGGGTTTACTCATGTCCTGCTTCCCTTCTCAGAAGTCTGCTGAGTGCGGTTGGTCTGAAAGGCTCCACTTTCAAAGGCCTCATTAATGACTAACAGGCACGTGTGTCTGGCTGTATGGCCTGTGTAACTGGTAACAGAAAAGACTAGATGATTCAATTACTTTCAATCAGTTTATTCTTGACTTGTTCTAAAAAATAAAAAAAAAGCCAAGATGGTGCTGAGACCATAGACGGCATATAAAAATAAACGATATGACAGCTCCCCAAGAGTGAAGCCAAATCTCTTTGATCGCCCCCTGGTTACTGGCTGCAGTAGAGGTCATAAACCCCGCCCTCTCCATGTTAGGGGAGGGATCAAACTTAAGGTTTTTTTCTCAGAGATGGTGTCTGTCATTAAAGGTAGTTCTCAACGCACTTGTTCAACTTCTTATTTTCAAGTAAGTTTGGTTGTAATTAATTATTTGATGATATAAAAACAGGGTGAAACATCATGATTGACATCTGAGATTAACTGTTGATTGGTCGAGCGCATGTATCGCCAGGACATCTGAACCACAACTCTATTCCCCCAATTGCTACTGTACAGACTCTGGCTCCAAATAACAGCATTGTTGCAAGATGGTAGTGTTTGTATTTTGGCTTCATTTCTGGAAGTGTCTTTCAACTTTATATAAAGATAGGAGGACACCACAGTAGACATTTTGAATATCATTTTTCTGTACTTACAAATCGTGACGAGTTGTCATTTTTCACTGTCTTCGCGTTGCCAAACGATTCCAGGATGGGGTTGGCTTGTAAAAGCTGACGTTCCAATTCACCCTGAAAAAAAGGGTGAATCGTTACCATATGAAAATCAAGTCTAAAAAAGAAGAGAAATTAATTTTGATTTTCACTGACAACTGAAAAGGGCATATACATGCAGACAAAGACAGCAGACATCTGAAGACTTGTGTGTTT
This sequence comes from Hippoglossus hippoglossus, assembly GCF_009819705.1. Lineage (NCBI taxonomy): Eukaryota > Metazoa > Chordata > Actinopteri > Pleuronectiformes > Pleuronectidae > Hippoglossus > Hippoglossus hippoglossus. The sequence continues at coordinate 12,826,091 of NC_047151.1, read as the reverse complement.
CATACAGGAAAACAAAGAAAAGGTTTCATAACTCACGCACACAGATAAAGACAGTCTATGGAAATATTAAGAGTAACCTGATTGGAATATTTTAAAACTGTTGCTTTTTTTCTACGTTATATAACATTGGATATGAAACTTAATTGTTTTTTGACTGTCAAATGTTGAGACTTCACCTGGGGCTTATAGACTAAACAATTGAGAGAAAAGCTTTTGATCTGATCATGGATATTGTAGAACTATATCTCAAACCTTCCAAAAACCTAGCCAACACATTTTTATCATCTAAAGTTTAGATGGAAAAGAAAATTCCATCTGGGATCTGCTCTAGGGAATTTTTCTTTTGCTGTGACAAAAGCCAGACATGTAATTTATCATGTCAGGGGGAATGTGTCCACAACGCTCAACAGAAACACTATTTTTGGTCAAATTGGATTCTTTGACATGTTGAATTAAAAAAAGCACATTTTAAAGATGTTTGAACAGGTGGTCCGCTATGTTTCCATCTGAGCCTCATTGTTGGCTTTGTCATGACCAGAAAATCCAACACGAAAGAGAGAGAATACTATTTTTTCTGCTCCGTTATTTCTCTTCTTGTGGCTAAGTGAAATATTTTCCCATTACGTCAAAAATAGCTGTGCTCACTGGAGGTTTGCGGAGGCCATTTTCCACAAAAAGGAACTGAGGAATCAGCATTTGGTTAGTATGTGAGACATGTAATGTGATCTTTGGCTGGAGAGCATGATGGGCTGCTTTTAATTGAGTTTCTGAGCAGCTCGAATGAGGCAGGGCTGAACTGGATAAACCTGGACCTTCTCCAGCTATCAGAGCAGAAGCAAATCCCACAGAGGCCAGAGGATTTAACCCAAAAGCCCTTGTTTCTACATAAACACAGTCCTGTGGTGCAATTTGGTGGTTAAAATTATCCATTGGCAACCTCTGCCCATTTGTGTGGTCTATTGTACACACAATGTGCAGATTAAAAACACCAGGGGGGGTCCAGCTCAGCAGCATTTAGAGGTTTGACCCACATTTCTATAGCAAAGTGGATATGTCAGACATCTGACAGCGTCAGAGCCGGCTCCTCCACCAGAGACTGCCAATTGTTTTGCAAGCAATCTGACTCATTATAAGTCAACACTATTAATATCCAAAAGCTTCTGAAGCTAAAAAAGAATCCTAATTATCTCCCTCAAACAATTTTTTTCGTAAACTTTGATAGCTACAAGTTTGTCTCTTATTAACGTGCAGCGTGTTTGGCAGGCCACAAAGCAGAGCAGTGTTTTAGGACAGGCCGAGTGAAGCCAAAGAAGATCAGTCAAAACTGTCCCACTAAATCCTCGGAGGCAGAGGCCAGTCGAGGATGTTGTTTTCACTGCTCAACATCTGCTGCAGGGGTCACGAGGTGCAGCAAATATTAAGAAAAATTAGGGCATATCTTGGGGAAAGGGCACGAAGTGTTTAGATCTAAATGGAAACAAGCTGATGCAGAGAACTCATTTATGCTCTTTGGGCTGATTCCTACTTAATGTAACATAGGTCAACTACTACATCAAGTGATTAAGTTGAGCTTGCTTAAAAACCAGCAAACCATTTAAATTATATTTAGCATAAATGTAGGTTAATAAATCTGTGGTGAATCTAGTTTCTTTTAACTGGAGGGTTAGTGTAAAATATAAAGGGCTGATGAGCATTTTTTTTCCCCAAATCTTAAGTTCTGTGACTTACATTCTTAACAGAATTAACAGACTTTAACAAGCGAAAGTTTAAACCAGCAGCTGTTGATTTCACTGCCTGTAATGATAAGTGTATTTAGCAATTTTATTGTAGTTAATTAACATAATTACTGTGAGTTGCAAAAAAAAAGAGAAACAAAAAAAGACAAAAACTAAATTTAGGACATATCCTGTTTAATAAACTCTCTGTATGTTCATGTTGGATCAACACACATTGATAGCTATAGCTGGTAGCAAGTTGTACTGTAGGCTTAAAGTGGATGGAAAGCATCTAAAACCCACAGTCAGTGAATATAACAGTTATTAGTGAGTTATTCTGAGGTTAAAGAGTAGGTGGCGACAGAGTGGGTAAAGTGCCCCCTTCATATTGTAAGTGAGGTGAGATAGGTGAGAAACTACATACTACTCACATAAAACAGGGATCCACTCTGTAGGATATGGGGAGATTCAATTGTTATTATGGAAAATAATAAACTGCATTAATGTCATGGAAACAAGTGAACCTGTAATTTACGCTGAATATTTCTAAAAATTATACATTAGTGTCACAATCTACAACAACCTACAGCAGTCTGTCAATTGAGTTAGCAAAAGGTGATATTATACTATTTCTGTGGTCTATGATCCCGGCCCTCGAGACCAAGATCACTGCTGGTGTCCTGCTGGTAAACACATAATTCATTGTCTGCATCCAGTATTCACGCCTTGTCCACACGTACACAGGTATCTATCTAAACACAGGTTTTTCTCCTCTGTTCTTAAAATGAAAAATCTCCATCCACATGAAAGGATGTTAAACTGTTTTACTAATGTTTTACTTATTTTCAGTGACGTTAAAAAACATTGTTTGCATGTAGACAAAAAGCCAAAACTCACAGAAAAAGCTGTGTTTAAAAAAAATACCAGTGTACTTGTGACTTGCGGACAGAGCCTCAGTCACAGGTGAGATAGCTGTAAGGGCTACCTGCAGGGCTCTGGGTTCTAATGGGCCAGGACTGAGAATCACTGCAGTACTGAAGGTAAACTCAAACATAACCTGATAAGCTGATGCTTTAAAGAAAGAGAGGTGTGGCCACTAGTTCTGTCTTAACAGTGCACAACACAGATCAATAACACTTTCAACTGCACTGAATACAATTAGCATTTTTCCTATATAAAAATAATGATGCTTCACACAACACAAGATGACAGCCTAGACTTAATGTGTGACAACAGTTAAAAAAAAAAAAACAGCTGACTATGTTTCATTGAGGGTGAATCACAATAAAAGCAGGCAAATTTACAGTATGTCACATTAACATGAAACACAATTTAATTTCAATAATCATGCCAGTTTTAAAATGTACTTACAACTGCATTTTGAGCCTGATGGAGAGAGACAAAGTCATTTCTAATTATGCTTTTTCGGGATTCTTTAAATAAACCATAAAGTTTAATTAGTGTAATCCTTGGAATTACTGACACCATTTGATGATCTCATATAAGGCTCATACTCAACAGATATATTATGAGCCAAGGGCATAACATTTTTTTATTTGACTGGAAAATGTCAGTGTAGCATGCACATGAACATGGGTGTATAAAAAAGCATAAAGACTTGCCTGCTGTTTCACTTGGTTAGGTGACTCTGGCTGTTTGTTACAGATAAACAAATGCAAATTGTTAGACTGCACGCACACACATCCAGTGCACAAAGTCATGTTGCCTACTATAGGTATTGATACTTATACTGCGAAACCCGAAAACAAACCCACCCAACAGTACTTATTTCTAATTATTGTTACTCCATTTACAGCATTCTCATGATCCACATGTGAGTTTTTATTTCTATAGAAAAGCTAAGCTGTTTTCAGACATGAACACTGGAAAAAGTTTGACAAATGAAGAACGCAGCAGGAGTCAGACATGTTCACAGCAAAAGGAAAATGTCTGGCACATTCAGGTGAGGGGTGTCTGGGCAAATTGGACATGACCAATAAATTCTCCTGGAGAAATCACACATTTTTTGTTTACAGCACATCAACACAGGCGTCTGCCCTTGTCGTCAAAAGCTCTCAAATCTGGTTGTTTTCTATGTGTATGGCTGTTTATCATCCTGTTATTTGTATTCTTTTAGCGTCCATCGCTTGTTAGAAACGTTATAACACACCCACTCTCTCGCTGGGAATTTTCTGGTAATTTTCTTGCTGTGTTCTCACATGGGCTCACTCTGACATTTTCCAGACATTTTACTAGGGGGCTGACAGGAAGAGTTCTAGAACATGTCCAGAACAGCTGACTTGGACATTTGCCTTCTCACAAACAGCCCCTCTGGAAAATTTCAGGAAAATGTGTGGGCTCCAGAGCATGTCTGAAAGCAGCTTCATAATATCCTTACGGAGTTGTAGGGGCATAGAGACATACAAAAGGGAATTATGACAGTAATTCCTATTTCTCCTCCACTGACATTTGTATTCCATCTCCTTTTTATGGGATGTTTAGGTTACAAATTAAAGTTCAGTCTGAATTAAAGTCATGAATATGAAGAATACTCACAGGATTGTTGTGGTCTTTTCTTCCTTTGTGGGAAGAGGCAACGTGTGCCAGGTACTGAATGACCTTTTTTGTGTTTTCAGTCTTGCCAGCTCCTGACTCACCTCTGTGAGACAAAAGAAGACAACACAAACAAAAGACAGGCATCTTGAGAATAACAAGACATGAAACTTTTTATAATGAGCCCTAGAGGTTATACCCAAGCCACCGGGTGATACTGGATCGAACATGTTCTGCTCTTACTTAGCTTTACAGATCTGCAGGTGCTTATGACCGCGCACAGAACACTATCCCTACCCTCTTTTTCACCAAAGAAAATAAATAAATCGAAAAATGATAGATACAAACGTAAACTCAAATTGGTTGTGAGCGTGTGAATAGTCAGCCGGCTTATCACTGCTGCCATACAGTGGCTGTGGCATAGAAAATCCAGGAATACAATCATGTCAAATCCTCCAAAAAATGCAAAAATCTTTGTGGGAGCAGTTTAGATTTAGAGCATACCTGAGGTTTTACAATAAGTGCATACTCACATACACCAAGTATGCGCAAAATATTGTTTTGCTTTCAGACTGAGGGAGTGTGATGTGGTTGAGAATGAGGACTGAGAAAGTGGTGTGTCAGTGTCATTGCTGCTGTGCACGGAGGGTTATCATGGAGGGATTGTGTCAATGTCTCTGGTGTTGGTATTGGGCTGTCGGGTGTGACATTCTTCAGCTCCCCCACTTCAGAAGTCATTTAAAACAGGGAGTGCTGACTTAATCACGTCTTGTGAGACATTTTGTTCATATTTTGTGTTTAGATACCAGTTCAATCAGTTTGTGTAACTCAGAGCCGAATCCATTGATAATGTGCATGATCCTTATTTTGTGCTACACAATTCAACCCAACAGAAACACAATAAATAATAAATAAATAAATGCTAATGAACACAGTTCTATATTTTTACTGATTGTGGGACTTTTTAACTCTTTATGTAAATTTTGTAAAAGTTTTAGGATAATCCATTCAAAAATAAAGACTACCAGAAAAATGTCTTTAAATTCAAAATTAAAATGTGTGCGTCAAAATAAATGTCAACTCAATGGACCACTTCCTAACTTTTTAGTGCTTTAAATAAATCCAAGCTCAAAATTCGCAGAAGTCTTGACCTCCAGTGTTGAGTGGAACTGTACTGCATAGCCTGTTGCCCTCAGTAATCTGGTTATTTATGTTCTATTCACAAATGCAAAATGTAGTAAACTTGCTACCATTATGTGTGGATGCATTAAAGATTTGATAACATCCTTGAGAAATTGTGGATAATGGTAATGGGGAGTTTGCAAATGTTACCACAACAACAAATTGCCTTTTAGCTGTGGCCAAGTGAAGACATCATAAATGAAGGGAACAATGTCAATGTCCATTCTACATCATTGTTTAGGATCAGGTTACATGAGTTGAGCTTAGATTAATTTGATGTACAGGTTAAATGAAAGTTCTCCTTGTCTCAAGATAAATAACAATACACTTTAATGTGTTTTAAGCCTTTGTCTGTGGTGGAAATATTCAAGTTATTTTGACTGTATGTATAAACATGGAACAAAATATTGCTAACACTTTGCTATTCACACAGAATGAAGAACCAGGCTTTGGTATGGCTTATCTCTTTCCTCTATCTCTGGCATCTCCTTGTTGACATTCCTGTCATCTGTTGTCACTTGTCACTGAGACGATGCCGTTTGTGGAGCAGACATGCCAGACATTTCTCCGACCCTGTATTTCTCAATTATCTCTCAAGTAGTTGCAGTCTGGTCAGTGTCAGTGAGACACACGTTTTAAAATAACTTTAAAAATGCACAGGGGTAAATTACTAGTTGGTAAATGTTTTATCGTCATTTCATTTAATTCAGACAAAAATGCCTGAGTGGAATATAATGCAACACATGATGCTTTTTCCAAGGCTACTGAGTGGAAAGGATGCATGAATGCAAATAATGAATGAAGCATGAACCTAATGTGGGACCTGGGAGCACAAACTAGCCTTTTTTTTTTCAAGTCATGCAGCAATGGAATAAGTCTTCATACTCACGTGCAGAGAATGGATTGGTCCTCTCGATCTGTGGAGACAAGAAGAGGGAAGAAAGGCGATGAGGGAAAAGAAAGTGGAACCTCAGCAGCTTGTCTTTGATTCAGGCTCTGCTGTCACAGGGTTTGAGTGACAGCAACACTAAAAAACAGTGCTGTACATCTTAAACAGCTTATCAGCAGGTTGTGGATTTAAAGGTCAAAGTCGAGCTTGGTGTGTGCATCGCAGTTTGCCATTTAAAGCTTTTTTTCTTCACAGCCTGAGACTAGTTTTTATTAGAAAAACCAAATTACTTTTCTAAAGGCATTTTTTTTCATAAGGCTCAGACATCACAGCATTTCAAGTATTTCCTTAAATGTATCACTCAGAAAAGCAGCACTGTGAAGACAAATCACTGCATGGGAGAGATAAGGCAACTATAATGTCAGCTTTATTTGGGCACATAGAAGCATTATGAGTGCAAGTTTGAGACTTGGTCTCTAGCCCGTAATCCCTGATTTAATAAAGTTCGACTTCAGATCACTCAATGGTGGAAAAAAAACATTTAAAGTACCAATTCACACAGAAATGGATCATAAAATAATAAACACAAAAGGTCCATTTCAGTGAGTGGAAATGATAACACACACACACTTATACACAGTCATATATGTGTTTATTTCATATGATAAGTTAATGAATGTCAGGTAAATTATGCTACTGTTTTATTAAAAATATGTATTACAACCATGCATGTCTCATTGAGTTGAATAGATTTAAGATTTGAAGAAGTTTAATGAAATCTTAACTGTGCTTTTGTTATTTGTTTTGATAGACAGGATTTATCAATTATAATGGAGCACATATAAAAATATAGGCTTGATTAGTCAAATAAATAGAATTTAAAACGGAACATAGCATCAATCAATGGCATCAATCCTCATCATTCTGTGTTGAGCGCACTTTGTGGTCATGTGGCAATTAAATAGATAATCTAGAGGCCCTACAGGGGAAAATAAGTGTGATGGTGTCATGGGAAAACTGTATTTTACTGCCCCCCGCCCTAGGGGTTAGGCCTCCTGTCCAGTCACATGGCTGACTGAGCAGCAAGAAGTTGGAATACTAGATAAAGGTCATCAGACTCTTTGTACTCTGCAGACCTGATGCTGAACTCTATATTCAGAGTTAAAACTGTGGCCCTGTCTCCTATCTCAGTCAATCAGAGCAGCAACTGTGTGTCAATTAATCAGGAACAACATCAGGGATGTTGTGATTAAGCTAATATTGAAATCTATTAAGATTATTCGCCTTTAGAAACACCTGCAATTCAGGTAAAATATGATTTAAAATTCAATTAAGTAAAAAACTAAAAAATTGTCTCAGTCTCATCTGAAAATCCTTAATTATAACGATGCCAATAGGAGATGTGATAAATCATACATATTTATCCCCAAAAACAAAATGATTTAATTTGTAAACTTGCAAGGGAAGCAGAAATTAGCTCCTCTAAATGTGCTGCAAAGGAACATACGTGTAATCAGATTAATTGTGCATGTGCATCTACTCCATTTCATTCAAGAGAAGACAGTTTCCTTTATCTCTGATGAGCAAGAGTCTGTTTATGGAGGGGGCTGAGCTCACAGGCCATTAATACTGTATTGCAGAGTCTGCATGTTAGATAATTGCAGCAGTTACCAGTGAATGGTGATTGGCAAGCTGTGACATAAGTAGAGTTACTGAGGAGAGGTAAGCCATCAATAACTCAGGATGATTATGCATAGCTGTGCAGTGATCATGCTAATTCTAGTTTTTACATTCACATGTATTCAAAAAAGACCTTCTAGTTAGTTTTTTAGCGTAGTCATATATTTCCTGGGACAAATGGCTGAAAGACAACAGGACCTTGTGAATGATGAAAATGAATTTAGCTTAATATTGAAGATATTAAAATATAATTTGTTGTGATTCGTTCATGAATCAATGGATGCAAACCACTCTAATGCATAATAAACAACCTAAATTGATTAAATAGACCTGCACTGGGGCAAATCCAGGGGCAGGACCAGGGGGCACTGGCCCCAGCAGAAATCTGGTTTGGCCCCTGAAGTCCCCCTGTCCTGTCAGTAGTCACCTACTAACAATATAATATGCCAATTTGCTAAGACTTTTTACTTCTTATGCTTTTTTGAACTTGAGTAAGAAACAATTTTCATAATATATTAATTGATGGGTTAGGGTTAGGGTTAGGGTAAATAAGAAATTACTCAAATATGTTACTTTCTAAACCAGGAATTGTGCATGGACGTTGTACATATAATTTGGAGCTGAAAACACAAAAGCAGAGTTGGCTGGATGAGGGACCTGATTATTTTACCATGTGGAGCAGCAGAACCAACTTGTATAATGCTTATGTTGTAAGTTATGACAGTACAAATTCTGCATTTTCAGTCTGATGGCTCCCTGATTTACTCTTCACACTTACATATTTTTAAGTTCCATTCGTGATTACTTCACAATATGCAGAATTACCTCAATGTATATAATGTATACAACCAATTAGTGAGAGAGCAAGAATGTATGTCTGTTTTTCTCAAATATTGACTTTTTGTTGTGAAATATCTGATAATTCTTAAAATACAAAAAAGTAAAACAATCCAAAAGAGAAAAATCACTCTGGTTTAACTGCTCACAATTCACATTGGCACTTAAGAAGAAAACATTGCTTTAGCGTGGGGGGGTCACATCATTACTCAAAGCCAAATGCTGTAAATATTTCAGCTTATTGCGTAAAACGTAATGTCCCCGGCTGGACAGTTCTGCTGGAGGTGAAGGTTTCCTGGACTGAACTGCTGACTGTGTTCCTTTGGGGCAAAATGCTGGAAGGTTATCTGATTGACAACACAGCTGGATGGCTCATTAGGAACAACCTGGGTTTCTTGGCTTCGACCAGGCACTTCCTGCAGTTAAGCATTGTAACAAGGAGGATTGACACATGCTTGCAGCCGCACACGCACGCCAAGGCTACTCCGATCTTTCAGGATCTCACCAGCCATGACGTCAACTGCTGCTTTATGCATGACAGCACGCATGCAAGCACAAGCCCCCCCCCCCATTAGCCCCCACCTCTTTGACTCAGAAAGCGGGTCTTCTTTATCAGGCTGGCTGCAGACACAGAGGAAAGATATGATCCCCTCTTTGATGGAACTGTTCAATTCCATTCACCAACTTGCCAGCACTGCTGCAACCTTAACAACCTCTTGTCCAGACTGTAAAACGCTGATTACCAGCAGAGGACTCTGGTCTGTGCAGATGAGAACTACCCAAACAGGGGCTGTTATTTCCGTAACCTTACTTGATGGTCATAAGGACTCGTTTGGGGGTTTCGCATGATTGATAATGCTCTTTCCAGCTTCACATGACTCCATCATGCTGGAGGGGTAATGAAGAATCCTCTATGACATATAATATTATTGTATTAGCAGCTGAGAAGATTTCATTACTTTTTTAATAGCTGATTTTGATCTTTTGAGGAGCAAAAACTCAGATCATAAAAATAATAAGATGTTATCAAAGTTAAAATAAGGCATGCTTCGATGTGTTTCAGATCTACAGATTGAAAAAATAAGGAATTGCTAAAGGATTTAAATAGAAAATGTCTGCGTCAACAGCTTTGCAGAGTAGTTGTGAAAAATCTGAGGATGTCTTGCAGCTTTGACATAAACACAGCAGCTCTGCGTGTGGTGTTTCTTCCTATAAGGAGAGGGGAGAGGGGGAGAGGGGGGAGAGGGGGAGCTGATCTCAGCTCACAACAGTGAGCTCATTGTGAGTCTGTGGCACGCTGGGCCGGCCTTGTGTCTGCCACCGACGGCTAATGCCTTTAGGAGTGACAATAAAGTACAAACACTCACCTCAGACACCTGTCTTTCATGCCTACGTGGCTGTTTGCACATCAGCTAAATGTTTGGGGTAATAATGTAAAATCAATGAGCATTATGATCCTGTCTTGTAAACAGGAGGAAATAGATCTCAGTCTTTGTGGAGTCTATTAAAAAAAAAGGTGTTTTATTGTCACTCATGATGTTTGCTTCAGTACAGAGAGAAAGACTTTACCCAAGTTAACAACCAACAGTTATACATGTTTTCAGTGTTCGAGCATCTAGTCAACTGTAAAATGAATGAATTGAATCAAAGACCACATTTCCTGTTCAGCATCAAACAGGGTGGCACTGTCATGATTTCCAGATCTGAAGTCACTGCACTGGTTTAAGTCTGCGGTGAACAATATCAGAAAACTGCTACAGTCACATGATGACCATGCATGCACTAGCACATGGTGGATTTCTTTGATAGAATTATGGGATGGGGTTCTAAGCACAACAGAGGGAGCAGGAGAATTGGAATGAACCTAAACAACATCACAATAAAATATCAATTACTGTTGATTTTTTTTATGTTTGTGGATTTGTAGTGTCTTTTCAAGCATTCAGAAAACTGTATAAGGCAGAATAGGCTTGAGATTGTTTCTTAGTTTAACACCTCAGAGCAGTTACACTTATGACACAGTGCCAAAGGGGCTTCAGAGACTAAAAAGACTTTGGTTACAATGTGTTTTCAGTGGCTTGAACCAATTCTTACTACTGCATAAGAAAACCATGTAAATCTGGACAAAAGGGAGGGGACTTTCCCTGGTCAAAGGAGTATCTGTCAGTATAGTTTAGGTCAAACTAGAGTATGATTTTAAACCTTTCCTCTTGGGGCTCTAATGGAAAACAGCTCTGGTGTGGACAGAACTGGGACTGATAGTTCAGCCGAGGACTTACAGATGGAAACAAATGCAGTAGAGATCCAGAGAGTTCGGTTTCTTACACAGAGCATATTTTGGAAGGAAAGTAATGAAATGTGATCTGGAGATTAATTGTGTGTGAGCAACACTGACAACAGATTTAGTATAAAAGATATTCATGCGCACTCAAGTGATGTAAATTGTTTAGGCAGTCTGAACTTAATGTCTACATCAGAAAAATAAATGATTAAAGTCAGCTTGAGTGTGGCAGCCAAATAAAGGTGAGTATAGGGAAGAGGCCAGGAAATCACTGAGTGGGAAAGGGAAAATAAGCCATACTGAAGGTTATATATTTAATACACATAAGAGGAAGAAGAAGAAAATAATATCATATCATAAAATATGGGTCTGATACACAATCTCCCTTGGAGTAGCTGATACAAAAAAAGACACCAGGTGATGTCTGTACATGGGACTTAAATGAGAAAGGTAACAGCGATAACCAACATGATACATTATCTAAAAACTGCAGGTACATAACATCTGCATTTGGATCCTGTGTCAACTTAGTGTATAACTCTATACACTGTGACTGTATTGTTTTTAAGTCTAATAATTATCTTCAAATGATTTAATATGAAGTAAGTACTTAAGTTTTATGTTATAACTCCTTTAGATTCATATTGCTACCTGGTACCATGCACTCAGCCACTGTGACCGATTTAGTTAACAGATGATGTATGTTCAAATCGATTGGTTGAAGATTAGTTATGATTTGGCTTGACCAAGATTTTATTTGATTGACTGCAGCCCTCAACTTAGCAGCTCTGGCAATCAAAACAAACTTGGTGGGCTTTCTTTGAAGAGACATTTCATTACAAAATGTCAACAAGGTTTATGCTCAACCGTCAACTTGACTTAATGCTACATGGACATAAAACACTACCTCTGAACGAGCCGAGAATACTTATATATTCAGTCACTGCTCAGATGTGTGAACCACCATGTTTGATCTTACTCATATAATAGGACAGATCTTTTATTTTATTGGAACATTAAATTATGGATTCTGGTTATTAGTTGATTTAATTTAAATGACATGAAATCCTTCTTAAAAGAGCTGGTTGTCCATGTCTGTCTGTCTCTGATAACAGGGATTATCTTGACGCACGCAACGTCTCTATGAACTACTTAATTCCAGCGACAGTGTAGATATACTTGTATTTAGATGTCCTCTTTGGGTAGTTTTAGCCTGTCCAATTAGATTCGATTTAAATGGGACAGAAGCATTTTTAGTGTAATTATTGTTATAGGTACAACTTTCAGTAACAGTAAATCTGTACCCAATCCCTAGCTTCTTGTGGTTTCTTTTTGAAATGTGGTGGATTACCTTTTCAAAAGATTAGGAAAAAATGTCCAGTGTGCTTAATGTGCTCTGGTGTGCCCAGGAAGAGGTTTGCGGTTGAGAGAGCCCCGTATTAAGCCTCAGTTCAAAAAGCTATTATTGTTTGCTATGTACCTGATTGATGCCAGGTGGGCCAGCGGCTGCTGAGACCGTAGGCCGTGCCATATAAACATTCCCAAGCTTGTTTTATCACACATTCCTGACAGTATTGTTTACACTATACAGTTCACTGAGGACTTTGTGGCACATACTTAACATTCTTCAAACAATTAATATCAGGGGTTGACCGATATGGATTTTTCAATGCTGATGTTTAAAGGGTAGGACGACTGATGGTCGATGTATAATGCCAATATTATATTTTCAGTATTTCCCATTATTTACATAGACTGTGCGAATAGTTGTCCCTCCACATTTTCATTATGATCCAAAAACAATTTGAAACATCTCATAATAACATAAAAGATCTCTAACTTATTGTTTGGCTTTTCATTGTAGAGCTATGTGCAGCCCTATCGTCATCTCTCAGTCTATCCTTTTCTCACAAACACAAAAAGTCTGTCATAGATGGACCATCTAAAGATCCATTAAGTTTTTACCATACTTGACAGGCCAGCAGACCTCTGCATTTCAATGGTAGTGTCTGATTTAGCTATGCACATTCCTGCAATATATTTAAAAAAAATCGCAATATGCCAGATACATCAGTCACAAATTAATTTGATCTTTTATTAATACTCATACTAATACTAATACTATCAACAAATGAGATAAGGAAAACTGCTTATTACTTTAAGGGAAAGTAAAGAGCTGTTTTGGGGAAGGCTTCACTAAGCCAAGCTGGACTTGACCTATTGCCCTGATTAAACACTCGGGAGAGACTCAAGAAGGAGGTCTTTTTCCATTTCCACCAAAACAAAAGACCCCCTCTTTCACAACCACACCTAGGGACGGTTGCAGTGCTGTTGATGCATGTCCACTTTTGGAATCCCTCACAACTGCTGACATGATCAGTTCCTTCAACACATGTTTTCAATCAAGCAGCAGCATTTTCTTACTACACATTTCCAGATATGATCAAATTAGCTTCTTGTACGTCAGCGAGTTCACGCCAGCAGAGCAGCGAGGAAAAATAATGTAAAGTATGTGGACCTCTAATCAATGACAGATGTGCACCAAGTTCTAGAAGTCTGTCTACACACCCAGTCTTTGTTAGGTAACACCTCATTTAACCTCCCAACAGAGCACTGACTGGCTTCACAGCAATGTTGCAGTAATTAACAGACCGCTGCAAGGTTCAGACACCCTTCAGCCTCATGTATGAATTGCCCATCTGTACAGATCCAAAGGTCGTAAATTAGAGGCAAGAAATTATTTGGCCGAAATGTTCTCTCTCTTGGACGGTCTCAACATGGAGTGTGAAAAGTCTGGTGTTAATCAGTGAAAATAAATGAATCATTCTGAGATGGCATTACAGTGACATATCATGATATAAGGTGATAATTGTTTTTCAACAGTTTATACCCTGATAACTATCTTAATATTACTTTTGCTTTTACAATTTATCAATTAACTGTTTATCCTATATGAAATATGTTTGTTAAAAATGATCATGACAATCTCAGGAGACCCATGTGTCATAGCTTGTTTTGACCAGCTACCACTCCAAAACCAAATCATAACAAATTCTGTGGACGAAAATTACGCATGTTGGTTAATGACTGAGAAATGACTAAAGTAATTAGATAAGTTATTGAAATTTTTAGGTCATTGACAAATCAATTAACAGATGTACTGTTTCAGTACTATATCAGACTATAGTAGACAATGATGCAGGATTTTGTCTTGATTTGTCAGGGCTTTAATTTGCTCATTGAGCCAAAACATAAACAATCCTGTAACCCCAAGCAGGGACACAAGTATTTAGCTTTAAAATGCAACTTCAACTTTCAACCAGAGATAAAAAAAAAACACCAGTGGTGATCTATACAGCTGGATATTTATTTATATTAACCAGGTTGCTGAAATGCTCAAGGCCAGAGCTAAGCAGCAGCTGTCCACCACTAATCTCCAACCTACAAACCTCCTTTTCAACCACAACTCTTAATTCTGATAGGATTGGAGTAGCAGTGACAGGTCAGCCCTCTGCTCTCCGAGACATATTGTATAGTAAGTGGATGCAGTATTTGAAATGCTCGAGGGAAGAGGTCATTGCTTCATTCCAGATGAAGATGCAAGAAAATGCACAAATATGTGGAAATGAAAACAAAAACAAAATGTTGACCATCTATGATCATCCCTGTAAAAATATGAATAGAGAGTGTGGAGAAAAGAGGGGGAGGCGACAACAACAACCTAGCAGGACAAAATGATGAGCTGACTTCTACAACAGCTCCAGCGAGGCTACTACTGAAACAACATCACGACCAGGATATCTAGACTTACAAGTTTGGAAAGCATAATACTAAGAATGCTCGGCATAAAAAATTCTGAGTAGTAAAAAGGGAGTTATTAAAAACATTTTCATTTAAATGGGGCCAAGGTATCATCAAGACTACATGTTAACAGTACTTAAACTTCCTGCTGTGTACCAACATGAGAAAAGCAAAGTCTAAAAGAAATGACGGGACTCTCCAGATTGTCACCAACCCACTGGTCGGCCCTCGCAAATCACACAAAAGATCTATTGTGGAGTGCAATGGGGTCACCCTCTCTGTTCTCGCTGGTCTGATCCCAGTCAGTCACTGCCCGTAGAGCCTGGAAGTTTGCCAACTACCAGGATACAAGAATCTCTGAAGACATCATCTAGTGTGAACCGCCTTCACTTACAAGATTTTATTTTCCAAAATGGATTTATATGAAAACCAGGGCAGAATGGACATCACAGACAACAGCAATGTCTAACAGTTAATGGGTAACTTCAAAAGATTTAACCCAAATATGTAACTGAGAAAGATCTGTAAAAACTTCCGAGCAGTGTAACCAGTCATATGTGTTGATACAAGGGCTTGAAAATAACAAAATTACTGGTTTGTTTGCGGCCTGAACTGAAAAAACAAACAAACAGTGAATTGTACCTGTACTTTCATTGAACCAAATGCTTTGGTGAGTGAAATAATATCTGTGCATTTCTAAAATTAATGGCTCAATCTAAATCTTGATGTAGAAGACAGAAATGCTGTGGAGCCATTCCGATTTGGTCTTCTATAAGACCATGCAGGAGGATTGGCATTAACCATCTATGAAGAATATCCAGAAATGAAGTCATAATTCTGTCTGCACAGAAGTGATTGGAGGTTTGAGCCGCAGTACTGAGGTTCCTAGTTAGAACTTCCAACTATACATGCACTTGACCAAAACAAACCAAACTCACTGGAAAAATCCATACTTATTTTCATAAGAACCTGAATTGATAGAAATCATCTTTGAGAAAAATGCTCAACATGCATTTGAAATTATTTAAACAGGGTCAAGGTATCATCAGAAATTGCACAAATATATTTTCTATGTAAAACATCTTTCCATGTTTATAGATCCCAAGGCAATGTCCTGCACAAATAATAGCACAGCAAAGAAAGCAGACACGGTAGCACAGATAATCCCAGATTAAAACAATCAGCTCTTAATAGTATGTAGCCTGAGTCACAAGGAGATAGAGACACACAAGTAACGTCTCCTCATGTGACAATGAGACATTCATTGGTTTTACAATTTACACAACACGGACACAGAAAACCCTTCAAAAAGTGATAATCCCATCATGTGTAATCTGAACATATGGTGACAATTAAACACCAACAATAGGCTACAATCTAACAAAAAACATTTGAAACCAATACACTGACAATCAATGACATTTCAATGTCAGGTTAAGTGCTAATTCCTGTAAGTGTGGTGGACTGACGTAATCAGTAACAGTAACACGGACTTACCTTGTAGCATGCATCTGTATGCAGACTCTGAGATAGCGTAGATGTGTGGGGGCACTTCATGCCTCTTTTTGCCCCTGTACATCTCAATGATATTCTCTGAGTAGATAGGCAGGTTTTTGTAGGGATTTATGACGACACAGAAGAGACCGGAGTATGTCTATAAAAGAAAAGAAAACATGGTGGTCACACAGTATGCCTAGTGACCATACTTTACAGTATTTTATTATTTATATGCATTGATTACAGTAAATGGACAATGACTAAGCACAAAAAAGACTCAGATGCTTTAAGTGGACTGTCATAGAAACAGTGCACTTTACTGGGTGCAGCTATTACTACCTATAAAGATTGTTTCATTACAAAATATCAACTCATGTTTGGTTTTTCTGCTCACTTATTCATGGGTCATACCAGGAAGCGGTTTATGACAGCTGGCTCACTGCCAAGCGTCCTGCAGTCTTTAAGATTCTTACTCCACTCACATACAGTATGTGTGACAGTGTACAGTATTTCCCATCTCAACATTAAACTGGTTCAAATTTAACCAGACATCCTTTGACTAACAGCTGAAAGCAAGATGAAGGGCTGGAAATGTTCATTCACAACAGTATATTAGTGGCTCAGCTGTATAATACAGACGGACATGTAGACAGAGAGTGGAGGACAGGGTTAATCCCTGACATGTCTGCTGCTTCTGGTGCACTCCACAAACTGAGGGGTTACACAGTAAACAGCAGATGCTGTCGGATTAAGGCTCACGTATCAATGGCTGAGATCAAAAGTCTTTATTTTTTTAACTGACAAAACTTTGGGATACATCACAGCTCTCTCGCCACTCTTGATCATGCATATAATTAAGATAAATAAAAGATGTCTATAGGATTTTATCTTTCTCCTTGTTTCTCCCTTTAATAACAAGTCCGGCCTGACATGTTACTGCACATATCCTCTTCTCTGTGGTGTGGTCCCAACTTTCTACAGCTCTTTGCCTCTTTTCACTGAATCCCTTACTCTTTATGCCGGACTGCAAAGCCACATTCTTTTAATTATGTTGTCTGTGGTTGGCCAGTGGACTGCTGGGGGCCTGGGGCCTGCAAACACAGTTGTTGAACAGGAACAATGGTGACATGACCAAAGCATGCTATGGGAGCAGAGTGGATTGTGTGTGTTTGTGTGTGTGCATGTGTGTGTGCGTGTGTGTGTGTGTGTGAGTGAGAGAGTGAGTGAGTGAGTGACATCTAAAAATAGATCTGTCAACTGTCTGAAGGTTCACACTAGACATTCACGGTTACTGCAATGTTGGACTGAACAATATCTCAATCCTATCACTTAATGTCTATGCAACCATAACATGACAGAAGTTTGGGAAATATTCAAGTAAAACACACAAACATTTACTATGGTAAGACATAAACAAGCGAAAGAATAATTTTGAAAACTGTAGTATATATATACACTACCGTTCAAAAGTTTGGGGTCACTTAGAAATGTCCTTATTTTTCAAAGAAAAGCACTGTTTTTTTCAATGAAGATAACATTAAATTAATCAGAAATACACTCTATACATTGTTAATGTGGTAAATGACTATTCTGGCAACTCAGCCAGAAGACAAGTATATTAGAGTCTCTAGTTGAGAAATAGACCGGTCCTCAACTGGCAGCTTCTTTAAATGGTACCCGCAAAACGCCAGTGTCAACGTCTACAGTGAAGAGGCAACTCCGGGATGCTGGCCTTCTAGGCAGAGTGGCAAAGAAAAAGCCATATCTGAGACTGGCCAATAAAAAGAAAAGATTGATATGGGCAAAAGAACACAGACATTGGACAGAGGAAGATTGGAAAAAAGTGTTATGGGCAGACGAATCAAAGTTTGAGGTGTTTGGATCACACAGAAGAACATTTGTGAGACGCAGAACAGGTGAAAAGATGCTGGAAGAGTGCCTGACGCCATCTGTCAAGCATGGTGGAGGTAATGTGATGGTCTGGGGCTGCTTTGGTGCTGGTAAAGTGGGAGATTTGTACAAGGTAAAAGGGATTTTAAATAAGGAAGGCTATCACTCCATTTTGCAACGCCATGCCATACCCTGTGGACAGCGCTTGATTGGAGCCAATTTCCTCCTACAACAGGACAATGACCCAAAGCACACCTCCAAATTATGCAAGAACTATTTAGGGAAGAAGCAGGCAGCTGGTATGCTGTCTGTAATGGAGTGGCCCGCGCAGTCACCAGATCTCAACCCCATTGAGCTGTTGTGGGAGCAGCTTGACCGTATGGTACGCAAGAAGTGCCCATCAAGCCAATCCAACTTGTGGGAGGTGCTTCAGGAAGCGTGGGGTGAAATTTCTACAGATTACCTCAACAAATTAACAGCTAGAATGCCAAAGGTCTGCAATGCTGTAATTGCTGCAAATGGAGCATTCTTTGACGAAAGCAAAGTTTGAAGAACAAAATTAATATTTCAAATAAAAATCATTATTTCTAACCTTGTCAATGTCTTGACTATATTTTCTATTCATTTTGCAACTCATTTGATAACTAAAAGTGTGAGTTTTCATGGAAAACACGAAATTGTCTGGGTGACCCCAAACTTTTGAACGGTAGTGTAGCTAAATATAAAAATAATTATTATGATATCAATTCCCAAAATGAACCTTAAAGTATAACTTTACAAATTCCGATTAAAGCCAAAACCCACTTTAAAATGAGCACTGTTTGATTTTAAGATACTGGAAGGGGTTGGCATTATAACTGTAAGAGTGACACAGAAAGGCTGTAACTGGTGGAGGGTGTGTGGTGCTGTAGCTCATGTGTGGAAGGTGGAGGGGAGATCACCAGATGGCCATCACACCCCCTCTCAACCTCTTCCATGTGCGCAGATGCTTTAGACACAACTCTGTGCAGCTCCAACAGAGATTTGTTACCCTGGAAACTCCAGTCACTCTTTACATTGCTTTACATTGCTGTTTGCTACTGACCTTACTAGGAACGATACTCACTATTTGCTAACTGGCATTGACTGTAAACATCAACTTCAGTTTGTAGGATGTACAGTCCAGCCGCTGCTATAATAACCCTGCCCCAGGCCCCCTACGGTGGGCACAGTGCCAGGCAGACAGATCAGTGCTCCTGACCCAGCATGGGCCACAGGCACTGGGGGAGAGGGATGACTCAGCTGGCTGTCCTTGACGGTGGACCCCAGAAGGTATTTGGGGGGATTAGTGGTACTCTGAGGGCAAAGGGGCTGGACGCCTGAAAAACCAGGCATAACAAGGTACCAGCCAGCGAGCGTGTTGTGGTTCATTCCTTTGTCAAAATGCAGAGTTTGTACAATGAAAACTCTGGTCAGTCAACATCATCTAAAAGCGGAAACACATATGACTCTGCAGGTTACTTTTAGCTGATAAATGGGTTTGAGGCGGTAAAACGGCCCTGAGCCCAGTACTCTATGGCAAATAGACAAGATCTCTGACACAGTTGAAAGGCTTCCCAGCTGTCTGGAAATGTCCAAATAAGTGTTTTGCTTAGCAACAGGGCCTCTCTCAATGGGAAAAGAGGGGAACATTTTCAGGGATCTCTGAATCAATGCCCTCCATTCTGACACAACTGGGCTAAGTGGGCTTTACAACGCCTTTTCAAACCCTGAAAACCGTGCAAGTATCTTTATTGATTTCCCAAGCAAATAAAGACATGCCTTTGCAAAAATTTACAAAACCTTTTAGTCATTTCCAATCATGTCCAGAAGGACCATGAAGATTCTCACAGCTCTATATTTACTTTAAATCTTGAGCTGCATCTTAATATAACTTAACGTCATTTGATTTAAATGACAAATCTTTCATCGCTGCTGGGGAGGTGCAGCATCACAGCACACACACAAATTACTTCAATGAATGAATGCCAATAAATCGTGATGCGTCTTGCCATGCCTCCATCAATTATAACTCTACTAGTGTGTGCACAGGGGAGTGTGATGTTGCACAGAAATTGGGACGTGTGAATCACTCTCTACTCTCAAGACAGAGAGGAGATTGATTTGTAATGACTATTAGTAATGAGTTCTACAAGAGATGTTCCGATAGCTGCATATGAAATGCAGCTATCGGATACCAGGTCTTATAGTTTCACTCAGATAACACAGCAAATTTCTTCGGCACTCCAAAACAGCAGTCGTTCTGTGCTGCCACTGGCAAGTTTTTTGAGCAGCAAATAAGAAGTGATTTCAAGTTGTGTAGCGTTAGCCAGAGCTAGCTAATGACTTCAGTTTTGAGGGGGGTTACCAGTGCTGCCAATTACAACACTAACATTCTCATAGAGTATTTGAAGAACCATCACATGACAGAGCTTCAGATCAATACTCAGTATAGGCAAATGTGCAGGTATCAGAAACGGTATATGAAAGGGAAAATGGTATCGGAGCATCTCTAATTTCAACTGATGAAACCTTGCAGCATCATGAATCCTGATCTACATGTGAATAGTAACCAGTGACATAACCATGTGAAGATAAGGAACTTATCACATTATCTAAATATGGACAAGAAATCAAAACCTGGCACACGCTTGATTTTTGAAGTTGAGAGAGAACAGATCTTGTCCATGTTTCTCTCATGAATAGACAGAAAGACTGGTGCTGCAGGGCTTAATGACCACAAGGCGCTCAGCCTGGAGCAGCCACTCATCCTGCTCTGTACACTCTGAACAACCAGTGCAACAAAGGATGTGCATATAGTGACCTGCGTTCAATAATACATCATAGTGACATCATTACTACATCTAGTGCTGCTTTCTCCTCAGCTACTGGGTTGAATCATATTTCATCATCCACACTAATCGGAAAAGCCAGGCATGATAAAGGACTGTATTCCATTAAAAAACTTTTTTCAAGCTCAAAACCATTCTCATCCCTCCCAATCCATAAACGTGGTTATTTTCTATCTTCTAATGCAAAGTTATGTTCTAATGTAATTAGTTTTGAAGCATTATCACATTTCCATCCGCTGCTCTCTGAGTGGATGGGAGTCATGAAGCAGGTTATGTCAGGGCTCTGCTACATTGCTCTGACTTAAAAGGTCATGTAATCTTTAAAAACAGAACAGGAACACATGCAGAGCCGGGAATGCAAAGGCAGCTGACCAACAGAGTTTTTCATGCATGCAAATTAAATTCTCTTCAAAATCCTGGTTCAATACCTTCAAACTTAGGGTTTTTGAGTAAGAATAAAAAACATATTAATGAGCATGCAAACTGGGCCAGAATAAAAAAATGTCTTTGACCCTGCAGAACAGGAAAAACATTCAAATGCTGACATGGATTAGCTGTAATTAAACATAAACACATGAAAGACATTTCCAAGAACAAAACTGAAAGACATTTCCAAGAACAAAACTGAAAGACATTTCCAAGAACAAAACTGAAAAACATTTCAGTTATTTGAGTGTACAGCTGTTGCTTATCAGCAAACACAAAGAACTCTTTTAAGGCGGTTTGGTTCCAATGTGACTCAGCACTGGGCTGCCTGAGCTAAGAGATGGGGTTGGGGTAATTGATTTCTCTACTACTCTCAAAAATATACACAGATGTTCTTCTTCCAGCTGTATATTTAATTAAATTTAAAAAAAAGATAATTGATAATAACTTTGTTGTAGCTCATGTTGCAAAAAGGGACATATTGTACCCCAAGTGAGAAACTGGAACAGATTTTTAACTTTTGTCAACATGTCTACAAAGAGATAAGCTGTGAGATAAACAATGAATTAAGTCAAAGAAACTCCCTTAGAAAACTCTTGTAAGGTCAACGTTGTGTTCACAACTTCTGCTCTCAGGAGATACAAGCAAACCGATTGCTTTTCTGGCAGGGAGCCCTGAGTAGACAGTTAACCACATGGCAGAGGTCACACTGCTACACCTGGTCTGCTCCTAACATCCCCCACACCGTGCTGACGTCAACAGGGTAAGCCTTTGATTAACAAAACAACAACTTATAATGTCATTAATACTTTTTTAACAAATGTGAGAGGCAAACACTAAATTTATTAACATTTATTAACATTTTACTATGTTGATGTTTACAATCTTAGCAACCGAACATCCAGTGAAAATGTACCTCAGATTTCTGGGTCTATTGTGTTGCTTTTGTTGAATGTTTATGAGTCTGGTAGATAAATGCTTACATACTGATGATGTATTATTTCTTATTGAGTTGTCTTCCCTTTATTATGCTGGAATTAATATTTGTATGATATTTGTGCAAATAATCACAAATAATCATAATTTAAACTAAAAAGCGGCACCATCTACATTAGTCAATCAACAAAAACATAATTGCATCAATGTTCAAAATCAATTAATCTTTTAGGAATATTTTTACACAGAAAAAACACAATTGTCTTTGCTTACTCAAACTGCTGATGAATAATATCTGTAGTGTCAATATTCGAATATCTTTCACCATGTATATAATCGAGTTACATGACTGGATAAGCAAATATTAATCGTCCTCAAATTCGGCCAAGTAAAATACAGTTTAGCCAAGTTCACGTCTGTCTTTGTGACTGGGCCTCTAAGTGTGAACCCCTCGGCCCCTGTCTCCTCCCTTGCTCTCAAGTGTCCCACAAGCTCTGTGTCTAGACTATTCCTGGAATGCATGTCACTAAGTGAGGCATAATCACAGGAGATATCTGCAGCTTATAACGGCTTGTTCATCAAAGAACATTTGTTTCTGAGCCTCTTCGGGGGCACAAGTGTGAGATGTTATGGATATGATATGTAGGGATTTTGTTCAGAATGGATACGATGTGTTAAATAAACATGCCACGTATGCCTGGAATAAGTTATTGTTGCTGACCACACACCACTCAGCTCTCAACTATTACTGGGGCAGTGTTATTGTAAAATGTTATTGACTGCATTATAATACTTGATCTCTCTGTTTGTCAACAACAATTTAATGGCAAAGCTTTCATTAATTCTTAGGCTGACAGAGTGATACATCAATTAAATTATCATTTACAGACAGTTTCTAGAATGTGAAAGAAGATGATTACAATTCTTTCGAAGTAATTGCATTTCTTATGAACTACTCACGTAAATGAGGCCAGAATAGTAGCGGTCTTTGAGGTTGTGAAGCACAGATGCCTCGTTCAGGCACGTGAGTTCTGCCATGTCCTCCACTTTGCTGAACTTTGGTGGGTTCATCTTCTGGATGTCATCCTTGTTGACCACAGCCTTCTTCCCATTCTCGGCCAATTCCACCACCACCTCATCCCCACGCTCCTCGCGAATGCTGGCGCCCTCGAAGCCGTGACGTTCTGACGGGATCCATACTAGCCTCTTGGCGGTCCAGTCGGCCTGAGCAGCCGGGTTGTAGACCACGGCACGGTCCACGAAGAGGTACCGCTCCGGGTCCTCCTGCCCACTCCTCTGTGACATCGCTGCTGGGAACCAGAGGCAAAACACACTTGGCCACCTGTAGTGAGGAGAGAAAAAAGAAGCTACATTTACAATTCATGCAGCTGACTAATGTAAAGCAGTTCAGCCTGTAGGGAAGTCGTCTGTGTGACTGACTGTTGTGCTAAAGCGGGTCTGAAACAAATTGTATCAAACAGTACAAATGGAGTCTCTGCAACAACCCCAGACTCAGATGTATTTGCGAGAGGCTTTTGCCCACGACACACTATATGGCAAAGATTTGTGAAGATGGAAGGAGATTATTGCTGCAATTGCAAAATACATGTGCAAAGATGTGGCCTCAATTTACATGGTCAAGATTCAGGGGATTTGTGAGTGACAGAATCAACCCAAGGTACACAATACCAAGCCAAAATTAAAAGTAAAATGAAATGTGCCTTTCCATGTGGCCATTTCATAGAAACTATTTATTTACTGATTTACAAGAAATGTATGATATTTGGATATGAAGGGACCTATATCAAGAAACATCACACAGCCCTAAAAGACGTTATAGCTAAATCTCTGATGGGTGAGGTAATGGGTGGTAGGAGAATAACTTACACTTTGACCATTACTAGTAAGTTTATTGATTCAACATAGCTGCGACCAATAGAGCTGAAAGTTGAAGCCGGCAGGTAAGTGCTTACATGATGATGCAGCTACTCTAATGGCTGTTTAATGCTGGAGAATGCATTTTTGGTCTCAATAGCTAATGCCATTGTTTCCAAGTTTGACTGACAATTATTATTGTATCACTGAGGAAATATTAGGGTTAGGGCATGTCTGATTGACTGATGGGTGGCTCTGTTTATTACAGTCGGCTGCGGCTGCTGCTTCAAGAAAAAAAGTGAATTATGTTTATTCTGTCTCATGGTTGTGTTTATTTGCTGCCTGTGTTTGGTCCACACTAGTGACACGCCAGATGTAGACTGCAGGTACAAGCCTAGTGCCTATTTCAGGTAGCATTCTCCTCCACTTCCAACTAGCTAGAGTTTTCTGTAGTGCAACCTCAGAGCTAGAAACTTACAAGCTATAAATGGCAGGTCTGGACTAAGATTTAGATTGCGCAATACATACATCTTTTACAGTTTTTAGTCATGTTTTCTCTGCAGGGAAGTAGCCATTTCAATGACAATGCTCGTCTCCTTCCCACATGCAAATGTTCCAACTAAACAAGTCCCCCCTGACAACACTACATTGCAGCAGCACTGTCACTGCATCCAGGGCTTAGTGCTGCCCAAGATGAATGTGTTTGCCTTCAAGAAATAAAAACTCAGACAAGCCGTTTTTTTGAGATGGCAGACAATTTCAAATCCCCAGACACAGTTTTTTAGGGGCACCACCGCTGCACCCTAGGCTCAGTGCTGCCCAAGATAATTCTAATTGTTCCAAAAATGCTAACAAACCACAGCATTTCCTCCTTTTGGTACAAAAATAATGTGTGCAAACCTATCTTCATAGATATATATGCACGAAAGGCCCACACAGACTGGTGTGCAAGTGTCAGGCCTTTACACCCCCATCCCTGTGCATAACCAGCCCACATACAATAGCATCACCATCTGAGCCTCTGCAAAAACCCTGACTATGTTGCGTAATAAAAATGAGAGAGGAATCTACTTCATAAACAACAATGTATTTAACATGACAAATAACTTTGGACTTAACTACCAGATGATGTGATTAAATCTGTAATAACTAATCAATACCTAATCGACAGAACATGTTTTCTTCTCTAACAGTCAACTTCCATTCATGTGAGTCGAATGAATGACTTACACAATTAAAATATTACGAATAATCTACACACATACGCAATAATTGACAGAATATTAACGACTGTGATCATTGATAACTTATTTGGGTATTTTTTCAACCAAAGTCCTGCTTAGAAACACCTAATTATGAATGATAATGAAAATCACTGTTGCAGTTGAAGATGTGTTCTTGGGTTTAAGGAACCAGTAGGTGGCATTTTCCAGTATTTTCTTGCATGTTAGAGACAATTAATCTAACTTATCATGAAAAGTTAGCATTCAGCAGATTCTAATTTTCTCCAGACCTACGTGTAGCACAAGATGAATGGCGAATGCATAAATGTTTGCGGAGGACGCAATTACGCCATCAATAATGAAAAGTCAAACGGTTCTGGACGCAGACACAGTGGGATAACTTTGTGAAACTTGGCACTTGATGCCCTCGACAGCTGATGCACAGACACGTTTGACAGAGAGCGCCACTCCAGCCTTCTCACAACCATTCATACATAGTTATTATTAGTTAACAACAACCTCAGCTGATTATTGTTCACGTTTATTTCACCTACAACCGGGTCCCGTGCTTAAATCAGGCGCTGGTGAGACGTGAATCTGGGTCAGGTCACGGGATGGGGGAATCAGTGTGGCTGCCGTGTCACCGCATCCCCTCACTCTGAGCCGGAAAACACACTCTCTCCAGCCTTCATCCGACCGCAGACCAATGCGTCTATAAGCCACACCACACCCCCCAGTTGGGGTGATAACATTAGGTGTAACAAAAAGCTAGTCGTGGACTGATAAACCCCGAGCCAGGCCAAATAGCCGCAGCGGCTACGTTAGCGTGCTAGCCTTAGCTCAAAGTTGGCGTGCTGTGCTTTCTCATCCCGCCCGCTCGAAAGCGATGCCCGCAGGGATCCAGCACCGAGCGGCCAGCGGAGCAACACACTGGAGGTCCACACCGGTGCTTTGGTTATTCCGAGCCATCACAGTTTGAGAGATATAATCAAAGGGGTCTGTGTCGGATGGGAGTTCCACAGCCTCCTCAGCCCCATCATGGGTGTGGGTGGCTCCGAGGCGTCTGGGTGGGGATAACGGCAGGCGGACAATGACCACACCGTCTCACAGCAGCCGCTTCCACGTTCAACTTCAAAAACACCGCGACACAAACACCAACACACCTGCTATCACAACACAGCTAATGGGAGCGGGGCAGAGGTCCCGCGGCGCCGGCTAACATTAGCAGAAGCAGACGGTCCTCCATCATTGTAAAGTCACGGCACAATAATCCGCTAGCCGACGTTAACGGTCACTGTTGCTAACCACCACACTCTGACCGGAGTGACGGCCCGGGCCTTCCCGCTGCACTCACCGCACACAGGGGGAGAAGAAGCCGTGTCCCGGGGTTGAACAGTGTCCAGTAGGTGAATGTAGCAGAGTCAGTGGGTCCGCTCTCTCATCAGTGGTACTCCCCCACCATCACACTCTCAACCGAACTCCTGCCGGTCACACACGGAGCTGCGCCGCACCGCCGCACTCTCTCCGCTCTCTGGGTGGGTGGGTGGGTGATCGTGCACGCCCACACGCCAAATCTAAACTTCTATTGGCTGTGGAGGGTGACGCCTCGTCGTGATTGGTCCAAAAACTATTTCCATCCCTAAACTTCAGGAAGATACCGACACCTGCTGCCGCTGCATGGAGCTGCTGCTGCTGCTGCTGCTGCTGCTGCTGCTGCTGCTGCTGCTGCTGCTGCTGCTGCTGCTGCTGCTGCTGCTGCATGGAGCTGCTGCTGCTACTGCTGCTGCATGGAGCTGCTGCTGCTGCTGCTGCATGGAGCTGCTGCTGCTGCTGCTGCATGGAGCTGCTGCTGCTGCTGCTGCTGCTGCTGCTGCTGCTGCTGCATGGAGCTGCTGCTGCTGCATGGAGCTGCTGCTGCTGCTGCTGCTGCTGCTGCTGCTGCATGGAGCTGCTGCTGCTGCTGCTGCTGCTGCATGGAGCTGTTGTTGTTGCTGCTGCTGCTGCTGCAGGGAGCTGGTGTCACCAGGAAGCTTCTATTGTATTATATATCTATAACGATATATGTATTCATCGATTCCATATAGACACATGTGGTTTTAGAAATCAATTAAACTAGAACTACAGTATCCACATAAATTACTTTACTGTCATCAGTCAATCAAATTGTATGTGTATAGCCCATATTCACAAATCACAATTAGTCGACATCCTCTGTCCTTAATCTCAACAAGAGTAAAGAAAATCTACCAAAAAAACCAAACGTAGAAACCTCAGAGTGAGCCACATGTGATCCCCTTCTCCCAGGACAAACAGAAGTGCAATTGAGAATATCACCAATTTAACAGTATTTACAACATTGATTAGAAGAAACAGTTTGTAACATAATGGAGAAGTGGGTCAATGTTTAAATTATTTGTACATAAGAAAATGTCTTATAGAGATGAAGGGAGCAGTAATGACAAACTAATTGAGGAGTTATTGTGAGTAATGGTAGAACATGTGAGTAGACATATTGTATATCAAGCAGTCTTGTTGTAAATAATAATCAGATGCCACCATGATCCACATTCCATCATCATGATCCACCACCACTATCAGGATCCACCATCATGATCCACGATCAGCTGCCACTACAATCATGTCAGTGTAATGTTATTTTTTACCACTCTAACCGATACTACTGCTCATCATTCTGTGATCCTATATATAAGATTTCTTATGTAGTTTTATACTCACTGTTCACTACGTTTTTTCATTTCTTTATTTATGTATATCTGTATACATATACAGTATATCTTTTATTTCCACCGAGAAAATCATTAAACTGTTAAACCCAGTTTATGTCATCTTTTTTGCCATATTGCATTTGAGCTTAGCAAATATTTTTCATTCAAGCTAAATATTTTGCTGCGCATTAATGGTGCCCTCTGTTGCCTAAAGACAGACATGACTACTGACAACATTCAGGCCAGCAAAATAATAATTCACTGATAATGTCACTGTAAAATTGTGTTTTTATTTTGTTGTGTATGTGCAGGTCGTCCATATTTATAACTCTACACACAAAGCAACTTGCAAATTGTAAAAAAGCTGTTATTACTTTGACAGACAAACACCACTGATAACAGCACACCCACTCATTAATGCTTAGTTCCTCTCCTAACTTTTGACATTTGTGTCAATGTTATGTTGAAGTTTGGAGTGTATACATTATGTATTTTCATGCTTAGTGTGAAAAAAGTCTAAGATAGTTGATTTAATTTGAATTGTTGAAGTGAAATTTTGTTGTTTTAAGTATTGAAGAGTGATTTGCTAAACAGATAGTTTGGGGACTAGGGACCCAAAAGGGAGGATTATATTGGGGTTAGTTTGATCTCTGAATGAACGATGTTGTGAAACTTGTTGACTTGGCTTTAATATCTAGCTAAACATTCATCAATGTCCAATCCAAAAGAACATGTCTAATTATACACACGATTTCCAGGAAACACATACACACAGACACACAATATGAGATTGTGAGAAAACTCCCCATAAGTACAAACATGCACACACACACACCAGCATTGGTAAGGTGTTTGTCTTGGGCTATAAATATGGATGTTGTAATAAACCAGATTCCCCTTGCACTGAGATTCTGCCTCCGGATGTTCAGTTTTTCATTTTGGACTATTATTTACTCAGATATGAGCACAAGGGATGTGTGGAGTTTTTATTCTTGGTTTAATCATGTCCTTGAAAAAATAACATATTCACTCTGGAATATTCCTAACCCTATTTAAGTATTTTCAAATGAACAAGTCAAAATGCACTAATTCTAACTGGTCACCAGATGGACCCAGAGTCCCACTGATCCTGAAGTGCACCACTGAAGAAAGTACAGAGTTCATATCCTTGACTGAGGTAAAATTACTAATAGAACACAGTAAAACTAATCAATACTCAAATACTGTTGCACAAACAGTCCTGCAATGGAAATACAACACAGTATAATCATGAAACTATTTACCAAATTTTTTTTAGCTGAACCTAAACCTTAATGTTGGAATATTGTTCCTGAACTACTGAACTATTAAGTATTAATAATAATAGTATTAACTATTATTATTAATAATAAAACAGTATATAAGAAAGAGTTACTGTATTTGGTTGGTTGGAGCTGTTTCTAAAATTCTGCTTTTAATTATGGAGCAATCTGCTAATTATTTCCTTGCTGAAGTGTTTGATTGATTTGTAAAAATTGAGAACATTTCAATAAATGCCCATCATAATTACAGGTACAATTTCACCATAAGGGAGTTTGTCTCATTGTATTGGTGATTTTGACAGTTATTGACTCATCTTGTAATGTAACTAACAAAACATTATTACAAAGAGACAACTTTTTAGCTGGAAAATTAAAAGAGCAAATTTCAGAATGTGGTATAAACCTCCCACCTCTGTTAATATCAGCTTTCATATCATATTCAATATTGTACAGTTTCACTGTATACATGCCTCCAATTATCTGACTATATTCCCTCATGTTTAGTGATGTACAGCAGACACTAGAGGGCAGCAACAGTAAAACTTTGCCAACCTTCAGCTTGACAAAGATTCATCTAAGGTTAGAATTCACACATACAGCATGATGATATACTGTTGTGTATGTTGAACAGTAAATCTTTTACTCATATTGTTCATGACAGACGCATATGTGTCATGTAATTGTTTGAACTCTCTTTTTTTAACCCCATTTATCCTCTTTTTCAGTGTACATTAACTTCATATGAGCACCAGTCATGCACTGTCACACAGATTCATCAGTCACAACTAGTAGCCTGAGCATATTTCTATCTAGATTTCATGTTGCATACTGAGCACTGACACAGCTCGAGTGACAGATGCACAATGTCTGAGTGAGTTATTTCATCTTGCCTTGACGAGTGACAGAGTGACACCCTATGTGGCGCAGAAATGTGCCATTTTGCGAAATGCTGTGACAGCTCCATCCCTCAATTGTTGGCTTCTCCAGTCGCCTCTGTGGCATAATAGACCTGTCATCAGCACCGTCCTCCACAATCCCTCTCCTGCTTTTGTCTAGACAGCAGTTTATCAAACATCTCTATCTTTTTCTCTTTTTTTTTGGAAACACAGATAAGGAATGTCAAATGTGACGTTTTCAATACCACTATGACAGATTAGATAGAGATAAATGTTTGACCTCCTTGGGCACTATTCTTTCTGCGCAGGTATAGATTGGTGTTCTGTGTTGGTAAATCTCCATCTCAATGAGTAATACTGTCAATCAAGGTTAAACATATTTATATTTCCATCGTTGGGTTGAAATTGATTTTTCAGGTTTCAATACAGTTCATCTTACCTGAAATATTGATGTAATTTCTTGTGATATTATCTGTTATTCTGTCCTGATTTTGCAACAAAGCATTTCTCCTATGACTTATTCAGCAGCTACCACTGAGTTTGGGCATTTTAGCTTTCTGAAGAGAGTTTATATTGCTCTTTGGGGTTATTTCATACATTGATTATTTTGCTTTATTTAAACATTCCAGTCAGTATGAAGCAGGTTATGCTACATTATCTAAAGAAAATACAAGTTAATTGAAAAAAAAAATAAAAATACAACAAACCCCAATAGTTTCAACATTTACACATTACAGTACTTTTTGTCTGTGGAGAAAAATGTCAAGGCAACTTCACTGGACTCATGACCTCAGTATTTCTAAAATTCCAGGCGCTGCCTCTCAATTGAAATTAACAGTTTCGAATTTGATCTTTTGCAGCCACTGTTTGTTTTTCTATACTTAGATTATGGGGTAAATTGAAGATTAAAACTATGAAGACATGCTGTGTTTATGTATCAGCCAGTGCACTGACGGTAACAACATTTTTATCTATTTCCTCTCCTGCCTCAGGTCACTCTAAGCATGCGACTTAACCTGCGTACTGTCGGTTACAATGTCCACAGAGAGTTTGTGGCAAAACAGAACCTCCTCATTGTGTCTGACTGTGTCACTGTGTCTCAAACCAGGAGCCTGTGTGTCTCTTATTTGAGCGTGTGGCCTCTGATCATGGCACCAGGTTACATGAAATGCCAAGTATTTAGTGGTATATCGATTTAGTGGAATATCATGGGTATACATTTATGTTTAGCTAAAAAAGAACAGAAAATACAATGTTGATAAATCCTTTTTCTGTTATTTTTCTAGCAGTTGCTAGTTGGAGTTTCTGTCTTTTTTTGACTGTGTATAATTATTATTCACATTGTGTGCCATTTGATGGGTAAAGTAATTGTTGTGCTACGTAATTAATGTTTTAATAATCACAGTAATCATTTTAAATTATTGATTACAGCCCTAACTAGACGGGCACTTGGAGTCTGAATACCTCAGTCAGGGCTGATTGGCCACTTCATCACCATGTTGCATATACATGTATTGAGATCAGCTACCTAAACCATGTACAAAGAAATATTCTGCAAACTGCTTACATCTGCATCAAATTTCACCTGTTGAGAGGCAATCAGCTACATGACGAATCTGCATATTCACATGCAGAGTCTGGTTATAGAGATTAGTTCATAGGTGTCAGCATGCTATATATGCCCGATTTTTCATAAAGATCTCTTTGTTATTATATTATATTATTTCTTGTAAAAATCCACAAAAGTGTTGAGAAACACCATATCTCGCAGTACTAAAAAAAGTACAAAAAAAGATTCTTGGATCCTACGCCTTAATTGAATCTGCTCCAAAAGTTAATGAGTTCATCCTTAGGTCATACACCACCATTCCTCAAAGTTACAATGAAATCTGTTCAGTAGTTTTTTGCATAATCCTGCAAACAGAAAGATAAACAGCAATGAAAACATAGTGGTGCAGGAAATAAACAGTGAATAAACCCCCCCCCCCAGATATGAATCATATGACATCTTGCATTCTAACATTTTGTGTTACGCTCACCAGTTGTACATTCAGTTGTGTCAGAAGCTCCATATATGGTAACTTTAAACACATTATAAGTCATTTAAGGTGATGTTTTTACAGCTTATTTATTAGTACATCTGCGTTGCTTTGAGACAGCAGGTGACAAACTGAGCTGCAAGTGTTTCTGTCTTACCACAACAGAGAAGGACATTTTTCATGATCTGTCATGGTCTGGAATTATTTATTCAAAACTTTGATGATATTGTTTATTACAGTCTCAATGAAAACAATGAGAGGCGGGCAGAGATCCAGTATGTTCTTGAAGTTAGAGAGAAGTCTGAATGTTATGACTTTTAGGCGACATGGTTTGTTATTTCATGCTGCATGAACAAGTTTCTCCGACATCAGTTCTGGTTCAGGGCTCGTGGAGCAGGTTAGACACGGGCCAAGGAGCCAGAAAAGATGAGATATGAAATGACAATTTTCAGTATCAGTACCAGTGGTTATTACATCTCTCAGACGGGGAGGGCCAGCCAACTTCCTCATTTAGAAAATGGTGTGGTGTGTGTGTTGTAATTATCAGCAGTGATGAACCTGAGGGCAGGGTGGTAAATGAAATGGAGGGGCCTCAGAGTGAAGGCAGCAGCGTGTCGATAGTTGAAATCGCCCTGAATTTAGAACTGAGAGAGAAACTGATGCAACAAT
Organism: Hippoglossus hippoglossus; assembly: GCF_009819705.1. Taxonomy (NCBI): domain Eukaryota; kingdom Metazoa; phylum Chordata; class Actinopteri; order Pleuronectiformes; family Pleuronectidae; genus Hippoglossus; species Hippoglossus hippoglossus. The sequence continues at coordinate 12,792,805 of NC_047151.1, read as the reverse complement.
CTTCTTTTTACTGGTCAGAGGACGGCTGGTTCAGTTTCTGTACAACAGGCCACGCTCACAGTTGCTAATACTTAAATCACAATAGCACATCACATGAGATTAGAACTACTAACTCCTTTAATTCTTTAAATCAATGGTTATTTGACATACCATCATTAAGTATTAGTTTGGATATGTCACTGTATTACTACACATTTTAATAATTTTGTGTATGTTCGATTGTTTTTGCATTTATTCTTGATTCTCATATGTCTTTACTCTTTGTAAAATAATTTATAATTTTTGTTGTGTACATGTGTTATGTGCCTCTGTCCATGTTTTCACATGTCATACAGATATGCCATTGATTTATCAATCATGATAACTGTCTGTGTATGCACTTCTGTGTTTTGTAAACTTGTGTCTGTCACTGTATGTTTTTTTTACCATCAACCTGCAAGGGAATGCAGAGTAAAACTAACCTGCATGGCTAAATCTGGCACATTAACATGTTGGACTTAAATACATGTGTTACTTACTTTGCTTTGTCCCTAAACATAAATGCAAACTTCTTATTAAACCAGATACCAAGATAGGTTGATCTTAGTGAGATGAAATGCGATTGATTGTCATCTATATCTGTGGATCTATAGTCTAGATAGAAATTCACTTATTTTCATTATATATAGAACATTTGTATAACTCATTTAAAAATTAATACAATCATCTCAGTGTATTAAACCTGCATTCATTTATTTTTAGCCAACATTGACGTCACATATCAAAGCTGATACAGCTACAATCAATATTTGCAACAAATGGGATGAAATGACCACAGTATGTGCATGAAATGGGTTACCTCACCAGCAGTTATAAACAGCTCCGAGGAGCTTTACAGCATTTTTCAACTCATTGTTTTCATTTTCTGGCCCCTTACTTTACTCTTTTGGTTTACACTCACTTAAATCCACTTAACTTGTTAAACAGAAAACTGCAGACAGAGTTAGCCGCCAGCTGAGTAACATCGTCAAGCTGCTACATCTTCCCCACCTAGTCTGGCTGAAGAGCAAAAATATTTATATTCACCAGGTGACCAGAATCTCGACTGCAAACCATAACACAACATAATATTGCTACACATCTGCCCGGTGTGTAAATACACAAATATGGCCGTATCAACTCATAATGAGATTGAAGATCAAATGATTGATAACATGTTTTGATGCAGTTGCCAATTTATCCACCACACAAGCAGTAAGTTTTGCTCTCCTCCAGACAAAAATACCTGGAGTCCACTTTGCTTAATGCTCCATTTAGCAGATAGTCTATAACTGTGTCTGTGTTGTTAGGTTCTGAGTGAATGGTGCATATTGTGTTTATCAGACCTCTAACAGCTGCCTGCCACTGCTGCTGCTGCTGCTGTAATAAGGCTGATGAGAGCAAGTGAGAGTGAATCAGAACAGTGCAAAAACCACAACAATGAGCTGAAAGATGCTCGGAAGAAAATATTTCATATTGTACTCAGAATTGTGGGTCTTTTGTTAAAATGTTAATTAGAGTTTTCTTTAATTGGATAGCATCAGAAACACAAAACACAGTAATGTGTGCAGAAAGCTGGAATAAACCAAAAAACTGCCTGGACACATGCAAAGACAATCTATAAAAATGGTAGTAATAATGATAACTGTTTTGAAGTGCGTATCTCTAAATGATGAATACACTCACACTTTGACTGTCAATGCCTGCACACACATGTACAGAGGCAGTGTATGTGTGTGTGTGTGTGTGTGTGTGTGTGTGTGTGTGTGTGTGTGTGTGTGTGTGTGTGTGTGTGTGTGTGTGTGTGTGTGTTGTCAGAGATCCTTAATGCTCTCTCTCCTTCTATTTATCTTGAGATTTCTCCAACCCCTCTCTCTCCCTTACACATGCACTCACTTCCTCAAACTCACTCTCTCTCCTTGTGTCTCTCTCTCTCTCTCTCTCTCTCTCTCTCTCTCTCTCTCTCTCTCTCACACACATTCTCTTCCTCTCTCTCACCCTCTCTGGTACACACTCCCCCCTCTCTCTTACACGCTCTCTCCCTGTCTCTCTAGCTCTCTCTCTCTCCCTCTCTCTAGTACACCCTCCCTCACCCTCTCGCACCCCCCAATCCCTCCCACCGCTCTCCCCTCTCTCTCTTTCTCTCCCCCATCCCTCATTCCATCAGGTCTTCACAACACACACACGCCTCATCTCCTCCAGCAGAGGATCAGAAGGAGGGAGAGTTGAAGTGACAGAGGCGCAACATCAGCATCACTGACAAGCATCTTCCCACTGGGGGAGAGAGGGAGGAAGAGATAGAGGGAGAGAGAGAGGTGGGAAGAGTGAAGAGAAGAGAAAGGAGAGAGAGGAACAGTGAGAGGAATAAGTTTATAGGTGGAGGGAGGACCAGTGTGGGAGAGCTCGGAGGGAGAGAGCTTGGTGGGTGGCAGTGGGGGACTGGGTGCTCCATCAAGTGCTCCATCAATTTCCCCCTTGTTTCTTTCAGCCTGTGAGCGCTGCCTGCCTCCGCTCCTCTTCCTCCTCCTCTTCTTCCTCCTCTCCGCTCCTCTCCTCTTCTCACCCAGGCTCTCCTCTCCCAGCTCCCGCCGTGGGGTCTCAGCTCTCCGTCTCCCTCCCCCCCTCCCTCATCCCCTACCTCCCGCGGGCGCTGCTGGGAGCCTCCGGGCTGCTGCGCCGCAGGAGGATGTCTCGCCGGGAGTCTCCGCCGCCCTCGCCGCCTCCGCCGCCGCAGCTGCTGGGAGTGCAGCGGGGGGAGGACCGTCCGGAGCGCGCCGAGCCGCTGTCCGACGCCGAGCGGGAGATCATCCAGGGCACGTGGGGGCTGGTGTACAAGAACTGCGAGGACGTGGGGGTGTCCGTGCTCATAAGGTGAGTTTGGTCAAGAGGTGCAGACTCAAACATCTGTTTCTCAGTGCGAGTAAACTGATGAACAAGAGATGAGTGAACACATCTTGTAATTCTGAGTGTTTACTCTCAAAGTGAAAACTGAGGCACTTTCTTTAATTCTTCTTCTTCTTTGTTCGGTTCATTGCTGGGTGGCAACTAACGTCAAGGTGCACTCTGCCATTTACTGGATGTGCCTCTTTTTCCTGACTGCAATCAACAGGTCCTCTCTTCTTCCCTTTCTTTAATTCATCTTCTTCTTTGTTCATTTATTGGCAGTCGGTTGGGTGGCAACCAACAGGTGCATTACCACCATCTACTGTGGCTTCTTCTTCTTCTTTGTTTGGTTTATTGGCGGGTGGCAACCAAAGTCAAGGTGAATTTCCGTAGGGGGCTAGGACCCCTCTCTTTTAATTCATCATCCAGTGCATCTTATATTAACTAGAGGTTGAAAAGTAAAGGAGTAACTTGTCCTCAGAAATCTTGTCTATCTTTGAATCAAAGACATAATGAAGACCACGTGAAGGGTACAAAAGACAAACAAGGTAATGCACCTTGACGTTGGTAGCCACCTGCCAATAAACCAAACAAAGAAGAAGAAGTAGAAATCTGTTGAAAACCAATATGAAGAAGGAGAACACAGATAGAGTAAGAAGTTTGAAGAAGAAGAACAAGAAGACACAGTAAATGGCAGTAATGCACCTTGATGTTGGTTGCCACTCGCCAATAAACCAAACAAAGAAGAAGCAGAAGCCAATTTGTCACCCCAAGGTAAAGCAATGAAAAGGGAAAGAGAGCACAGCAGAAGGTGGCAGTAATGCACCTAGATGTTTCTTGCAACCCTTCAATAAACCAAACGAAGAAGATGAAAAAGTAGAATCTTTAACGAAACTTAACTTTAGAAGGTTTATAGAACAATAAATGATTATGTTTAGAAATGAGACACATATTATGTTTACCAAATGCTGAGAGACATTTTGACTTTGTTTTGTGCTGTATGGAGCATAACCTTGTAAAATGACTTTCTCATCAACCTCACTCCTTTGGTTGTTTTGTTTGTAGATATCACTTGCATATATAAAATTTTACCTGTCAGGTTCATACAGAATTTAAAATGTAAATTAAAAACAAACTATCTCTGAGCAGTGCATCATAAGTGTCGGTTTCAGTTGTACCAGTCATGGTGGAGCCACATTGGTTTAACATAAACTGATGTAATTTTTTTGGCAATCCTTTTTGAGATATCTGAGAATCTCAGGGAAAAAAACTAATTTCAGGTGAATTGAGTAAGAGGGTTTGAAACATTCCTTCACTCGACTTCAGATGTGTAAAATGAGACTGTGATGAACTGTTATAAACTGTGAGTAATGAGACTAATAATCCGACTCTGATAGCAGATCTACAGTGTATTAAAGGTCACTGTGCTGGTGTCATACCCTGTGTCTTCACTCGTGGGGTGGAGTTACAGGTAGATCAGACTTGAAACTTTTAATCATAGAAGGCAGTTATATTACTATAAATATTATACATTTAATTAAAGTTGCCCCATTAATCACTGAGTTTATGAGCTTAGTCTGTAAAATAGTTTGATACCTTTTTGATTATGATGGAGTCACTACTGACACCATGTTTTGAAGAAATAGTCCTTTATTACCCATAGACTGTATTTCAAGATGGACGACATGACTGTGCCCCAAAACTGTAGCCAACGCGCCTTTATCGCCACCTGCTGGATGGCTGCAGTATAAGTCATAAACACATCCTCTATGTTAGTGGATGGGACACGGGGCTCTTTAAAAAGATGTTTTCTGTTTTAAATAGTTTAAATCACACTGAGACTGACTCATTGATTGGTCAAGCTGGGGTATTGGTGGGATCTTGCCACCATGGCTCCATCCCCCAAACTCCGACTCCAAATGCACAAGATATTTTGGTTTCATTTTTGGATAGTGGGAGGAAGTGGAGACGTGTCTCTTGTATTCAGTCTATGATGTTACCACACCTTTAGGGATTTTTTGTTGTTCAGTGACAGGAGCGCAGAGTAACACCTGCACACGAATATGCGCGCGCACACACACACACATAAACAAAGTAAGACAGAGAAGGTCATGGTCTGTGCATCTGTTGAGTCATTTGTGTGTCTTATTGATGTGATGGCTCTAAGGAGACACTGACGCAGTGTAGGAAAGATGTAGGAAATGCAATGATAACGATTAACGGATGCTGCATTCTGCATAGGACATACACGCACATACACACACACGGACACACACACCACACGGACACACACACACACACACACGCACGTACGCACGCACGCACGCACGCACACACACACACACACACACACACACACACACACACACACACACACACACACACACACACACACACACACACACACACACACACACACCACTTTCTGCTGTTCTGCACTCATTCCCTCACCTTCTCACCAATAACTGAGATGTGACAAGTGAAGGGAAGGAACATGGCATTCCTCTCATTATAATGCTGAAGAAATACTCCACAGTCCACAAGGTCTCTGAGATGGTTAATATGCTGAATTTGTTCCTCAAATTAGGAGACATACATTTTCATCTTTGGACATGTAAGCACCTTGCTTTCATAACCCTCATACTCATCCATTGCTACTGTCTTTATTTAAATCTGAATTGTAAACAGAATCTTTAACAGGGAGTAATGCTCTGTGAAGCTTCACTGCAAAGAGCTGTAGACAAACTAGATGTAACACAACTTGTCTGTGTTTTTTTCCTTATTCTTCTCATGCTTGTTTTCATCAAAGAAAAAAGACTTGATTTGGTTTGAATGTCCCCGGCTAAACTGCCTCAGTGTTACACTAATAAGTCCACTAGTTGCTAGCTTGTTAAAATGGACAGCAAGTCACAGCCAAGGAGAACGATATGAGCGAGGCAAGCTGATTTTCAGTTTGGGGGCAATGAGAATCCCTGAAGGGAGTGAGTGGAAGGGGCAGAGAGCATCTTTAGTGTGTGTGTGTGTGTGTGTGTGTGTGTGTGTGTGTGTGTGTGTGTGTGTGTGTGTGTGTGTGTGTGTGTGTGTGTGTGTGTGTTTGTGTGTGTGTGTGTGTGTGTGTTGTGTTCTTATCTGTGGATGACAGCTTTGGCACCTAAATATCTCCCCCCACGCTTCACTCACTCTCCATCCTCTCCACTGTTGCTCTTTTTAATTCTTTACATATGTTGAGTTCCCAATGTACCACATTCCACCCTGAGCGGATTGGTAAAGGAATAACATACAAATGTCCATCACAATATATAGAGTCATGGGGATGCTTTCAGGTTGCTAAAAGCTGCAATCACTGATATTTTTCCAATATCAGTGAATGCTTCGTATTTTTTCTTGGTAAAATTAACCAAAATGTCAAATCAGTCATCAAAAGTGTTTTCGAATAATTTCTTATTGATTTGACTGATTGTTCCAGGCCTCACATGCCAATTGAATCATTCTGTCTACGTGCGATGCACAAAGGGTGTAATTATCAACAGTTGGCTGGCAGTTCCTCAGTTACCTAACATAACCTGAGGCTGACTCTGGGTCAGGGCCTTGCACGGTTGAGATCATATATTTGAGATCAGTGCACAACATCCCCCACGTGAACACACGGATTTGCATTTTCATCTCGATCCATCTGCCTGGATGCATGGAGAGAATAGACAGCGACATTAGCCTCAGTTGATCTCACCAATGCGCGCAAATGCAATTGCACCAAAGAGTGAGTACACCCCAGGCATCAGTGGAACAGTGCATATGGCAGCTTTGTGAATACAATTAAACTCTGCGTACTTTGACTCTAATAGTGAAGACGGGAGGATTCAGGCACATTTTCACGAAGCGGAAAAGACATTGAAGTGTCGCAATGAAAGTGAATTTTGAAAGAAATCTCATCAGCTGCCTGCTGGATCTGGTTTACTGTAAATGCTTAGTGGTATCTGATGAGGCAATCACCATCCAAACACTTCACTTATACAGATCCATCCATCCGTCCATCCATCCATCCAAGTGCCTCACAGGACCAACATCTAGAGTTTGATTTGATGACTTATTTGATTTTACGTATTCTAAAATCATGTGGGTTGTGTGTTTATTTGTCAATAATTAAGGCAGCTGTATGGAGTTATTGAGTTTGTCTTGAGAAAAAAAAAGACTCTAGTAGTTCTAGTAGTTCTAGTACCACGGCTCAAGGTTGTTCACAATACTCCAAAGAATTATCCAAAAAATAATAAAAGGAGTCTAATCAGAGTGTGATTAACAGGCTCCACTAATGGCTCTGATGAATTCATTTAAATGCAGAGGCAGGTGCAGGGATGTGCTCAGTGTGACATCTCCAAATTACTTAACACCAGCACTCCTCTCCACATGTTTCCCATCATGCAATAATACATGTCATATTGAGGATCAAGATTTCACTCTGGCGGTTTTGGGGGTCCAACAGGGGCCAGTGCCCCTGTAACACTGAGCTTGTACCCCCCTGTGGCCCCCCTTCGACCGAAGATTACAATAATAATGAAATGGTCACTCTCTTGTGATTATATGGCGCTGACGCGAAAGGCAGAACAAATGTGTGTGGCTCTATATCCAAGTCAGATCCCTTAGCTCCGCATTGCCGCTGTCTGACAAAATGTAGGCACGATACAAAAGTATGCTGCTTACCACCTGTCAGCTCTGACTAGAAGCAAGAAGACGTTGTGAGACTACCACAAAGAGTTGAAGGTGAGCATGACTATCGTATTTATGTAATTGTTACAAGGCAAGACTTCTGCTCAGGAAATGTTACCTAGTTAACTTAATAGCAGCCAGTGTAAACAGCTGAGTTTGGTTGCATTTATACTCGATATAAGCTTAATGATAGTGTTTAAGAAGAAAATGTATCTCTCCATGAATTGTTTGCTTGAGTTAATGGCATGCTCTACATTCGTCTCAATCGTGTTTTTTAAATCTAATTGTGAATTGTTAGCCTAAAGGCTACCTCAACATGAAATAATTCAAACAAGACAGCAACAGTATATTAATACTCTGTGTTGCTAACTTGCATGTGTGCTACTCTCCATTGTTTTTGCTTTAAATAATAGCTATCATCTAAATGAAGAGGAAAAGGGAGATTATGTCCTATTTCACCCCCAAAAATAAAACAGACAATAATGGGGCAGACATTGAGACAAAGCCAGACGATCCTGGAGTTGAGAGCGCTGAAGAGAAAGTGTAGAGCACGACAGAGGGAAAGCCAGACGACTTATTAGTTGGAGAGACTGTTTTGTGAGGGCACAGAGCAGTAAGGAGAGACGGATGAAGATCCTGAGAGTGAGGCTGAGGGTGACATGCAAGGAGAGTGTGAGACACACTCACAAGCACTGGACCATCAGGTTTGTGATGTTGAAAAGATATTTTCCTGCTTTTAAAGCAGTTTCATTAGAGTTCTAATGGTTGTACATGTAGAACCATGTAGTATTGGTATAGTTGTATTTATGATTGAGATTAATAAAATGCTCCATCATTGTCATTAATCAATCAAGATAGATATCCTATTGGTGTTTTTTGATTGCTATATGTGCCTTGTATATATTTGGGCTTGCCTTTCTCCACAGATATCAGCAAATTTAAAGAAGACCCACCGATGCAGCCTAACTTGAAATTGTTTCCAAGGACTTTGATGGGGGACAGGAAAAGGAGCTTCAAGACATTCATCCCTGGCTGAATATTCTAAACTATCGGACTCTGCATATTGTTATGCCTGCAGACATAACTGTAACAAATACAAATCAAAGTATTATATGTTGGCTTTTTTTGTGTGCACTATTACTGTATATAGGCTACTGAACTAAAAATGTTGAAAGCTTGAACACTGTCTTTGTCTCTTTTGTCCCTGATTGAATGTGCCTCTCTTATAAAACAACTGGCCCCAGCCTGGCCCCCTCAGTAAAATTGGTCTAGAACTGCCACTGATGTCACTGCTACCTCCATCTTTTAGATATGCTAGCAGCATTTAAAACTCCAAAAGAGGACATTGCTAAGTCGGGCTGTCCACCACTTAGGTCCAGACTGAAATGAATGTTTTCAGAGGGTTATTCCTTGTGATTCTAGTGACTTCTACACCATCAGGTCAAAGTTTGCACTCAACCTGTGAAACATCTCAACATATATTGAATGGATTGGCACAGAATTTGCTGCAGATATTCATGGTTCCCAGTCAAAGATTCCTCTGACTTCTCCTCCAGCGTCACCTCAAGGTTAGCTGTTCTTTGTGATGTGCCTGTTGAGTATTTTCTTTCACTGTTCTGTAAAACCATGCCGAGGTAGCAGGGGATTAAACATTCCTCATTGTAACACAAGAGGACAGGCACAAAAAGAAGAACTCTGTATTCTTCAAAGAAGGCATCAGAGCGGCACCCTGTTTCTTAAAGCGCTGCAGTTAACTTTCATGTTTGTCTAAGCAGAACAAGAGCTACTAGACAGCCTGTGTTATTCCTGTCACCCAAGAAAAAAGTGTGCGTACGTATCGTGACAGCTGGTACAGCCAAGCTAGAAGTGCTACGGGCAAGTTGAGCCTTTGTAGGCCTAGCATGACATCAGATCTGGAGGGATGTGGATGTGGTGTAGTAGTGCTGCCGACGGCCAAACTCCAACTGGGAAATAACTGCACTAGCAATTCTAGTCAGCTGGAGGACTGACAAGATTTAAAGTGGGTCAGAGCACAAGTGTGTGTGTGTGTGTGTGTGTGTGTGTGTGTGTGTGTGTGTGTGTGTGTGTGTACATAAATCCGTCAGTCAGTGGCTGTCTGTGAAGTTCTGAAGCTGTGTGATAGCTATAAACTCCACTGTTGTCGCATTGTTGTCATTGTTCCTAATCTGACACATTCCTCACAAACCCCTTCAGCGGAGCTTGTGGACATTTTCTTATTTCTTGGGTGTAAACTTGTTCCTCTCTCATACTGAGCTGTTATGAGCTCACATAGTCGGCCGCGATGAAAACCATCAAACCCCCTGAACCAAAACAAATCTTCGTAACTAGAATCCCACAAGTCAATTTACATTTTCTTTGTTTACCTCTCGGCTAACATCGACCATGGTGGTTTCAAGAATGGAATTCACCACATCTGCAGCTAAAATAACTTCTTAAACACACTCCAGACACATCAAAGGCGACTGTCAGGTTCTTCCACATCATGAGTCTTTGATGCAGAGCAGAGTTTTGAAAGTGAAGCTTGGCACCAGTTTTTTTCTTAACAGAAAAACAGTTATAAGGAGCATATCAGGACAGGATAGCTGCACTACCTTTTTCATCCTAAGCAAACTCTTAGTGTCCATCACTTTGGTCCTCAATGCAACAGCTCAACAACTATTGGACTGCAGTGTAATTTGGTACAGACGTTCATGGCACCCAGAAGAGGAATTCTACTGACTTTTAATGCAGTGACATCGTTTTTTTAATTTTACCATAAACCTGTCAATTAGCAACAAAGATGAACTAAAATGACCATAACATTTATTTTATTTTTTTTAGATAAACACTGTATTATTTAAATATATATGTATGGCCATTTAAAATGAATAGTAAAAGGACAATATTTATGTGGCACAGTGCTACTGTGCTGCCTTTTTTTTCTATCACACTGCAATTTAGAGCAATTTTGGGTTCAGTATCTTTCCCAAAGCATGCAGACAGGAGGAGCAAGGGATCAAACCACCGGCCCTCTGGTTAGTGACCATAGACGACCATAGACTGTATATAAAGAGGGATGACAATGCGTCTCCACTTCCTCCCAAAATATCCTGGATGCGAGAACGCTGCCATTGAGCATCAATGATTTGACAATGACACCAACCATTTGAAGTCTGCAATTGTGAGTAGCGAGGTCCTGCTTATACATGCACTCGACCAATCACGAGTCAGTCTAAGCTGTCATCATGATGTTTCACCCTGTTTTTATAGCATCAAATAAACCAATTAAAACCAATTTACTGGACAAACTGCACTTGGACATACAGTGGTGATAAGAACTACCTAAAAGGATAGACATCAACTTTAAGAAGAACTTAATTTTAAGTTTTTAAATTTTTTTTCATTGGTCCAAGTCGCATCCTCTTACATGGCGGGGCAGAGTTTATGACCTATACTGCAGACAGCCACCAGGGGGCGATCAAGATGCTTTGGCTTCAGTTTTGGGAGCTGTCACACAGACTATGGTTTCAATGGGAAGGATTTAATTAAAGTAGATTTACTAATGTTCATGATCATTACATTGTTGAAGCTAAAACACATTATATAATAGGCCCATAAATGCATAACATTGTAAGGCTTTTTAATCTGAGCCTTTCAGTGGGTGTTTTTCAGGTTGATCCAGTAGCATTAACAGAACCAGACATGCTTGAAAATTAACACCTGCATCAAATCAAACTTAACCATCAGAGTCTCACTGGTGCCGCTGCACTTTTGAGGATCCTGCCAGACACCACCTGTGATTCAGATGGTGCAGAGGTGGAGTGCACACAGACATTACAGACTTCACAGTGTGCACTTCGAAAGCTTACAAAGAAAGAAACTGATCAGTATTCATGTCATACTGTGCATTTAAAGGCTTTGTTTGCATCATTTGACTCTTCATATTCTTTGTAAATGAAATAGAAAGACATTGTATTCCAGCATCATTCATTTCTCGGTTAATATTTATTCCAGCATTATTCCCCACATTTGGTCGAATGTTGTGACACAGGCATGATTCCCATTAAAGTAGATTTCCTCTGGATTATAATGGGACTCTGAAGGAATTTGTCTCAGTTAAGCCTAACAAATGTCATAGCTGTCATCTTTATTTCCAACAACAATTTAAGAATATAGACTCACAACAATGTTAAGTGAGGATGTCTGTCTTGCCCACGTGAAGTGTTTGTGGCTTTAATGCTCGATGTACTCAGGAGTTTATAGGTTATAGTGTGTCTGCTCTAACACTCTAACGTTCAGAAAATTATATGAAGCGGGCACATTTTCTCTCTGTTGTTTCTTTTTCTTCCTCCTTTCACTTTTCTTCACTTACAAACCAATTGAGAAATAATCAGCTCAAATAGTTAAAAAAGATTTTTACAATTTAAATCCATTATTTCTATCACGGTGTATTGTCACATTACCTTGCTTCTGTCTGTTTGGTAAAAATGTAGCTGCCAAATTGTCATGCATTTGGGTTTGTTTAAAACCTTAGACCGAACCAGGTGTCAAGTCTTTTGGTGCAGCTTGGATGCGATATAACCATAGCCATCGGTGCCAACAAAAAAATTTCGAGAAATGTTTGCAAACGGTTGCAACTCATGAATTGGAAGCTTTTGGCAAATTAATAGGTCGAGAAAACTACAAGGAATAGAATTAGGGCATAGAAACTGGCTAACCACATAACAAGTTAACAGCAATGCTAATACCAAATTTCATGGCACTGCTATTAGTAGTTGTAGACAAGTTTCACTCTGAATGAAAAAAGAGAAAAAAAACATTGACAGCTGAAGTCAGGGGAAAAGTCAGAAGTTAATCAAACACGTCAGAGCTCTTCACAGAACCTGTTTGTTCTAATTTCTTCCCTAATTCATCCCTAGATACTGAAATTTCACTGGATAATTAAACATTTGACATGCTGTGACTCAGAGGTTCATTAAAGGCATTAAGATTAATTGACTTTAATGAAAAATAATCTCATGGCTTCAGTAGCTATGGAGATAATCAGTCTGTCTGAACCAAAGTAGTGGACCGACCAAAACTGCGATCCTAACATCCACACTGCTCGACAAGTCGTCTTTTAGGTTTGTCAGTCGAACTCAATTGGTTTGACCGAGGACTTTGCTGTGTCTTTATGGGTTTTCTCCAGGTACTCTGGCCTCCTCCCACAGTACAAAGACATACAGCTTGGGGTTAAGTTTATTGGAGATTCAAAATGTTCCATAGGTGTGAATATGAGCTTGAATGGTTGTTTTTCTCTGCGCTGGCGACCTGTCGAGGGTGCACCCCGCCTCTTGCCCTATGTTACCAGGGATTGGGTCCAGTCTCCCTCAAAGGAAAAACGGTATAGATAATAAATGGATGATTTTCTTTGGTCTGCTCAGGTTCTTTGTGAACTTCCCGTCAGCCAAACAGTACTTCAGCCAGTTCCAGGACATGGATGACCCAGAGGAGATGGAGCGAAGCAGCCAACTTCGGCACCATGCCCGCAGGGTGATGAACGCCATCAATACTGTGGTGGAAAACCTCCATGACCCAGAGAAAGTGTCTGCAGTGCTGGCCCTGGTGGGGAAGGCCCATGCTATCAAACACAAGGTGGAGCCCATGTATTTTAAGGTAATAAATCCACTCTCGGGTATAGTTTAGTCTGCCACATTTCTGCTTCTGATTTTCTATATTTCACAGAATTGGTGCTGCCAACAATAATCCCTATGATTACATTGACACATGGGCATTGTTTTCTTTTCTTTTAACAATTTGATTGGAGTGCCCATGATATAAAGCAGATTGCTCTCTGAAAGAAAATCATCAGCCTCTCTCTTTCCTGCATAAGTAGCATAGTGGAAGTATTTTCCTGCTTCCGAAGCCCCTTGAAATTACCCTATTTACACCCTAAAGAAATGTTCTCATTACAGTCTTGTCACAAGGGGATTCTTCTGCCTATTTGAATCTAGTCAAGCCAAAAATCATATTCCTCTACTGCTCTTATCTCTTTATTATGGTTCAGTTATAATCAGTTTGTGCTTGTGGGACATTGTCTGACACACATGAACACACAAAATGTGTCTCACCTGTATTCAGCCAAGGTGAACAGAACAGTAGCACAGTGATGTTCATTTAGGACGTCAAAAAGTACTTTTCAGCAGCTAATTGCAGAAACAAGTTATTAAATTTTAAAATCATTTCAGGGTTAGGTAGCAGTGCTGGTTACCAGTAGAATCAGAAAAAACCCACGTTTAATTCTTAAACCAAATCAATTTTCTATGTGAAAATCCAATATGCTTCCGTCTTCATGTGATTGAATGCTGATGCTTCCCCTCTTCAAGTGTTTTGAATGTCATCTGCGGTAGGTTCATAAATGCAGCTGTGAGGAGAACATGCTGCCACCATTTAAACACCACTGACTTCCGACTGCCTTTAGAATATGTTTTAAGATTTAATTGATCGGTTTGTGAATAAATCATTAAATTAATTAGTCCCTCTGTGTCTTTCCTAAAGTTTTAACCCCCTCATGTACAAAGGTGACTACCTGCCTTAAGATGATGGTGATCACATTGGTAGTGAATGTATTACCTGTATATCATTAGTAGCTCTCAAAACGATTATCGTATTAATTGAGAATATTTTCTCCTTATTCATTAGGCATTTTTAGATAGTTTATATAAATTATTTAACACTTTTGGTGGTTGAATCTAGTTTTACCTTCAAATAGTTGTTTAGGGGACAACTTACAATAGTTTCTGGATTCTGGATTTTATGGACCGAACAAGAAAAATAACAAACTGTTAATATTCTTTGCCACTTAGGAGCAGGAGAAACAAACCTGGACACTGTTAAAGCTGAAGCTGTGTTATGCATCCAGCAGTTACAGAGCAATATTATGACTCATTTGAAGTGGTGTTTCTGGCCACCTGTTGAATGAAAGTGTGCTTTTTACCTCCTGTTACCTTGGTCTTTGCGCTTTACTTAAAATTACGGAAAGGATTTTATTGAAACTAGGTAAAAGAGTTGGTTTGGGCCAAGGAAGAACCCATTAACTTTTGGAGTAGAATCAGATAGTCATTTCTTTCACAAAGCGAGATAGGAAAGTTTTATAAAATGTCTCAAGTAATACTGCAGAGATCTTTAGGAAATATAACAGGCATTTGTAGAGTGCTAATATCTATGAACAGGTGAAATATGGTGATGATCCAGATGATGTTCTTGGTGTATTTGGTCTTAATTCATGTATACACAATATGGTGATAAAGTGGCCAATCAGCCTTGGCGGTGGTACGCACCCTAGTGTTCTTCTAGTTATTATAATAATTTTAAGCTTCTTTCTTGAAGAACAAAAAACTCTTAACAAAAGCTGAAACTTACTTATTTTTCCTCAACTTTTCAACTTTTCAACTGTCATGAAGACGGAGGTTAAGCTAGAGTATGGCTTTTTGGTCACATAATAACAGGCTTTTATATGTGGCGGGCTGGTTCCCTGGATGACCACTTGACAGCCTGAAAAACATGAAGGAGGCAGCTGACAGTTGCCAGCGGTTACAATCTCACCTAATAAGTCCGACCAGCACCTGTAGATCACAGTTTAAAAACACATTGTCGTTAACCCAATCAGTAAAAAGTTTTGGAAATACATAGGAAATTAATATTGCGTGAAGACCTTTTACCAAAATGCATGTTATTCTTTTAAATGTTTTTGTCACAGTTGAATTTACAGTTTAATTGAGACATGTGGAGTTTTTACATGTCCTCATACATCACTGATACTGTTTCATTGCTGTGTTTGAAGACTGTTGCCCATCAACAACATTGTCTTTGCTTTCCCTTTATATCTGCTACTTTTTCTCTGCCCACCTGTGTCATCCTTTTCTTTCCACTTTTCCTTTTTCATTCCCTCTGTATTTCCTGCCTACCCACTGCTTTCATGTTTTACTTTTATCATTTTCAATTCTCACCTGTCTCGCCCACTTTTCTGTAATGGTAAAATTGCATTCTTTTTTTCCCACCACATTGCCTCCGCTGTACCTACTGAGAATTATTTCTCTGCATTACTCTCTCCTACCTCCATCTGCCATTATCTTGGTCGTCAAAAGTTTTCACTCTTTCTAACCTCCTCTCTTTCTCATACCATTTCCCTTATTTTTTTTAATGTTGATCACGTTTCTTTTTGATCCCCCACTCTTCCCAGATCCTGAGCAGCGTGATGCTGGAGGTGTTGGCTGAAGATTTCCCTGAATTCTTCACAGCAGAGGTGCAGATGGTGTGGACCAAACTGATGGCGGCAGTGTACTGGCACGTCACAGGGGCCTACACAGAGGTGGGCTGGCTCCAGGTCTCCAGCTCAGCGGTTTGAAGAATCAAGGAGAAGAGGAGGGTAAAGGAGTTTCCAATGGACTTAATGAAATGAAAAAAGTTAAATGATGTGTTGGTGATCATGTAAAATGCGGAAGTAGACCAGTGTGTTGAAAGGATTGTGTGATGATGTTCCATAGACATGGATGAGATTAACGTGGTAATCCGTGCAACTCTGTTCTTTCCTTTGGTGACAATTTGGTGCTAAACCTTCGTTGCTGTGGTTTGTCTGCATTGCACTTCCCAGAAACCACTTGAATACAAACAATGTAGCCACATGTCATTTAACCTTGCTTATGAAATATTAGTTTGTGTAAGTGGTGCTTTGGAGTGTATTTACAGCCACTGAGGCGATCAGTGCTTCGATCCTGTTCTGTCCTCTTTATTCTAAAAACTCTAAAATACTCTGTCTCTAAAAACTGCTACCAAAACCATGTAATACTTCACTTCCTCTGTAGCACGGGATCTTCGCCATAAACAATAGACGTCCTCAGACAAATACAAAAGCTTTAATGGACTAGTAGATGTTTTTCTTTGCAGGTCTGTAACTTTCATTGACAATAGACCTTTCAATAGGCTGGTCTGTTACTGGGCCTGTCAAGCTTTCCAGTTTAGCATAGCACATAAACGTTACAATGATAACAGACTACCAATTTAAATTCTTTGTAATTTCTTGACTACAGACAGAGATAAACAAAAGCAGGCAAATAATTAGCTAAATGACTTTGCCATTTGTAATACAATTATTGGTAGCAGGTTTCTGCTGGCATGCCATGCCAGCTGCAAGTTTACAGTTTAAATAGCTGTCTCAGACTGACTTCTAAAAGGTTTAGAAAACCCTGTGAAATGGTCTCACATATCCACTTAAAGGTTTTGATCAAGCTAAAACTAATGGTACATGATTTATGTAGAATAAATGAAAATAAGTGAGCAATAGCATTATGCAGAAGCATGAAAGATACAAATCAAAGGAAAACTATTGTATTCTGGTAAATTATTTTAAAGGAAAATGGAAAAGGACCTGGCTCCCATACTTGGAAAATACTACAAAATGTAACTACAACTTGTAACTGGTTAATAATGGTTGTTTGAGGTCACTACTGTATATAGTAGGCTTGTTAGGAAGACATGCTGATGTTTAGAGCAGTTTCTATACTGTTAAGCCATTCCAAGGCTTGACAAGCATGCTACCTAAGCTATGACTGGACAATCTCTGTTCAGGGTAGGGTTTTCCTGAATGTTCACTTGAGGATGTCAGACAGACATTTATTTAAACAGAAATGTTCGCGGATTATTACTTTACAGAGTTCATTTCTGTGGAAATCTGCGGAGAAAGAAGCGTCTCCAGTCTGAGCCGCACAGATAAATACACCTCATGATATTTGAAGGCGAGAGATTAAGAAATGTTTAGACAAGGAATGATTTTCAAGCTTTGGACGGGGGCAGTTAGTTGTTGAAGCCCCGGCTACGGGACCATGGAGCTGCTGACTGTTAATAGATTCTCTTTGTGTCCTACTAGAATATATCCTCATGTTTAGGGGACCTGCACCCCTTTAAATCTCTATTGATGCATTGCGTGCTCTTAATGTCTTGTTTAACTTTACTGGGGTGTTGTTTGTATAAGTGTACAGTGGGCAAGTGTGCATACTCTTCTGCCTTTGTTTACACCTCATTGGCATGTGGGTCTGTTGATGTGTTGAAGAGGGCTTTTTTTTCTTGGCTAAAGTTTTTTTTTTATCACTTTCCTTACACAAGGAAAATATCAGCAGGTGGACACAGACAGTAACCATACATGTACAGATTCACACACAGGCATGCTATGAGACCACCTCTGTGGTAATATTTACAGGACTGTCACTTAGTTTACCTCTTCAAAATCCCATCAGAGAGATGTGCTGCATTAAAGGCTCCATTAAGGGCTTTAAAATCTCACTTTAGAGGTCTGCGGAAAACATGTCAGCTTTAGAAGTGCCATCAGTCTGTTTTTTAAACCAGTCCATCATTAGCAGTGATATCAAAATACGTACAAATATATGAAATGTATAAGTTGAATTGTGCTGCTTACACCCTAACCAATGATTGTATATAAAGATGGATGATGCTTCTACACTTCTGCCCACTGATGAAAAATTAAGTTAAAATACCCCGGATGCGGGTGCAGCTATCTTGCGCTGGTGACGTCATCTGAAGACAGAGTAGTACTGATTGGGGAGTGGAGCTGTGGTATCGAGGTCCTGCTATAAATGTCTGACCTATCGCAAGTTAATCTCAGCTGTTAATCATGAGGTTTTATAACATCAGTTAACAAACTGAAATCCAAATTATCAAAAAACAACAACACTCTGACGTACATCACTGTGATAAGAATGACCGTAAATGATAGTAACCAAAATCTATTTTATGTTTATTTAAAAAAAATTGTTTGGTCCAGGCAGGGTTTATGACCTCTACAGCCACCAGGGGGTAATTGATATGTTTTGATACTTCAATTTTTCGAGCTATCTTTATCTTTATATGCAGTTATTGGCTCTAACACATGGGTTTTGTTTTCATATTTGACCAGGTGAATGGTGCAAGATTATTTTTCCTTACAAATTTATCTGGAAACTCTCACGATATCATATTTATCCATCCTCCAGCATGCTGCACACTGTCAAACTAACTTCCCCTACCTTATTTAACCTCGCCTTCCTGTCACCAGAACTTTGCTAATCAAGAGTCTTTGGACTGCGTGCGCAGCTGTTTGCAGTCCCCATCTGCAATTCTCCGTCCAGTCAATTCCCAAACATACGCAGCAAATCTGTTTAGGACGGACATTTGATCCAATCTCGAGTTTGCATCTGCTCCGGTGACGTCCTGTATCTCCTGTCTGAACCCCCTTGGCATCAGCATCTGGCATTAATGAGGAAGTAATGAGTCTCCTCTCCTCCTCATTTGCTCATTCATCTACTGTAACTTCCTAGTGCCTCAGTCAGGGCCCAGCGCGACACTGACAACAATTATGACTGGACAGATGGTCTTAAGGCCACCACACCATGGCACCCATTCACAACAGTACTTAATAAGATTCTCCCCACTATGAAAATTGTTTGAATTTGTAACAGCCAGGGAGAATTTTGGAGAAACTAGGAAGAGAAAGAAAAAGGAAGCCAAGTTAAAGTTAACAATGTGAACTACATCTTTCTATTTATTTAACTGATTTGTTCCTTTTGCGTAAGTGTATTTTAAAATTTGCAAAAAAAAGTCTTTACACAAAGAGATACTGCTGTATTGACAGTAAACTTGATCCCATGGTTTTTCTTCACTGTTTGTTTTGAATGCATCTTGCTAACCTGACCCCTGAGCATGCATGCTTCATTATCTTACACAAATTCATTAATTGAGAGTTTAATTAATAGCCACTGTCTTAGACAAAATGGTTACATCATCAAAAGTATGTTTTCATCTACCTGGTCTTGTTCACACAATTTGGGCAAAAATTATCTCTCCATTTTAAACTTTACATATGGCTGTAGAAAACTTTGTGTATTTGTCATCAACTTTCTTTTCTAATATTTGTATAAACTTGTATTAAGTCACATTTTCTTTTGTTGATTTTTGCATAACACTTGGCCACTTGCATCCAACTCACTTGCAGAAGTTTAACAGAAGTTCCCATTAAGATAAGGTGCCACTCACGTTAAACTGGACGGTCATAAGCCTGTGTTACCCAATGACAAGTGACACAAGTGGAAAGAAAAACTTACAGAGGACTCAAACAAACCTCAAGCTGTACCATTTCCACTTTGGCTCAAATACATCTGGAGGCCGTAAAGCTGTTTTCAGGCCAGGATCCATTTCAAAATACACACCATTCCTGACTCTTGACGTTCATGTTCCTTTTGAGGTCAGACCTCATGTAGCCTGAGGTTCAGCAATATTTTTGTTAAGCAGAGTTCTCCTGACGTCTTGTTTATTAAACAGTGTGTGGTGTGAAGCCAATTTATAAACACACTCACACAAGACGGAGACACTCTTCGCTTTCTTTCGAAGCTGCAGGTTTCGTATCCCTTAGGACACTACATGCATAACCCTAATACCTAAACTCATGCTAACGCAAGCCTGATTATAAGCAGAACCATTAAACCCATTTTTTAAACCTACCTTGCTTTGTCCGGACTTTCGAACTTTTTGGTTTAGTCTGAACCAAAACAACAGTTGAGAAAGGTGCCTCGGACCATGGTCCAGATCAACAGACAAAAATTTAGCTCATCAAATTAAAGGAAATTTAGACAGAAAAAAACAAAGTAAACGACATGGAAGAGGCTCGCAGGATTGCTTGCAGTCTTCCTCTCAGACATTTTAAATGACAAGGATGTTCATTCGACACTTTTGAGAACCATGAGTACCGTGTTTGTGATGCTGACAGTTGTACCATAATGTTATTACAGTGGCAATTGTAACTAAATGAACCAGTTCATTCATTCACTCTATACAAATGGAAAGACTATACCAGAGGGATTGACAACACTCCAATGTCAGTAACATGCCTGTCTGCTAATCTATCAATGTCAAGTACAGGCAGACGCAGCCCACATAAGTAATGATGATAGGATGCATGTATGTCATTCACAATTCTTTAGTCCGCTACCTAAATTGCACTGTGACACCAAAGCTAACTGGATCAAAGGTAAACAATGTAACAAAGACATGAACCTTGGTTCAGACCATGGTCCAGGATTTCACCCTTATTAATTGAGGAATGCCCAAAACTGAACCCCCCCCCCCAATAAACCGAACTAAGAAGAAGAAGAATGTCCTTACTTTCCCAAAATGTCCTCACTCTGTCAGGTTTATCACTGGTCCTTACAAAGATAGAAATACAAGTACGTACACACACACACACACACACACACACACACACACACACACACACACACACACACACACACACACACACACACACACACACACACACACACACACACACACACACACACACACACACACACATACACACACACACAAACAATTATGTGCAGACACATCCTGATCACGCTCAATCAATTTCTTTATCACTCTTCTCACGCACACACTTGGTCTTGCATACCCTATGTTGGGTTGGGCATGTCCTCGCATGTCAAGTGCACCGCAGCGGCTCTTAATCCAATGTATGGTCAGACAAACTTTCCTTTGGTCATTCATTTATTTCACACGGTCATTCTCTTCCAGCAACATAAGGGCATCACAGCATAATAGGGGAACTCTGTGTTTTTGTTGTGAAATGTTTCTGTCTATCAGTTGAAAAGTTAGGACTCTATATTTTTCTAAATATATCTAGGAGATGGAATCTATGTATTTGAATACTGTATATGAATATATCATTGTATACGCGTTGTTGGTGGGAGCCAGTGCAGTGGCTTTTAAGTGTTTTGAGCATGTTTGCACAGCCTACCACAAATTTGTGTCTTTGCAGACCTGGTGAAAATGGATCAAGACCCATCAATAAAATATACTGGTAAATGAGTCTCTGTGTCCGATCCTGAGTGATGTTTTCAATGAGCATGTTAGATCTGATACAATGAACAAAAATGTCTCCTACAGGATTAAATGAATCAAATATATCAATGACTAAACGAGTTTCCAGTTAACAAGAGGAGAGGGATGTTTAATTAAAGTGTGTGGCCGTTGTAAATGTCGCTGCTTGCCAGAAACATGTTACATTCAGGTTACATCACCTGAAAAAAAAATGCATTTGTAAATTCAACACCACCTTTTCTAAATTCCAGAATGATTTTGAGTGTTGGCAACTCCTCGATCACCATAATTGCAAGTTACAAAGATCAGGCCAAAATGAGTCACTTCAAATGTGTAAAGCTGAACCACCAATTTAGTTCCCTCGTAATGGCTCACTTCACCCACCTTCTGTTTCTGAGAACTGACAGAAAGCAAGGAGTTAAAATCCTCTCTTTTTTGTAATGGAATAAATATTAAAAAGATATTGCAGCCATTGTGCACATCAAATTTTCATAGGACAATAAAACTGTTTTAGAAAATATTTGTGGAAACAAACTAATATGTTGATCAATACATTTCTTCCCACTTTTTCATGAAGTACTCATGTAAGAATTTGATATACAGTGGGTTTTGACCCCCCCCATGTCTGTCCATTTACAACTGCCAAAATTTGATAGAGCCCATTGTGCTATTACATTTGTACCATAGACTGTACATAAAGATTAACAACATGTCTTCACTCTGGAGCCGCAGTATTGAGTTACCTCGGATACGAGCGCTTGACCAATCCTGTCAGTCCCGGCTGTCAATCATGCATTTTACCTTGTTTTTATAGCATAAAATAACTAATTAAAAACAAACTTATACATCATTGTGACAAAAAAACTAAAATGAGAAAAAACATCTTTGAGAAATACATTATTTGACATGTATATCTTTTTAGTTTGGCTCATGTCCTATCCACTAACTTGCAGGAGGCAGGTTTATATGCCATGCTCTGCAGCTAGCCACCAGGGGGTAATCGATATGATTTGGCTTCATTTTCGCGAGCTGTCATGTCGTCCATCTTTATATATAGATTTCACTGCACAGGTAAATTAGAAACTATTAAAAAACTAAACTACAAGAAACTACAGCTCACAAACACTCAGTCCTTTCTTCCTGCATTAGGGAAAGTTGACGGGGTAGGTGTCCCTCTTTTCCAGCTTAGGTGAGACCAAATGACCAATGACAACGCACACAGCAGCGGAGAGTCTTGTAACTTCACCACATACAGAGCAACAGGGCAACGAAGCAGCTGACAAGATTGCTGGGTAATAACCTATGTATTTGTTGTTTTGAGAGCCCCAAATCAAACAACAAAATACACCCATGACACATAGTAGAGGTTTCTGTTCAGACGTACCCTACGAGCTGGACAATCCGTCTGTATCTTCTAAAATTGGTACAAAGTAGCATTATGGTTAATGTGTGGATATTTTTAGCCACAGAAATTAAAGATGGTGGTTTGGATATAATAATGACTCTGTTATGTAGTTTAGGGCCCCTTGTTGTTATGGGGACCATATTGATTATGTAGTTAAGGTTATGCAACAATCATTGTCCTGCGTAAAAGAAAAATATAGATTTACAATGGTGATAGGAAACGAGCAGCAGCCCCCTCCGTTAAAGTCTGAGGTTGTTGATTGATTCTGTTGTTTTTCTTAGGAAGACAGTCTAGGTATGGTTTAGCCCTTAAAATCAGTTTACCCCAATATCATAACATAAACATAACATTTTTTTCATTTTATATAATTTGACATTGTTTTGTTTATATAGTATGGTTACTTTTAATGATGTTTGAAATTTTCACTATCCCCTTTCCTGCTGTGACAAATTTCCCTGTAGTGAGAATAATAAAGGATTATCTTGTCTTATCTTGTCTAATCTTCTCATATCGTATTTTATAACAAGTGAAAAGTTAGGGCCTTGGTGCCCTAATCTGCATGACAGTTAAAAAATACAACACATGAAGGCAAAAAAATGTAAATGACAAAACAATGTAGGGAAGGAAAAGAACAAAACAAGATTAAAAAAAAGAACAATACAATTAAATTTTCCAATGAGACACATGAACTAAAAGTGACGAACAGAAAAAAGTTGTAAGCCTTGATTGTAAAGAGCTGAGAGCTGGAGGGTGTTGCAGATATGGGCTTATAGGTAACGAATGCTGATCCTCCATGGGAGGATGGTTGGTTCATGGGGTAGCAGCAGAGCAGAGAAACGTTTTTTTGGCTCTGAACCTCTGTGTGCTTTTCTATAGACCAGTAGTATTTTAAAATCAATGTTTGACACACAGAACTACCATGACCTTTTCCAATTTCTTGTGTTTGAGCGGACTGTAGCAGTGAAAAAGTGAAGAGAATGGATTATTTTCCGATATTCTTTTTGATGAATAACAATGATTCTTGTTCTTCAAGGACAACTGAGTATATTTTCTGCCGAGGTCTATTCCTGTTTTTTAAAACATCTTTTTTTTTGTCTTAAATCTCCCAAACCAAAGTGAACTTGACCCAGATAACCCAGCATCACACGAGTCTCCTGCCTGCACATCATCAGTGAAAATATACTCTGCTTGGCAGTCCCACTGTTTCGTGAACAAGAGATAATTAAAAGGAATGAAATGTAAATGTTCCTAATCAATGATTAATGGTTGCCTGTTCACTGCTTGATGCTCCAGGCGAGACTCTATCTAAGGCTCCAGTGGGAGGTTCATGCAGGGAGGAAGACACTGATTTTTCAAATCTATACAATAATTTATTCAGACTGTACATGTTGTCACAAATGGGAGAGGAAGACTTTGTTGTATCTGCTTTCTGAATGCAGGAAGTGGTTTTTAATATTTTTGTTTTGATTTCTATTCAAGCTAATACAATTTCAGTCATTTACAGTCACACAGGGAATCCATTATACCTTCTTGCAGCCTGGCTTAAGCAACAGGAAGCAGGTAAACAGCACTACGAGAGTCAGAAAATATAATCATTCTCCCACCGTGCACAGCGTGGTCGAGAGGACACTGACTTGTAACCATGGCGACATATTTTCCCCGCGGCCAGATAGTGTCATTTCTGGAGAGCGGTAAAAGGGTCTGTGCAAACCCACCTGTACAAACTCTGCTTTGACACGGACCTGAAAACACACTCAGAGGCAAACAACTGGTTAAACTGGCAAAGGAACTAGACTCACCCATTTCTCAGTATCAGAGGCCAGAAATATTTCAAGCTTCAAGATGCATTAAAATTCATCATTTAATAATGAGTGCAGACACACTCACACGTATATGAGTCTCTCAGCAGGTAATGAGATATTCAGATTAACCAGTTATTCTGAGTGGAAACTGACACAGAGGAGATCAGCTGGAGATCAGCTCTGAAAATTCACAAGCTTTGCAAATTGTAAATGGTCTGTATTTATAAAGAGCTTTTCTAGTTTTGATGACAGTACAGATTCACTATTCATACACATTCATACAGTACATCTATGTGCAGCACTTTCTCTTTGACACATTAGTTGCACAGTCTTTAGGGGTGATGCAATTTGGGGTTCAGTAGTGCCCAATGACACTACGACACGCAGAATGGGGGAGACTGGGATCCAACCAGAGCCCACGTTCTGGTTAGTGGGCAACCCGCTCTCCCTCCTGAGCCATAACATTTGTATCATTGGTGGCACAGGGTAAACGGTAGAAGTGAGCCATGTATTTCAACTGTAATGTTGAAAAAGGGTCAAATATTGATTTGTAATGTGAAAGAGGATGGTGGTCATAAACAAACCCACAAACAGTTGCCTCTCAGTGCTACAGAGCCTTTTAGCATCTTTCAGCTAATTGTTTTGATTTTATTATTTGGTTAATTCTCAGCATAAACAGCGTCAAAGTTAGCGAATTTCACACATGCTGACACCAGAAAACCTTTTTATGAACTCCTGACAACAAGCATAAAAAAAGAGAAATGAAAACTGTGTGTGTGAACCACAGACTGTATATAAAGGTGAACAACATGTCTCCACTTCCTCCCACTATCTAAAAATGAAGCCAAAATATCTCTGATACAAATGCTTCTATCTTGCAGGGACTTCATTTGGAGCCAGAGCCTGCGCTAGTGCAATTCAGTCTCAGCTATCAATCACGATGTTTCACCCTGTTTTTATAACATCAAATAACTAATTACAACTAAACTTACCGGAAGAAATTAGCAATTGAAAGTTGCTATCACTTTGATAGCAACTACATGAAATCCACTAATTGCAGCCAGCCACCAGGGGGCAATTGAGATGATTTGGCTTTACGTTTGAAGAGCTGTCATGTTGTCTATTGTGTGACCACTGAGTTGTACAAAGAGCACAGTGACTACATATGATGCCCAATTTTTATTTACATTTTTTCTGGCACATGTGCAATCAATGAGTGCAACCTCAGAGTTCTGCATACTGTCCGCACCTTTGTAAATTTTGGCACCATGAATTACTTATTCGCACTAAACATAAGAGAAATGTAGTTACCAAGTGGCAACACACCATGACGTCATCCATTGGATTATGAACCGCTGATTTGAAGCCTGGGGTTTGGCATTCTGGTCAGCACCTTCTTGGGTTTATTTAAACCAGAAGAAACCATTTTTAGTGGAAGGGAAGCCTGACTGAGACATGAGGACACTACACGTGTACCTACATCTGCAACCTGCACCCATTGGACAATGCCAGCTGTTACCGTAACACGGTATTCACGCCTCAATGCAACCTGTACTTTGTTTTCTAAATTACTCAAAATGGGACCATAATTTACAAAATAAACATCATGCTGTTTCGAGGAAGACTTGAAACTACCAATTGAGACCTTAAACTAAAAAACTATTTCATATTCTCACACACTTCTACAGAAACTTCTTTTTGCAACCAGTGGAGTCACCCTCTGTTGGTTAAGAGACAACAGGCTTCAGGCACATCGGCATTGGCTTCGATTTCCAGTCTAACAGACTGCAGACATTTTTATCTACAGTCTATGTAGAAAATTAAGCTACAAAATTTCATGGCAATCTAACCAATAGTTGCTGAGATATTTCAGTCAAAGGTGTGCACAGACAAATCCTCAGGTCTGTTTGTGGCAGGAACCTGGGAGCTAATAGCTCAACATGGTGTCCAATTTGCTGCAATAAATCCCTTAATTCTTTGCATCAAACAAGGCCAGAGCACAGCTGAGCCAGCCAGTACATGCAGGTCAACACAAATAACAGCTCAGTGACACTTCACCCTGCTGTTTTGTAAGCACTGCTGAGCCCAAGCAGCGCTCCTTTAACACAAAGTTCGAGAGGAGGCCTGAAGATTTTTCCAATTAGGCGGCATGAGCTCGTCTCAAAGCTGCAGATGAGATGCGCAGCCACATCACTGCAACTTGACATTCCTGACAGCGACTTGTGTGAACATCCATCTGTCCACGCACCACAGGTTCCCTGACAGAGCGGTGACAGCAGAGTCACAGATGCTCTTGCGGGGAATGTCATGACAGGCTTGAGAATATCCACGTCTTGCTGTCTGCAAGAAACATAACTTCAGCCGAATGAGACAGAGAATAGGGAGGATTTGATTTGTGTGTGTGTGTGTGTTTATCCATTGTGTGTGTTTACAGCTACTTTCACTATGCCATCCTCATTGTGTTGCCAGGTTGTTGGCTTGTTTCCCTTAATAACGGTCATTATACAAAAGTACCTCAGTGGGAAACAGCTTTTATTGTGGCTGTAAATGCCCCTGCAGGTTATCCTCGACCATTTCACAGATTCACATGGAAATATCTTTCACATGAACAGCAAATGAACAGTGAAAAGTTATGTCTAGCACTGTGGGCCAATGATTTTTATTTACTATCAACAGGTATTAGAAGATCACAGTCGCAAACCTTTTTGCTGTACCACATGGACACAGAGGTTGAGCAGGTGAGGCTAAAAAACAATCTGACTAGTCCATAGACGTCTATTGTCAAAAATGATAATATGCAAAAAATAACTCAAATGCTACAAAATCAACCTGTAGGCAGGTGTTTTCAACTGGAGATTATGAAATAAATATCTGCATCATACACAATAACTGCACACACACATGACAACATGCGGCAGACACATACGTATGGCTTAGTCGTGCAGCAGTGCTGTGCCTCAATAATGCACCATGTCATCTTTTCTAATCTGGGATTGACTAATCCCCTAACGTTCCCGATCCAGGCTGGCAGGCAGGCAGAGAGAGAGAGAACACCTGGAGGCTGCTGGAAAAGGTTTCCCTCTGCTGCAGTGAGTGGATTCACTATGGGGGGTTCATGTTAACTCTGCTGTGTCTTTGGCTGCAGGGTGGTGGGCTGTGAGGGACAATGTGCACCACCATCATGTTTCTCTCCACTCTGGCTCTTGTACTGCGCAAGCACTTCTCCAGCCAAACCAAGACGTAAGTTGTTCTTTTGTTGGGAACCCTACACAATTTAGAATTATCTTGTAGTCTCAAGAAAACAAACAGATTGAAATCTTTTCTTGACTAAATTCATACACATGGATAAGCATACACACTCTGGCCTTTGTCAACCTGTTGCAGTGTCTTTAAGTAGCATTGCAAACTTCTATTTATCTTCCGTCTGGTTTATTCAGATTCTCTACATGTGCAGGGATTTTCATGTTTGAGAATAAATTGCTTTAGATGTCATCATCTCTCAGATTGTCAGATATTGACCTCTCCACGTAATTGTGTGTAATGAGGTACTGTGCCTCGGCTGGAGATCTGGTCTTATGCCAGGGCATGACAAGTACCACCATGATGTGAGTCATTTTCCGAGAGCCCTCCTTGCCTTCAGCTGCCTGACCCCCCAGGCAGGGTCTATCCTTGGATCTTTACCTCATTATGACATTAAACATCTAAAGACGAACAAAGCAATTATACGGTGTGAATAACACCACGGTTTGGGACTTGAATTGATTCCGAGGTGACTCTATGCTGGGAAACGAGTGCTGATTACCGTGAAAAGTTTTTGTCTGTCTTGGTTCGTCAGCCTCACAGTGACTGTTTTGTCACTGAAGGGAATCTCCGAGAACTGGATGTTATTCTGAGCTGCAAACTGATGTCAAGACTCAGAACAGCAGAAACACTGGTGGACTCAAAAAGCTGCTGCTGAGTCAAGATTCTCGTTATGAAAGGTTCTTCTGCACATGACAGATTTTTAGGATTTTAAATACAATGACATACTGTCAGTATAATCAAAAACAGAGATAAATATGCTGTTTCAAAAAGAGTTCAATATATGATATGACGGATTGAACAAAATGTATGTGATGATTTTTTTCCCATCTGGAGCAATTTGTTTTTTAAATAAAATTCCACAGAATCCAAGTGATAGTTTTCAAATACTACACAGGTACATCCATCAATAGCCAAGCTTTTGGTTTAACATTCAACTAAATAACAGATAAGTAATGTACTCAGTTGCTGAACGGTTGAATCAGACATTCAGAGAGAGAAGAGATGGAAAAACATTTCTTTTCTTTCTTTATCAGACATACAACCATAAAATAACACTGCTGTCGTTTTAATGGATTCTTTCCACACTCAGCTAACAATGCCTAATTAATTTAATTACATTTATATATAGGCTAACTCTTTAACTATTTTTGCACCACCTAAATGTACTTTGAGAATATTGTAGTCCAGACATAATGTTCAACAACACATGGACACATTTTCACATCAAACAAAACATGGTCTCATCTATGATTTGTGTTTATTGTAAATAAGCAAATGTTGCTCACGCACCAAACTAAGACAATGACCATCTTATAATCACATGTTAAACAGCACGTTAGCTTTCTGAAGTTAGCATTTAGCTCAAAGTACAGACTCCAGCTCCATTAGCATGGCTGTAGACCGCAATTAATGAACATTTAATATTCACATTGAAGAAAATATAATTATATATGCTGTTAAACGAATCTGCAAAATGTCAACATCTTCATATTTCTCATCCCGATATTGTTTGCTGGATAAAATATTATTAAGGCCATTGAGTTCTTCCATTGTTATTCATTTTAAACTTATATGTCAAGTGTCAAGTTATGTATCTTATTAATCTTAATAGATCGCACATATTATGTTTTCAAGGCATCATATTTTTACTATTTAATATATACCAATACAATGGTTATAATTTGATATTCTTTCATTTAGATTGCTAACAATGTGAAAGATATGATATAAATGTGACCTTTTACATTAACAAGACTAGGAATCATGAGAGCAGTCTGCGGTACATCCAGCTAGTTAGCTCAACAGGTATAGGGATTACCAGGTATAAAGATTATGCATGTTATTAAAATCATCCTCTGGGGACAATGAATGTCTACATTGTTCATGGTTAAATTTCATTTAATAGTTGAGATACTTTTGGGTTGAGCAAAGTGATGAACCGAATGGATATGACCCATAGAGCCAAGCCACAAGTGTGTCCTTAATCCTGGCTAGATATTTGTAACATTCTTAAACGTGTATTTAGCATTTCTGCAAAATGTTCCTGTTTGCTGACATGTACATCTACAACTGAATATATATATATATACGCCCTGGCCAAGCTATCAGTCCAGCTCTAAAAACGAGTTCAATTTAATTTCTCAAAAAGACACATTGTAGTGAATTTAAAATAGAAAGGGCTCTTTGAGTAATTGTAATAATCAGCCAAGTCCTGCTACAAAAAAGTCATAATACAAAAAACCCAACTTCTAAACAGGGAAAATTAAGACACATACCCCAAAACCTCCCCCACCCCACACACACACACTTTGATAAAGTGTGACTCATAACTCTATTCAGCAGCAGATTACTGTCCCTGATAATCATTATCCCACCATCATCCCTCATCACCTTCCCTATTGTTTCTCATTATCGTCTCTCATATTTAAATTATCATAATCTTAGTAATGTTCAGCTCTACCCACTCCCCACTCCGCTGACCTCTCCCTGACCTCCATCACTTTCTCTTCTCAGCTTTCCAAAAGGCTCAGGGGAGAAGGAGGCGTCCCGGGTGCAGCAGAGCAGCAGAGACTCTGAGAAATGAGGCTCAGTGTGTTACCAGGCATCCATCACAGGTATACGGGATAATAAATAAATTGTTCTATTTTTGTGATGAGGTTGGAATGTCAGTGTCGACTCTGGGAACTGTTGATTGTGGATTAAAACGCCTTTTTCTTTCAACCAGTTGGTCAGATCACACTCTGGTCTTTTAAAGCCTGAACAATTTTGATTGTTGAAGAGATCGGGGGTTGCTTTTTCAAAACATTAAATAGACTGTCAACACTTTATGTAATGATATGCAGTTATAAAAGTGATTCCTCTGTGCAATAGAGACATAAAAGTGAATGTTAGAACCTGGTTATGTTTATTTGATTGAGTTTCTATTCTGGGCAAAATAATAAAATCATCATCCATATGGTCAGTACAGTTATACTGGTGCAATGGGTGAATAGGGTAACTTTACACTATGGGCAATCTAATGCAACCCAGTACAACAGCCCCCCTCACTTTTCAGCTTTACTTGAATTAAGAACTGGAAACCAATTTAGGAAGAGACAGCACTGCAGGGGTAAAAAAAAAAAGAAGATGAAATTCAATTTAGTGTGTGTTGTCTTTGGACAATTTCATGGCTTTAACTTTTGGTGGTGTTAGATTGAAAAGAACTGTAAGATCTTTATTATTTTGTCCAGTCCTTTTGCTTTATTATTTTTTACCTGATTTGGGGATTCTGCTTCTGTGAATGTGTGTGTGCGCAAACTTAACTTGTTTTTTGGGGGTGAAAAGCAAATCCTCATTACTTAAATCAGTTTAGGTTGAAAACATTATGCTCATATTCAGGTTCCTAATTTAATTAGTGTTATTACATGAAAAGATTGACATGCTCTTATGTTCAGAAAACACACCACTTTCCTAGTATTGCTGCAGCTGCACTTTTCAGCCTCTGTCTGAAATGCTTGGTTTTAGCTCCTGTCTCTTTAAGGCCACCCTCCTGATAAAGCTCAACCTGCTCTGATTGGCCAGCTGAACCACTCTGTTGTGATTGGTCAACTGCGGTGGTGGTTAAGGTTAGGGTTAAGTACTGTATGTCCTCTGAAGTGATAGAAACAAACGGGTTGTTTGTATTTATAAGCCTTGTAGTTATTTGTCTAATGTTGATATTTGAACCTGTAACCTGAGACTCTGAAACTGAGACTTGAAACTGAAGGTACATTTTTCCACCTCCATTGTCTCTGACATCTTTAGGTTTTACACAAAACATCTGAGGTATAAAATAACAACATGCACATTCATAACAAATGCACAACTGAGGAACTTATAGCTCAAATATACTGACGTCCCATTTAGACATGATGTGAAATAAACCAACACCCTGCACACAGGCCTCCTTTGTCTACAGCACAATACTATAAAAACATTTCCCATTAATCAGAAGCACAGCGTGAGAGGTCATGGAGAGTGACAAATTTATATTTTCAGCCTTTATTTAACTGATAATGGGACTGAAGGGTGATACCACTCTCTGCTAACCTACACAGTATCTTACAGTCAGGGGGATTTTGATCCTGCACACAGTGACCACCCACAGTTCCGCTTTGTGTTGAACAGTATCAGTTACTAGAGTTGAGTTTCATTAGAGGAAACCGAGTTGGACACTTGAGTGGGTGGACGTTGTCAGTGTAGTGACCCGGCACACAGGCTTGGCGGAGGGGGGATATCATGGCTGGCAGGGGAGACGGCCGGGCAGCTGATGCATGTTTGCCGGAGCATTGGAGGGATGTGCGGGAGTGGAGCATAGAGAAGAGACAGGACCACAGAGTAAGACGCTTTCTGCACATGCAATGGCCCGAACATTTTGCGGCCTTGTTTTCTAGGAACTGCATTTCTTACAGCTCGTGCACATTCAAGTGCGAACAGACTGAAGTCAGAGCTGCGTGGTGTGTGGTGTTTTCTCTGAGTGCAGTCAATACTAAGTCATTTAGACAGTCTGTTATGGGCTATTCTATGTACAGCGCCCCTGGGTAATTTCCAGCTGATCAATCAGTGGAAGTGCACATTTACTTATCTCTAAACTGCTGCATCTCTTGTGTAACAGCTCTATTTAGTTTTTGTACGTTTTTACAAAAATGAAAATCATACGTGACCTGAGTAAAACATAATGAATAATCACTGACACTCACATTTGAGTCCAATTGCAACTGTTGTAAGATGTTTGCTTATCACATAGATTTTTTCTTACCCAAAGGAATAAACATGTATCTCTATCTCTCTTATGCTTTGTGACAGATAGTTAATAGCAAACTTGCATAATAATATGTATGAGATTATATATTAATTAGCAAACTTACTGAACCCATTAGCACAAATGATTGTGTTTATTAAACCACGGTGATTATGAGGCTTCAGCTCATCTTGCATTGCTAACTGTACATATTACAAAAAGGAGGACAAATCTGCCCGTCGGCAAAGACTCATCTCCAACAGGGTGTGTGTTTAATTATTTCCTGGAAAGTAAACACCCAAAATAGCATAACGTCTATCCATCTGAGTAGCTGACACGTAGAGATCATGTTATCCATAAGCTGACATGGCTGCCACACAAATTATTACATATTGATATAAAACCACCGCCCTTTTTTAAAGTCCCTTTTATAAAACCAATATCATGAAATATTCTACATGTAAGACATCATCACATGTAGTGACATTGGCTGAAAGATGAAGGGGTTCCATGACAGAATCAGGGTGTCACCAAATATCTAAGACAAAGTATTAGAGCCACTTGAAGGAAAAAGAAATCAGAGATTTTGAGAATAAACTCACAATATTACTTTAATATATAGAATATATATTATATCATATCACTATTCTCGAAATCTCAGAAGTATTTTTCCTTAAACGCACTACTAGGAGTTTTTACCTGGTTATGAAACGGTCTAATTTTAATATTGCTGTCTGTTATTGCTCAATATAATGGTCGGGTCGGACCAAACAAAATGATTTACGGCAGGGTTAGGGTTAGTGCATGAACGATTTATCAATTATACAGCAACAAAAAGATACATTACGCATCCTTCAAACAGCTGTCTGTCTTTTTTTTTTACTCCTTCCAAAGCTAATGTACATTCTGGCTACACCAAAGTTTTTATAACAGGTGACTGTGAATACACTACAGTTTCTTGTAGGGGCTTTAATGTGGCACTACTACTTCGTCATAAACATCTGTCCAGAAGTAAAAGACAATTTGTCTTCACTGCCTTTTTAGGCTAGTCTGTTGGTTATAGTTATTACATTTATTAATAAAGACTAAACTAAACTCAACTAAACTAACTTCCAGTCTGTTGCAGCAAGGTTGAGCACTTCCTGGGGGCTAGGTTAATATTTTACAAACCAAAGTGTGAAATGGCCGTATTTACTCAGAAGAAGATCTGATGTGATCAAAAGCAGCATGAGCCAATTCCACTTTGCAACATGTCTCTCTAAATGATGAAATACTTCATGTGTCACTTTCCTTTTACCCCCTCTCCTCTACACAGATGTGGGTTTTAGACGTAGAGGGTGTCCTCAGGTCCATGGCAAGACAGCTGGTGAGTTGATCCAAGTCCAACATAGACCTTATAGGAGACATATAATGTCTTTTTCGCTTTCCTCTTGTGTGTTATAAAGGTTTTAGTAAATGTAATAGGTCTGAAAACCTTGAATAAAAGTTTAAACTAACAATTTAGTAGCACTTAAATGGCACTTACTTACAGCACTTTGCAGTTTGGCTTTCTTACTTTCTTGATTCTTGTTGTTCTGGGTTTGTTCCCTCATGGTTGAATGCACTTATTGTAAGTCGCTTTGGATAAAAGCGTCAGCTAAATGAGATGTAA
This sequence comes from Hippoglossus hippoglossus, assembly GCF_009819705.1. NCBI lineage: Eukaryota > Metazoa > Chordata > Actinopteri > Pleuronectiformes > Pleuronectidae > Hippoglossus > Hippoglossus hippoglossus. The sequence continues at coordinate 12,758,381 of NC_047151.1, read as the reverse complement.
TGTAATGAAAAGTTAAAGAGCCCAAAGTCTGTGATAAAGGGAGCTCTTCTCCACAACAGAAAACACTGAAGCTCCCAAAACACCTTGTCAGTAGCTCTGCATCATTGTGATGTCATGTGACCAAATTTGCATTATGCACGCTTAGTGGCTTGTGTGGCACGGGTCTTAACAAAGCCAGGTAAAGCCAGAGTGAAGGATGACATCAGAGCAGACTAGACTTCAGGCCTTAAAGAAGGCCTTAAAGAGAAGCTAAAACCAAGTGTTTCAGACAGAGACTGTAAAGAGGAGCTGCAGCAATGGACAGTATGAGGACAGTGATTCTGATTCAGTGTTTCTGAACACTAGAGCATGTAAACATTCTCAAGTTATAACCCCAAAACATGTCTCCTTTAAACCTTTTGCTATATGATAGCTGTTGAAACTAATAATATAGTATAATATTGTTGTGTCTTTTCAGCTAACAAGTCATGACGTTTAAATTATATTGTTTCTATCTGTAATATACTGTATGTGGTTTAAAGATAGTGAGCTTCAAAGTTTTCACATTATATATCAGCAGTTGTACAGCAAAGTTATCTTACTTAGCTGTGATCACAGGCAGCCTACAGCCTTTGATCACACTTGATAATGTTATGTATTATTTATATCAGAATTGTAACAAAAATAACAAAAGACCAAAGGAGTTTAGTCATTGTTTCAATACACTGAATGAAATTTTGATATAAAAGTTTTAGACAACATTTCAGTAACATGTTTCATTTTAGACACAAAATAATTTCATCATATCAATTTTTAAAAATTGTCTTGAATGAAAGCTGTAACAGTGTCATTTACAGCATCTAATTTCATGTTGGTGTTATGTAGAAAATCCTTTTGATAAAAGATTATCAGATAGAACCTTATTATTCTAAAGTCACAAAGCGTTTCGGGATTTTTATATTTTATCATGAGCAATGACCTTAACTCACTTTCTCTTGTCCCCAGAATGCTTCTCTGGCCAAATATCCTCAGTGTGAAAGTGGAAACAGTCCAGTGCGTCCTTCTCCATCATCTCTACACCACAGCAGGTCTCGCTCCAATGATCCACACAGCCACTGTTAGATGTTGATCAACTATTTTACAGCAGAACTCATGACAAATTACAGTATATACGCCCAAACAGACACACTGATTTTGTCCAATTGTTTTAAATGCAGCAAATAACGGTATGACAATGGTTTGGGCGACACTGGCTTTGTGTCATTAACACCGAAACTGAAACAGACAACTTTATTTGAAGTCAGTTTTCTTTGCAAACCTCACTGCTTCACTCACTCATGCAAGGATGAGGATCTTCTCTGAACTAGAAGGTCGATTGGAGAGTGCACACTTCTGCCAAGGCTAATGGGACTCGCCATGTTAAAGAAAGTGAACAAATAAATTCTCGGTTCCAAAAATGTAAACAGATCTGCTCCAAAATTGAATCGTTTCTTTCTCAGGAAGTATGCCCCACCCCTCAAAAAAATTTCATGAGAAGCGGTTTAGTTTCCAGTAATCCTATTGACAGTCAGACAAACAAATTGCCATGAAAACAAAACCTCCTCTGCTGAATGTAATTATGCTGTTGTTTGACCTTCAGGAAAGGAAGGTACTTCACACCAGAGTGAACCATTTCTCAACTGCCTCATGAAGAATGAAAAGTAGTTTCCACCTCCAGGCTGTTAAACATTTTATCATTACTCTGCTGCCAGACAAGAAATAAACAAGTTTTCTCTGCATCGTTCATTGTGTCGGTTATGTCTTTATTTTGAGGTAAATCCACTTCCACACACAAAGAAACAAGCTACCACGGTTATTCTTTTATATCATTTGACATTTTACTCTGTGCATGCTGATGACACCTTCATTCCTTTAATCACCTGATGAAATGACCAGCACAGTCATATAAAGTAACTATTGGGCCCCTGTGTGCAGGATTTCTGCAATCGATGCTGTTTTTTATGTCTTCTTATGAGCTGGATCATTTCCTTTGCCGACAAATGTGATCTTGTTATTTCCTCTATGATTGAATCCTTGTTGATATTAAGGCTGTTTTCCTGTTTGTTGTCCCGGGGACACTAGTGTGTGCATTCAATTTACGTTCCACTGGGGCCACCAGGACACAGGGTTATTTTTGAAAAGGGACCAAAAGCACGATTTGTGACAGGAATATGGCCGAGTGTCATGCATCTACTCTATTAAGATCTCTATTATTGTAAAAGTCTCTGTTTGTCATAACTGTGCACCAAATCCTCCAGCCACAGTAGACGACTGGCAGAAGCCGAGGACCTAATGTGCCTAATATGTCCTTTGGAACATTGCCTCTGCCAAGTGTGCACTCTGAATCCGCCTGTGTAATCAAGGCGGTATAGGGCACAAATATCTGCAGATAGTGGCGGCAGCACTTCCATGTCTCGCTGTTGCCTCCTGCCCTGATGTGCCTATCTGACTCAAATTACAAGGTGAAAGCGGGGCTTTTGTGTGCTCGCTAAAGTAGAGCAGCTTGGGTAATGAGTATGGTCTTCCTGCGCACTCTGGCAGAGCATGGGAGTTAATCTAATGATGGGGGAGAGAGAGCTATGATCCCTAATGGCCTCAGACAGACAGAGGAGCAGGGATGTAGGGAGACTCTAATACAGAGCTCACTTTCTTCCCCAATCATTGGCAGCACTGTCATACTGCTTTGATATAGAGAGAACCCAGAGTGAGGACTGGCAGGACTCAAAGAAACAGAAGTAAACTTATTGGCTCTTGAGAAGCTGATTAAAGTCGAGCAGATGGATGCAGGTCATTTAGACATCAAGTCAATATTGTGACCTGTTTTAAAGTTACCTGTTATGAATCATCGCAGCCCACAGGCATTGTTTAATGAATGCATTCATGATACTGTGCCATACAGCAGGCGTCAGCAATGAGGTTTTACCATGGGTCAGTTTTGCAAGTGTTAGTTATGCCATGTAGGCATGGTGGAAATTTATATATTTTGTCCATATATACTGATATATTAAAAATCTACAGTCATAAAAAAGTTGTAGGACAGTATCTGAGGTCAGGCGTAATTTTCCCTAGTAAGTGAATGTTTACGGAATTACAGCCTACGTTATATGTTCTATGTTGCACCGTGGATATGTTTTGATGTAATTTTACACGTGATAAACAGTGGCTTGCTTTAATATTCAAGATTGTCCGCTAAGGATGGATTTGCTTGCTAGCGTCCTCCATTTTCTTTACAAAACAAGGTAACATTACTGGCTTACTGATGCACGGTCGAGCTGAAAGTGAGCGCCCTCTCCTGGATCACGAGGATAACTACTTATAGACGGTCTGGAGTGGTTTTATACGGTTTATTTGAATTTGAGCAGGTCTTCACAGTTCAAAAATGTTCCCCCACATTCAAAGGAATGCTAAAATTATGGCTAAATGGTGACAGCGCTATCAGGTATAGTTATTAGAGATATCCAGAGATAGCCTCTGAAGTAGCGGATGGACCATCATTGTCACCCCAGAATAATCTTTATCATGAGAAAACTGTAGTTACTTTTTCTGCCCACTCTTCAAATGTTGTAATCTTAATTCTCCCTGTTGTGTAACAACTAATTTGTCGATGTGTAAATTATTATAGGGAATAACTGAAATAAAATACATTAATTTAACATTAACTAATCTCATCAACACTTAGCGACTTGAACGTTAGCGTGAGCGACAGGAATTAATGATACACCCAGCAGTAATCAAATCATGGTGACTCATGCATGAGTTATGCTTTACTTAAGGACGCAGCACTGTCAGCATGTGTTTTGTACCTTAAAGTAAAGTGTGTGCATAGTATTGCTGTAATGTTGTTGTGATAGCCACATGGCTACTCTGTAATCACTCACAATAATTGAATGATTGTGCATATTTTCCTAATAAAATGTGGAATATCTTCTATATTATCTTCACTACACTGGCTTCCTGTTAAATCTAGAATAGAAATTCTCCTCCTCACCAAGGCCCTTAAAGAACTCATAGTACCACATCACCCCCCTAGAGAAGCCACTGTCGTCCCTAAAGTCTCTAAAAGCAGAGTAGGAGCCAGAGCTTTCAGCTATCAAGCTCCTCTCCTGTGGAATCATCTCCCAGTTTCAGTTCGGGAGGCAGACACCCTCTGTACGTTTAAAGAAGGCTTAAAACCTTCCTTTATGATAAAGCTTATAGTTGGAGCTGGCTCAGGCTTGTCTTGGACCTGCTCTTAGTTATGCTGCTAGGTCTAGAATGTCCGGCGACACATGGAGCTTCTCTTTCCTTTTCTCCCTCTTTATTACATTAATTCCTCATCAATACATGTTACTGACTTGACTTCTTCCCGGAGTCCTTGTGCTTTATCGTTTGCAGATCCAGGACCACAGCTGTGGCCACATCGTGGATCATGATCATGGATCGCGAATCAGAGATCGTGATGGCGGATCGTGGATCGTGTTGGCAGCTGATGTTGGATCACGATGGTGGATCCTGATGATGTATTGTGGTTAATGGTGGCATCTGATTGTGGTGGTGGATCCTGATCGTGGTGGCCGTTGATCATAGACTATTATTTTCAACCAGACTGCTTGATATACAATATGTCTACTCATATACCATTACTGACAATAACTCCTCAATTAATTTACTTTCCATTATTTCGCAAACTGTTTCTTCTAATCAGTGTTGTAAATACTTTTCTTTAGCTGATGTTCTCAGGAACACGCAGCATCTATTGCACTTCTGTTTGTCCAGGGAGAGGGATCCCTCACATGTGGCTCTCTCTGAGGTTTCTACGTTTTTTTCTACAAGGATTTTTTTAGGGGGTAGTTTTTCCTTACTCTTGTTGAGGGTTAAGGACAGAGGATGTCGCACCATGAGACAAATAGTGATTTGTGACTATGGGCTATACAAATACAATGTGATTGATAGATTTGATTTAATATAGAGTCAGATGGCAGTGTGGGCATTTTTTTCATCTTTGTGTCGAAGCAACATCTCTGTTCCTTTTGGTGCCTGCAAATAGATGAGCTTCTGAGGTAAACTGCACAGTGATGGGAGCGCCTCATAATCAGCAGCAGGTTGATACAGCAGCCTCCTGCAGTGAGAGCAAAAGTCTGACAGGATTCCACTCAGAGGCAATTAGCACACACCAGCCACAATCCCAGCTACCAAGCAGCCCCCTCAGACATACACAGTTATAAACACCTATGCACATGCACGCACACATACACACAGTCTCGCTTTCTCCAGTTTTCTTTTACAGGTTGGGGTTTTGTCGGGGGGGTGACTGGGTTGGAGAAGCTGTGAGGATAACAAGGTGTCCCCTCAGCCAGCATGATACAGTATGTTTGTTCTCTTCTCTCAGCACCAGCAGGGCACCACTTCAGGAAATGAGGTGATATACAGAGGAGCCACTTCTGAAATGTCATGTATAAGCATCATGAGACCTGACCCTACAGTTGACACTGTGGTGGAGGAAATGAGATGATGGCGCCACAGCAGCGAGCCGCCTGATGCATTATTGCCAAAAATAGCTGATACGCCGCATTAACGATTTTTCACAGGGAAGAAAACCTTACTCAGTCGACATTTTAAGACCTTTGCACACTAGATGCTTTTTTGAGTGGTAGTTTGCAGGTTATTAATATTCTTTTTACCTGTATCCAGTCAGCGATGGAAAATGAAGTTATATTGCAGTTTAAATTTTTCAAACAGAGGTTGATTTTTCCAAGGTTGTGCCTCTGACATGTACACGTCTAACCAATCAGAATGTGTTGTTGTCAACGTCACATCTTGAAGCAGCAGTCATAGAAGAACAACAACTTCCTCCTCCTCCAGTCTGATATAAGATTTATTAAACGATTTATTTAATATATTGTCACTTCAAAAGGATATAATGTAGCTAGGATCAAGCTACAGTCGACTGTAAAAAACTATGATCTTTGTTCCAGCTGTTGCAGCAGTTTATCAAACTATCATCCTGACACGTATGTGGTACAGTTTAAGTTCCAAAACCAGCACAAAAAAAAAAGTATCTCTTCATCAATATTGGTGCACTATGGAAGCCCTAAACAGACATGGAATCATACATTACATTTCCTCTGTTTTACCGTGATAAAGAGTTAATTTTAGTTGTTATCTTGTGCTAACGAGATAATTAACTCGTTATCTCGAGATAACAAACCTTTGTTTTCCCGAGATAACGGGATAATTAATTTGAGATCACAATCTAATATTTGTCAATCAACGACTGATGGTCATTTGAACACTAATGTATACGGGTAAGCCTATTTCTTCATTCGTTTTGTGCTTTATAAATGCTTTATCCATAATTCGATTTTGAGTAAAAATGAAGTAGTTATCACGGGAAAACAGAGGAAATCAAATGTATGATCCCTTGTCCGTTTAGGGTTTCCGTAGTGCACAGTATTACCACCAAACTACCAAAAAACACAGAGGGGGAAACTAGACAGAAGTGCAATAGATCCTCCTTCAGGTGAACATTTCAATTTGTAACAACATTCCCAAGAGCCTCATCTTTATGTTGCAATAACACATGAATAGGCCTACTGGTCAAAAATGTCTGACAGTGTAGATGGAGACAGTTGACTGCTGCATCCCAACAGATTACACCATGTACAGCACACTTGACTACATCTCAGCAAACACAGCCCCAGGACACGTCAGTAAAGCCCACTGGCAGCAATATTCAGTTTATTTCTACAACAACGCGGCATTTCAAGAGTTACATGGACTCCCTCTAATCGAGTCAGGCAACTTGGTTCAGTCATTTTGCAAGAGTGCGTATCGCCCCCTGTGACACAGATCAGTGCTCATATCATCATTCTAATCAAGTTGGCCCCCAAACCATGCTCCGACAACCAGGCCATGAGAATGGAGGTGACCTAATAAACCACGTCTACTTATAATGAGGAGTGATTCCCCCTACTGCAGAGGGAGAGGCCTGGGATTTACCCCTGTCTCATCCTCTTTGTATGTCTTCAGTTCAACGAGTGACTCAGCCCTCTGGTTGTCCCGTGGCGGCGGCGTGGCAGCTGAGAAAGCGTTCAATTAAAGATGGCGTGGTGGGTCCTACAAGCTGCTAGTCTTTTTTTGGGATGTTGAAATGTGCGGCTTCTTGTGCTGCAGGTCAAACAGGTTGCAGGTCTCTGTGAAGATATCTGTCCACTTAATAACGCCAACATACGGTTAACATGACATTTGTAATCGTTCGTTTTTATATGCAACATCCATCCACCCATTATCTATATCGCTTCAGGTCATGGGTCGGGTGGATGGAGCCAATCTCAGCTGACATTGGGCGAGAGACAGGGTACTGATCCTGGACTGATCGCCGAAGTATCACAGGGCAACATACAGAGACAAAAGCCCCTCCCCCATATGTGACATTCCTTTCTCAAATTAGTTTATCAATGGACAAAAAAAGTCTAATTCAATTAATGAATGAATGAATCATTCAAATTTTCTAATCCAGTGTACTAAAGGTTTTCTGGTACAACCACTTAAAATGTGAATATATGGTAGATGTCAAATTGGATAACGTTGGGCTCTGGACGATTAGTCAGACAAAACCATTTGAATTAAAGCTGCAAGCAGCATTTAAGGGCCCTCCGTGCATATTGCCAATGCCAATTCAGAACCTTTATGATCTTTGTGTTCTTCACAAAGGAGCAAAGCGTGCTGTTGTGTGAATGAATCTGCATATGTAGGGGTTGGTATTTAGTGCCAATCTGCAAATGTTAGCTTGCTAACTTGCGACATAAAAATTAAAATGAAGAACAACATACCAGCTAAACATCAGTGTATCACATTTTGATTCTGTGGGTTCAGTCTTGTTTAGAATCACACTTTCAGTTTTCATAGTAGCTCTAAAGATGGATATTGCATGAAATTACAGAAAATGCTATAATTCTCCATGAAGCAGCCTGGCAGTGACAACTTTATTAGTTTTAGATGACAAATGACAATATGCGGCTGAATATTTGTCATGCTCGTCACCATTGGACCTCTCGTTTCAGAGCTTGACATTTTTTCGTTTGCCAGCAAGAGACAGGTTTGCATAACTCTTATATAATTATGGCAGCGCCTTGACACAGGGGGTGGGCATCTGAAGAAACAGAGCAGAATTAAGGGGCAACTGAAGGAGAGCCGGGCAGAGAGGCGAAACCTTTCTGCGAGCCATCAGTGCTAAGCGACCCAGATGTGGAATCTGTCATGTTGTGATGCCGATGCTAACTAAATGCTGAGGTATATGACATTCCTTCCTCCCACTCAAGTTATCTGTCAGTGTGCGTGTGTCAAGGGTGTGGGATGGCAACGGGCTCAGCAAGTCCTGTGTCTATGCTATATTAGCAAATATGAGGTTAATGTAGTGACTGTATTTATATGCACTGAGTTGACATCTGCGCTGTGTCTTCCTAACAACAGATAATGGCTGCTCATCAGTTATTAAGCTTGTGTCAATAGTCTCATGTTCAGGAGATGAAACCAGATGGTGAGGAATGCCAGTGACGGCAATTAGTGCAAACTGGGGCATGTGTGAAGAAAGTATGCAGTGAAAATTCGCTTGCTTTCATTGCCCCTCTGAGATGAAACCTCTCAAAGCTATACGCTCAAGCACGTACGGGGGAGTGACAGCAATGTCTCCTAAATCCCCTTGAAAAACACCATATGTGGGGACGGCCCACTTTCCCCCCTTCATGGCCAGGCAGCAATAGAGCTCACAGCTGGAGAACGGTGGAAGTCTACTGTCTCCATTCATGGCTCCTCTCCCACTCCTCAGCTGTGCCACTTCCAATCAATAGCTTTTAGGTAATCAGCATCTACCCTGCAGTTTGAAATGAAAGGCCTCTTTTGTCGCCAAGCTGACAGTGTGTAGAATGATCGCACGCTGAAGAAACATGCATGTTTTTCAGAGGCGTTTTCCTTCCATTGCAGCAAATTACATAATGTGTTCATGTTTGAAGTGAGGCCTGGAGGAAAGCTGCATTCACAGCCCAAGCAGGAAATAAAGGTGATGCCTACCTAGCGATCTCCTGGTGTGATTTGGATGCCAGTACACTTTACACGCACAAGGCTTGCATGTGAATGAGATCATCTTGTTTCCCCTCTGGCTCCAGGTGTTTACTGGGACCACTAATTCCCATCTGCATATATGCTTACCTCCTCCTCCTCCTCTCTGTGGATCGTGTGCCATTGCCTGGAGGTGAACAAGAATGCAAAGATGACTTTTATTTGACCAAGGAGAAGTCAGACAACTTCTTCCTTATTATTTCCTCTGAGCAATATTCTGCTCTGATACATCGCTGTTTCAGTGATGAAGATAAATGATGTTACCAGTAATTAATTTGATAGTGGCACTGATGATAAAACACAGAGATATGGTTGTAGTGCACAATGTACCAGTCTAGGAAAAGTAATCAAATCCTTGACTAGGAATAGAATTAATAGAATTACAGACAAAATGCCGAATAGAAATAAAAACACCTGATATTGTTGAACATACATGTGTCAGGCGTCATATGTGGTTAAAAGTTATTATTATGGAAATGTGCTGAAATTCATCAAGCTATTGTGTCTGTTACAATAATATATTGTATATAAAAAAATTGTACTGACATAAATCTTTTTGCCTTTTAAGTCAAATATAAAATTTATATCAATAGATTTAGCAAAGCTTCATTTGTAGTGTAGCTGTACTGCATTTCTGTTTGGTTAGAGTAATTGAAAATACATCCTGAGGTTGTGGCATGATGCGTGTGAGCGGCATCTTTCTGAATCCAACAGCGACATCTGCTGGTTGACCAAAGCACCTGCTCCATTTACACGATAACTGTTATGTTGGTTTTCTATGGTAAAATGATCAGCAAAATATGCTTGAAGTATTGAGCTTTTTATTCAATTAAATAAACAGTAAACTATTGTAACATATATATATACATATATATTTGTATATATACAAATTACACATACATGCATAGTACATATTTATATAACTTTCTTAATTAATTATATTAATTATACATCATTAACATATATGGTCATAACATAATAATGTATCATCCTATAGGTAACAAAAAATGGCAATGGTACTCCTGATGTAGGGGCATATATATAGTGGCCCCTATTTATGGGATTTATTGAAATGAATTTGCTGTGTGGAGATGATGTTTCTGTGTGCTGCACATATAATCGTTCTTCTGGATTCATTCATCCTGTGCAGCTGGAGCCCCCCACACTCTTATCATCATGCCCATCTGAGGGATGAAGATGAACTCAACTGAAATCATTTGGACCATAATTAGGCTGCAAATCTTTATAAATCATCACTTGATAAAATCATGATTTCCATTCATTTTGCATCGGGCCCTTTTCTCCACTTGCATGCATGCTTATGTGGAAAACTGTGTGCAGTGATTTTCAATGACATATTTAAGGACACTAACATAATGAAAGCATTATCACACTTTTTTTCTCATCCCAGTTCACACTAATCAAAGAGTATTCGTATTCATATGGGTAAAACCTAATTAAACACTGGCAGGCGCACTCTCTAATCATCTGAGGTCATTTGTTGCTGTAGATTCTGATAAGATTTTATATTTAATATGCAACAATCATCTCAGACAAAGCAATACTTTCATACTTGTGACATTCATTTAATTTCTGAAGTGAATTTAATTACTGACTATTCTGATATAATATGTTAACGTTCAAATTGAATATTTTGGAAATAGGTCATGAATGATGTCATTTTGATTTTGACTTGTTTATACTGTCCTGTTAAGAAATACAGGCAATATATAAAATGATAATAATAATATTAATCATTATTATTATTATTATTATAAGATCAGCAGGTAGAAGTTCCACATTAGTGTAGGTGGAAATGCATTTTGTTTTATTTTAGCCCTGCTGTTTTCCTGTCTGATGGACGTCTGTACAACATCTCACTTCTGTTCTGCTTCTCATTGTGGAAACTGGTGGGTTTCTCTAAACTTTTTAAGGTGTTGACCTTCTATGTAAAGTGCCTTGAGATAATGCATATTATGATTTGGCGCTATACAAAGAAAATTGAATTGAATTGTTCCAGCTTCCTCTTCAATACAAAGTAACAACCCAAAGTTTACAATAAAATAGCAAAACACAATAAATTAGTATAGCTCTCAGTAGAGCACATTCCTCGGCCAAGGCCCATCAGTCCCCTTAAATTAACTTTTTTCATCAAGAGCCTTTGATTATAAGCAGGGAAATTGGGGAAAATGTCAAAAAACATCATATCTCACAATAAAATAAAAAAAAATCCTGCATTGCACAGATCCACATCAAAATGTAAATGTTTCTTTCATGGCCTGTGTGTCATCCTTCCTCCAAGTTTCGTGGAAATCTGCTCAGTAGTTTTTGTATAATTGTGCTGACAATCAAACAAACAAATCACACACCTATGGACAGGGGGAAATACATAACCTACTTAGTGTAGGCAACTATTTTATCATGACATAATTGGGTACACCATATTGTAACAGCTGATAGAATATCACCATAGGTTTAATTTGACAGTTTTATTGTGCAAAACTAGGCCATTGTCCCAGTGCCACTGTTACTGCTCTTATTGATACCTGTGTTTTCCTGACAGTCAGTGTCTGCTGTTACATTACATTTCATTTGGCTGACGCTTTTATCCAAAGTGACTTACAATAAGTGGATTCAACCATGAGGGTACAAACCCAGAACAACTGGGAAATAAAGCCCTTTGTGAAATTCTATCCATGAATCATCTGTTATAACATTCGATACACAACTGTTGAGGATTTTTTTAATATCCTGGCACATTACTGTAAATGCCACTATATATTAATGTATATTGTATATTACACATTATATATGAACAGGAGAATAGTGCCAGGCTCAATTCCACAGATATTTCCTTCTGTCTCTTAGCAGGACCCAAGGTCAAGTTATAGATAAAGGGCCAACCAACAGTGCATTGTAGTGTCTACGTTGAGGGACTTTCATATCTAACTCAGATGCCCCAGACAGGGAGACACCAACTTCAACTCTCACCAACTTCAACTCTTTTGTGTATTTCACCAGTGGCAAGACGTAAGGACACTTGGGGGTGACAGTTGCTCATATTACTCTGTGACCGTTTGTATATTGTTTCACCTTCTGTTCTCCTTGATGCATCAAGTCTACATTAAAATCTTCAGCATAAGACATCAGCTGCTGTCTGAGTTTTCCTTTCACCAGCTTCCAGAAAGGTTCCATAACACCAACCATAACTGTATTATGTCATGGCAGAAGAAAATCCTCTCCATCAAGTTATTTGGTGGTTGGTTGGTTGGTTTGCAAGGTTATGCAAAAACTACCGCACAGATTTCCATTAAACTTAGTGGAAGTATGGAACACGGGCAAAGAAAGAACCTGCTGAATTTTGGGATTGACAAAGGGTCTAATCCAGGATTCTATTTCACAATCTTTAACATCGTGAGGTAAATGTTTTGTTTGTACCTTTTTACCACAGGGAGGCAGCATACGGCCACTTTTGGAAGAGCAGCTATAGAACCACAGTGAAGTTTAGTTTCATCTGCAGTCCATTGCAAATGCGTCAAGCCACCAAGAGACACCAACAGTCATTCTGGAAAATTGGGCGACCTTGAAAATAAAAGCATGAATTTGTCAATTGGCGAATTGATCTCTGTGAATTATGGCAGTACAGGTTAACTATATCTACAAATAACAGTTTGGAAATGGACTTTGAAATAACAAGAACAACAACCAATGAGCAACCTCTGAGAGGCCCCAGGACTCCAGTGGCTGTAAATACTCTATGGCTTACGCTGCATCAACTAGTTTCTACTAATTTAATTGAAATTTTGTTTTGGAACATGCATCAATAATTCTAAATATCCACTTGCTACAGATTACATAGATAGCGGGAGGAATGACTTGGTTTAATTGGGATACAGCAGCAAAAATACCAAATTGTTGGCAGGTGAAGTTTATTATTCTTATAAGGTATTATCATATCTTATTTAACTATTCTAGTTTATTAAAACACCCCACCAAATTATCATTTTATTTGTCTGTTAGTTAACAGGATCAGGCAAAAACTACTGGACGGATTACCTTGAAATTTAGGGAAAGGATCAGGTGGAATCAAGAAACAGCTTATTACATTCTGATGAGGATCTGAATAGATCCAGTGGACCGTGGATTTATTTTTCCCTTTCTTTAAGACTCAGATTTTCGCTGATTTCTCAGATAACGATTCGTGGATCTTGATGAAAAAAAACAGGCATTCCACAGGTCTAACTACTGTTCCTCCGCACACGTCTCTTATTTTGAAATGTAGCCGGATAAGGTGCAGTTGATTTCTCCACCTTGTCACCGTCCCAGCAGCAGACTGTCAGTGTCAGTCCGCTCCGCTCCACTTTGCTCGCATCCTCCAGGCGGGGAGCTATGTGACAGTGTGGCCGCGTCCCGGTCTCCCTCAGTCCGCTCAGGATGGACCAGAGGAGCGCTGAACCGGACCCAGGCACCGGCAGCAGCCCGGTCACGCTTTACGGGGAATTCACGGCCATCGGTACCCGAAAAGTCCGGTGTGCCGTGAACCTGACCGAGAAGGAGCTCATCGTCCAGAGGCTCCCGTTGGCACCTGTCGGGCGGAACAAGGTGGTGCTCAGCCTGAAGGACTGTGTCGGCTGCCGGGCTTACCGGGAGGATGGCGGCGGGGAGCCGGCCGCCTACCTGTCAGCCTACTTCTACCCGCTGAAGCGGCGCTGGCTGAGCTCCGGGGTGTCGCGGCAGAGAGCGGAGCACCGCTTCCGTCTCACCGCGCTCCAGGACCCCGGCGCTAACCTGGAGGAGGCGGAGAAGTGGGCTCGCACCGTCCGGGAGCGCTCGGGACGGCAACAGTATCTAAGAGACGGTGAGTGTTGGTTAGCAACGAGAGGGGAGAAGTTTCCTGTTAATACAGGGACGATGAGCGGAGGACACACAAAACAACACAACTGGTGTGATGGTTTCTCCTGCTTGATGTGCACTGCATTAATTAGTTAGTTGTATGTGGAGACTTTATTGTAAATAGTAAACCCGCAATAATGAGTTGATTCAACGGTTAGTCGATATTTCCATGGTCTAGTAATAGTTGCATAAATCCAACTTCTCACATTGAAGGATTTGATGTTTTGTTTGGCATCTATGACAGTATGACATTTCATTTTTTACATTTCCTAGCTGAGGTTTCATATAAGACATTTTATAGCAACATTTTCATATATGACGTTTCATAGCTAAAGTTTCATATAGGACCAAATACTCCTTAACCTACTCACACCAGTATCAGAACCAGGTTTCTGAATCTGGTTTATTGCCAAGTAGGTTTACATATACATGGCTTTTGCTGTGGTGTGTTTGACATAGATATGTCTTAGACATGGTTGTCAAGCTTGATACTGGCCTATAATGACCAACATCTGATTTACAATTTTTCTTATAGAGGGGGATAACCCTAGCCCTTTTTAACTCACCTTGAAGCTGGAATAAGATCCAAGCCAGTTGCTTTGTTTCTGGGTAATGTGGATAGACATGTCCTCACCCTTTCCTCTGAGACAGGACTAATCTCAAATATATCAGGGACAACATTTTTATCTTTAGAAAAAAATTTCACAAATGCTCGACCATATCTCCCTGAACCACAAGGTCATTTTGAAACCAAACAGGCAACGATGGTTGTACAAAACTATTAAAATAAGTAGCAACCTTCCATTTGTCAAAACACATCTTATCCTCAGTGACTAGTCCAATGTTGCAACTTTTTGGGGTGATGGGAATTTTTGGCTATAGCATCAACATAAAAGTGGGACTTTAATTTCTCTGTGTTATACCTGGCTTGATTTCTAAAATAAGTATATATATCATAGACCAGGGGTATTCAAGAGGTCCAGTTAGAGAAAATTTCTTGAAGCAAAGGTCCGGAAGATCATAATGTCTAACTATTTAGTGTGATATATATTTAAGTAGCCTAGTAGTTCTATCAACATCTGCATGTACTAAATACCTGACTGTCAAATCAAATGAATTCAGTACGATTCAAAAACGTATTTATTGTCACATAACATAGAACTGAACATATATGTATGATTGCAGATATGTATAATGTTCTCTCATTAACTAAATAAAAGTAGGGCTGCATTTCAAAATAAGAGAAAATAAATAAAATGTGAAAATTGTGCATGTTCAAATAAAGGGCTTAACTTCAGAAAAATAAAATAAAAGGGAGCAAAAGCTTGAATTTCCCTTTTTCTGTTTCACATCTTGACTCAAAAGTCTCAACCAATTTTACAGATAATAAATCTCAACACATCTTAACAATTGAACAGTTTTAGAATCACTTTCTTCCCCTCTAATATCCCACTCCCCCACTTTGTTCGTCTGTTTCTCTCCCTTTCTCCGTCTCACTCCTGTTTCTCCACTTTCTCCGTCTCACTCCTGTTTCTCCACTTTCTCCGTCTCACTCCTGTTTCTCAACTTTCTCCGTCTCACTCCTGTTTCTCCACTTTCTCCGTCTCACTCCTCTGTTTCTCTCCCTTTCTCCGTCTCACTCCTCTGTTTCTCAACTTTCTCCGTCTCACTCCTCTGTTTCTCTCCCTTTCTCCGTCTCACTCCTGTTTCTCCACTTTCTCCGTCTCACTCCTGTTTCTCTCCCTTTCTCCGTCTCACTCCTGTTTCTCTCCCTTTCTCCGTCTCACTCCTCTGTTTCTCTCCCTTTCTCCGTCTCACTCCTGTTTCTCCACTTTCTCCGTCTCACTCCTGTTTCTCCACTTTCTCCGTCTCACTCCTGTTTCTCCACTTTCTCCGTCTCACTCCTCTGTTTCTCTCCCTTTCTCCGTCTCACTCCTGTTTCTCTCCCTTTCTCCGTCTCACTCCTGTTTCTCCACTTTCTCCGTCTCACTCCTGTTTCTCCACTTTCTCCGTCTCACTCCTGTTTCTCCACTTTCTCCGTCTCACTCCTCTGTTTCTCTCCCTTTCTCCGTCTCACTCCTGTTTCTCTCCCTTTCTCCGTCTCACTCCTCTTTTTCTCTCCCTTTCTCCGGCTCACTCATCTGTTTCTCTCCCTTTCTCCGGCTCACTCATCTGTTTCTCTCCCTTTCTCCGGCTCACTCCTCTGTATCACTTCCTTTGTTTTCTCTACCTGTATCTCTATCTTTCTTTTTCTTTCTACCGTCTTTTCATGTGTAACTTGCCTCTAGCTCTCTCATCTGTCTGCACTGTAGAGTCGCAATGTTTACCGCCTGGAATGCACAGACTTGATTGGCTGAGTAGTATCACGTGGGATGGCTTAACTCGCATGCAATTGGTCTGTGCGTTTCCTCATCCGCTAAACTACCGTAAAGACTACAAAAGCTGCGCTGATTACAAATAGAAGCGCCCCGTCAGGTTTTAAATCCTAACCTTCTGTTTTGGCTGTAGGTCCGGGTCCGTACTGGACGGCTTCTGGATCCGGACCCGGACCGCGGTCCGCCTGTTAGTGACCTCTGTCATAGACCGTTGACAATTTTTACTTTTTTTATTTTAAACATATACATATTGCCTGATAAGATCAATTATCTCTGTTGTCATCTTCTGTTTAATTCTAGGTTCATTAGTTGGAGCAATGTTATCAAGTGTGGCTAGGAAGGGCTCTTTTAAAAGAGTCCAGGCTTTATCAACACCTATGCTGCAAAAAACACCCTGCTATTCGTTCTCAGAAAGCTTATTTTCAAACCCCTCAGTTGTATAATGTTTTGTACATCTGAAGCTAATAGAGCGATGTCCAGCACTCACCTGAGATTTAAAAATCGTACTAGTTAAAAAAATGATTTATGATCAACTAAGTCAATATCAAGGACGCCTGATTGGGAGATCTTTTCACACTCGGATGCCAAAAATAAGTCCAGCATGGAACGGCTATTAAACAACACTCTCGTAGGTTCAGTTATTAGTTGCTTCAAACCAAACATTTTACAAAAATTTGAAAATGATTTAACTAAAGTAAATAACTAAAGTAAACTCTTACTTAGATGTAATAACATGTCCGTAAAATCGCAATCCATTCCTTCTCCATACATAATATATCACTTTTAACACAAGCCTTTTCTAAAAGTTAATCAATCTGTTTGCTTAGGGGGTCTGTAGCAAACACCAACAATAATGGGTTTAGTTTTAGGGACCAGGAGTTCTATCCATGCTGTTTCCATGCCAGCTACCTAAAGGTCAGCTCGTGGATTGAATGATAGCTCGTTCCTGATAAAAAAAACATACCCCACCTCCATTTCTGTTGCGATCACACCTGTAGATGAAGTAACCGGTGAGCTCCATTTCAGCGTCTTGAATGGAGCTGTCAAGCCATGTCATTGACACTGCAATCCCAGTTGCTTTGGAAATAACTGTGAGGTGCTTGATTTCCTCAAGCTTAGGTAACAGAAAAAAGTCCTCTCCGGTTAAATAAAAACATTGACGTCCTTCTATGGATCAGGTGAAACATCCTCCAAGCAGCATTTCATCTTCTCTGTAGTACTATCAATCACTTCCGAGGGAACGTCTGAGCCACTCGTCACTAACGAATCATAAGTTTTTGATGTGAAATTTCCACATTTTATGCGACGAACATATCACAAAAGTCACAAGCAACAGCACAACAACAACAACACACTAACGTGAACAGGACGTTTCCCGAGGTTTGGCTTTAAGAGAGAAATAGGTATGTTTTTCTTTCTGCAAAGGGAAAGCATGAAAAGTAGAATTACCTCCATCAACCAATCAGATTGCAGGAAATATAGTTATGATGTTGAATAACAGCCAGAAAGGTATTTTGCAGAACATTATTGTCACAATGAGGTTGACCTTCGACCTTTGGATACGAATGTTGTTTTATAAAATTTCTTCCAAGATTTTGAATAAGTGCATTATGATAGCCTTAAAAAAAATCTGTGACATCAGATTAATTTCGACCTTTAAACACCAAAATCGAATTCCTAGCCAACAGCATCAATATGGGCAATAAGTCATTGAAATAAGCCAAATTCTGAGATAAGGAATGCAGTATTGCCAATTCAGCTACTACTAAAGTTTTGATATTAATGCTATCCACCTTTGGATCACCTTTTGTGCTGGAGAAAGTCATGAATTAGTATTTCTGTATGGTAACTACAGAGTGTGAATGCAGTTTGGAGCTAAAAGTCTGATTTAAACAAGGAGCGACTACATACATCTGCATACACAACATTAGACAAGTGAAAAACACATGGCAGTATTAATGCTACTGAGTTCATGTCATATCAAGTGGTATAGCTGGTATAGAACTGTATGGAACTGCCTTTCACCTGCTGCTTATCTGAATAGAACAATATACTGGTGTGGTGTCCAGAGAGTCATATTTCAGCAAACAAACCGCATTTACAATAAAGACACCTGAGACACAGGGCAATATTCCTGCTGTTGAGTTCATGTAGTGCCAAGAGGTTCAGTCATTCCACTGGGAAACTTTCTGTAATTGGAGATTTCTAAAGATAAGTTCTCTCATTAATTGTGGACCTCACCAAGCTGTCCTGACTGAGTGAGAAAAAAAAAAAAACCAAATCGCAATTCTTTGCCTCACACAAACATTTCCTCTACACTGTGACCCAGATAGCATTTCCTCATTTGCACAAAAATATTTCTAACGAGAGAAAATATGCAGCCATTCTATACCCTCCTGTCAGTATCAGAAGAAGAAACACTAGACTTTTAGTAACCCGAGACAGTCTTATTTGCTTTGAGACATGTTGTGAGTCAGCTGCCTGGGACCTAACCTCAGACAATGACCCAACACCTTTTCTGTAATACACCTCTAACTCTCAATCCAGTTTACATCTGCAACCATTTTTGCAGAAACAATTTTATTTATTTATTGTTACCCTGCACATCGACGTAGTTGCACAACTAGAGTATTTTTTTCACACCTGTCTGTGTGTATGTGTGTGTATTAACTCAACAATGCATGGACAGATTACTTAGGAGGGTATCTCCAAACGATCCACTTTTAGAGCTAATCGATCAAAGACAAACTAACACACGGTCGGAAAAACAAATTGCCCTCGATATTTGCAGTCAATAGGGATAAAGACACAATATAAAGCTTATATGGACCAGAATATTATTCCTCATCATATGGAGTCATCAAGAAGTCGTTTTGAAATGGCATCACGATATAAAAAAGAAAGCATTGCCTGATTGTGGTATATACAGAGTGCATGCAGGGTCTGCATCACCAAAATCAGGCCTCTCTTTTGTAGCTGACGACCCGTTTAAAAAAAATCATGTTCAGGAGCTCTCCATTCAAACCATTAGTCTAAATGAGGTCAGTGCAGTCTATCTGACCTCTCCATCAATACTGGTGTGTGTGCCATTTACCTGATTCAAATACATCTGTTTTCTCCAGATCCATTGACTTCTGACAGGTAGAGGCCTGCTGATAATGGTTTCTGATTCTTAACACGACCTTAAAAAAAAAAGACTATTACAGTTTTGGATTGAGATTTCTGATATAAAGAAGCCATTTCTAATACTCCAGTCTTTCGTTCACCATTTGGTTGTCGTGCTATTAAATGAACAAATGCTAACGTGTGTTTGTGTATGTTTGTGCGTGCTCAACCGTGGCCCCCAGCATGGCCTCTGTGCTCTAATAGATGACACCTCCAAGCTTTAGACAGCAGGATCGACTCAACCTTTCTCTTCATGGCATCAGTCAGTTTCAAGCATCTGCTCAGGCTGGGATGAAATAAGCCGTCAGTTTGTGCATGGCTTGGCTGCCCGTGGCCTCCTCTGGCCGGCCATTTTTGTATAATCTTTCACACTGACAGGTCGCAGACCACAGACTGGTGATGCATTACAAAGCATGGGAACATTTAAAAGACAGCTTTTACTGACAATGGTGTGAAAATGGTTAATGTGTCAGCTTTGTCTCTCTAAAATATTGTTTGCAGATTACACTGCATGTCGGGGTCAGCTGTCTGTCAGCTCGAATGTTTGTGATGGGTTCGAGTGCAGCTTTTAACAGAAGATTTGAAGTGATAGAAGGTTTCACTTCAATCTTGTCTCTGTGCCTGCTCTACATCTGTGTGATCCGCCTTGTGTGTCACAGTTCCCCATAAATTTCACCCCTGCTCTTGACAAGTACAATTGACAGTTGAGATACATGGCCTAGTATTTCCTAAGCAGCATTGATCCAAGTTTGTCAATAATTGGATTGGATTCAGCATTATCATGTGTCAGGTGATAGCACCAGGCAGAGAGAGTACCGGCTCTGATTAAATCAATCACTCTGGCTTGACATCTGGTTTTAGAACGGACAGTGACAATGAATTAATTCACATGACCAGATAATGAAAATAAGTTATTTCAGGTATATATGTTATTAGTAACTCAACACCTGGCAAACGCAGGCTCAGTCACAAGCACTGTGGTCAAGCATTAGCATTAGCAATTAGTAAGAAACTGTATCATTAACATTTTAAAGGCCACACTACCGTTATGATGTGGAGCCACTGTGACATTTTTTGTAAGTTCTATGTCATCTAATGGGTCAATGAATTCAGTAGCAGTATGATCAGCATTATTATGAAATGAATTTGAAGTTAAGGCCCCTTTTTAAACTATTCTATTATTGGTGATATCTCGACTATCCAGAAATGAAGCCAAAATATCCCTTGACACAAACGCTGCCGCCTTGTGCATCTGTGAGTCTGCGCAGTTGCGATCAGGGGATGGGGGGGCTGTCAATCATGACGTTTCACCCACTTTAACTATTCAAAACCAAACTTACGAGCACACTCTGTTGTGTTAAAGCTCATATATTCTAAAATCTAAAGCTACTCCTGTGCCCTTATCCAATAAGAGTTGTTGTTGGGATTCAGTTTGTGTGGGAAAATCTGTCTTTGGACAATGTGGTGACAAAATTCAAGCTTCCCCACCCTGCTGTCAGAGAGCTGTAGGTGCCGCTTGTTGTTCCTTGCTGCAGTTACATTTTCTATCGGACATACTGGAACTGGGCTGGGTTTTCACAGTTAGCACACAGTCAGTCTATTCATCATCTCAGATTGGGACACTGTAAATTTATAGTTTCCTCATCCATTTGAATACAATGCACGATTGAAATTCTGCTTTCAACTTCTGCTGCAGCTATGAGCTCCTTTCTTGTTTGCTTCCCTCTGAGACCTTGCTAATAGTAAAAGTGTAAAACCATGGAAACGGCAGTGATGAAAGTAAGATAAATTCACCTGCTCGACATCCTCAGGAGGACCAGTGTTGCTCCTTTTTGGCAGTGAAACTTAATCTTCTCTCAGCCAAGTCCATGCTATTACTAATACATTACCTCTGGCCGACAGAGAGGTGAAACTGGGACAATTGTATGTATGCTTTATTACACACAATCTCAGAAGTGCAAGCAGAAAGAGCAAGTTTATATTAAATTATCTGATCATTTGATTCTTTTAATATTTCTCACACCAAATAACCTTTTTGCTTGCAACATTTTAATACCTTCTCTGTTTTTCATGGATGTTTGAACCTGATTGAATTGTCAAATATTTACATAATTCTGTAGAATAAAATTTCATCAACAGCCTATAGTACTTACTTTTTCAATCTACCTGTGTGAGTGTAAGGAGGTAATAACAGATGAGTAATCTGGTTAGTGATGCAGCTGATCCCATTAAGGATCACATTAGTTTTCATGATCAATGAAACTTCCCGATTCGCATACAACCAGGGTTTCTGCAGGGTCTTAAACAGTCTAAATTTAAATAATTGGAACTTTAGGCCTTAAAAAGTCCCAATTATGTTCAAATATTATGTTCAAATATTAAGTACTTGGTAGGTTTAGGCATATTATGTTGCACTTTAACTTTTTTTCCTAATGTTTTGGCAGCATGCATGTTTTTTTTTCATGTCTCCTTCTTTCCCAGAGACATATATCAGCACGCTGTAAAACTACAAACAATGTGGAGCTGATAACTGCCTACAAATACCCTGGCTACAATACCTCCTACCTCTTCTCCATAAAATATGTGATATAACCAGGTTACAATAAGAATAGCAGCACAGTGCCATGTGCATTTTCTTGCGAGAGGCTGTTGTGTGTGTGTGGTCAGATAGCAGCGGTCCTCTCCCTGAGGACTCCTGGACTAGACTGAGATGGAGCTTGACGTACTATCCAGACCTCGGATTTAGCCTCCCTGGAGCGGTTTCTGGCTCTGGGGGTGCACACTGCAGCTTTGTGTCTGCAACGATGATGCCCCGCCCTGTCTGTCTATCATTAATAAACTGAAAGAATGGAGGATGTGGATGAAAGCTGCACACTCGAAGCAAACCCTCTCAGATTTTGTTCAGATTCTGCTTTTTGTATCAAAATATCTCCATGTGAAAATCTATGCTGACTTTTTGTGCATTATAGCACCAAAGCATAAAAAACATCCAGTGCACACCCAGTTTGTGTTCTCAGGAACAGCCTCTATGATACGCCGACAACAGCAACAACCACTAAATGACCATTCAGCCTATAGAGCAGCTGCTTCAGAGAAGGTTCCGTGGTAGAAGAACATGTGGTTGTGGTTGTTTTATGGTGGAAAGTCCATTTCCTCCACACACACTGGCACTTATTGCATTTTTGATGTGTAACGTTTGCAGCAGTAATCTCATATTTTGCTCCCACAGCTTATAAATGTTTGTACTTAAAACTGCAAACTTTTACACCAAAATTTGCAGGTTTACGTGGGCTTTTTAAACGCGGGTAAATCCGAATAAATAAGGTGATCAACTCCTTTCCGATTGCCAGCAGAAAGTTTGCCTGTTTTTATCCAGTGCGTCACGTTCAACAACATGAAGGCACCGAAAACTCACCTCGCTGTCTTGCCAAATCAGCGCCTTCACCCGGGTGTCATCTTTTTATCACTGCTGAACACAGCCAGAGCCGATAAGAACCCATGTCTCCAGATTGATTTGACCCGGGAGAGAATTCACATTTCAGACAGAAGCCAATTAACATACAGTCGAAAATGCCAACTGATCGGATTTTAGTTAAGAAAGATATAGTTCAATTAAATATACATCTTATGTCAAACATTAAATTAGTGGTGATGTTAAGTGGCTGACTTTTGGAAAGTTTTTGCTTTGGATATTTTGGTTCATGCAGGAGCCTAACCTCTCCTCCCTGATCTGACCCTGCAGCCTAAAATAACCGTGAAGGACGCACATCGCTTCACTGAGTGGCAGACGGTGGTTACATTCTCTCCTGTCTCTCAGCACAGAGCTTAGGACACTGCAGGGACAGTAACACGACAGGCCGCGCAGGATGATTTTAATAAAAACCTCAATGTCGTAAACTCTCCGCCTTTCTTTATATAGATCTACAGCAGGCTAACCACCAGCACCACCTCCTCTCCTCCTCCTTCCACACCCTTTGTGGTTCTGGCACAGCAAAAAAAGTGTAATTAGCCCCCACTCACTTTACCCCAGCACTTGAATCACAACTTTGTCAGTCAGGCAATTTTTTTTTGCTTTAATCTCTGAAAATGTGTGAATGTTTGACCATGAGTTGCTGCATCTCTTGCCGTCATGAGGTTACAGCTGGTATGTAGTTAACTGCAGTTTGCTCATGAAGCTCGGTTTAGTGGCAAAACATTGTGCTGCTATCAAACAACAATCCCATTTCTGCTGAAAGGGAGATGTCTTCAGGAATTCAGCACAGCTGGCCAGATGCAGATGCTCAGTTACAAGATAACATGGACACAGCTCAATAGTTTAAGTCCTCTTCAGTGCCTCCACATACATGAGATGCAGAGCGCTGTATATTAGAGAGTGTGGCTTTTGCCCTCAGCTTGCCTGTGACAAAGCGACGGGACGTATCTGTCATGTTACACAGGACAGGGAGAACACCAGTACCAGGTCGAACACATGTTAATCCATTAATCCCTTTAATGTGGAAACTGGATTTCCTCCTAATGGGTGTTTGTCAAAGCTTAGAGCCCACATCACTACTGAGCAACACATGAAATGTAGGAGCAGTCTTCATGGGACTCTGATCTGTTGGTTGGTATGTGGCCATGAGGTGGGGGTCCTCTGTTGCTCTGCTATAGGTTAGTTTATACATGAGAAAAAAAAGTGTTTTAAGATCCATTTACAATTTAAAAAAAACTATCTTTGCACTAATTTTTCAAAATTGTGCAAGCTTCATAATCATTTTAGAGTTTTTTATGCCTAAAAGTCATCAACAGCCAGTGGAACGTGGCATTATGTTTTCAGGTTGTCAGTCCGTCTTTTTCATTCATGTGAACACGATATCTCAGGAACGCCGTAAGGGAATATTTTCAAATTTGGTAAAAACATTAAATTAGAAAAACAACTTATAAAATTGAAGGTCATGGTCACGGTGACTTCATGTAACCAGGTAAAGCCATAAGGAATTTTATTACATCCAGCACCCAAGACCCAAGGATTACCTGATTAGAATTGAAGGTCAAAGATCACCGTGACCTCACAAAGGAGATTTTTGCCTTGTAACACAAATGTTTACTTAGACTCAGAGGTGAATGGATTACAATTTTAAAGTCAAAGGTCGAGGTCACTGTGACCACACAAAAACCCTTGTTTGCCTTGTGAATGTGTTATTTTTATAATGCCTTGAGAGAATCCTTTAAAATTTGGTACATGTGTTATTTTAGACTCATGGATTAGCTGATTAGATATGGGTGGTCAAAGGTCGAGGTCACAGTGGTTCACAAAACAGGTTTTTGGCCTCTTGAACATAATATCTCCAGTCTGCTTTTAGGGAATTCATTCAAATTTTGACCAGTTATCATTTGGAAAGATGAAAAAAATATTTGTAGATTGAATCCTGTTTGACAAAGACATAAACCTGCAGTGTGGTAATTTTTTTTTCGCAATAACCCCAGATCTGGGCAGAGTTGGATTGGTCCCATCTGTGTTGCAAATTTATGCCGGCTGAGTGCTGTGTGTCGGGGGCTCAGCGAAGAGTTGTGAAAGCCTGGTGATTTCCAGAAAAGGCAGTTTGTTCCAAGATCACTGCTTTGTTCCCTAATGACGGTTGATGCTTTGTCATGCTGTGCTGCTGATGTAGACCTGATTTACAGTAAAGGAAGTTGAGAAACACAAAACCGTGACTGATGGATTCATGCACAGGTCGTCACAGTGAGTCTGTGTGAGTCGTCAAGCAACAATGATGCTTCGGACAGAATGAGTGACCATACAAGCTCATGAATTATAATGGTTGTATTTTACCCTGGTCCTATTTCACTTAAAATGTTTGGACATCATTAATATAAATATCATCCATCCATCCATTATCTCTAGCTTTTATCCTGAGGGTTGATGAGCTGGAACCAATCCCAGCTGACATTGGGTGAGGGGCAAGGTAAACCCTGGACAGAATCACCAGTCCATCGCAAGGCCAACATACAGAGACAAAAAAACATTCACACTCATATTAACATCTATGGTCAATTTAGAGTCTCCAATTAACCTAACCCACAGGACAGAGTACTAGGAGAAAACCCACAAGGCAGAAAGACACAAGGAGAACGTACAAACTTTGCACAGAAAGAAAGTTAAAGTTAGGGATTCGAGCGAGAAACCTTGAGTTAATATCATAGCATTTCTGTATATATATAACCAGAAAGGGACTCAGTAGAGCACATACCTCCACCAAGGCCCAACAGTCCCCTTATGAAACCAAATTTAAATTCACTAGATCCAGATTTTTATTTGGGCACACGCACGCACCAAAATATATTGGGTTCCTTCCTGGTGCATACAGCATCCTTCCAAAAAGTTCTATGTGTCCAGTAGATGTTTTGTAATTTTACTAACAGACAAATCCGTCCTTGGCAGAGGAAAAATATAGGAATAACAATATACATTTTTTCTTTTGTTGTGTTGAGAATTGAACAAACTTTTTTTTGCAAAAGAGTTCATAGTTAAACCTTCTTCGTGTGTTGACATGCTGCTAGTTTTACTAGAGAGTTGTTATGCAAAGCAGTCAAAGAAAGTTGTCTTTTCCATATGCACCCAGATAGCTATTATAAGACGGAAAGTGTGTTTTTTCCGGCTCCTGGGTTTTCCCCCTTTCATTTAAGTTGTCATTTCCTATGGCAAATACCTCAGTAGTGATTATTCCATTAAGATCTGGGACAGTTCCCATGGTCTCGGTTTGTGCGAGCAGATGAGACGTCTTGTAGTCACAGATCAAGCGGGTGTCGTTGAGATGCGGAGCTGAGCCTTGTCGCTGTAGGTTGGGCTGTTGTTTTTCACATTTCATATTTTTTTCTTTGTTCTTGGCTGCTGTTTGTGACAATGATGATGATTCAGTGAGCGGCTTCTTAATCTATAGCAGTGTCATCCACTTTATTACCTCATTCACAGTAATTCTCTTTTTTCCACAATAGTTTTGTTGAGGGTGTAATTATGTCTGTCTCAGCTCTGTTCCCATTAGTCATAATGTTTGGTTCCCTCAACAAAATGATAACACAACCAACTAGAAACTGAATATTGTCACCAGGACTTGACTAAAATAAGTGTCTGTGACCTTATATGTTCACGAGCAGCAACATCATCAGTCACCAGTCAGGGCTACACCCATCCCTATGCAAACAAACCAGACACATTATCTGCTGTTATGTGCCTTAAAGTCCAGCATGGTGGATAAGGTCTAGTTATAGATCTGGTAGGGTTGTAAAATAGATTTCCTCTTGGTTTCCTTTAATCTGCCGTATGTTTGATCCAGAGGAGAGACGGAGACGGGTAGAAAGATAGTGGCCTCTGGAATGTTTTGCGAAGGGGAGGGCAGCACACAGGAAGTGGCGTGGGTTAGATATAGCAAACAAGAGCTGTTGTGTGGGTGTTTGGGCACAAGGACAGCAAGGTCAGGGCCTTGCCAGCTGCCATGGCAGCTGATTAATGAGGGCACTTTGTTGGCATCCCCTCGGAAGTTCAGTCTTTCTGATTTTCAAATGATGATTCATTGGAATCTATGAACCTGTTTAAATCGTACAAGGAAATGTGAATTGATTTATTTTGCATTTTAAAAGTATATATTTTTATTTACAATTTCTGGATAAGAAAAATATTCTGTTGCATGTCTGAAGATTCTCAGTCATCCTGATGTTTCACCTCTCATCAGAAAGATTAGCACCATGTTTACACTCAAATTACTGTCAGTTCTAACATGAACACATCAACAGTTCTCTCACGATCACATTAATCTACTTAATGATGAAATGAATTCCGCGGCACGTGAACTGAAAAACAGGCTCAATAGAGAGATAGACATAGAGATAGAAAACCTGAAATACTGAAATGCAGCTCTCAGGGACAAACATCATTATTTGAAGTTGAGATGAAGTATTTGGAGTTAAGCCTAATAATTAGAAAAAATTATCCAGATATATTCAGGATCATAATTGAACAAGAAGCCTGGGACACTGAAAAGTTCCTCTCAGGTCGAACAGACTAAAGGTGCGTTAACATTTTTCAGACCTGACCGACTGCATTCCAGCAGAATCTCTGGAAGTGCAGCATCCATTAAAACCCCAAACCTGCCACTTAGGCTCTAAACCAGTCAGGAATGTTTAAATCCCGCGAGCGTTTACATGTAGGTGGTTCACGCCCATAGTTACTCAGTTATTAGCTGTCAAACTCGTTTGGATGGTTCACCTCCCTTCACCCTCGCTGTGGTTTGATCGTTGAAAAAGATCCAGCAGGCTTTTTCCCCATAGATTTGCTGCTGTGAGTCAAATGTGGCTGACGGCTTCTTGTCACACTTGTTTCAGAGAAAATAAAGAACATTGTTAAAGTAGTTTGCTCTCACAAGAATCAACATTTATTACCGGAATCATAACATATGAGATACCATCCCCTTAATTTCCTGCTTCCCTCCCTCTCAGAATGACCAGTTTCCTATATGTATATTTCTTTATTTCTATTTTATATAAAAGTGTTTCCTATATTTTATTATTTTGGTAAAGCACAGTCTTAATTTATCTTCCTCAGACACTGTGGGACAGAGAGTCAAACCCAGCGGCTTCCTCTCTTCTTTAGGCCCCTCGCTGTGTGTGTGTTTTTAAAGAGATCAGTATTTGTCAGATCTGTGTAACCGTCTGAAATCTGTTCGAGCCCCCAAGAGATTTAAAAAACTTAATTTGCATTAACCCGACCACTTATCTGCTCATCCATCTTTATAAGTGTAGAAGTGGCAAGACAGCATTAAACAGAGTAAGAATTAAAGAGTAAAAGAGAGGTAAACTAATTTACTGGCAATGAAAAGAGCTAATCCCTTCTTTAGTCGCGTTACCTGTGTTTAAAAAAACAGCGTATACTCAGTTTGGTGTGTACTGGCAGATTTTGCATTTGTGTAATGTTTAATATAAGAACAGACATGTATGTAGAAGAATGTAGGAACAGATGTGGTTCTCGTGGTTTAAATTTAAACTTTACGAGTGTTGCTTAAGGTAATAATGTTTATGGCTGCCCCCACTGGGCAAATGGTCACGGCAGGAGTCACTCAGTGTGTTTGATATAGATGGGTGAGGGGATCCTGTATTGTATACAGGACTGGGGTCTTTTGTCTTGTAAACGAAGATAAGGGATCTCGGAGACAGATTGTCTCACACCAGGGTTTTGGGACAGAGATAGAGACAGGATGTCTACCCACCCTGGACAGACAGTGAAGAAGATGAGGAACTTCTTCTTCCTCGCAGGGAGGTGCTTCTTCTTGTATAACTGAAGTAATTCTACTCTTCTCTGTGCTCATTCCATACACGTTACACTAGGTGGCTGTGTGGGGTGAGCCCACCTGCAGGTGTTAGAATTGAACTTACCGAGAGACAATGTGTAATTGTGTATTATTAAACAGAAATTGCCACCACAGGTGTGAAAGAAATGTAAGATGAGTCGAGGTGTCAGATTTAATGAGATGAGTGTCTCAAGCTTTTTCCCTCTCTCACCTCTGCAGGGCTGATGTTGTGGGAGCTATCTCATCCATGCCGAATGATGCTGCTCGTGAATCCACAGAGCGGGAAAGGACAAGCGCTCACCCTGTACAACAACCACATTCAACCGATGCTCAACGAGGCCGGTGTCCCACACACTCTGGTCATAACTGGTGAGCTGACGTACTCACAACATACACACTCCAGTTTCAATGTCATTTTGCGCTTCTCAATGACCATATGGTAAGTAGTTCGTAGCCACCGTCACAATCAACACTGATCACCATATAATAATTTTAACTTTTCTTTAATTGGTGAAAACTTTCTTCATTGCTGGGGTGTTCATTCATTCAGCCCCTCCTGACTCGCTCTCTATCGTCCTCTCTAGCATCGACACACACACCAGACACTTCTATAAATTCAGACTGGGTAAGAACATCATTTGGTCTTAACGGGCAGAAATGACGTTTGTGTGTATTTGTATATAGAGCGGGGAAGTGAGACCTGATCACAAGTGGTCACTGGACACACATTCAGAATGCATTTTAACACTAACACAACCTAACACTGTCCACTGGTGATCAGATTTCTCAGGACAGATGTTAATACCAGGTCAGACCAGGACCACTGATACACAAACTAAGAATACACACATTATTGAGTTATGTGCAACATTCAGCTCAGCTCAGACAAATCTTGTAAATGATCACACTCACTCACTGCCATGCACAGTTCAGAGGCTACAGTAACACCAACAGTTACATCTCCCATCATGTCCCACACATTTTCTCTCCCAGTCCCAGTCCCCCTCCTCTGGTGTAAATCCTTGGTCTCCTGCTGTCACCGTCATTATGCTGATCAACTGCCTCTGATCCATATGCATGCAGAGCTGTTATGTAATAAATATGTGTACACACAGTCAGACACACATATGGATAGAGACGCGTCCGCAAACACACACATTCACACACAATCCCAATTTTCCAGGAATTGTAAAGATATAATCTTGTGACGTGTTCATAGTCGTAACTGTAATCTACATACACTGGGTGGTGATGATTACATAGCGCATCACTGGTCATACTCATCCCATACTGTGTTAGGCGGACAGATGTAAATGCTCACAGCCGGATCACGTCGGTTACTCTTAAGGTTTCTTATCTCCTTGTCGTTTATTTTTTTATTTTAACCCTCTGCCTGGGTTTGTTCAGAAATCACTGCAGTGTCAGAGAGAAAATACGACTTTCATCACAGTGGGAAGTGAACACACAGAGAAAAGAGGGCAGAGAGAGAATCACAGAGAGGAAGACAGACAAAGAGGCATCTCACTGGTGCTGTGCTAAAAAACACAAAACCTGTGCTTGACAAGATTTCTGAGATGTACTTTTTGACAAGTTAATCCTGGAGAATATATAAGAATAGATTTAATCCTCAAATCAACATCTGTGAAAGAGCACGGCCATTGCGAATGAAGTTTCACTAACAGTGTCAGAGAATCTCCGACTATGTTTGACTATTTTATTTATTCTAAAATAAATCTTTCTCTTTAATCCCTCTAGAATGATTTAATCCCTGAGTAATGCCGCACCAGACACGTTTGTTTGGTTTATGTGTAGTTAAATAGCTCCTCAACAATCCTGAGTTTAACAGTCAAAAGAAATAAATATATTTACACAGTTTGATCGAAATCGCACAATTATCTATCTGTTCTAAAGCAACTGTGTTAAATCTGAAACCTGCAGTGTTTGTGATCAATAGCACACATTAGTATTATGTCCTCTGAGTGGGTGTTAAAGTCTGGAATGTTTTCTGTTGAGAAATGTTGATGGTGTTTGTTGGGTCACACCCGTCTTTCCCATCTTCACTTCTCCAACCTGCAGTGAAGACCACGCCTTTGTTTGTTTGTTGATTTCAAAATGTTGTGGAGGGGTTGAGCATAACCCAATGAAGAAGCTATTAAATTTGTGTGCGGATCCAGATCAGGAATTATTTTTCACATTGTGAGAATCGTTGGTGGTTTTTCAACATTTTCATTGATTTCTCAGAGAATAATTCATGATGTTTATGATAAAAAAAATAAATAATAATTTTGTAAGTGTAAATAAAATAAAAATTCAGGATTTATTGAATTTAAATGTGGTTTCATAGGGGGACTGTTGGGCCTTGGCAGAGGTATGTACTCTGCTTAGTGTCATTCTAGTTTAATAACACCTTATTAGTTAGTTATTGATTAGTTATAAGCTATTTATGACATTTTTCTCAAAATGGAGGAAACCATTCGAGTGTCATCATTGTCGCCATCTGAAGGTTTTAGCAAATGTTGATAGGTTCACTCCATTAGTGAAAAACATTAAAATAATATGTTTTATGATATATGATTGGCAATAGATTTCCAAAGCAGCGTGTCTATGTCTTCTGTTGTGTGTCATTGGCATCTGTGTGAGGCGTATGACTGGAGGATGCTAACAGAAATAGACAGACTCATTATTGGATGCTGGGCTGTGTGGCAGCTGTGGGCAGTGTCAGGAGTAGAGGATAGATGAAGAATGACTGCTCTGCTGAGAGGCTACATTACATTACAGACAGAGAGAGAGAGAGAGAGAGTGTGTGTTTGTTAGTGTGTTTGTGTATTTGTTTGAGTAAAGAGGGCACATAGACTTCAATGTTCAAGAATCCTGATATTGATCTGAACGTCAGCAACAAGCTCGTCTTCCCCTCCTGATTCCTCAAGATACAGATACCCTCGAACAACCTCACTGTGCTACTCTCTTTTTCCTCATGTGTTTCATTCTTCTGTTCAGGTCAACAGACCACATGCAACCTTTAAAAGAATAACTCACGGTTCTTATACGGTGTTGAAAACCCTTTCTGTCCATTTGAGGATTATAATAAGATAGATTTTACAAAATATTTTTAAAGTAATTAGCACAATAAATGTCACATTATTGTGACATTTATTATCTTTGCTCCTGATTAAAGTTTCTTTATGAGAAGACATTGACAAACAATTGGCAAAGAGCCAAACATTTAACAATTCTGAGGTTGATCAGTTGTGTATAGTGATAATTATTGATTGTTTTATTGGAAATATTTTGGATAATGTAAGTCAACAAAATATATAACAGGTCTAGTCGTTGTTATATATACGCATACATATTATATATTTAATATTTTTTTACGGTGGTTAAATATCTCAGTGATATCTTGGCTTGTTACTAGATTAGGCAAATTTATCTGTGACCCTGAACGTCTCAATGACCCCCATTTAAAAATCCCAGCAGTACAATAAAGTATTACTTGTTAGTCTATATGACAAACAAAGGAATGAATCATTAAATATTTGTATTGAAAACCTGATTCGACAGACAGAATAGTTCAGTCCCACTACCAACTGATGAATTTAACAGAATCATGTTTAGGAAATGTCCAGGAAAACTCACTGGAGCAACAAAGTTATACAAGAAATCTGACACATCACACTTGTGTACAAATCTGGCTGTTCAGTGAGAAATATTTTACATCTTTTCCAGTTTTCTTCGGATGAAGCAGTTTCTGCACTTCTCTTTTAATCCTGTTTTTTTTTTAAATTTCATATAGATGTATATACACAGGATAACAGTTTATTCTACAGCAAACAGCATGGCCCAATGGCAAATGTGGCCCATGAGACAACATAAGGCCTCTCATGCAAAATTAGATCTGGCCCACAAATTAATTTTTTATATTTGTCCCAGTCAGTTTTCTGGTCAGGCTGCAGCAGTGGAGCATAAACACTGCCTCCGTGTTTCACATTTTACATCTAACAGTTCGGCCTAAAATGATCAGCAGCACTCTGATTTCCCATGGTGCACCTGGCAACAAAATGTCTCTTTCTTAACCTAAAAAAAGAGGCTGATGTGGAGCAAAGAAAGAGGTGGAGTGAGTGTAAGATGTTAGATTATATAACTGGTATTGGATCAGTACTTGGTTTTGGTCGATACTTAAAGTCCAGGCATTGAAATCAGGAAGAAACAAACATAACATAAATGTGACAGCTGTGTTTATAGACACATGGTTTGTGAAATCTGGCATTTCTCTCCGCTGCCACTATGTGACTCAAAACTATCATAATTTCCAGTACTTGCTTGTTTAATGTGGTTGTTACCACATCATATTGTGTAAATATACTCCCTAAAGTTTAACCATATTGTGATCGTAGGTACTTTCCCCCACTCTCAGGCTAAAGAACACTGATCGTGTTTAGTTTATTTGTTCGTATTGTTCGTAAGTCTTAGTAAATATTTTCATATTGAGGACAGTGTCAGAACAGGACGTGTCTATCAGTTCAACCCACTGGAGATGTTTTTTTACTTCACTCTGAAGTTTTCTTTTTTCTACTTTAGTCTTAAGCAGCAGGTTAGTGGCGGGAAAGTACACCTCCTTTTTGTGACAAATCTATGCATGAAATTTTATGAGAAGACAACTCCTATTAAGGCTTCATCCATATTAATAAGTTTTGATTTTAAAATCGTCTGTCTACACATTTTAGCTCAGTAATAATCCCTGTGCATACTAACACTCCTGAAAACGAATATCACATGACCATTCACGTAAACGGCACATTTGCTTCTTTACAACGCTTTGCATTCATCGCTGGTAGACAAGGCGTGACTGATGTGAACCAATCAGGAAGCGAATTCAGGTGACTGCATCATCGTTTCCAAACGTCTGTTTTTGTCTGTCCACACTATAACACTTTTGGAGTTTTCAAACCAAATCAGGGCCAGCAGTTATCCAAACGTTCCGTTTTAGGCGCTCGAAAATGATAGCGGAACTGTGATGCGTTTTAAAACTAAAATGTTATACTGTGGATGTAGCCTCAGACTGGATTAATACATGGAGACTGTGGAGGTGTTACTGGCCAGCTGGTGCTCAGAGGAAATGAAAGACATGGGATGAATGGCATATTTTGTTACTTTAAACCAACCATTTAGCCTCTCAAATGCCAAATAAAGCCAGTCTGAGTTTGTTAAATGCAATTGATGTTCAGGTTTTTCTCAAAGATATTTCAGCTTTGAGGACGACTGAGCTTCAGTTAGAGACAGTACAAAATCACTTAACACATAAGTTACAGTCTTATCAGAATAATTCTGGGTAAATACCCCCAAAAAATCATGAAAATGTCAGCGTAGAGTCACATTCAGACCTGGTGTGTTTGTGTGTGTGTGTGTGCAAATACAAATGTGTGTGTTTACCTGTGAGTCTACACCCTCAGGCATGTCCAAGCAGCTGAGTAAGCTGTCAGTGTTTATAGTGTATCACAAAACACACACACGTAACCGCCATCACCTGCTTGTCATGCTGGTGGACGAGTGCTGCTTGAAGAGAACCTCTGCCATGATGTGTGACGGCTGGTTGGAGGTTCTTGCTGGATCTTCCTTTAGCACAGCGACGTGAGGTCAGCATGAGGCCAGAGCTTCTTGTTACCTTACATGTCCTCAACCTGCCATGATGTAAACATTAGAAAGCTGCAAAATGTAATGTTACTCAACCTAAGCGGCTGTGGCAGAATGTTGACCATCCAGAGCTGGGTTATGCTCGAGATTTCTAAACGTTTAAACTTGTTTTGTAAATATGGAAGCATTTGTGTCCAAAACTAATTTCCCTACGGTACAATAAAGTATATCGTATCATATAAGAGTTTTTCCTCACCACAGTTCTCACCAAAGTCTTGCTCATGAAGGAATTTAGGTAAATGATATCACATTGTGGGTCGAAACCCACTTTATGTAAAAAGTGTCCTGGAGTAACTTATGCCATG
Source organism: Hippoglossus hippoglossus (assembly GCF_009819705.1). NCBI lineage: Eukaryota > Metazoa > Chordata > Actinopteri > Pleuronectiformes > Pleuronectidae > Hippoglossus > Hippoglossus hippoglossus. Next base: position 12,723,518 of record NC_047151.1, on the reverse strand, counting down.
ATCTGGTGCTGTATAAATGTCTTTGGCTTGACTAACTAATGAAGCATTTAATATGTAGGAAGAAAATACATTTGGGGCTGAAATCATTCCTCCTCTATATACACTCGCCTTGAGGAGATTGCCCTTAAATTAACAATAAAGCTGCTTTCAGACATGCACTGAACCCTGGAAAATCTGAATTTATCCGGAAGGGGCTTTATGCGAGAAGTCCAACGTCTGAGTCAGAGGCTCTGGACATTTTCTGGAGTTCTCTTGGGAGTGTTAGTCATCTCTGCATCCTTCTGAGGACATTTTGAAATCACCACAGTCCTGCAGCTGTGACCAGAGGCCAGTAATGAAGCAGAGATCTGCATGACTGTAATGACTTAGTCACAGTCCACTGCTTTCACCCACAGGGAGAAACTCAGCTGGACAAAAGAAAATCCTCTCCTCATCCCTGCATCCCTGCTATTTATTTGGCCACATTGCTCCATTTTACCATCAATCTAACTAATGAGGGGAGCTGCATACTAAAACTGCTCTTAGCTCTCCTCCCTCCACACTGCAGTGCTCCTGCTTTGCTGCTGACTGGGGCCCTTCAATCCTTTTAAGTGCTCAGTCTCTGCATAGATAAGGGAAGTAAAGGTGATGTGACTGGACTGATAAGGAGGAATCGATTCCTTCATCCTGCAGAGTTTAGGGAAGAAAAGGTAAGAAGAGAGGCGGAGAAATCAGATCCCTCTCCAGAGATGTGTGTGTGTGTGTGTGTGTGTGTGTGTGTGTGTGTGTGTGTGTGTGTGTGTGTGTGTGTGTGTGTGTGTGTGTGTGTGAAACCCTTGGTTCTCCTCTTTTGGTCAAGCTCCTAAATGATTTCTAGTGTTAAGAATGAGGACGCCCTGTGTTGGATGGGGTAACATTGCTGTTCTTCTAGGTTAACATAATTACAGCGTTAAAGGAGAGAACAAAGTAGAAAGACACACAAAAGAGGACAAGTTGTTTTAAGGTACCTTTCCCCACAGGTTTTTGAAGTCTGGTTAGTATAAAAATGTTTTTGTGGGCCTCAAAAAGAAACGAAACAGTCATGAAATACTTTTTTACAATTTATCTTGCCAGGTTTGGCAAAGCTACAGCTACAGACAGTTTAATGTTGGATACAAAATATTGCACTGGCAACCACTTGCAAGGCTTTAAAGTGTGTTACCGCTACATTGTTTGTTTGCAGTGTGAAAACATTTGAATAGATCTGACTTTAGGACCAGTTGCAGGAAGTTGAGACAATATTAAAAAAATAGAAGAAAAAGAAGCAGAAGCGTCTTTGCTGCATTTGGCGCATTCAAAAACAATTCAAAACGGCTGAAGTTTCGGATTCTGGTCATAATACCATGATGATATTACAGCAAATTATCAACTTTTGCTGTAGCTGAACTTTCTTCTGTTCAGGGAATAATCAGGACAAGGACCTGGAAGTTGTCAAGAACCGATCAAGCTGCTGTAATGCTGTTATGAGAGGTCACCTGTCCATCAGGAGCCTGATAGTCTAAAGGGTTTTGTTGCTCGAGCTGTGTGAACTGTGCTATCCGAGAACCTCAGCCTAGATACAAAAAGATCAGTCTGGTGGTTTTCACTGTTCTCACGTACGAAACAAGAGGAGCATTCACTCTGATAAACCACTACTTCATTGGACTAATACATTCAAATTAAAAAAAACACCTGCAGCTGCTTCACCTCCAGTACTTCATCACCTCATGGCCTGGTTTTCCTCATTCTCATGTATTATCTATACTGTCTTACACCGCCTTCCCTTGTGTGCTTCTCTCACAAAGAGACAACAGAAACAAAATAATATTAAAACGTCTGGATGTTTTAAAAAGTGAAAGAAAATGAAGGAGGAATGTATGGAATGAATGGTGCTGCATATACAGTATAAAAGTGTTACTGAGCATCAGCGAGAGAAACAAAGAGAATCGTGACTGAAGTCATGATGGGCTGTTGCACCTTTCTTCACACCTCACAGCACTGACTCTGCCCTTTCACCTTCAGAAAGACGACACAGACTGAGAAACACATCCGTCTATAGACACAATAAACAGACACGGATAATCAATATTCAATACCTGATTCCAGAGAAAAACAACAGACTGGTGCAAGAAAGACTATGTTAAAATAGGATAAGTAAGTGGTATTTATTTGATATTTGTATATAAGACGAGGTAGCTTCCTAAAAACAAATATGATTATAAAAGAAACTGGTCTTTTCCTTCTCTAAATAAATATGAATCAATTAATCCATTATTAATGAGCACTTATTTCTTCATGTGAATTTAATAATGCTTGCCTTAGGACAGATTTATGTGTCTAACCTGCTTTCCACTGACTGAAGACTTTAGGATATGCATGTTATTAATAACAATTAACTAAATTATAGGCTCTCACAAAGTTTTCCCAGAAAACCTGTTGAAAATTAAAGACAGAGTAGAAGTCTATGATAAGGAATTATGAATTGGTAGCTCAGCTAAAACCCAAAACCCAGCTCTGAGCTCTGACATAGTGCTATTCTTACCCTTTACTTTTTATTATTACTATAACATTACTATATATTACTATACACACGCACGCACACGCACACGCACACACACAGTATGTGGATCACCCTCTTTACCTCCGAGTCAAAAGTTGTCGGTCTTGTGCTGTCCCACCTCATCAGACTGCACCGTCCCAGATTAATTTGACAAAGTGCTTCTGGGTAATTTAGCTGTTCCGATCTTATTGGCAGTGTGGCGGACGCCTCATTTAACACCATATATCAGCTTTCCGTCCCACGGTGACACTTTCATTTAGAAACTGAAGGGAAGAAAAGAAAGGGTCACAGTAAGAAGGACAAGGACTTTTCTGTTGATCTTAATGTTCGTTATTTGTTATGACTTCCTAAGTTTATCTCCAGCCTTGGATCTGTGTAACTATTTAACGCACACAGGCCAGTTTGTACTGTGATTGTCACCTGTGGTCAGATCTACTGGCTGCTTTGCTCACTTTACTTGAAAATCAAGTCGCCAGTTACGCAAGTGTGATCAAATCATGTGATGTGTGTGTTTTTGGGTCCAATATGTTGATTTACTGTGTCAAAGTGAATAATTTGTGGTCTGGTCATAAAGGCAATGTTGTACTGAAAACAATACAATATATTGGCGAGGTTAAGACCTTTGAGATGTGGTTTATAAAATCAAAAGCATTCAACAATGGACAATGTAGCCCAGGACTCCGAAGGGTTAAAATATGTTGGTGGTCCCTCCCCTTCTACTGCCTAGCCGCGGTGGTGACCATTAGAGGTGAGGTGCCAGCGTTTGACACTAAGCATTTGACCATTTTGACTGTACCATCCAGGTGCTGAACGTGCACTGAGTGTTGCTCTACTTGTCAGTGTGAACAGTCACAATATCAAGTGTGAGTATGGAAGTATTGGTTTTGAGAGAGAGCGCTGCAGTTTGTCACATCTGTGTTAGAGCTGACCGTGACCTCTGACCTCACTGAGGAGGGAGGAACCAGACAGGACTGATTCTCTTTTATCAATCAGAGCAAGGACACCGACATGAACACACACACTCACCTTTTCTGTGTGTGTTGTTTTTCAGAGCGGCAGAATCACGCCCGAGAGCTGGTGAGAGAGGCCGACCTGTCGCAGTGGAACGCTGTGGTCATCATGTCGGGAGACGGACTCCTGTACGAGGTAAATAGACAAAACAATGACTTTTAAACCAAAATGTCTGTCTCCTGCTGTTGCATATGAAGATGAACATCAGCAATTATGAAAGCTGTTGTAGTTTCTGTTCTTGAAATCATCAACTGACCTGATAACCAAATCCATAAACTAAACAGCATGTATTGTGGGTATTTTAATTTACACACCTGTTCAAAGTATAAACCTAAATTTAGATTAAGTCTTATAAATAGAGCTGAAACAATGAATAAACTACAATGACACTCTGTAGAACACACACCTCCACTAAGGCCCAACAGTTCCCTTATGAATCCACATTTAAATTCACTAGATCCACACTTTTATTTGGATCTGCACCAAAGTTCACAAACTATCAGTCCCCTTAATATGCCTCATTTTTTAAAATCAAGATCCACAAACTTGTTTCTGGGAAATTTAATTGACTCTACTTACAGATCTCCTTAGGGAGATTATTCCTAAGAAAATGCCCGGTCACCTTTCGTTACGACAGGAAAACATATGGTGTCAAAAGATCTGAAATGTACGTAGGTGCAAGTTAAGATTGAGCCTTAAAAGTCAGCAATAAAATCAATTGTAAAATTTACTGGAAGCCGGTGAAGAGAAGCTACAATTTGAGTCCGGCTGCTGATTATCCATAAGTTAACATGACTGAATTTCACCGGCTCTCACTACTTGTCAGTCTTTGTTACTCTCCATAAAAACTCTTTGCTCAATAGCAAAAAATTATCGATGTTGGATACCCAGCGTGCTGAGTGATCAAATCTGTATCTTCTGTGTGTGTCAGGTGATAAATGGTTTGCTGGAGAGAGCAGACTGGGAGGAGGCCATTCAGACGCCGCTGGGTTTCCTTCCTGGTGGATCAGGCAACGCCTTGGCTGCGTCCATACATCACTACTCTGGGTGAGCTACTGCAGAATCTAAAAATCTGATCTCTGGTTGTATCGGTCACCTTTAGCTAGGAGGACCCAAACACAGGTGACAGGAGCTGAGGCTGGCGGAGGTAAATTAAGTGAGAAAAATAAATTCAACACACTCACTGTCTCTGGTGGCAGGAAAACAGAAGTGGAGCATGAGGAGACTCCATTTTTAAACTGACAAACAGGAAGGAAACACACATGGTGCAGGTAATCTAGGAAGCAGGAAACAAGAGGAAGTGACCTAAAACTAGACCAGAAGAGAGTTTCAAAATAAAACAGGAAATGACACAACATGAGGGATCACAAGAAGGTAACACACACAAACTCGTGTCTCCATGACTTCAGAGGAAATTACATTGATTTACAATTGATTTCCTTGGGACTTACTCTAACCTTTCTACATGCCTAATCCTAATCCTAACCCTTAACCATTAATCTAATCTCAACCTAAATTTAATCTTAATTTACACCTTAAAACATGTCTTCACCTTAAAATGCAATGATTTACATTTTCGAGACTTGCTTTTTGTCCTCATAAGGAAGACAAGTCCCCATAAACACACACACACACACACTGTTTCCTGTCTTTTCTTTCTCTCCCTCTACAGTCTCTCTCTCAATAGTAAAGTTGAATACACACAAACACACACACACACACACACACACACACACACACACACACACACACACACACACACACACACACACACACACACAGTCCTGCTTCCTGCTGCTATTCAGTGTAAAACACACTCATCTCCACTGAATGAATTATTACTGATTTGCTCATTTCAGTGACTGTTTGCAGTTTGTTCAATCAGAGCAAAGGACAGAATTGAGAGCAAATGAATGAATGAACAATAACAGAGTAATGGGCCTTTTCGCAGCAGACACTTTGACATAAAGGAGGAAAAGAAAGTGTCACTGATGACGACCTTTCTATAAACCTTTGTGCTGCAGATTTTTTTTCTCAGTTGATTGAAACAAGGTTAATTTAAATAACGGAATGATGAAATGAAGGAAAACACTGCGTTCATTCATCCCTTTTAGTGCATTTGCCAATCAGCTTCTCATCAAACAATGGTCGTCCACCCACAGCGGCAGCAACAATGAGAGGAAGAGACCAGACTCTGTATTGTTTACTCTCCTCTCACACTCCCGGGGCATCCAGAAAACATCTCTCTCTCTGTGTGTGTGTGTGTGTGTGTGTGTGTGTGTGTGTGTGTGTGTGTGTGTGTGTGTGTGTGTGTGTGTGTGTGTGTGTGTGGTCCTGGCTGCCCTACAGTGGCCCTGGCCAGAGTGGGTTTGGTATTATTCCGAACGGGTTCACCGAGGCTACGTGGATCAAACAAGTGACAGCTAGAATGTATCTGTTATTATGTAATGCAGTGAACAGGTTCGCTGAGTGAGGCTGTAACGTGTTTCCCTACACAAACATAATGAACAGGAGCTGAAACATCATCTTTGAGGCTGAATGCTGACGCTCTATGAAGTGACTGGGTCTCCCTCACCTGGTGGTTTACAGGTACATACATGGAAATAGATGGATAGATTCTGAAACAGTAAGAAGCTTTTCTAGTTCGACAACAAAACACCCTTTACTTAAAGCAACACTATGTAACGTTTACTGAGCAACAGCGCCCTCTGCAGCCAGATGTGAGGATTAACTCTCTGGGGTCTGTGTCCGAGCAATGACGTGCTTTTCATGTAGAGAAAAAAAACAAAGCTCTGACTGTCTAGTCCCACTCACTGAAATGAAACACAACGTAACGGTTGAGATTCCTAAACCAGAAGAACTGCTGCGGTAACAAATACAGAAAACTCTGTTTAGGATTCTTGACATTTTAAAGGTTTCCTGACTGAATATTGGAAATAAATTCAGTTTTTTAGTGACTTCCAAGTCTTTTTAAGTGATCTACACTTCAGCATGAATCTTGAACTTGCTTGGCCTGGTTCATTGTGAAAGAACAGGTTTTTGTTTTCTCTGCGGAAAAAATGAAAGAATGCGGTTTCTTGCTTGAAGCAGGTGGTGATGACGGTCAGTTGTGAACAGCTTCCGCCATTTAAGATAAGAGGTTTGAGGCCGGGGCGCTAGCTAGCTGTTAGCATGTTAACTTCAGTAGAAGCAAAGAAGCAAAGAAGGTGATGCTTTTGATTTCCACCACTGCAGACTTGTCTTGATGAGTAGAGGAATAAACATTTATGCTCAACTTGCAACAGTCGTTCTAAACTGGAGTTAATCTTCACTTAGCCCCTTTCAGTATCAAAAGTAGAGATAATCAACTATCCACCCAGGACGATGCCAAATAATGTAAAGTCCAAATGAGTTGAGATTTGTTTGTTCTGCTAAAAACATTTCGATTATGTTTTTAAATTTAAGATAATTTTGGGGCTTTTTATGCCTTTTATTATTAGAGGGGGCAGTATTTCACATTAAAGAGTGAGAGAATGGAGAGCAGGGAAGGATCATTACCCAACCTGTGTCTGCTGCAGGAGGACCCAAGCCTCTGCCCTAAATTTTTCTAAGATTTAATTAATAAAATGTTTCTAGAATTAAACGATTTTATTGACCTCTGAAGATTACTACGTACAGTAGACAACTGTAACAGTAGGTTCCCAGAATGAACACTGCTTTTTTATAATAGCACAAAAAGGCTGGAGACCGCAATAAAACATTGAAGAAATCTGTCATGTTTTATAAATGCATCATGTTTGTTTTATGGATAATATTAAACCTTAATGTACTTTCCATCAGTGATGATACAGACAAACTATGAGTGGAGACGAGTTGGAGAACTTATTACCTGTTGACCTTCTAACAAGTGGATGATTAAAACGAAAGAGAGCAGTGGAAATGGAGATGAAAGTGTTTCTGTCCAGACTGAATTCATTCAGGATGATGAATATAGAAATATCTGCAGGGCCACAGCCACTCAACTCCACTGAGACACCCAGTCATCACTGTAATTGGCTGTGGGTGGTAACAGCAGGGAAGTGTGTGTGTGTGTGTGTGTGTGTGTGTGTGTGTGTGTGTGTGTGTGTGTGTGTGTGTGTGTGTGTGTGTGTGTGTGTGTGTGTGTGTGTGTGTGTGTGTGTGTGTGTGTGTGTGTGTGTGTGTGTGTGTTGTAGTGACCCTCCACCCCTATCTCCATTCTCCCAGATGGGGTTGTCTTTGTTGTCTGACTGACCTGTCATGTCTGAGGGCCCGTGAGCTGATTGTGTCCCACCTCCATCCAGGTTTAGAGGCTTGGCCCCTTTGACTCACCCCACCCCCATCCCCACGGGGCTCCACCCTTCTCATCCACCTCCTCTCTTCCCTCTGTTTTCATATAGTAACACTATAAGGTCACAGTTACCCCGGTGTTGTGTAACACTCCTCTCATAGCTCACCCCCAAAACACACACAGACCTTGACACACTTCCTAACCCCAAAATATTAAGTGCACCTTCCTGTTTTCATTTTGATCTGCAGCTTATTTTTGGATCTGGGTTTTTAACTGTGTCTCCTTCTGCAACGCTGAAATGATTGACATTTTTTTATTCCAGCTTCTGATAATACGTGAATACTTCTGTAAATCCAATTTCTGTTGGTTTTGGGTTTGACAGAATATAAAGACATCAAGTTACATGATGGGACATTGTGATGAGCATTTTTATCTGACAATTTTATCATCTGATTTATCTGACTAGCTCATCTCATTATTAATTAATCATTAATTGCTGTTCCATGCAGTGGTGCATCTATCTCTGCTGAGTAAATGAACAATTGATTAAAGAGCCTTAAAGACGACCTACTTTCAAATATAGAGGCTATAAATACAAAAAACGGTTACACATGCAAGTACATTTGATCAGAAATATCAACTCAACCCAAAGATGGAGTTAATTCAATTGTGACTGTTATTTTATTTTAAAAATAAATCTTCATGTACTCGTATGTTACTCATTACTACTCAGATGTAATCTTTCTTTCTTTCTTCCTTTTTTTGATGCCCTCAATAAACTTTAAAATTTGAACTGATACATTTTAAAACAAACTTTTTTCCATTTAATATGCTTTGCCAAACTCCTCCTGTGTCCCTGAAATGAAATGCAGTTTAAATTTGGATGAGTTTTCTCATAAAGCTAAGAAAATATGTGATCAAAGAATAAACAGTCTGACCTGCAGTTGGCTTTTAATTAATTCATTGAACTTGAACCATATTTTTGTTGACCTTTGACCTCGACGCTCACACACACGCACACACACGTTAACTCTCCTCTCTTCTCCTACAGAGCCTCTCCAGTCTTCGGTGAAGAGCTCCTGATCAGCTGTGGTTTCCTGCTCTGTAAAGGCCTGCTGTCTCGTATGGACCTGGTCTCCGTCCAGCTCTCCTCCGGCCCTCGTCTCTTCTCCTTCCTCTCTCTGGCCTGGGGCTTCGTAGCGGACGTGGACATAGAGAGCGAAAAGTACCGTCACGTTGGAGCTGCCAGGTTCACTGTGGGCACGCTGGTGAGGCTGGCTTCTCTCCGCATCTACAAAGGTAAGCTGGCTTACCTGCCAGCCTCCAAGGACTGCAACACAGAGGGAGGTTTGAGAAACAACATGACGAAGCACTGCAACAATCAGGCTCCCTCTCTGAGTCCAGCCTCTCTGCTGCTGCGCCGCCAGTCGAGAGACTCTCCCTGTCAGAACACCCTTCACAACTCCTGCCACTCCAACAACTCCCTCAAAGTGCGGCGGGCGGAGAGCACGCCCCCCAGAAGCGCCACCAAAGGTCTCCCCAGCCCACCAGACTCCTGGCTGCTGCCCCTGGACCAGCCGCTGCCCAGTGACTGGGTGGTGGTCCAGGAGGAAGACTTTGTCCTCATGCTGGCCATGTACCAGTCCCACCTGGCGGAGGACCTGATGGCAGCACCGAACGCCACCTTGGACGACGGCGTCATCCATCTTACCTACGTCACAGCGGGAATATCCCGCAGCGCTCTGCTGAGGCTCTTCCTAGCCATGGAGAAGGGCACACATCTGACTTCTAACTGTCCACATCTGGTGCACACCGAGGTGCAGGCGCTCAGGCTGGAGCCGTATACACCCAAAGGAATAATAACAGTAGATGGAGAAGTGGTGGAGTATGGGCCGATGCAAGCTGAAGTGCACAGAGGTCTGGCAAGATTAATCACTGGATGAACTGAAGAAACAAACACCACCAGCTTTTATCTTTGATATTAAAGGCTGATGATGTTTAATAGATAATTTTTACCATTTCAAATCAGAAATGGAAAAGGTGCAGGAGCAAATGGATGTTACACTCGTTCACTTTTATTCGCTACGTTCTCTGTCAGTGGTACGCAGAAAACAGGTACATCGTTTTTTAAAGAAAATACTTTGAAGTTTGATGGGATATTACAACAAACACGTGCTGTGTATGGAGACGCAAAGTGTCCAATATTAGATAAACAGTTGAATAAATGCAGATAAAAATATAATATATATATATATAGTATGCGCTACTTCACAATAAGAGGTTTTATTGCAGGATTTTATTTTTTTGGCAAAAATAAGTAAAATTACTGTTTCAATGCTTTTACTGTGAAAAGAAAAAGTATGATTATTTCACTATTTAATTGAAATCTTTTATTTAACATTGAACACTTTGGGGTCTCCATAGCGACAGTTGAGCGTACTGTCGGAGATAATGTCAGCCTCAGACACAAACACGTTTCATCATCATCATGATGAAGTGTTTATCCTCCGCAGTAATAAATCCAGCCACGTCTTTAGCCTCCAGTTTCTCATGTTGTCTATTACTGCATGGTGGTTTCTTCTGTCCTGAATCCACATCTCAGCTTGAATTGCGGCATCTTATGCAACAGAAAATGATTGAATTTATACCTTCATGGATCCTTGGCACTATGATGGAGACCATGTTTTTGTGTGTGTATGTGTAGTTATTGTGTGGTAGTGCAGATGTCCTCATGGAGCCGTTACCCTGGTTTGAACTGAGGTGATCAGGCATTGTGACTGTTTCTGAGACGATGGTGCTGCTGAGTCATGTGGAGGAAGGTGAAAAAAGCAAATGGCATCATATATCATTTAATATAACTATTTATATTTTATTATATTTTATTTATTTCCTCATATTAAGACTGTATGAGATGGTCTCAGCATGAACTGACACAGTTTCAGATTTGTTGCCTTAAAAGCTGCATTCAGGAAGGATTTCTTTTTTGCATCACCAGCTTGTTCCACCCTGACTGTTGCATTGTGAGCGACATGAAGCCGCTGCCGCTCGGCCACCACGTAGCTATCATGGTCACTGACGCACAACGATTACTGGGACAGTTTCGCCCAAGAATCATCCACTTGTTGGATCCTTAGATAGTCGGGAATGGGAGGATGCGTTTGAAGGAGCCTTAAAAATGGAACAGCCTGTGAAGCCATCTGGCTTCACTGCTATGGTCTTGTTAGATTTGTCCTTGTTTCATAAACAAACCACAGTGACAGAACAGATCTGCATCCGTCAGACCACTTTTATATTTCCATTTCATTCTGTGGTCTAAAGTCTCCAGAGTGCTGCACAAACACAGGCACAGTGAAACAAATGTGACCAGTGGGACGTCAACACATTCAAAGGGTCAGTTCACCATTCACCACAAAATACCATTGACCACCTCACTGGAGATTGGACAGACATCTCACAGCCGGATATCAAAGCTGCTCGAATAAAACCCAAACCATATACTGCACGACTAGATAACTGGAGAGGAAAAAGAAAGAAGTGGGTGAACTGAGCCTTTAATCCAGCTTCTCATTGTAATCACATGGTTCATTTTATCACCAGCAACCACTTCATGGGCACTAATGTAAGAAATCACTGAAGTGACGTCGACACAAATAAGAAAGTGATGCTCTGAACGAGGACGAGCTGAACGTCACTGATGATGATGTGATCATGTTCGGGTGGCGGCAGCTCTGGTCCTGGTCTGAAATGTTTTACTGCCTCCTATCCCTCCATCCATACCACTCTTCTACTTATTCTTCCCCTGCTGCTTTCCTCCATCCATCATCCTTCTCTCATCTGCTGCTTTAAGAGCACTGCAGTGCAGAGCAGTCCCACCACACCGGTGCTTTTCAGACACTAACACACACACAAAGAGGCTTTCCCTGTGGGGGTTTTGTTGATGAACATCACCAAGGTGTCCTTACCATTGAGCTTTACACATTGAGGAACTGATGACTAATATTTAAAAGCAAAGACAGATTTTTAAATGTTTTTAATCCAAATCAAACAATTTTCGTGGTTTCTTTTTAATTAAATCCAAAAATATCCAATCTGGACACTAGTTTGTTATACATGCTGCTATTAGGAGCTAAATGTATTCATGTCTTAAACAGTGGGGGGGTTGGGGTGGAAGTTTAGAAGGGGGGGGGTATCCGTCTGTTAAATGCTGCATGAGGTCGACAGCGTGGTTCTCCTGACAGGGCGTCCTCATTCTTAACACTAGAAATCATTTAGGAGCTTGACCAAAAGAGGAGAACCAAGGGTTTCTCTCTCTCTCTCTCTCTCTCACACACACACACACACACACACACACACACACACACACACACACGGTAGCAGCAACTGTAACATCAGGAAATCTGATGTAAAATAACCATTTGCTGGTGGAAATGATCGCTTGGTCACTTTCCATGTGAACAGTAAGAGAGGAGAAGGCTACATGGCTGCAGTTAAAATGCAATGATTTTCATGTCTCGTGTTTTAATGCCACGACTATGTTTGACACTGTAAACAGAATAATGAAAAGACCAAAACCTCAAAAAATGTTCTTTTAATACTTTTTCTTTGATGTTTGCACAGTGTAAGTTTGTTGCCCCTTCAACCGATTAACTAGTTTAGTTTAACAACAGCTTGTGACAACAGCTGAGTATGGACAAGCACATGAGATGGAACACTACTTGAAAACATGCGTGTTACACGTCGTCGTTTTATAGGACAAATGTGGTTTGTAGCAACAAAAGTTCGAAGTTTCTCCTGCTATGATTGTTGCATATGACAAAAATAGGACCATAAAGATGGAAGATTTTTAAACTCGAGAAAGATATTTTTTTCCATTTACACCACAGAGTGCTACAGACCATTTATCACTTTTTTTTTAGTCTATGCAAAGATTTCAGTTTGGTCTGTGTTAACTATTTCATGTGCCTTGACTGTGCTGCCTCCTGGTGGTTTGAACACGGTGGTGCTTTCACTGATTCATCAAGTGCAACCAGCTGAATTTCTTTTATATCAGCTCATCAGTTTTCTCACCACCATTTTTTGAAAAACTTTGAGATGGAAGAGACAAGAGTTGAATGAATAGAAAGTGTCGTCAGGTCAGATAATAAATGAAACTCATCAGAGTGTGGTTTCTGTGTGATTGACAGTCAGGTCGTCCAACTTTCATCAAACTAATAAAAGATGATGATGAAGGAGCTGACGTTCTTCTGACCACACCCATGTCTGACTGTTGATTTGCTGTTCATCTTTACCTGCTGCATCAAAACTGTTGTCGTTTTGTGTTTACATGTTTATGGGGAAGGGAAGAATGTTTTTTTTCCTTGCACACTGAATATTGAATGGTTCTTTATTCAAAGAGAGATCTATTTTTCCATTTTGACAAATGTCTGTAATTTTCGATCATCAAATCGAACTTTCTGCTGGAGTGTACTTGATTGAAAAATGAAATAAACAATGACAAACAAACCCGAGTGAGATTCGGTTCATGAAAATGAGGTGGAGTTATTTTATCAGTTTTTGGATTTGATGCTTTTTGTCCACATTTTATGAGCATTTATATCCTAATGTTCAACCCACTGAACTGTTGTAGGTCTAATCATTTAGGCCAAATGCAGGATAATGTTTCAACGGACTAAAAAGTCAATAAACCCATTTAACTTTTGAGAGCATTTTTTCTTCAGTGAATTGTGAACCTGGGTCGAATAGAGGAGACAATGTGCATCAAATTAGATCCACTTTAAAACAGAAAAGATATCAAGCAGACAATGCATCCTATGACACAGACTTGTTTCCTGAAAGCAGAGTTGGTCTGGTGTTAAACATGAAAACTGCTTTACTAACTTTACTGTCGGGTTGTTAAAGAATGACAGAGGAAAATCTGATCTGATTAGACTCATCAGTCTCTTATGGTGCCTGAATCCCCCCCAACAAGATCCCTGAATCATTTTGCTCCAAAATTAAAGTTTGTGGAAATGGGTTTCGTGGTTTTATCATAATGGTGCCAACAAACACGCACACAGGGCAGAAAACCAAACCTTGGTGTATAGGTAAATATGTTTAAAAGGCACATTTCCTTGAAAAATTTTACTAAAATCTAAGTGAAAGATGGTTTGTTCGGGACTATTTTCATCTGTGGATTAATACACATTTTGCTGCTCTAGTGAGAAATGTGAACGCAGCCTAAACTGTGTTTTGGCTCGAGTCAAAATAAAGTGTAGTGTCCACATTGATCACAGTAAAAGAACATCAGGTTTTGGCTGCACAGATATTTGTTTGTATGTTGGATTCATTTTTGGGATTTGACAAGAAAACATAATTAAAAAAAATAAAGATATATACCACCTCATCACTTCTCGTCATTGTGATGAAAAGCTGCCGTCTATAAAAGTACTGAATGAGAATAGAAAAGAGCCACAATGTCTCTATGGTGCTGCTTGCAAAGTTTAATACATCACTATACAGTTGTTTGAACTCAACAAAATGAAACCATTAAAAAAAATGAAAGAAATAATAAGTACAATACACACTCAGCATTTTGTACATATATGCCCCAAGCATCCACATGACTTGTTAGAACTCAAGTTTGTGTTAAATATATATACTGTATGTATTTATATATTTCAATATAATCATGACGTCTGTACAGAGGGAATCAGGCTACAAATCTTTTTTTCTATATATATCAAGAACAGGCCACTGTGGAAATGTAGACATCGTACAGTCAAGTCTTGTGTGTAGCCCATTCAAAAGGCTTAAAGCAACATGTTACATGCTTTGGCTGTAAAACAAACTTCTCGCAATAATAATAATAATAATAATGATATTAATAATTGTTTAATTCTGAATAATATACACACATACACAGAAAATTGTACATAGCATCATGTGCTTGATATCTTGTCGGATTTTTGCTTTTCGAGATCTCGCGCAATAGCTTGACATTTTTCTCTTTGTGTGACAGTTGATGAATGAAATGAACGAGTGAAAGACCGAGCAGTTACGTCACCTCTACACTCCTGGAGGAGCAGAGTGTTGTTTTTTTTCCAGAACACCGTCAATGCGGCTCTTACTTTCTACCCGAGATCTGACCAGTGACAACACCTTCCTCTGAGAATTGTGAAGGGGACGTTTTACAAACAGCAGCGCGTGTGTGTGTGTATGGGGAGAAAAAAAATTGAGTAAAGCAAACAAGGCTACATGCTACAGCTACAGCAGCCAGTGAAGACGGCGGCACATTCTCCCTCTGTAGCGTTAAAGGCAGCGGAGAAACAGGGATGGTTTGGTAAAATCTAAGAAGAGGACAAAATGTCATGGATGCCCGATTACCACGTCTGATACAGGAATACCAATGTTCAGAGAGGAAAAGAGAAACAATTCATGGAAGACAAAGCAAAACAATTGACCCCTCTTTTTTTTTTTTTCTTAGTTAAACGCAGCAACTCTTGGCTCATAGCTTTCATCCTCTCCCATCACTCACAGCTTCAGATCAGCACAGTGTGCCCACTCACTCAGAAGCCTAATGCTCTCATTTGGCCTTCGCGCTGAAATTGTCGTTTTCCAACAATAACCAAAAAATCAAGCAGGTTAATTATGAACAAACCCTCAGAACCACACTGTATGAGGCGGGTATCACGATGTCATTAAACTCTGCATGTGCAATCTGAAGAGGAACATCAGAATAGATCGCTCGTGTTAAAGAACTGATAAAAGTGGGAAACTGATCACAGATCTGCACTTTTAAAAAAGGAGGAAAACACTGGAGCAGGGTTTTAGTGGTTTTTACCATGTGGTTCTGTCTGTGTAGGTTAATGCCTAAACTACGACACAAGCAGCTCTGTACACAATGGTCTGAGATCATTAAGAACATTTCAAGTAAGGCAACATGTTGACATGAGATGACGGAATGGACGCTGAATGTTTTTTTGAATTTTTTATTTAGTCTTTAAATTGCTTCATTTGCAGTGACGTCACCTTTGTCACAAAGAAGAGGAGCATCATGGGTAAAGCTCCACTTTGAAACAGTCCAGCCTCTGTGAGTGTAACAACCTTGAACATATCGAAACACCAAAAAACAGATTCCATCTTAGTGAACAGCTTTGCTTAACTCTAGAGGAAGTAAATGTTACTGTTGTATGTTGAGGCGGCAGCTGAGTTTAAGGGGAATTTGGGGATTTTCCAACCTGGGCTCTATGTTTATAAATGTGTGTGTGCAACAGTGGCTACAACAGAACCTTATGGGGTAAATGCACCAATCCAATGAATGTCCACTAACAATAACTTTGCTAAGAGTCTGGCAACGTTACACACATCTCACTCAATGAGACGTCTCACTCCAAGTCACGCGAGACTTGGGTTGTTGCAGGAAGACAGAGGTGGAAACTTGAGGAAGGGGGAGAGTTGGAGAGATGAGTTTGGATATTACAGAGAGAAACTATTATGACTGAATCTTTTTCTGATGCGCACAATCTCCATGAAGCATTTGTCTCCAATGGTCGTCTCTACTTGTTTGAGCCGGAGAACATGGACAGAGAGCTCATGCTAATTGAAGAGCGAATGGGGGGGATAGGCAAAATGAAGAGGAGGGACAATGAGCTGCCTCACGGTTTACATGTATAAGGTTACCACACTCTTAGCAAAGATCCCTTTATTAGTGGAAAAAAGAAAATCGCTATTAGTGAACATTTTGTGAAATGTCGCAGGTGAGATTACATTATAGCCAGTGCCAATGTGACGTGGCAGCTGGCGATCTAAAGAACTGATTCTAAAAGTTTTTGCAAGTACCACTCATTTACCCACCCACATTTATAAACATCGGGCTCTGGTTGAAAGATACCAGGATTCCCCTGTAAGCTTTAATTAGAGCACAAACACGTTCACACGCAGCCACTTCCCTGTCGCCCTGCACCTGACCGGCTCCTCTACACACCAAACAGCTGCAGCAGTCTGACCTCCAGAGGGGATTCGTATGTAAACTTTGTCACTCGATGTTCGCCGCGTGGTTCTGTGCGAGAGTGATTGGCGAAGGAAAGTACCAGCAAGTGTGGTGGACGAAGTGGTGAAGCTGTTGTGGTTGGCAGTTTTACTGACATTCAGTACGTTCTACTTGAATACGTGTGTTTGTGTGAATAGAGAAATTTGGCAGAAAGCGTACAACCAGTGAATTCTACTAAAAAAAAAAAAGGAACCCTCTCGGTCAGTGTATTTATACGTCACCTCTTGCACACCAGATTGTCCATTTGTTGGTTGTAGTGCAGGATGGTTCAGTAATAATATCAGAAGTGCTACAGAGAGCCGCAGTGAGCCCAACAGCCAGGAGAGCTGGGATTTGCAGTTTTTCAGTGCAACCTAGCCGATCACCAGTCTGCTTAATATTTCCCAGGCTGAGTGGTTATCCGTCAAGTCCCCGCCCATATGGTAGGTGCTTGGAAGAGGCTTGGTGAAGGAGGGGGGTGGTAGAGGGTTCATGGCACTGATATTCCATCTCATTTAGTCCATTTTGCATCCACACCACTGCCACTGAAGTCAAAGTCCTGCTGAGGCTGAGAGAAACTTTGATCGCCTCCAGTAAAAGCTCTGTGTTTTTACCTGCTTCCATAAAAAGATGAGGGCTTCTATGAGACAGGGTAGCTCCACCCATCTTTATCCATTCCACTCATCTGCAGGGATACTGAGGGAAAACAAACATTATCATCAAGTTGCATCCAAACCAAAAATCCTGATCAAAGATGCTCCCCTCCTTCAGTCGCGGCTCGATCGAGAGGGTTTATGGGGAAAAAAAAAAAAAAGGTTCAACCTTGTGGAGTTGGGGCAGCAGGAGCAGTACAGACTTAGAAATGGAGGTAAAGGTCAAAACTGTGGGCAGTGCTGGGGGCACAGTGCAGCTCTGGACAGGAGTACAGGAGATTGAAAATTGTAAACTCCCCCCAGAGAAGTAATGGATCCTCCTCTACAGCTTGAGGCAGATGAAAAGTTAGAAGAGATGGAGGAAGAAAAGAGCGGGAAGCAGTGCAGAGGTGTCGGGGAACAGCGAGGAGGCACTTACTTGTCCTCTGTGTGCTCAGGGACGCCGGCAGCGACCATCGCAGCTCGGTACTGCAGCAGCACACCTCGGACGCTCTTCACAAACCCCTTAGAGAGCGGGAAGAGTGGAAAGCCGATGTCCGGGTAGCCGCTGCCTTCTGGGAGGAAACTCCGGTAGCTCTTTCTCCTTTTCTTTGGTCGTACCACTGGCTGGCTTACTGTGGAGACTACCCCTCCTCCGCTAACCGTGATAGAACCTGATTCTGATGTCCCACCACGGACAGGGCCAGGAACTGTGGAGGGGGCCCTGCTTTCACCACACAGAGAGGCGTTACCCTGGCTGCTGTCACAGTCTGAGATCTGGCTCAGCTCTTGCTGAGAGGCTGCTGTGGTGGAGGGACTGAGCCCTGAATCCTCCAGCTCCTCCTCCATAATACTGGTAACTCCTGTGATCCCCTCCTCACCAGGCTTACTGGGGCTGCTGTGGGCCACCACCAGGGGCCCTGATCCCAGGGGCAGCTGCTCGTCAAGAGGCTCCACTGATGGCGGTCGGTCTTTAGAATGTGAAGCTCTGTAGGACATGTGTGCTGCATGGCCCCTCTCAGCGGCTTCGCTCAGCTCGAGCCACGTCTCCAGACGGTGGACGAGGCGCCAGCCGTTACAGACAAAGTGCTCCTGGATTTCCTGTTTGAAAACCTCCACAGGATGCTGCAGAAGTTGCATCATAGACTGGACCATCTTGATCAGGGCCATCTCATTGTAACAGCGGCTGTTCTCATACCCTTCCTGAAGACCTCGGTCACTGTCGAAGCCAGCCTCGTTATAGTAAGGCTCATTCACCAGGATAAGGCCTGCAGGGAAAATACACATGTACGAGCACAGATGAAAGATCAACACCTGTCGATTAATGTGTCAAACATGGCAGAGCTGAAAACCACAAGAGTAAAAGACAAAAGTCAAGGATTTTGATTTCATTTTGTGTAAAAGGTGTTTAAAATGTGCCATATCAATAAAGCTGCCTAGGCTTGCCTGTACAGATTTCAGATATACATTCATATAGTTTGATTTTATTAACATGCATATTGAACTGTACAAACCACAGTGATGGTGTGTCGAAGATATTTAAACATATTAAATGTGCTTAATAAGATGAACGAGACTAATTGAGCTAATTCAAAAATAAATCAGACCAACAAACTACATACGCAGCATCAGAGAGGTTATTTCACTGTGTGATGAGTGAATTCAAATCTGGACTCAATTTATTTGTCTGTCTGGGGTGTGAGTGTGTGTGTGTGTGTGTGTGTGTGTGTGTGTGTGTGTGTGTGTGTGTGTGTACCTTGTATGGAGATGAGGACTTGCAGCAGACTGGACTTGCTGGTCCACCTCTCTGTGCCCTGTGAATCACATCACCAAAAATAATCAAAACAAATCAGCACAGATTCTTAGGAACGTTTCTAATTTGAAGAAAGAGTTGACAAAGCAAAGTTTCTACTGCATTTTAGCCTCTAATGAAGTAGTTTCAAAGCATAACTGAACGGTCTGGAGTTTCTTTTCTATCCTTTCTCCTGCTCTCTCATTTTGAGACATTCATTTCCTCAAAACCCTTCCCCTTCTCATTAAATGGCCCTTGCTCATGTGTCAGAAAGTTTTTCTGAGCCCATTGATGACTGTATCTCTTCTTGCTCGACTTACATGTGGTGTGCCCCAAGATTCAATCCTTGGTCCTTTTATTTTCCCCCTGTCTCACAGCTATCAAAATCTGGATGTCAGCTAATTTCCTTCAGCTTAACCCTGATAAAATGACAGTCCTCATCATAGGCCCCAACTGCATTTACAAGGAACACTGTATTGGTTCTTTATCAGCAAATTTTAAGCAAGGCTTAACACATATGAACTTTAAAGTAATCCATATTATGTTTCCTCTTTATAACAATCATTGAGATAATCGAAATTTTACCATCCCTTCAAGATCAGACAAAAACAACATGTTTATCTCCTCCCGTCCTGATTATTGTAACTCACTGTTCACAACCTTGAAACACACTTGTTTTGGCTCCAGTTTGTCTGAAATGCAGCTGCTATTACTATATACTATTAACTCACGCACAAACTAAAACAACTACTAAAAGTCAGGGGTGATTGTGCTTTCGCAATTACAGCCCCCACTCTTTGGAAGCATCATTATGTCCATCACACTTTCCAAGATGAGGTCCTCAAATGTCTTGTTTCATTTAACTACGATCTAAAACTGAAAGATACTCAGTTTATGACGATATAATCAAAGACGAGAAGAAAATACAGGTCCAATCGTTTTTTTGTTCACCGACTTATCAATTAATTGGCTATTCATATGTGACGAACCATTTGCTCTGCATTCCCATTTTTTATTACTAAACGTACCTTCAGCTTTTCCACTTTAACTTTTGATGACAAATAAATTGGATCAAAATCCATCACTATAGAACTGCAGGTTGTCACTGTATCTCTAAACTTCAGTCAACACCCACCTTGCCGATCCAGGTGCCGAGTAGACTGACACAGACTTTGCCATTGTCGTAGAGGTTGGGATTGAGGCGGCCGCTGCACTGCGACAGGTAGCGAAACAGTGGTGGCACAGCTGGGTAGATGTTGGGCAGCTGGATGTCAAAGAGGAACAGACCGTCCTCATAGGGCGTACGAGTCGGCCCTTTGATCAGAGAGGAGAAAAGGTCCTGTGTAGGAGACAGTAACGAAACGTTTGACTTGATGTGTGTCAAGAGTGTTATGTAAAGATCATCTGATGTACAACACTGACGTTAATGTCAGAGAATATGGTAATAAAGCAAAAATTGAACATCATAGTGAAGTATGTTACATTCACTATAAATCCCAGATGTTTTCTGACACACTGAGGATACTACTGACTTTCCTGACCCAGAGAAGCTCACAGATTCACAGAGATTCAAAACGATTTAAAACCTGGGAAATTATGTATAGGAATCATTTCTGCATCACCCTTATCTGTGGGGAAATGCAGCAAGGGAAATTTGTGCACATAAAATAGTCCCCATGCTCTCCTGTAAAATCAGGAACAAACCGTGTGCATGTGCCGTTTGTGTCGCCTCAATGTCATTATTTGAAACAACCATGATTCTTTTCTTTACATCTCTAACCCGGAATCTCTCAAGCAGACATTTAAACTGAATAAAACACGATCACAGGGTGTAGAATGATCGTGAACATAATTTCATATTCTCAAAAATGTTACTAAAACTTATTTGAGCCTCTAGTATGAACAAATTAATAAATTCTGGTTCTTTATTTTTATGACTTTAAATGAGTTTGACCAGAAACCCACCATGCGATCTTCAAATGTTTTGACCATGATGCCGTCTGGTAGTGACGTTGCGAGCAGAGCCATTTCCTTCCTCACTGTGCTGAAGAACTTCCTGGCCTCGGCCGGTTGAAACTCCATTTTCTTGAAGGAGTGAGTGTCTGAGACAGAGATGAGACAAATGTGATTCCAAAGCAATACAGAAATCATATAATTGTACAAATACAACTCAACTTGTGTGGGCAGGGAATTCATCGAGCTGAGACGAACAGATATGATTACAGAAAGGAAATGGGAGGCAGCCGCTGTCACTCATAGTAATGTAGAAATTAGAGCTGTAGGGTCTTTTGTTTGACAATGAAAAATGTCTGTTTGCTGAAACTGAAGCTTACACAAAACATGAGTTAAACCCATCCAGACATAGACAGTCGTATGCAACATATGCCTGTATCTGCTTAAGAGGCTGAGAGATTTTAGTTTTTGTAAACACTGGCAATTCTGTCACCTCTTCAGAAAACCCTCAGGTTTCAAGGAAACCTTTTCAAACAACAAAGATTTTAAAGAATGTTTTTTTTGGCACCTTAGGTTTTAATAGGTTCAATAAAACCACTAAGACATACTGTAAACCCTGATATCTCACCTGGTGCCCACTCCAGCACAGAGAACACCTCTCCCTTGGCACTGGTGAATGTGACACCGGGCTTGCCGCCGCTCTGTTGGCACAGTACTGGTGTGTCACTGAGAAACTCGCTGGGCCAGTCTTGTCCACCAACCGGTGTCTGAGGCTCCTGTTGGGGCTTCTCCTCTCCAGCTCTCTCCACCTGCACAGTAACACAGCAGCAGGTTAAAAAACAATGTAACGGCAGGACGTACCACAACGTTGCACTTATTTATTTATTGTGATTACACTGGAATAAATCAACTTTGCCATGTGGTAACTCCATTTAACACAGACCTCTGTGCCTGCTCCTCCACTCCCGCCTGCCTCCACCACAGCCTCCATCTTCTCCTCCTCCACGATGGCCACGTTATCCAGTGTCTTTCTCAGGTTCTCCTGCAGCTTCTTGATGTCATCCAGGAAACGTTTCTCCTTGGTGGGCTTCTCCGGGGCAGTGGGTGTCACTGTACTCGCTACGTTAGTTGCGGAGGCCGGTTCGGCCGAGGTCGGAGACGTTGGCGAGCCGGTGGTCAACAGCTGCTCCACAGTCATGTTCTTCAGGCTCTCCAGGATTCTCATGGCTTCTTTCAACTCCCTGAAGCCCCGACAGGCTCCATCTTTACTGGGCTTCTCGGCTCCGTTGACAGTGCCTGCTGGAGTGGTTCCTGAGCAGGCAGAAATAATTAGTGTTTATTGTCTTTTATTAAATTCCACATCACCATCACTCAGTAGGTTCATCAGAAAACCTACAGTCAGTTCTGTCGGTAAACCAATGTGAACAACACAAATGATAAAACATAGTTATGTTATTCTGTTGTTGACAACAATCCCTGTGAAAAGACAAATATATATCAAAAGTGTACACTGTAGATTTTGTCTGGGCCACTCTCATTCTAAAGAGTCAGGGGGTTTCACCTATTTACTCAAAACAGACCTCTGTCTTCAAAGTGTATCTGTTGAATATGTCGCAAACAAATAAATATAAATATTTGCAACACCTTCTGTGCCTATTTCAAAGTAAAAGCACTGTAGCGTTTCTGTTGACTGAGAAGAGAAAGTTGACACTAATCCCTTGAAATTAAGAACTAATAAATGCTGTAAGAAAAGAATCCCACCTCCTCCAGAAGACGGACTGGCCACAGCCACAGCCGCTTCTCCCTCCTCTCCAGAGACGGCTTTAGTGGGGCTGGTGACGCCGCCTTTGCTGCCCTCCTGTGGGGGGATGATGAAGTTTGTGGAGCCAGTGGGCGTGGGGGTTGGGGTCGCATCGGCATTGTGGATGTGGCTATCATCCTCGGTGGTGAGTCCGTTATCCGTCTCCCAGCTGTCGCTCTCGTCCTCCCACTCCTCAGTGGACAGGACGCTGCTGGTTTCCTCCACGGAGTCGTAGTCCGTCTCCTCGATCTCAGATTCCACATTGTAAAGGTGCTGTGTGTGTGTGTGTGAGTTAGGAGACCATCAGCGACAGACATCTAACTTCTAAAAGCAAAAAAGGACACTGAATTGTTTGTAGGATAAACATTTACCTGTGGCAGGACGACGGTCAGTGAGTTGTCTGCCCACACCACCTCCACTTTGCTGCTCACATCCACCCTGGACACCTGGCCCACTGACGTCTGGGGGGAGACAAACAATACTAATCAACAAATAGAAGGTTTGAGCTTATTATATGTTGATAACCTACAGTAAAATGAAAGAAAATAATGATGTCTTACCTCAAGCAGCTAAGAAATAAGTCTTTGCTTAAAAGAGCATGACTTTGACATTTTGGACAAATATCAAAGTATTTAGCACAAAAAGTACTTTAATCAATCCTACATTTCAATATAGTCAGGAATGTTTCAAGACTTTGGGGGCCTAAGGCAAAAGGGACCAAGGG
The DNA here is from genome assembly GCF_009819705.1 of Hippoglossus hippoglossus. NCBI lineage: Eukaryota > Metazoa > Chordata > Actinopteri > Pleuronectiformes > Pleuronectidae > Hippoglossus > Hippoglossus hippoglossus. The sequence continues at coordinate 12,699,753 of NC_047151.1, read as the reverse complement.
GCCCTACTTGTAACTAAACTGACCTCCATCCCCTTTATTCTTGTATTATGAAACTTTAAAAAAGTGCATACACAAGCATTTAGAGTTTTTACTTTTAAACCAAACCTCTAAAATTATAAAGCCTTTAGCAGAAAGTTGGTGACATGGGGCCACGTTAGGTTTCTGACCATGGTGTCATTGCTGTTCCCTGTACACCGTTGATCATAGAATTTAAAAGGGGTTCTCACAATATTGTCGTTTATGTGGACTAACAATCATCCATTCTCAGGGGGCCCCCCCTCTCAGCTTGGGGCCCCACGCAATAGCCTGCTTCACTGACCTTGTTGCAACACCCCTGCTGTAATGTAATAATGTTTAGTTTGTGCTGAAATAGACATGAAATAACAGGTTGTATTTTCAGTTGTTCTCACTTCATTTTCACAGTCGTTCTCTCCGTTCTCTGAGTTCCATATTCTGATGACGATGTCAGTGGTGCGGAAGTGAAAATCTGGGTGATCAGCGATATCATACACACTGACATCCTCCTCCACACCGATAACCTGGATTAAAACAGACAACCTTGTATCAAGACAAAGACCATCTGCTAATACCATGTAGTGAAGTTACTATGGTTACCACATACAATTTCACCTTCTCCCCTTCTCTAACTAAAACATTTTCTGACATTAGAGCACAAACGGTATTGTCTTGTGCTGCCGACTCACCTCCACGTCGTCACTCGTGGTGTTGAGTTTGATCCACTTGACAACACATGTTCTGCCCTTGTGATCACCCGACTGGATCACACCGTACACTCCCGGGTCCTGGAGGGCTTGGGCTGAGGAGAGCAGCCAAACACATGTACACAGTTTAGAGAGCAACACAAAGGAAACAAATCAAACCAGATACCAATAAAAAAAGATTTATCTGGAAAAAGGATTTGTCTGAAAGAAAATGGAAAATCTATCTGGCTGTAAAACTGCAGCCTTTAAATATTTTCAGAGCAACTTACAGACACACACAGTTTCAGCACATGACCTAGATACTGTCAGTACTAGGTGGCAGAGCAGATTTAATAAAACACCTCATCACACTTCACAGACACATGCTACGTCTTCACAGGTCTAAACAAGTCGAATCCTACTTCATAATTCAGAGCTTTTTATTGAATAAAATCTTCCTTACATCGTTTGTCTACGACAAAGTCCCCGGGACAAAACTCATGGCCATCGAGGTGCTGGATCGGGATGAGGTCGTTTGATCGGATCCCCTTCTCCACCCGCCCGTCCTTCCACATCACATCAGCCGTGGTCTTAGTGGATACAACTTCTACTGCGACCCTGCACAGCACACACAGACACACATTAGACCTGCATGTTGCTACAGCAAGATGTTCCAGTTTATAGAGTTAGACACAATTTAAAACCATTTAAATGATGTTCCTCAACTCCTCTCACCTTCTGTTCACTCATCACAAAAAGAAAGCTATTTTCCTCTCTTCTTCTCTTCATCCTCTGTACCATTTATCTTCCCTCTACATGTCTCTGTGTTGACCGTGTTGGAACCACAATCTTCCCTCTCATTGTCCCTTTCTACTTCAATTCTTCCTCTCATCACTTTAGCTTGCCTCACTGACACCCAGCTCTTTACATCACTCAACATTACACCTGCTCCCAGACCTAGGGCTACAGGGCAAGGAGCTACACAAAACCACTAGTGAGCTTTCAGAAGAGGCAGAGGCAGACAGCTTCTGGCTATGGTTAAGAGGGCAGGACTTTGGGAGCCAGCAGCTCCCGAGAGAGGTTCGCTCTGGGAGTGTCAGGGAGGCGTCCCTGTTCACTGCCCTGCCGCTAGGAGATGTTTGTGAATCATCTATGAATGGTGGTCCCTGTCTGGTAATCTGGCAGCAAACCAGACCGGTGGAGGTGTATTCTGATGCTTATGTTTAGGGCGAGGTCAGAATCACAGAACACAGGAGAGCAGCAAAGGTGCGAAAGTCTCAAATCTTAATATAATGTTTCACACAGTATCAACTAAAATTGTCGTCACCAGCCCAAACTATGGTCTCACACTTAAAACTAGCAAGAGTGTGTTAGTGTGTGTTGTCGCTATTTCATGAGCTGAGGTTGTGTGTGTGAGTTTGTGCTTGAGGCAATGACCTGACCAGTAGTCCACTGTGAAAGACTTGTGCGTGCATGCATGAATGCTTGAGCGTGTGCAAGACCAACAGAGGAAAAGCAGCTATTGGTTGATTTAACATTTGGTAACTGGTGAAGTCATTGGTATAATGTGAACATGGAGCAGCAGGTGATGTCACTTTACCAATCAGCCTTATATCAGAGACGCAGTCATTTTATCCCTAAATTTCCTTCAGGACCAATAAAGTATAATCTTTATCTACAGAGGATTACAGTATGAAAGAGCTTTAGTTTGAATAGATACAGGAAGCATCAAAGAGCCAAAAAAAGGGGGAGGGAAATGTGTTGTACTGGTGTGTTCCTCTGCTGTGCACCCACCGGTCTCCAGGCTTGAACTCCCGGGAGAACTTGGTTCTCTTCTTCTTGTGCTTCCTCTTCAGGTTGCGAATGGAGAGAGGGATGCTCTTCTTTCGGTTTGTTCCCAGCCCGCCGCTCTGAGATGAGGCCGTGGAGCTCGCAGACGACGTCAAAGAGCTGCAACCACAGTTCGAGTGCCAGGGTCATTATTCAGAAATCTCATTGAAAACATATACAAATACAGGATGTTTTTCATGTTGCAGGTTAAGGATGGTTAGAACAAAAACTACAGAACCTGACATTTATATTTATTGCTGTTCTTTTTTCTTGATTAACAGACTATATTAAAAGTATTTTGTAAAACTAGACTCAGCGTCCTGTGGTACTGTTTGTTTGAAGAAATTCCTTCAAGGAATTCTTAAATTATCAGATTTACTGGTTTGATTTTCAGGACATTAGTGAAGATTTGTCTCCCGATAATGACGACTTACAGACACAACAAACTGTGAAACTGTGTTATATAATGAAATCCAGAAACGGACCTGTGATATTTACTCTGCTCATTAAGCTTTTCACTTGAACACTTTGAGATGGTGGTTCAAGTCTGTGGTTGTGTTTTTTATGCCGAACATGCTAAGCTTAGAAACGGCTTAGCATTAATCTCTACAAAGAAAGTTTTTGTTGCATTGTTACAATCACAATGACGACATTTTAGAACAGGGAACAATCAAGCAGACCTGGTATCGTCAGTGTCCTCTGCAGCCTCGTCATCGGCGTCCTGGTCCCCCTGCTCAGCTGAGGTGTCAGTGTTTTGGGAGTCTGGGGGGTTTGGGATGGACACCACAGGACCGTTGTTGTTGGGGTGAGACGAGTCTGTCTGCTCTGATTTGTGTTCAGCTTGTGATGGACAGAGAAAAAAAAGTTTGTCTGATAATAAAAATGATGATAAATGACCAAGCACTTTGTGCGTGCGGAGACATTTTATACCCTCTTTATTCTTATCTTTTCTCATTTAAACCTCTAGTCAACTGCACTGGCTTTCATGTCCGTCCCACTATTACAAGATAGTGAAATTCTGTAACATTAAAGCCTTACTGAGTTCAAGAAAAAGATAACATTAAGGGAGCAGAGGTGTGTGTGTGTGTGTGTGTGTGTGTGTGTGTGTGTGTGTGTGTGTGTGTGTGTGTGTGTGTGTGTGTGTCTCTACTGCTTTCTCTGCTGTGTGTTGTTTGGTACCTTCTGTGTCGGCGTTCTCCGTCTTCTTTCCTGAATCCTTCTTGAACATCCTTTTCAGCTGCAGGAAACACACACATACATATAAATATAAAATGTGTTTTACAACAGAAAGCACAGTAAAATATTTACCTAAAACACACATGAACAGATAACACATTCTATCCACACCTTTCTGGCCACAGGGTCTTCAGGCAGGACAGGTGCACCCTCGGGTCCCTCACAGGTGATGCGTGTGGCGTCCCCCTTAGCGGGAAAGACGTAGAGGGCCCTCTCTCCCAGCTGCCTCTGGGTGTGGTCGTAGTAGCCCAGACGTCTCACCCTAAACGCAACCAGGAGAATAGTATTACACCATGAGGAACAACACACAGTAACAGTTTCTTCTGTTATTCAGACCTCAACTCAAACTGAACCCAACACTGACAATATTGTGGAATACCTGAAACAAAAGTATACTGTAGCTGTCTAATTTATTTAAATTCTTAAAGCTGCAAGAAAATAAAACGTAAACTCACAACTATGACTAGAGGAGGGTATACATAAATACAGACTGAGATTTTGACTGACCTGCAGAGATTCTCCTGTGCGATGGTGGAGGGAGGTGGATAGACGCTGTCAGAGCCTTTCGGGGAGTAGCTCTTGGTGATCCACGTGACCTTCAGCTCAACCACCTTTACCTGAGGGAAACACAAGGACACAACAGTTTATCAACAAGAGAAGAGCTTTGCACGCAGCAGTCCATCAAATTTACAAAGACAAAAAGAGTTTCATGTATTCATTGTTTCCCTCCATCTTACACAGACCAGTGTGTCCACGCAGAGCTCTACAAGTCAGCACAGTAGCATTTAATAAGTGTAAACTGATTGTATTATCCTGATATCACTGTAGTGATTTTAATGCTTCTGTGTCATTTGCAAAAACAACAAGAGCAGACACCAGTGTACAAATACACAAATAGGAAAAATACAAAATACACGACACACTAGCTCTAATTTTAAGTGGTCACAGTTCTGATTTGCCACCATTGTTTGGATGAGTCTTTAAAGCGGGATATGTAGGCCATTCACATTCTGCGCGTAAATGGCATCGAACAGTTTCCTTTAGTAGTATTGACTGTCACATTTATTCATTATGGAAATTCTTCCACTGCAGCTGGAAGTGATGAAACCTCAATACAATGAATAGATGCTCTGAAATTGGTTGTTCCATTTCTCAAACACAAATAAATGATGGTGTAAATAAGGTGCGATATATCATTATCATCTTGTTGTCTTACCTCTTCTACCACCACCCTGAACTTGCACTTCCTGCTGAGGACAGGTTTGACCCCTGACAGCCACTGTACATTAGAGAAGACTTTGGCGGGACCAATGAGGACCTGGCCTGGATAGAAACCATACGCCTCATCGAAGAACAGACCCTGGAAAGGAGCACAGTAACAAGTGTATAACAAAAAAAAGAATAACTAAACATTTCACTTGATAACAGAAGTCCTTTAAACACATATGGACCTATGTGATTTCAATGCAGCATATACATTTCTATCTTGCACTTCTTCTGTACGTTATTGTTTAGAAAGTCCTTATATAAAAACTTTTGGGAGAAAATTCAGTGACCTGTAAAAAAACCCTCTGATCTTTAGACAGAGCACATTCTAGTTGTTTCTAATAGCTAGTTAGGATTACAGTCCAGAATTGTATGACAGTGTAAAGTCTTACATATCATTAACAAACATTAGAGAGGACATGCTAACCACAAACATGTCAAGAAAACTAGAAATTTAACATTTCTGATTATAAACTGTTCAACGACAGTTTGATATTTCATGTGGAAATAATGTTGCTTTTTGAAATATTTTTTCATAGAAAAGGGAAAACTCATTTGTATACATTAAGTGTTAGTAAGTCTGTATAACATTTCTCATTATTTTCTGTCCTTGGTTTGTTTCATTAATTTTTCCTTACTTTGTAAAGCAGCATTGGCTACCTTGAAATAACATTTTAATTATTATTTAAATTCGGAGAGAACCACAAAATCATGGATTGTAAACAAATAGCAAAGCAATGGAGTTAGTTTTAGTCACAGTGGACAGAGGGACTTAAACCTACAAATAAGTACTACAGATGAATAAAATGTATCCCAGGGTAAACCAGCAGAACACTTATCCTACTATCAGACAACTCATTTCCACTATGTCTCAGTGATCTGACTTGCAGCAGCAGAAGACAATTTAAAAAGGGGAGTATACCTGAAGTGAAAGATAAGAGCTTGTGGCTACGTACCGAATCACTGACATGTGGACAGACGTCGTAAAGCTTGGCACCGTCCTCCACACTCATGGAGCACCTGCAGAGAGACAGACAGCCGGTTGACATCCAGTGATGAACGTGTGCCAGGATGCACACACTGCGACAGACTAACACATGGTCACAGTGCATGTTTTATAATCTCTCACACACACACACACACACACACACACACACACACACACACACACACACACACACACACACACACACACACACACACACACACACACACACACACACACACACACACACACACACACACACACACACACACACACACACACACACACACACACAGTCTACCTGGCTCCATTGGAGAGCTTGAGGATGATGTGATTAGTCAGGTCGTACACTTTCCCCAGCCAGAAGTCATAGGCAATGTAGTCGCCATACATGAAAGACTTGAGAACACAATCACAACAGGACAATGATCAGTTTTACATTTTTATCAAACTTCAACAATCATTAAAACAATAACTTTTCTCCAATCCAAGCATTTTGTTTCATCCGAGGCTGATCACCTGATTGCTTTATAACACTTTGACCATTTCCCTATAAAAAATATATATGTATTTACATATACACTGACTTTTTCCAGTGAAGTAACTAGAAATGACAGGTCTGTAAAATAAAGCACTGCCACACTTGTTACTCATTGGTTGCAAAATAAAATGTTTGTCTCTTACCCAGATGTGTTGCAGGTCTTTGCTGTTAACTGGATACAGAACACAATTTGTTCCCACTAGTTTCACTGCACACTCGATGTCAATGTTGGTCACAATACCACACTGGTTGTCCTGTAATGCAACAAACACAAGCTCAACAATGTGTCATCATTATCTGCATTGTAATATCCTGTCCATCAACAGACACTTTAAGGTATCACTTGTAAGCTATTAAATGTTGGTGTTGGTGTCAAGCAGCATCTTTAGTAAACAACACTTTGATCCATAAGAAAATAAAAATTGTAATGTGTTTTTATTCACATTGAGCTGTTGCACTGTGTTAACACATAGCCTCTGTTTAGTCCTTTGTTAGCTTCAACCTGCAGTTGTATTCCAGTCATGTCTGATGCAGCAAATGGAACGGAGCGATGAACAGTGACATGACTGACAATGGGAGAGAGATGATTGAAAAAGAGCGAACAAGGTAACAAGACAAAAAAGGAAAAGGTGAAGTGAAAAAAGAAGAGTTAGAGACAAAGAAAAGATGCAGACTGAGGACTTCACTTACATTGGAATGGTTCCGTCGTACAATGTCTCTGATGACAATGGATCGATCTTCAAGCTTCAGCTGTAAAAGAAAGAATGAAGAAACTTTAGAAATGCTGAATGACTTAAACTTTAAGCCGTCCTACACCAACACAAGCTGCTGTCACTGAAACTGGATCATCATTTCTTATTATGGCCCTCACTGCAGTTCAGTGACCCTGCGCTGAACTGTTCACACTCAGTCCATGACGATATAACTGATCGGATTTGTCACACCCTTGTCAGAGCCATGAGGACTGCGACATGCACAGTCAGCAGAGCCAAGATGTCCCCCGAGAGGAGATGATATGGTTTTGTCGTCTAAACAGAGACACATTTCACTGAGCTGGCCAGCATGAGAATCCAGCAGCATGATGACCACTGAAGATGTCAAACACATTTTCACGATAAATAATTCATCAACATGGACCTATAAATAGGATCTGGAAAACCAGACTGAGGGACAGATGAAGCCAAAACCTGTATTGATCAAGATTTACAAGCCCAGAGAGAGAGAGAACGAGGGCAGAACGCAGCACAAGCTCAGCTCCCTGAGAAAAAAAACCTTGTTCCTGTGAGCAAAGTTTCACTGCGTCACACTAAGCCTGATAGCAACTGTTCAGACTGAAGACACAGAATTAAAAAACAGAACTTAAACATGCACAGGCCTGCATGAGTGCCGTCCATCTGTATATAGAGATGGACGACAATCTTCACTTCCCCGTTGTGTCCAGAATTGAGGCCAGAATATCCAGGATACGAACGCTGCCATCTTGCATCAATACCTCATTTGGAGCCAGAGTGGATATAAAGATATTTAACTATTCAGAGCAGCGTCGGATTGACGGATGCATCACACTGCCTTCTGGCAAAAATCCTGTCAACACTTGCAGCCTTGTGTTCTCATTACAGAGGAACAGGGAGCTGTTTTATATTTTCATGCAGCGCTGTAGTCTGTCTGAATTTGGCAGATGAGGAAATGCACCTGCATGATGTGAAGCATAAAGACTAATAATCAACATAACAAAAAATCTTTCCAGTTCCACCTATTAGTTTCTTTAAAACATATCATCATCTCGTCTTCATCAGTTTGTTCTGTGTCCATGGTCAATACTTAAGTTTCACACTCAGCTAATAATTAAGCTTAAGGTCTATGAAAGCAAACTATGTCGTACATGAGCACTATCCTGAGTTGGCATCCAAAACCATCAACTACATGATACACGAAGGCTCACGCCCCATCAGTCATGGTGAAGAGAGTGAACGAAAGAATGAAAAAGAAAGAAAAAACAGGAAAATAAAGATCAACCCATTTTTCCAGATCCACTTCAAAATTCAATGGGTTCATCATTGGGTCATATCCCACCCCACACATTTTCAAAACAGACAAAAATCAATAAAATAATTGTAATAATAATAAAAAAATGCAATAAAACAGTAACCTCCTCAGTGGAGGCAACCAATACAGTGATCCTGCTGATCTCAGCACTTCTGTATAAGTTATATAATATAAGGTACAACAGAGGAAGGTGTAGACAATACTGAATCCCATCACTAACACATTTATATTGAGTCTACTTTACTTGACCTACTTGAAATTTAACAGAGTGAAAGGGGAAGATTTTCACACTACAGCGTTGCTTCTCTAACGCTGAATCAGGTTGTACAGATCTACTAAACAAAAAGTAGTGAGGTCCGCAGCTCTACTGAAAGTCACCCAGCCTTCACACCAATAAATCATCCATTTACTTTTCAGCACAAATAACTGCTGCTATTATTTCCTCACAGCCTCTCTGCAAGTCATCAACTTTTATTGTCTTCACTGCTGAGTGACGATCTTACCCAAGAATGTACAGGCAACCAAAGTCATAGGAGCACGGAGATCAATCATTGAACGGGAAGGTAAATCATGATGTTCTTATATAGCGTTTCCAACCTCTGCAATATCAATATATGGTGTTTGAAAGATAAGTTCCCTGATTAACTAAACTTTAAACAGCTATAATATTATGAATTAAGGCAGCTGATTGATGTGGGCAGAGTTATACATGTTCATTAACTGATCCCCCCCTTTATTACCTTGATTAATGTGATTAACTTGATTTGCAGCTTGGTTTCATTACTTTGTCTTTACACAAATTGTAAAGACTTGACTCTCTGCAGCACTTTGCTTTAGTCAAATGAAGTAATAAATTACATTTAAAACTCGTTTCTACCAAAAGATAAGAAAAAAAAATAATGGTTGATGTTTAATTATATGAAAAACATTGACTATAAAATCTTCACTGCAGATAAACCAGGTAGGATGATTTCTAACTTGACTCTGCAACATAGACTGTTTATAAAAAAGCTCTGCACACAACGTCCAGCACAAGAACAATAAAATGTGACCGTATATTAAAGAACTGAGGAGGACTCACTAATGACAAGGAATAATTCAGGAGCAGCTCCAGAGCATCAACACAGGACAAGAGAAAAGCCCGTTCCAAACAGGCAGGTTTTCAACGAGCACTGCACTAGTAGCAAAAAAGAAATTGTCCAGAAGAGTGTTTACAAGAATCTACCTGTAGGAGGCCCAACCTCTACACTGTGAGCTACAGCACAAGCTGCTCTATTGGCAGAGCACTCACAGCTCAGTGGCAGCCAGAGCCTCTGAGTTTGGGGAGAGACAGATGGAGGTAGAGGAGGAGAAAGTAATTAGGAGTAAAGAGATTGAAGAAATTAAAAACATGGGGCCTGCTGCCGACTAAGTAATGACTGGAGAGGAGAGACTTTCAATAAAATTTCACTAAAGTTGGGAAAAGTGGAGGAGCACATGTTGGCAGACTGCGGGGCAGCTGATGATTCAATCCTAAAATCAGGAATGATAAAGCAGCATGAGGGAAAGAAGTTTTTAGTTTTAGCTGGTCGAGCTGTTATCATAGATTTTAACTGTGCCGTCATATCCACACAAGCACAATCTGGACTTCATAGAGAAGGAAATATTTTACCATACTTCAAACAATCACAAAACAAGCAGCATGAGCCTCCAAAAGTTCGGTCTCAAACTGCTTTACGGACGGTAAAAATATTATGGACCATAGCACAAGAACACGTAACACCAGCACTAAATAGTGCCAGCACGTGGTAGTTTGTGGTAACGTGAGCTAGAGTGATGTAGATAGAGGTGCAACACTGGCAAGACAGCAAGGTTTTCGATGATTTGACCTCAGGATTGTTTGTGACGTATAACGTGATTCACCAGGAGAACATAAAAACAGAAAGAAAAACTCCTCTACTGACAAAGGGAAAGGAGTCAATCACCTTTTTTGCAGATGTTACCTAAATGTGTGAAAACGATTATAAGAAGAAGAAAGTTCCTGCAAAGTCATATCAACTCTTGAAATGAGACTGTGTGAAGACATCCAATTATAGGAGTGATGGACCTGTGAGCACATTGACACGCACGCGCACGCACGCACGCACGGCAGCCTCTGCTTTGCCTCACTGTAACCCTACTCCACTGAATTCTGGAAGAGGAAGAGTGTGTGTACGATCGATGAGTCGCCATGTTCCCTTGTAATCTATTAAACAGCAGCCTGTCTGCTCCCCATGTCTCTACTGCTGGGGGTTAGTGCACGTACGCACACGCACATCTCTTCATTAATATTCTCTCAGTGCATCATGCTGCAGTGCAGTACATGGGCAGATTTCTTCACCAGATCAAAAACATTGTTTAAAATCAATATATAAATACAACATTACGACACCTTAGATAACAGCTATATTACTGAGGACCTCAATAGGACCTTTCAAACAGCTGTTAGTGGCTGGTTGACAATGGCCTTACTGGCTAATATTGTGTAATTTTAATTTCTAATACAGAGATGATGGATATCTTGTAATTGTATGATGTAAATTACAAATTCTGCTACAGAGCAACATGTCTCTGCAGTGGGTGTGATTCCTCTCCAGGAAGAAAGGAGCGAGAAGAGAATGCAGTTATTCCACAAACCATAGTGATGAAAAAATCTATTACAGTTTTCTTCATAGTGGGAGGGATTTCTTTGGGATGTCAGCAGTCCAATGTGCTGCTTGAACAGAGGACTGACTACATTTGCGTACTTTTCACAATATGCAGATGGAGGGAGCAGCCTGTTTTTTGCTTGTATTATTAACAATAAGCTATCGTGAAAAATGTTTAATTCCTGCTCCCTAAAGGAATCTGTAATTTATAAGTGAAAAGTAATCAGTGGAATTTGTCTTTACATTATGTGGATCCTTCCATAGCAGAGACGGCTACTGCCACTAACGAATTGTCTCAGCAGTCCAGGAAGAAATCAGCTTTAGTTGATTTCCAGAGTATTTACTGCTCGTTTACGTATCTTCACTTCACTTTCACTTTGGAATGAAGATTGTCTAAACGTTAATGATTACGCAAAAACTGTCCAAGCGATTTTATTGAAACTAGGTGAAAGGAGGAGGTAAGGGCTGAGGAAGAAACCATTAACTTGTGGAGAAGATTCGATTAAGAGGGTGGATAAAGGATATTTTTCACTTCCTTTGCAGGATGCAGGTTTTTTTGTGAATTTCTTAATGAATAATGCAGATGAACTTTTGGTGCATATCTGGATAATGATCTGGATTTTGAGTAACAAAATAAGTATTTTTAGTGGGTTACTGTACAGTAACAAATATTACTATACCATAGCATGGATATTTTGCCTGTGTTTAACCTAAGCAGATGGCAGAACATTTCTGTGTACATGGTTTATGTATCTGATCATAATAATATAATGTATTTGCAACATGGTGATAAAATGGCCGATCAGCCTGGGCAGAGGAATGCTCTCTCTGTGGGACCTTATTTTTTGGTTTTGGTGACTAAACTAATTGATACAACTCAAGCTGAGGAAGCATCTGCCATTATGGTAGATAATGATGAGAACCCTGAATAGGGTGTTTACATGCCAGGTATTAAGGCTTCTCAATAAGGGATTATCTAACCAGGATAAGGCATTATCTGGGTTTGTTATGTGAATCACTCGTTCAGGGGGAATTTACACATGTGTGCAAAGGTTTTGGTAAAGAATTTAAAAGATTTTGTTTAACCTGTGAGAGCAGCCTGGTGACCTTTGATAGCTTTGACTTGGGCTCTTTGATTCACAGATAAGGGGAAATTCTTGAGTTTTTACAGTCTGCAAAAGAAGCAGATGCTTGTCTAATGTAGGAGGCTTCTCCATGTTACTCGCATACAAGGCACATTGAAACAAAGCTCTGTCAAACACATGCCCAGACTATATAGCGGCAGATATTTATGCATTTTCAAAACACCTTGAGTTGTAGACACGTGCACTCTATACAGAGTACATCCCTCATTAAAACAGGACTCAAACACTTCCCCTCCTCATCCGCATGCATCCTCCGTCACACGTACCCACCGCATTACTGCAAACACATACTGCACAATGATGAGAGAACTAGACGGCTCGAGAACAACAAAGCAGCTGACTGTTGCTATGGCTCATGTAGTGATGATGAGAAGAGAGGCGGTGAGGTGGTGGTGCGCAAGGAGTCAGACAACAAAAGAAAAAGACCTGCCTATTTGCACACATAGATACAAGAGTGTCTGTGTCTATTTGTGTGCGGTGATGGAAGACAATCTTGGCCGCTTCTCCATTCAATCTGCAGTGGTAGAAGGGCCCGGACTGATAACAAGAATCGATGGAGGACGGTATTTGCTTGGACTTCCCGGCCTAATTAACACAAGTCATTATTCAGGTGCTGTACGAGGAGGAAGAGGAAGAGGGGGAGAAAGAGACACTGCAGAGGACTGCAGCTCAGGGCCACGCCTGTTCTCCACTCTGATAGTTCACTACGCCAGGCTCTCTCATTCTGGTTTCTGTCCTTTTCTCATTATCGTCATTTCTATACTGACAATCCTTCAGATCAACATACACAAGTCAAATGGATTCAGAAGTAACAGGTGCAATACAAGGTTTTCTCGCCTCAAACACACATGCCTGTACTCAATGTTTATCCTATGAGAAATTCCACTCGCAGATACTGTCCTGTGCAGTCATGATGACAGCGCCACGCCCTGCACCTCAGCCTTCAACCTCTGACAAATCAGCTTTCTGCTGAACCACTACAGTTTTGGGGAAATGAAAACTACACTACTCTCCTTTTTTTTTTCCAAGGGGAGAACAGACCAATTCTTTTCAAAAAAGGACTGGAGCGAGATGTATTTGCTGCGAGCCATTAATTGCCCGGTCTATTTCACACAGATTTGAATCTAATTTAACTTAGACACACTAAATCCTGAAACTCTCCAGCCAAGTTGGAGATCACTCATTCAGGAACTACTGGTCGTTTAAATCCTTTTTCAGTAGCTTAATAGTGAAATAATATTAAATAAGCAGCATAAGAAAAGGGATGACAGTATTTGTTTTGGATGAAATGTGGAATTCACAAATTTGTTTGTATTGCACTGCAGTTATATCCCTTTGACAACCAGTGCAGTTTCTGTCTTCTAAATTTTTTTCTCCCAGATTCATAGACTGTGACCTTTGACCGCCAAAATACAATCAGATCATCTGAGTCCAAATGAATGTTTGTACGAGGCAGTTTGAAATATCACTTTCACAATAATGGGATGCGACAACACGAAAAACATAATGCCTCCGGCCAAAGGCTGTTGCCCACACGGATGCATACAAATTCTTGGATCCGCCGCCTGGTCTGGATCCGCATCAAAAGGTAGTGGGTAATTCCCTGACCCATATCACATCCTTCTTTTTAGCGTCATCAGTCCAGTAGTTTATGCGTAATCCTGCTAACAGACACTTGGTGGAGGTATAAAAATCCCTAAACCACCTAAACCACTGCAGAACAATGCACTTCTCTGCTTTTCATCCGTGTAGTCATCCTCCAAACGAAAAATGTGGTGATATATACGGTTACAAAATCAATACTCATTTACAAAACTGTCAAGAGTGGGTGTGCTTCAGTTTAACCCACCTGCTTCTCTTTTAATGGTGCTACACACTGCACTCCCTGAATAAAATGTATACCAGACTTCATCTAAGCAAGCACCTTATAATTTTTAATTATAATACATTTGAAAAGACATACCTGATATTGTTTCTTACTACATAGGTTTTTTTATATATTAAAAAAAAATGATTGCAATAAATCAAATGAGGTAGATTTCCTTAAATGTGGGGAAGCAAAAAATAAAATACTAAATCAATATCAAGTCCTTGGAGCCCTGGTTGATATGAAGATAAACAAGTGAAGCATCAATCCTCACACCCTGACACTTTGTTCTTGCTGCTGCAGGACGGTCTGTCTGACTGAAGGCTATTGATTGGGATGCTTAAGGGTGTGTACAGCTCTATTAAAAAGAGAGCAGGCACATGGCCTTTTATCCATTGAGACCATGGGGGAAGGTCAACGGAACGAATAGCACAAGGGATCTATGACTGAACAGTTACCTTACTGTGTAGTTTGAGGGCTGATGCACCAAAAGACAGATTGATAACAGATACAGAAAAAGAAGGACGGCTGCAGGACAGAGAGGTGTGCACTGGGGGAGAAAAGAGTCATAAACAAGCAGAATATGAAATGTAAAGAAGATGCAGTCACAAAGAGGCTTAGAGTATAAGATGGAGAAAAGGAGAAGGAGATAGAAATATGGATACTTAAGAGGGGCAATCATGAAGATTAAGAAATAGTGAAACAAGTCAGGGGAGAAGATGGTAAGAGGGTGGAGGGTGCATTGAGAGGAAGACGGGGTGTAACGGGAATAAATGAAGAGGAGTGGTGTACAAGGCACAGAGGAGACAGCAATCAGAAACCCAGAAAAAGTGGGAGATAGAGACAGATCCCGGGGAGAGAGAGAGAGGTAACAAGCAAAAGCAGGAGCAAAAATAGACAAGAGCAAAAAAAAAAACAGCAGATAGAGAGAAAGGAGGGGAAGTAACAAGGAGTAGAGAGAGAGGAGACTATCTCCCAACTGGGCAGGGCCAACACTGCAGAGGAAAAAGGGTGGATGAAAAGATGAGAGAGGGAGAGAGAGAGAGAGGAGAGATGCAAGGAGAGATGACTAGTGGGATGGGTGCAGGCTCCAGCAGCTAAGTCACTTCAGAGTCTGTCTATTCCCGTGTGTGTGTCGTCTATACAGAGAGAGGATGAAATGAGATCCATTATCTCAGGCCAGGAACAGAACGACCATCCAGTCATGAGTAAGAGGTTTACGGGATGGGTTCGGAGGAGAGGAGAGTGTGGGGGGCAGGGTGAAAAGATGAAGCAGGGTAAGAGAGGAGTGACACGACAGTGGTGGCGGAGGAGATGGGATGGAGGAAAAGGTGGAGCTTGCTGTGGAGAAAGAAAGGGAGCAGAGAGGAGGAGCAGAGGGATAAGAAAAAGGGAAGATAGAGGTTAAAGGAGGAGCACACAAGGGTTGATGTGCAGTCATGTGATGTCCATGTCGTATCAGATTTACAGGAAATAGAAGATGCTGACATCATCCTCCAAGTGGTACGAGTGGAAATACATTGCGTTGGATTTGTTTAATGTCAGATGTGCATCAATGAAATATTCAACACATATTTAATCACGACACGGCCACCTCATAAAGATGACCGACTCTCAGGCCAAGAAAACTGGCCTCCACATGAACAAGTGTGAAATGATGCGTATAAAAGCATCATTAGAGCGCAACAGCTCTGGTTCCAGAAGAAGATTTCCTGTTAGTTTTCTCCATTGACATTTCAGAAAATCCTTATAAAAGGCCGACCAGCTTCGAGATGAATCATGACCATTAAACAAAAGAGGCAAAGATACAAGGTATAATTTTAGGAGTGAAGAAACTACGCATCCCATTGCAAATTATCCTTTCCCAACGACTTCCATCGCACTTCAGTGATTTTCACCCTTTGTAGAGTTTTCCTCATCTCTCAAAAAAACACTGCTGAGGTAAAAAAAAAAATGCAACGCTGAATGATCCAATCGTGGCCGACATGATTTTCAGCAGGAGCAAACTTTGCTGTTCTCTTAGGAATCTTCTCGCGTTCCATCCAGGGACTACCCAGTGAAAACAGAGTGTTGATTGGTTGGTGTCACATAAAAGCCAGACGGACAAACCAATCTCCTAATTGTGTGAGGGTAGCAACAGATGACACGTGTGCCACTCTCTTTTCATAAGCTCATTACTCCTGTAAATCATGACACTGGGTTTTATTATTGCTGAGGTATTATTGGAGAAATCTAGAAATATTGATTAAGGCACAGATAAGTGTCCTTTAATTCCAGAGTGCTAACTTAGAACAATGCCTCGAGCCCCTCAGATTTGGACAGGGTTACTTTAATGACTTTAATAACGATGATGATTTTTAGCAGCAAAAAAAATATTGATCTGTTTGTTGTTTTTTTACAAAAGGACATTAAACAACCTTTACGGTCTGGAATGGTTGGACTTGTCAAAGCATGAACAAGAGTGAGGAACATGAACATATTTGAGGTGAAAGAAAATGAGAGTAATGTGATATCCCGAGAATGGAGGGAGGATAACGGAAAAATAGGATCCCGGAGGTGACAAGTACACAGAGAGCACACCAGTTTCACAGCTTGTCCCATTTCACACTTGGATAAGAAGTCAATTTCACTCTAACAGCCCAGAGAGGAAAGACTAAAAGGCCAAAACATGCATTTCATCTTGCATCTTTCCGCTGCCGCGCCTCTTCCTCCACCCGCTGAGCGGAATCATCACCTCATCACAGTCGACAATGACACAATCTCAGCTGCCTATAAGAGGGCAGCGCGTGCAACAAGAGGGAGCAAGGAATCAGGCGACATGGGTGCAACAGAGTCACCCTCAAATTTAGTAGCAAATGTGTCTGATTGAGTAGCAGAGGTGGAATAACTGGACAATTTAAAACTATATGCAAAACTCAGTAGAGAGCATACCTCCGACGAGGCCCAACAGTGTCCTTCAATTAAAACAAGACTTATAGTTATAGGCCCCATTATGTTTCTCAGCTACACATTGGTGGTAGTTACAGGTTTCTATCCCTATTTGTTACTATATCCATACACCCTGTATGAAACCACATTTAAATCCACTAGATCCAGATTTTTACACTTAAATCGATACACAATTTTTTTCATCAAGATTCATACATAATTCATAAGGAATCCACAAAGATGTTGAAAAACACATCTCACAATGCAGAACAATCCCAAGATCCGCTTCCTGATCCAAAATTGAATGGGTTCTTTCCTGACCAATAGCACACCCTTGCACCAAATGTCATGCTAACCTGTCCAGTAGTTATTGTATAATCCTGCTAAAAAACAAACAGATGAAAACATAACCTTAAAAGTGAAAGTAAATATGTTTCATTAAACTTATGAAATGTAATGCATGACTAAATCATCAAGTATATGAATCAACTGCTGCAAGATATAATTTTTTTATTATCAGTGGTCCAGCAATGACTGAATTAGAACCATCAAAATTAATGCAATTAGTGCATAATGTTGTTGAATTTCCCTGTTTGTATGGATAAAGGATGTTAGCAGGGATCTACTTGGTGTTTTTCTGTAATGAAACAGCAAAGAGGAGACTCAGTTTGCCTTCTCTTGCTAGTCAACTTTAAGTCAGCATGTCAAAACTAAATAAGCATCATTACTTCTAATATAACAAAAACTGTGACTTCTTAAAGTTTGAATGAATGTTGTACAACAGATGAAGTCATACAGTCTGCAGGCGGAAAGTATCGCAACAGGCAAGAGCTGCCAACCAGGAACTAAAATTAGACCTGTGTGTGTCAAAATACAGGTTAATGTCTTTCCCTCAATTATAGTTGCCTGAGCTTTCCCTGCAGTCAAAATATGTTGTTATACAGCAGCTGGTGTTGAGCAATGTTTGCATTAATAATCCATTTCTGATCGTGAAGACTTCAGTCATGATTGTACAACAGCAATGCAGCACGGGAGCTGGTTTTCTTGTTTTTAGAGGCATTGTTAGCTGCTCAGTGGTGACAAAACTAAATGCCTAGTGCCTCTGAAGTGTCCTGGTGTGTTTGTGTTGTGTGTATATTCCTGGGCCTGCCTGGCACCTGCACAAACCCATAACTAAGGCTCTGCGTAGCAAAGCGCAGTTGGGCGGGCCTGGGCAATGGCCACATGTCCCAGATTACACCAACGTCTGCCAGCCTACCTTGAGCACCTGCAGAACGATGTATGAAATCAATCAACCTTATCTGAGGGCGTCGACGCTGCAGATTTGGGGCAGAATGTTCAGTTTCAAATATCTAATCGTGACCGTTTTCACCATCAGGCACTAGTCCCGTGAATTCCACTGATTTTTTTCCACCACCACAAGCATTTTAGTAAAGCACCTGACAATAAAATGTATTTCTAATCAGATGCTATGTGGCAGGTTTACACAAGAAAACACAAGAGCAGTGTGAATATTTGAAAGAGAATGGTGTGCAGATCCACTCTCACATAATAAAAGGCTTAGCTGCTAAGTTAATTAGAACTTGCAGACTAAAGAAACAGAAATCATTAATGTGCTCGCTCTAGTCTGCTCTTAGGAAACTGCAGTAGCCAGTGCACAACGCTGACAGCCACTTCAAACCACATACACACCAAATGCTCATTTAAAAGCTCATCTGGGTGAGAATATAGGGGAATGGAGGATATAGACAAATGATGTGTTTAGTCTTTGAAATCTTGTTCTTAAGATGATTCTTTTTGATCAACTTGATTGCTCCATCTATGGATATTAAATGCATTAAGTGCATTAATCAACCAGCTAAAATGCTTTTGAAGAGCCAAGGCCTGGATTTGAATAAAAAACATTTCTGTGATCATACTTGCAGGATGCATGGTGGAGGATGCTGAAATAAATCTGTGTGTTGAAGTATCTTGAAGATTTATGCAGCAGTCAAGCCTTTTTGGACAAAAGAGGTCGTATTCTGTGGGTCAATGGGGTTGTGACCAGAGGTCTGTAGTTGGAAGGATGGGGGTAGGGGGCAGGCATGGCCGGACTGACAGATGGGAGTCACCCTGCCGCCAGAGTACTCAGCAACTGCAGTGTTCTCCCACTTCCTTCCTCTTGTATTTAGAGATATATTTTTACAGTCTCAAATATATTATCAGTAAGTCAAGTCAGGAAAACAATGTGCAGAGCAGAATGGACATTTTCACTTTTACAGAATGACTTCACACAAACATTTTGCTCCAGTGTAGATAGGATAAAAAGCCAAAGATTGATGGATGATGTATGACATCATGCTTTTGCATGGTAAGGACGGTGGGGGAGTAACACAACAATGCACAACATATCTGCTACTGCAGCTGTTACAAAACCACAGCAGCCATTTCATCTCTCATCACTGTTCTGACTGTTTTATTGAACTGTACAGAAAGCGTCCCTAACTAACTCGTTTGTTTTAAAGTCCAACTATGGACCAGGACAAAGATAAATGCAGTAAAACCACAGGAGCCTCCTACTCGCTTAATAAAACATTGATGTGGTGAAACAGACAATAAAACCTCATATGAAAAACAAAAATCAACTCACCAAGCCTCTTGGTGTTACTGAACAATGTGACATGGCTACAAACTGTGATGATCGTTCCCCCAAACACTGACAGTTGGGTCAATAGCCTGCAAGTGGAATTTACTAAACAAAAATAGAGAGCGCATACCTTCACTAACGCTCAACATTCCCCTTAAATTCAAATCAAGCTGCACCACACTGCAAACACTCATAAATATCAATCCCCTGATCCAGATCTAAACCAAAATATGATGGGTTCTTCCCTGACCCATAACACATCTTTCCACCAAGTTGCGTGGTAATCCATCTAGTTGTTTTTGTGTAATCTAGGTTACAATCAAACATACAAACCAACAGGGGTGAAAACATAACCTCCTTGGTGGAGGTAGTCAGTCTAATGGTTGCAGTATTGAGGAATGTGCCTCTTTCAGGAGTACAAACCCGAGTGCACTAAAATAGCAGCAAAGCTCCGATTTCCCTCTGCGACGACAAGCCATAGTGGACTGGGAATTTTAAATGGATTAGAGAGCAGAAGGTGGGAATTTAGCATTTCTATGACTGAGAGCCTGCACATTACCATAACAGCCAGCTGGTACTGAACTGTCTGCTGGTCTCATTACCTCCTTTCCAATCAGGATTGTGGTTTCATTTCATTTTACATTCTCCTCTTGGTTTTGACATCAAGGTGATATTTAAATTGGTTTTCGATACTTGTTTTCTCCATCTTTACCACCCACTGTGCATTTCCTTGCCCTCCTTTCTCACTTCTCCTCCCTCCAAACCTCATCTTTGTCTGCAGGGCAGTCAGCAGCAGTGGGTCTTGCTACACCCACCCTGTCATCATTTAACCACACCAGCCTCCTCCCCCACCCCTACACTCCCAGAGCATCAGAGCCCACCTTGACCCCTGTGACCTAACACAGCAGATAAGAACTGATGCATCATTTCATCACACCATATGTACCGGGCGTTTCCGTAAAGTACATTTAGGGACTTAACAGTGCTCCCATGGGTGTTTGAGTTACCCAGTAACTGATAGAAGCAGGGACATCTCAGGCTAAGACTCAACTGCTGCTGCCTTAGAGTGTCCCACTGCTGCACCTCTGTGCTTGGATGGAAATTGTGTGTCAGTTGTGCTGCAGCATCAGGGCTCTCTGTGTGTTTGTAACTGACTGGTGACTGTGGCAGGCCCAGAGCAGGCAGAGGCACAAGGTCTGTTAGTTGGTTTTCAATGCTCAGAGACGGTTACAATTTTAATCTTTTAATAATAATGGATTTAGAATTTTAACCACAATGGCACTCAGAGAACAAATACCACAAAAGAGAAGGAAAACCCCCATCTTGCAAGGTTAAAGAAAGTAAAAAAAATGTATAGACCTGCACCAACATATAATGGCTTCTTCCCTGACCCACATCTTATCCTTCCACCAAGTTTTGAGGTAATCCATCCAATAGTTTTTTGTGCAATGCTAACAAACAGAAACGCTAATGAAAACATAACTCCCTTGGTATATAGGTATAAATTATCATTAGTATAATTAATAAGCAAATCAATATATTTCCAATGTAAAAAAAAAACAACACTGAAAACAAAAAAAGAAACTAAATCAAAATCCAAAGCTGGGGGGGAAAAAAATCTGCTCTGGTGCCATAGCAACCAAAGCTCTGCGATGCACTGAAGTACAGAAAATCCTGTGCTACACATGCTGCATGTTAAAGACCACTTCATCAACACCTTCAGCTGTTAAATGTCATGTCAGCCCACTTATGTGATGTTTAAGCTACTCTTAACTTAAAGGTATTTCTCCACATGATGCTGAAGGAACTGCATGTTCCTACCTGACTAACATCCCTAATATGAATGAGTTCCTCATGTCTCTATTGTCTAGGAGATCCTTTACAGTGCCAGGTAGATGTATGGAGTCAGTGTGGAGTGGACAGCAGCATTAGTCCTTCTAATAACCTGCAGCGACTCTGAGTAGATTTAAAGTCTGTCAGGAAAATAAATCACCTTGTTCTACAATCATTGACGAGGAAGAGTCTTCGAATTGTCTTCGTTCCTACATGATCATGTCTCTATATCTTCCTATTAAAACACACAGGAGGCTCAGACGGTTTCACACTAAAACGATTACTGTGCACATGAGCGTTTTGGCTCTGCATCAGTTTGAATCCCCATCCTCACTAACACGCCTGAAAATACGTGACCACTCACGTACACCGGGCATGCGCGTGCCAGTGTAGACAGGAAGGCAAGCACGTCTAGCTCAGGTCCCGCTGGGCACGGGAATTGTCTCGGATTGCGCAAATAATAGCTTGTCTCCTGTACATGTAAACAGTTGTGTCGCAAAGACAAGAGGGTCAGCGATGATGTAACTGATTGTTCATATTGCGTTCTACACTGGTAGTCGAGGCTGGTAGTCGGTTGTTTTCTTCTGGAAGGGGGTCATGTGATAGGAGCCTGGTGAACCAGCAAAGGCTACATCGTGACCGAAAGGCTACATCATCGTTTCCAAACATCGCCGTTTCTGCCTGTAGATTAAAACGTATCAGGGTCAACAGCGTTTTCAAATTCAAGTGGCTCTAAAACTCAGGAGTAGTGTGGATGTAGCCAGGCACTGAGCATGGAAGGCAAACTCCAGAGAATGTCTGGACGTATTTTTTTCATACATTTTACATAGCTCATGAGCTGCAGGTTCACTGCACCTCATGTGAGAGCTTTCTTAACACTGCGGGTCTGATTTGCACTGACTTCCTCGATTCTTCCTCGATTTTCATGCAATACAAAAGAAGCAATAAAAACATTATGATTTCATTGGACTTATAGTTTTGGATCGTTTATAATTTGCATCTAATGGCTGCCGCTGCGCTATAAACTTCAATCATAGGTTTTGTAGGGAAAATGCAAGTTTTTTTAATCTCAAGAGAAAGTGCAGCAGATTTCAAACACCTGTTCTCCCTCCACTTATCACTGCTGAGAAAAAAAGCCTAGTACAAGTCAATATATTGAGGAAATATCATCTTCAAGATTACTGCAGGAAGCAATTCTGAATTATTCATCAGAATCATCACTGTGCTCTCGGAATATACGTAACTAAGAGGAAGCCTGTCGACACAGGACGTGGTGCACGGAGATAAGCAAAAACATAGCTACAGAGTGAACTCCAAACCTGTTCACACTGGCACAAACTAGATCCTTTAGGGACACAAACTAGCAATGACGCAGCATAAAACCGTCCACGTTCTGTCGAAACAACCGTGTCATTGTTCGCAAGTCTCTGTTGTGAGGAAGGTTGAATGAAGCTCTGGCCAGAACTTTACTCATTGAGCCAAGAGGACAAAGCAGCGCAGCAACATGGGCCATGAACCAGGCTCCTTCTGGTCCCATCCTGTGTCTCTACAATGAGCTGATATGAGCGTGTTCCAGATCAGTCCTCCGACAAACTCTGTCACTCCTTCTTTCAACAACGCCCGGGAGAAATCTAGAGAAGTGGCAGAGGGTTCACAGGGCGGCAGGGTTCCCCATTTCTTTACCAAGCATACAATCTGAATTATTTTATCCCGCGAGCAACCGCCGACTGTGTCTTTTATAAGAAATAACCCTGAAACCCTAAGCCCATTCTTAAACATATACACCTTTAATACTTAACTCGCCTAGACACTATTTACATTTTTCTGATTTTGTTTGAAAAAGTTCCTAAACAACAGCAGCAAGTGATCATCGCTAATAAGCTGCAAATATCCTCAGGTTCCTTTTCTACTGAAATGTGCTTATGGCTGAATTCAGCAGAAAATCATTTGCATACTTTACGGAGGAATTTGAGCCCTTTGTTCTGCAGGCTCAGAGTTCAGGTGACAGCTTTAGATGAATATTGAAATAGGAGGCAGGTGTATTCGAGATGTTAGGTTCGTGATATTTAGTCGTTTTAATGATAAAGTCTTTAACAATATTCTCAGACAGAGTCACTCCCAGCTCGCACACTGAATCCAAGAGGACCAAACCCCAGCGTGTGTGTGTGTGTGTGTGTGTGGTCGACAGCAGAGAGCTGCACCTGCCACAGCCCGGAGCTCCATCCCCGGAGCAGACAGCTCTGTCAGCCGGGTGGAGCGAACGTGAGAGCGGCTAGCTGAACGCAGACAGGTGCACCAGCCTGATTAGCCGGCTCCAGCTCAATGACATGAGGGCTACGAGCTAAACCGCTAGTTAGCATGCGCGTCTGGATGCTAGCCAGTTAGCCGGTTGTGCGTTCTACGGTAGACGGATTAGATGAACCTTATCCCCGAGTGGCTAACAGCTGTCCTCTGCCCAGGAGACAGTGGGAGCAGCGGCCTCAGCGTGGACACATCAGCGTGGACACATCAGTGTGGTACCTTTGTCTCCCTGATGTCCTGCTTGCCTCCCTCGGGGTACCACTGGACGCGGACGAAGCCCCTGCCGAGCGGCTGACTCGGGGAGTCCACGGCGCTCTCAGTGTCCGAACCACCTGGGGCTCGTCCTCCTCCTCCTCCTCCACCGCCACCGCCGCCGCCGCCGCCACCATCGCCGCGTCTCCCCCCGCCGTCGTCGAGGTCCGAGTCGGAGTTAAATTCCTCTTCGCCGTGGATCATCCGTACGAGGCCGAACCGGACTGAGCCGCGGTACCGCCCGGTGACCAGGTCGTGGGAGAAGAGCAGCCGCTGGGAGCCGTCCGCCGTAGGGGAGAGAGCCAGGGATGGAGGCTCGGAGACCGGGCTGGCTGCGGGAGAGAGGCCCGGGCTCGGGGATGCTGCCGCATCCGATGCTACGGGCTCCGCCATCGCTGCTGTTGTCAGGGAGTGATGCTTGCTGGAGCGAGGATGACGGTGGACACAAGAAACAGTGGAAGCAGCACGTGTTTACGTCGCTGCGTAACTAACGTGCTGTGCGTAACTAGTGCAGTGTGACAGCGTCATCACGCAGTACCGTCTCTCACCACTGAGCGGCGCTGTGAAATCAGTAACTAAAAAGTAACTAAAAGTACAAAAGTAGTACTTAGTACTGAAGAAATATTGACACAGAGCTGTTCAGGCTTGGTCTCTGATCATGAGACATCAGTTTGGCGGTGATAGGACAATGCACACTGGACTTATGACAACATCTTCTCCTTTGGGGGCTGTTGCTACACAAATGTAGTTTGAGGGAGATAGACCCATGAACACGGAAGTTACAGCAATTTCGTGTGTCACAGCGAGTCGATGAACTTTAACGCCACGCCATTAATATGGCGTTTGACGAAAAGTCACAGTAATCTTATGCCTACATTATCAATGTCTTGAAACCCTTTTGACATAGGTTTGACATGGCTGCGGTCAGTAGATGAGGAGGAATACTTCCAAGTGTAAGACATGCAAAAAACAAGACATTTCCTGTTGCCACCAGGGGGCGCTGTGTTTTTAAGTCATGATTTCTGTGTAGATGTCATCAGGCCGGGACTTTTGTCTTACATGTCTAGTTTGGACTCGATTCGACCAAATATGTCAGAGATACAGAACCTCGTGTTTTGATAGCGTGTAATCAAAGTTTGACGCCACGCCACGGTCACACCGTGTGACGAAAAATCGATCTTTGAGGTAGTTTTCATCTCCATCTTGTTGTGATGACACGCATCTCCATATGAAGTTGATCTGATGAAAGCCCTGGGACAAGTACATCAAAGTAAAAATGTGGAAAATGGCCAATATGGCCACTAAAGTCAAAATGGCGGGCTTCCTGTTGCTTTTTTCCCAATGCAGCTCTGACCCTTTTTGTCTGTCTTGTCATGATACACCTGGGCTACGATTTTTGTGAAGATCGGTGAAAGCTAACTGAGGGCCTTAGATGGCGCTGTTGAGCCATTTTTCCACGCCCATTTCAAATTACTCCAGAATACAATTACTTTTTGGGGTTTTGAATTCCCTGCAAACTTTAGTAACAATTTGAGCATGTCTAGGCCCTGAAAAAGCCCCAAAAGGGAAATACAAATCCTTCAAAATACAATAGGGCCTCCCACCGGAGGTGCTTGGGCCCTAATAATTACATAAGTAATGCATTTTTATTGAATAAATAAATAAAGATTAGCATTGATATAATAACCTAAAAACAAAAGAGAAAAAGTCAAGTGTTCACTAGGATGTGTACTGAGACTCTTTAAAAGCTGTTTAACATCTGGTTGCAAATCAACTTGCAGGTTAGCTGTTACAGAAATCATTAGCTGCTTACACACCTTCCCTTAGACTTTCCAGAGGGGCTTTATGTGAGAACATAAATGTTTGAGTCAGTTGCTCCAGAATAAATCCATAACTTATTCTGCCAGCCCCTGTTCGGAAAAGGTCCAGGTAAACCCTTGTGAGAATACAGCAGGAATATTCTCAGCAAGCAAGATGTTGTTGATGACATGTTTAACATGGGACTGGACGCAATACTGGAAGAATACAAATATCTCAGGAGGAGAAAGAGGTGTCACACACATGGGAGACACTGATGATCATTTAGACCCGAGCCAATCTTCTCCAGTCATGATAGACTGTAAAGCAACATGAGCAGACTGAAAGTTTCTTATTTGGATATTTCATTAAAGAAAATTATGGTTTGCTCCCAATGTGATTATGATAATGAGCAATGATCCATGTGGAAAAAATGTTTCTTTCTTTGAGATAAACACATTAACTATTTGTGGTTTGGTCAGTTTATTGAAGGTCTGATGATTTACTGTATATATGAACACTTACTTTCTTTGGGGCAAACGGATTGGCTGACTTATTGGGATTCCTGACCGAAATGAAAGTGTGCACCATGCAGGAAAGGCTTTGCACTTTTGAAAAGCTTTCGTGTTTATCTGAGATGGAGATTATTTCCAGTCTTGTGACCCTTACACAAAGTTTACCTGCTCTTAGTATCAGTTGGCGCTGACTCAATCAGTTGGCGCTGACTCAATCAGTTGGCGCTGACTCAATCCTTAAAACAGTTCTGCTGCTGTTGTGTGAGATTATAAAAGTGGGAGAAATAAATGTTCTTATGTCCATGGATCAAAACACTCTGATATTCTTAACATAGTTTATTTAAACACTGAAGAGGTGACAAACGAACTACACACACACACACACACACACACACACACACACACACACACACACACACACACACACACACACACACACACACACACACACACACACACACACACACACACATAAGCAACACTATTAATCGATACTGACATTATTATAGTTAATCAATCACAATAATTCATACTATCTGAGCATGACTGGTTCCAGGTGAGTCCTTTTATTCAGTGCTATCAGGTACCTGGAATCAGGCTCATGATAATAACCTGGTGATTTGTTGTTGTGGGAAATCCAACACATGATTAGTAAAAACTTAATTTGCTGTGGGTCTGATGAGGCGTGACGAGGATCATCCTCAACACACAAACACCCCGCCTGACCCCAGCTAAATATGTGGATTGTTGTTTAACCTGCTCACGGGTGAGTGGCGTGCATGGTGTGGTCAGATCGCTCCAGGATTATAACCCAGCCAGCCCCTGCGCGCACCGAGGCTATAAATACTGGACGTGCGTCTCTCTGCGCTCAGTCTTTACGCGCTGCGGAGCCAGTTACGCACGAGTCAAGCTGTTGGAGGAGCAGACGTTTTTACTTATAGGACAGACCAGCAGAAAGTTAAAGATTTAAATCTCAGTATCTGCGCTTTTAATTCACTTTAAAAGGCGTTTTGACAAGAAGACCATGTCAGTGGTCAGCGCGTTGCCGTTCATGAGGCCTCTCCACATGCCCTCTTCGGTGTCGCGGGGCCGCCGCCACACGCTACCGGCCAGCGAGTTCCGCTCCCTCAGCCCGGAGGATGCGATCAGCGTGTTCGAGATAGAGAGAGAAGGTAAGAAAACGGTTTGGATTTTATTTTGCCCTGTTATTTATCACTTGATATGACTTCCACGTTTACTTTAGGACAGGTGTTGTGCGCAACTACGCACACAGGGAAGATTCATTCATATTCATTCATTCATTCATTCATTCACTCATACACTCATTCACTCATTCAGTGTCATGTATCAGCAGCCTCAGAACATGTTTGATTTAAAATGAATAACCCCAACTCTCTGGTAATGGGTCAATC
Source organism: Hippoglossus hippoglossus (assembly GCF_009819705.1). Taxonomy (NCBI): domain Eukaryota; kingdom Metazoa; phylum Chordata; class Actinopteri; order Pleuronectiformes; family Pleuronectidae; genus Hippoglossus; species Hippoglossus hippoglossus. The sequence goes on along the minus strand of NC_047151.1, from coordinate 12,671,806 downwards.
CATTATGTCATGAACACAAATTACATTTCCAGATGATTCTCTCTTTACCAGTGAACATTTCTTCACATTTTCCATTTACTTGTTGTGTGGCCCACAACCACCATTAAGTTAGATTGGTGATTTACCTTCTTCCCTTATGAAAAGGTAATATATTTGATAGTACAGTAGAAAACATCCTGCTCACTTCCAGGCATTTAGTTGAGGTAGTGATCACTGACTCTCCTCCTCCTCCTCCTCCTCCTCCTCCACGCAGCCTTCATCTCAGTGTCCGGTGAGTGCCCCCTCCACCTGGATGAGGTGCGTCACTTCCTCACCCTGTGTCCAGAGCTGTCTCTTGGCTGGTTCGAGGAGGGACGTCTGGTGGCTTTTGTCATCGGCTCTCTGTGGGACCAGGAGAGGCTTACCACGGTGAGGACACCTAGTGATTTACCTGCAGGCTGACTGGCCACGGAAAATACAAGACACGGTTCAAAAGAGATTAACAGCAGAGTTTTAAGTGCATTTCTATGGTAGAATATATTCGGAAATTCTATAAGTTTAACATTAGGGCCTGTGATTCAAATATCACTTCAGGAGTGGTTTTGAAAAGGTTAAACTAAAAGGCTCGAGCTGTTTTTTGCAACAGGGTGCAACAAGTCAGGTCACAAAAGTACAAACTGTACAAAACTTTTCAAAGATTTTATCTCACACAACATGCAATAAAATGCAGGGTGGTGCGCCCTTGAGGCCCGACATGCAATTATAGAAGTGTGAGAAAAAAAATTATATTAAGTGTCATTTATTAAAAGTAAATGTCTGGCAAACTTAGTCAGTGAGAAGTCTGAGAAGAATAGCCACCATAAACCTTATGGAGAAAGTGAAGCTGCAGTAGAAAGAAAAAAACGTCCACGTATACAAAACTAAACAAGGATGTGTTAAATGCCAATGAAATTAACTTTTATCATTTAGGTAAAGCAATATATGTTGCCTCTGATTGTAAGAGTTAGATGGTCTTTCTTTGAGACAAATACAAACTCTCAAACAGCCGGGGGTCTGTAACTACACATATTTACTCAAGTCCTCAAGTACAACTTGGAAATGTGTCTTATACTGTATTCTATTCTTATCCCTGTCCGTGACATTTCAGTGTTATATCATATTTTACTCCACTTCAAGTAACTGAGCAATGTTGCATTATATTAAATATATATATATTATAAATATATATATTATATTAAAGTAGTTCAGATGATCTCAACCAGCTTCATTATTAAAGGACTTCGTAATATGTCAGAGAACCTGACCCACATATCAATTTGCTGATATCGGCTGATATTAGCTTTTCACAGACATATCAATATCAGTGTTTATGAGATGAAAACTTTTATTTTACAGAATAAACAATGAGTATATTAAAATTGTACATAAAAATATGTGATGTAATTTCTTAACTCAAGCTCTACATATTTTGTCGTATTTGTGTTTTCTTTTATATATAGTTATTAATCCTTTAAGTTTGGTCAAACTGTAAAATATCAAGCCTCAATTGCTTTTCTTTTCACAAGGGTTGGATAAAGTAGGAATCATTGCAAATTCTTATTATCTATTATCATTATCTACTCACCACTACCTTACTACTCACGATGGAGGGGTGGGTGAAATGTTTGAGTCCACAAAACACTTTTGGAGTTTCAGGGGTAAACAGTGTTGCAGCCGAATCCAATACAATTGAAGTAAATGACCAATTCTGCCTCCATACTGCTTCTGTGGTGTCACCGGATCACAAAGGACTTTAAGTGTTTTGTGAAGTCAAACACTTCACCCACCCCTCCGTCGGCAAAGTCGCGAGTAGATAATGAGTGAATTTTCATTTTTGGGTGAACTATCGCTTTAAACATTTCTTTTCAAGTTCAACAAATAACACAACAGTACCATATATAAATAATCTCACAACTCTGCTCTCCTTATCTACATTTCAGGAGGCCCTGACTCTCCATAAGCCTCACGGCCCCACCGTGCACATCCACGTCCTGGCCGTCCACCGGACCTTCCGTCAGCAGGGCAAAGGCTCCATCCTGATGTGGCGCTACCTGCAGTACCTCAGGTGCCTGCCCTACGTCCGCCGTGCCGTGCTCATGTGCGAGGACTTCCTGGTTCCCTTCTACCAGAAGTCGGGTTTCAAGGTGCAGGGCCCCAGTAAGATCACAGTGGGGCCCCTCACGTTCATCGAGATGTTGTACCCGGTCAGGGGCCACGCCTTCATGAGACGTAACAGTGGTTGTTGAGGACATACGTGATGTTTCGTGGATTCACCTGTGGTTATCCCCGCGGGAACAGGACGAGGGGATGTTTGAGCAGCCATGTTGTTCGTGAGCGGTGGACACAGTGGTTGTGTTTGTGAACGTCACTGTGAGAGAGACTTGTTCAGCACACGGTGTGGTGTGTCTTCTCACTGGGAGTCTGCACAGAGCCGAGAACAGAGAGCTGCCATCCAACTGCCGGCAACAGCTGTCTGGAAAAGTCTTCGGAAAATAACAAAACAAAATCTTTCTTTGCTTTTTAGTCTATTTAGGACATATAAACCAAATCATTAGAGCAGGAATATAAACCCTGATTTCAGTTCTCAGCATGTTTTTATATGAAACAATTTTCTTTGTTATGATAAATGCTGGACATTTATCATCATATTCACTAGAACGAGCTGCCTTGTTTTTTATTCTTGTTATTTAACCAGTCTATAACATGGTCTCCGACTCATGAAGCCACAAGGATCATTTTTAGACAGTAAAACTGGTATATATCCATTATTAATGTTTTCATTATAGATTGTTCTAACATTATGCCTTTTAAAGCATGCATAGTGATTTTACAACTACACAGTAACATGCCAAAGTAACCCATCCACCTTCAGTTACCATGGAAACAGATGGAGGGATATCAGCAGGAGCGTGAGTGAAGAACTTGAACAGTGGAAGAATTGAAGTGAAAAGCATGGGTTGTACAGCATGTAATGTGCTTTCATGTATTTTATAGAACAAAATATAGCCTGTAATAGAATGTAATATTGTGTTTCAATATCCTAAATATATGAAAATATATTATCTCTCCTTTAGTTTCCTCTCGTCACCACCTCTGCCTCCCAGTCTTGAATCAAGACTTTGATTTTCTATCAATGTTTTGCTCTGAAAATAATAAAGATTTTATTTTTTAGCACATCTGCTCTTAGGTCTTTTTATTTACTATCTACTGGCAGAACAGTAGCTATTCCAATCATTGTAGAGATCCACAAGATCCATTACTAGCTGTTCTAGATCTTTCAGTTCCATAACATGGTCTTCATCAGCAGATGCGGTTTGCACTGTCATTGTGGAAATGCTGATGTTCCAGTTTTCCATTTTTATTTTGGAGCAGTTTAAGGATTTCTTTACAGTTGAAAACAACTTTTCATCATATCACATGATCTTACTTTTTATGTTATGAATAAGGGTTTCATGTTATAGTTTAACAGATACATAAGACAAAACTTTCACATATTTAAATTCTCTTTTAGTATTAAAGCTCTCACTGGTGTGGATCAATAGTTAAAAAGGGTAGAGAAACGGATGATGGACAAAATTAAGCTTCACACAGAGACACACATACCTCATTACCAGGGGGGCTTTTATTTTGACATGACCGCTTTAGCACACATAGATTTTCACATAAAAAAATTGAAGCAAAACAGAAGAGTACCTTCACCATGCCCTGAACTTCATTTAACAATTAAATTTCCCTTTTTATTCCATTAAAATAGAGGAAGGGGTGAAATGATTTGGTCCCAATGCAGACGCAGGCACAGTAGTGTAACTGCTGAGTACTGTTGTGATTGAAGCTGTGAGTTGTTGCAAACATTACATTCCCACGCTCACATGTCAAAAGGCACAGAAAGAAGTGCATATCATTGTCAGACTTACTGTATGAGCGCAGACTCATATGGCTTAAAACAGTTTGACCTTTACCGTCAGAACACAGTGGTGTTAAAAGTAGTTAAAGATATTTAAATTGTCCAACAAACTCATGTTTTCAACACCAGATTATGAGTGAGTCAGCCCCTAAATCCAACTCACGGGTTATGGACCACAACCTAAACAAGTTGGGTGTCGGGTTCAGACAGAAAATCTGGAGGAAAAAGTGGATGTTTATAGGGACAAGAAAAATGTCCTTATTAAAGCTATTGTTGGTAATCCGGGAAAAGCTAGCAAGAGCAGGAGTCGCTTTGAAAAAAATGCAAATGATGCATCCCATCTCCCCTCTCTTCAAAGATACGCCCCCAAAACAGGTGAACGTGCACTGACTGACAACTGCGAGAAGACAACTTTTGACTCGCTCGCTAACTTCTGGTTACGATTGTGACAGTTTGTTTTCACTAAGTGAAAAAATACAGCAGAAAAACCTGCTCTGATCCAACAAAAATCACCTGGTTTAGGTAACTGCTCCTATAGAATAAATACTACTTTCAGACCTTTTCAGAATAAATCTACAAAATGCTTGAGGCACCACTGCATTTAGAGAAGAGCTAGACTGAAAATGTTTGGTTGGTGTTGGTGACGTACATAAACAAACTAAGTGACTGTGGAACAACAACATGCAAACACAAGCAGCATGTGAAGTAGCTTTGGTAGGTTCGGGTCAGAAACGTGTTCATCGTCATTCAGGAGGCCGATCACGAGCTGTATGCTGAAGAACAACCAGACATCTCTAAAATGTCAGAGTCTGTTTAAGGCAACTAGTGGGTTTAGATAGAAATCTTGCCTCAGTTGACCACTGATATTTCCAGCCCAACAGTTAATACTTGTTACATGTAGCACAGTGTTTCACTACTCCCTTGAATATTGACATGCCGAGTGCATACGTACAAAAAGATGGAATAAAAAACAGCTTTGACTCTGTTTGAAACGAGGAGGGGCAGCAGCAGTGACTGACGGTCTTCAAAGTGTTATAGTCTCTGTCTTCACATTGATCATGTATGAAGTGATGGAGATGTACCAGCCGAAGTGCTGTGGTTCTCTAGTGTTGAGCTGTTTCCGTTCCTTGAGACACACTGGACTAATTCAATCTCTCCATCCAAGGCCATGTCAAATGTGTTAATGTGGTGATGATAACTAGAGTCACTGGAGGGAGGAAACTGATATATTTAAATTCACCGGGAAACAGGAAACGTACCTATGACATCGCTCTTCCTTTATCAAACTTTCTTGCCGTCCATAGAATTAACGGAAAAGCTGACCTGAGATGACCATGTCTTCTTCTTTCCTTTGGCTTTTTTCGATTGATGTATCCTTACATGATAGATAACGGATGGATGGATGCAGGAAAAAAGTCTGTCCATCCTATTGATCTTTTCCTATCGGTCCACCCAGCTCCATGCAGCGTTGACACCCTATCTTTTCCTGTCGTCTGGTTCCGGGAATCTTCAAGCTCATTAGTAAATTGAAATGCTAGACTTGACTAAGGTTAAAAAATTTACAGAAGTAAGCACATCAGCAGGCTGACAAGAGGAGACTGATTCAGTTTCCCTTCTCGTGGACTTGGACCTGGTCTTTTAATGAGAGTAAAAAACATGATTGCAATGTGTTCAGAATAATCAACTGCCCTGGATATTGGCTAGAAACTAGTGGGCCTGTATTAGACAGCACCAAGAGCCTTATGACTAGTGCACCACATCGTTAATGTCATGGTCTATGTCGTACTTTTCACAGAACTTGCTTGTGAAGGGCAGGCAGGTGAGATGCTCCAGCCAGTGCCAGTTAATGGGGTAAATGTAAAACCAAACGATGAGGGATGAGAAGAGCCCAATGTAGGCCAGCATTGAGACGACGATGAGGATGCGTTTCCGGTACATGTCCAAAGTCCCGAAGGTGATGTAGGGCAGGAAGGCGAAGGAGAGCAGCAAGCCACTGATGAAGCCGAAGATGTGGGCGATGTTATCAATCCACGGCAGGAGGCCGCACATGAAGAGAAAGAGGACAATACCCAACAGCTTGTAAAAGGCCTTCCACGGCTTCTCCAGCATCTGCCAACCTTGAAACAATTCGACGAACAGGCAGGCGAGGAGACCAAACTGAGACCCTGCTGGACCCACCTGGAGGGAGAAAAACAAGCAGTACATTATCATATTATCACATTCATTACATTTAAAACAAAGTTAAAAAAAGAGGACAGGTTGGTTTTAGTCCAGAGAGGAAGCTGAAGGAGTTCTTCTTTATGTAAAGGCTCCATGAAATAAAATGTATTATTATCAATTAATTATTTTATAGCCAATAGAAAACATCCTGCAAACTGACTTACATGTTTGACCGAGCACTGGACACATGCTTGACACACATAATCTCTGATGTGTGCTGGAGATCAAATTATACATCCTGCTTACCGGTGACACAGGGCTTCTGGGTAACCTCTATGTGAGCTGTCAGCACTGCTGTTCAGCTATGTTTGCTTCAAATTAAAGAATTGTTTTTCTTAAACCAGTGGTGGGAAGTAACAAAGTACATTTACTTAGTTACTGTACTTAAGTACATTTTTCATGTGTCTGTAATTTAGTTAAGTAGATTTATTTTCAGGTACTTTTGACTTTTATTCCACTACATATATCAGCAAATATCTGAACTTTCTACTCCACCACATTTTTACAAAGCATTGTGTTACATGAAACGATTATTTTAGATACTGTTAAGTCACTCATGGTGACCATCGCTTAGAGAAATAAACCTGACCTGGGCAAACCGTATCAATTGCTAATTAATTAATGTAGGGTGATCATCCCAGGATCATCACAGTGATTACAGGTTCTGGGAATAGTCTGTCTTGATGTCGTTTACATGAAGCTTGATGTTGTCCGTGCTCGCACATGAAGACATACACTCTTGGGTAGAGGTGCGATACGAGCCCTGGGTCAGGCAGTAAAGGTGAGCAGATTAGAGTGACGTCAGGGCTGAGTTTGGAGGCTTGGCCTGGTCTGAGACAGATGGCTAATCTGTGAAGACATTAAACTCCTGCAAACGAAGAAGAGCATGGCTCAGCAGTGCACCCACACGCCCCAGACACACAGGCTGACACGTCCCTAATGTGCTAGTCGTCACTCTCTATTGGCAGAGATGGAAAATATTGAAAGGGCAGAAACAGGGGGGGGCACTTCTGTGAGCCTGTCACGACCTGTTAGTAATGATTAACTTTTGGAATGTTACTTCAGGATGTTTATTTATAGATTACAATACTTTAATGTAAAGATAATACATTCTTTAACATAATAAAGTCACATATTACCAGGTAACAACAGCTCAGCCTCTTGTCAGCTCACATTTCCAACCACTCACACAGAGTGTCGACCAAGAGACAACAACAAAGGACTTTCAATCAAATCCAGAATTCACAGCTATGAAACCTATGTTTCTGTAGAGTTTTAAGGATATAGAAACTCAAGTTTATTGTACTGTAATTATTCTTTCGATCTGTGAATTATAATGATGCCATTCACAGCTGCTGTTTGAGTCATGTATGCTGGAACCACAGGGTCTCCTTTACTCAACAGTTAAGGATAATCCACTTAAACCCTTAGTTGTGCCTCCCATGTGCTTCCTCTGGTTATTCCTGGTGTATAAACTGATGCCCAGGTCGCATGTATCTGTACTAAACCTTAAGAGCAGTGGAGAATCACTTGCTGCTGCAGCTAGTTAGCCAAAGCAGGACTTCTTCCAGAGTAGCTACGGATTACTTTTCAGCGTTTTATTTTTTACATATATCCACTCAGTCAGTGGAAATGCAAGACAGTGCAGAACAATTGTATCTTTTACAATAGTACTGTAGTTCATTACATGTTTTTTGGATACCTGAATAATAGTTTGATGAGTAGTTTCTCCTGACTAATATCTGTGTTGTCAGTAATAGTTTGTCTCACTAAACCTCGATGATCACCGAATGATTTTAACTTGTTCGCATGTTCAACCAAGATTGTGGCTTTTTTTTTTTAAAGATTAAAATTGATATCTGTTATTTGATCACTGTAGTATGAATTCAGAGGCCGTTAACCTTTTAAACCAACCACTAGTCTCAGTGATGTAACAATAAGGTATAACTGTTTGTTGTGTCAAAACCTACAATGCAATTATTATTCTATAAAATTGCCACAAACTTAAGAAAGGCATTTATTTTGTCAGATGCTTTAAGAAAACTTTATGTTCAGATCTGTGAGCTGGTTGGTGCTAAGGAGAGCTGGGCGGTGGGATTTCTGACTCTCACGACAAGGTGCGTCAATCTGAGAGTCACCTCATGTCATACCTTGCAGATGAGAGCAGCTGGGGTCGGTTTATGAAGAAGATAATAGATGTCTCGATGACATCAAGACAAAAATACAGAAGGCTAACAAAATATACTTTTCGTCATTGCCAATGTTTGATATAATGTCCATTAAAATTGACCATTATATGATAATACAACTCTTTCAAAGGTGAGAAAGGATGAACCTTTAAGGGCATAAACTACACAATGCACAACGCGGCACTAAGCGCAACACAAATATCTTTGGTAGTATCAGACTGACATGTATTTCTGTTTTACCTGTCCAGCTCTCATGTATAAGTTAGCGAGCCAGTCACAGAAAAGTCAGCTTCTAGAAGTTGACAGGCAGTGTGAGTTCATCTGTTTTCGGGGCATAGCTTTGACAAGAGGGCCAATGGGAGGGCAGGGTGGAATGAATTGGATGCTACCTACCAATGCATTTTTTCAAAGTTTAGCCTGCTCCTGCTATCTCTTCCAGGATTGCCAACCCGAGCTTTAACAGATGAGCAGATCCATTCCGTTTCACTATCTGGAAAATGCCTTTTAAAATAGCAATCTGGAAAGGTGTCAGCTCACCTGGCTTTTAAAGGGAATAAGAGTTAATACTGTGATTGGTTTATTGCATGCTACACCTTGAAACACATCCATCATTAAATACAAGAACAATGTGCCTAGTGCAGCTTTTAAAACGTGGATTTTGAGTCACTCTAAATACACTTGTGAACTTAGAAAATTAAATGATTACAAATTTAAAGTGGTTGTTCAGGCTTACAGACTGGAAGCGCCAACCGACAAATCTAATCTTTGCAACAATTGTCTTTGTTTAGAAGAAAGAAAAAACTAATCCCTTCCACTAAACTCTGTAGCAGTGGCCTTTCTAACCCGTACAATGGCATTAGGCTAATCTGTTAATGGGGAAAGTGAGATTTACAGACACAATAAAGACAACAGCCGTGCCAGTAGAAAGTAGGTAATCCAGACTGTGTTCTGTTCACATACTCAGTTGTTTGTATCAACAAATCAACAGGATGTTTTCTGCAAACATTACATTATGAATTATAAATATTATAAATATCGTACTTCTTCAGAAGTACAATATTCAGTGGATCTCCTGGTGATGCTTCTGTATGCCTCCACCAACCAGTGCAGTTCTGTATATATTTTTCTGCATACTTTTTCATATAAAAGGTCACTGTAACCATTACCTTTGACAACTGAAACACATTAGCATGAGGTCATTGTGACCTTGACCTTTGATCTCCAGGCACCAAACTCTAATCAGTTCATCTTTGAGTCAAAGTGAAAGTTTGTACAACATTTTCAGACATTGCCTCAAACTGATGTAAAGATATCATGTAAAAGAAAAGAGAGAAAAAAACTGTGTTTTAAAAGCACCTACAGGCATCACCGAAGATAGTAAGGAACTGCAGTTGACGCACATACGCACACACACCACACACACACACACTTAATCTTGTAAACCGAGAGGATTGATTGCTCCAACTTTCCTTAATCACATCCATGAGGACATTGTGGGGTGGATTAACTATGGTTATAATGTCCAAATCAAACTTTGAAAGTGTAAGACAGATTCATGACACCACCACGTTTAAACCAAACTGACAACTGAAGTTAACCAAGGAAACATTTCTCCCATTGAAATCTTCTAGTCTGATAATCAAAGTTCCCATTTGTCTCTTTAATGCAGCAAATATTCTGAAAAGGAACAAAAACTGAGGATAAGAATGTTTTCTATTGACACAAATGTGACGTGAGTGTTACGTTGTGGTCTGAAAACCATTTGATGAACAGTGCACTTGCCTTGCTCTCTTCATTGGAATGGCTCAGGTACAATAAACCCATAATGTGCTGTCAGCTTGAGCTGAGCTTTTCCACTTACTTAACTCCATGAGGTGTTTTCTTTGCCCCCTCCAGACTTCTCGAGATGGTGGGCTCTAATAATCCCCAGCAAGAGAAACACCTTCAGTAACTGAGCTGAGCTAAGCTGAGCTAAGCCACTGAGTGAAAACAGCACATAAACAAACTATGGATACAGTGGAAATATATACTGGAAGTGTTGAGATGTTTTTCCTTTTCATCAACATTTTAAAACATCATCAAAAAAACTCCTGCAGAACGGTAAAGGTTGTTTTTGCACATGTTGTATATTCACATCATAAGTAACAAGGAATATATATATAAGTAATGTTCAGAATAAGGGAGGATGTATCAATCTATCAAAAGCCTGTTAAATTATGGATCTAAATCCATTCAAGGAATATGAAAGGATATAATATCTAACCTCTCCCTCACGGGTCACCACCCCTGACGTTTGACCAGCTCACAGATCAGGATGACGTGTGTATTTGACCGTGTGAAAGCACGAGTGTGTGCGTATGTGCAAGTGCTTAAGTAATGAGAATAAATCAGCTTTCCTGGCAATCCTGACAAAGGTCAGTGTAACACAAACATGTTTGGTGATTACAAGCAAAACTAAACCCATCTATGAGAAAAGACCCTGGTTCAAACCATGTCAGATATCATTGTCTTCATGACGCATTGAGTATCGCCTGAAATGGTAGTGTAAACCCAGACAATATCACTTCTTGAAGACATATTTACAGAAATTAATAATGTTGAATTGCTAATACTGTATAATAATTTCAGGGCCCTATAAATTGTGTCTTGGGACACTACTCTGCCCTTTAAAGAACCGTCTTCGGAGGAAGAGGCTTTCTGGACATTTTCCAGAACTTTCCCTGCCAGCCCCCTAGTAAAATGTCCGGACAATGTCCGAGGGAGTCCATGAGAGAATACAGCAGGAACTTTTCCGGAAAAATTATTGGTGAGTGAGCGACGCCCACTCACTCGCCATGTTGATGACGCAATGGATGCAAAACAAAAAAAATGTACCCCAAATAATACAAATATCTCAGGATGAAAAAGAGGTGCTATACACAAAGAAGAAGTAGACAAAGATGTCAACTTGGAAAGGCAACGAGATTGCAGAAAATTTGGTGATAAGGGTCGACGCCAATATCAACGTGCTCTTAACAAAAACGTGGTTTCCGCAGCGCAATTCATACGTCATGTCCTGCCATCCTTAAAGTTGACTGGTATATCCAACCACACCATTACACACAGCTGTTTACAGGATGCAGAGCGATGAGGTAATGTATCGTAATTCTCATTCTCATCCATCTTGTTTATAAGTTGGCGAGGAACAGACTCGAAAGCGCTGGTCTGTACGGGTTAGACTTTAGCTTAGCCTGTAGCCTGGCTCGCTTCCCCGCTTCTGTATCCTCCACCTAAACATTGTCTTTTCCAGCCTGACCGTCGTAAATCCTTGCTCTGACTTTGCAGGTAATCCGTCCCAGCGGCAGACATTGAAAATGTCTCCCCAATTGTGTCATTTGCGGTTGTAGATCATAAAGAGGCAGCAATATGAAAATAATCCTGTTTCATAACAAGTTAAAAACTCCTGGTAGGGGCTTTAACACTTCCTTATGCAAAAAAGGTCTGTGGGTGCATTTAATCATGTGAAGAGCTCACCTCAGCTCTGTAGGGCAGGAACAGGGCAGAGGCGAGGTTTCCAGTGATGCCACTGAGGATGTAAATGATGCAGGTGCGAACCCAACCTGCCAGCTTCTCCACGTCTCTCAGTATTGTCATCTGGAACACCACCGACACCACGCAGTGCAAGAGCCTACAAACACACACACATAGAGTCTAAAAATGACATATCAATGCAGTCTGCTGGTATTTCAGCCCATTCTTTTTTCATTAAGCTCTTTAATGAAAGCTCTTTTATCTGCCCTGAAACTAAACCTGAGGGATTTCCCATGTGCTGAGTGTTTGCACGAAGTACTACAGTGCTCATGCGAGTGACCAACTCACGAGCACTGGGGGCTAATTTAGAAATACTTCTTCAGGTCTGAATCCTGAAGTATGCATATTACACATTCCCTTCACTCAGCTCAAACAGCCCTTTTAAATATCGATGTAGAAATTCAGTCTTTGTTTTAGGATGTTTGTGAGGGGTAAGTGGTGTTTACCCTGCATGGAGGAAGAGAGAGAGCCACAGACGGTAGAACTGATCTGGAACATCAGGATTTAGGAAGGGCAGCAAACCGCACACGTCGTCCAGACAGTGGACCTGCACAAGAGTAATGCTTGAGGTCAGAAATATACTAACACACCAATACACACAAAACACACGCACACAAACTACCTGTGAGCAGAGTGTGGCGTCTTCATGGAAATAACCGTGCATGAAAGTGCAATACTCTCTGGTGGTGATCTCACATCTATAGGAAGACAAAACAAAATGCAATTAAAATTAAGTGAAGCAATAGATCAGGGTGACATTTGCAGGGCTTGACCGACACAACACAAGGCAAACTAGAATTGAAGGCTGTATGCCTCCATGAATCGGTGCAGTTTCAGTCTTGATGGAATCTAATCAGTTAATCAGGGAATCGAGGTGAACAATTTGAAAGGATTATCTAGAGGTACGCAGGATAAACTTTTGTGAGACCTTTGACCTCCAAATTCTAATCAGGTCATCCTTGAGTCCAAGTAAATGTTTGTGCCAGATGTAATAAAATTCCCTTTAGATGTTATGTTATATGATATCACTTTCACAAGACCATGAGGTCACCGTGATCATGACCTATGACCTGCAACCAAAAGCTAATACATTTTTGTTTGAATGCAAGGCAGACAACCTGAAAACAAAATGCCTCTCTCACCAGCACAGAGGCATAATAATATATCAGTGTCCGTGTCTCACCTGCCCTTAGTTCCTATGCAGCATGGCCGTCCCTTTATGTTACAGTCCATGTGTCTGTAACCTGTGTGGTTCGACTTCTTGGGAAACGTACACACCTGGAGACATAATGAGCACAAACCCAGAAATACAATAACACTGTAAAATTAGCTCCAGGTATCGAAGTGGGTGGTGAAAATGAATTTCCAAATGAGCAGTGGTGTCCCCTCACCGGCCACTGGGTGATGTCATCTGGCCACGTATGAGGCTCTGCAGACGCAGGTTCTTCACACACTCTGATCACAACAACATGGAGCACAAGAAGGTTTGAAAAGATTCACTTGATTTCAATTTTGTTTTAGAAGAGAGGTGTTCCTCATCTCATGTGGCAGAGTAATGCTGCACATCTCCTCACCTGGGATCCTGGTGACAGACAGAACCCGAGGACCTGCTGATGTCCATGTCCACATCCTCCTTGTTCCATTTAATAAACGTGGCCAGCGTCTCCTGCATGCAGTCAATGTTATATTGAATTGTAGCATTTATCATTTATCACAATCTTAAACAGAACAGTAGTCATTTTGTACAATAATAATAAATATACAGAATTTTTAAGAAATGTTCCTTAACGTCATGTTAATCTGTGTATTGAGAAAGGTGATCTGTTACATTTAAATTCAAAATTATCTAATGAAAAATACTATATTACTATATTATTTCATTTAAAAAGATTTTTTAACTTTGATGTCAAATAGAGGAACTGTATATAGTAACCCTACTTATAATAATAATAATGTGCTATGTATGAAAGTGCACGATAAACAACATACAGAGCAGTCGGAGTTGTGGGTCTGCACACATCCAGAGTTGTCATTCTGCACGCAGCAGCCAGACTCTCTTTCCAGGTCTTTGGCCTTCTGGATCAGAGTCACTATCTGTCTGTCCTGACGAATACATGGTGAGAACTTGGCCCCCAGGTGAATCAGGTCATCCTATATGGTAAAGTAGGAAATAATAGTAAAGATATACAAGCTGGCAACAATAAGTAAATGTAAAAAAGGATTCTATACATGCTTCATTTCTGCATGTAGATTAAGCCTTAATGCTGTTTAACAAGTTATAAATATGCGTTCATTCTCCCATTTTCCAGAAAATACAGACACCTCTGGGATCATTTTAAATATACTGAAACTTGACTCATTCGACATTTAAGGTTTAAATGAGTGAGATCAAAAAGATAATCTGCTTGACGTTTTACGGGAAGTAACTAAACAGATTCACACATGTAACGGTGTAGGAGAGGGAAGGGGTTAGAGCTCAGCGAGGGCAACATTAAGCAACAGGAAGTGCCGTTAGTGATAAGGTAAGAAAGTCACAAACTAATGACTAACGCTTCACCCAACAAAGCAGAACATGTCTGGTGTCGCCCACAGATACATGTTGTGAAAGAGAAATGTGGGGATCCTTCATTTAGGTGTTACACTATGTTCACAGCAGATCACAACTTGTCATGTGTGTTCGTCTACGTGTGTGATAAAAAACACACAGCTGCAAGATACTCACAGAGCTCGGGCCGATCCAGAAGTTCTCCTGCTCGATAAACTTGACACTCTCATAAATGCCTTTGTTCTTCAGCACCTACAGAGGGCAACAGAGTGACAGGGTTGGAAATGTAACTGATGAACATGACAAGGGGACTTAAACTTTAAAAGCTTTCAGAGTTAGTCAATGATTTTACAGTGCAAATTTGTTTTTATACATATATAAATTCAGTCTTTTAAATTCATCTTTTGTTTAATACACAGCTGGATAAAAAATAACTTCACTTAAAAGTCTATTTTAATATGTATTGCTCTCAACCATGTATGTAGCAAGGTTTAAGACATTTGGGTAATAAATATTCTAAAATGCAAATATTCAAACACGTGAAATTATTGATAAAAAAAAATCTAATTCTACTATTTCATAAAAACACCAGTGTATTTCTGAATGAACAGAGATTTGTCTTCTTATTGTTCTGTGAGAGTGGACCCAGTTTAGAGGCAAACTCACCAGATCAGTTGTAGAATGTTGTGCAAACCCCACAGGGGCAAAACCATATGTACCACAGGCCAGCAGTGTGATCACGATATGGACAAACGTGATCCAGTAGGTAAAGTACGGCCTGATAAAAAACAATAAAGGATAAAGAAAAGGGTTAAAAGTTTAAAATCATGGCCAACCAATAATCACACATCACAATACAGTGGGTATGTAAATAAATGTAAATAAATCTGTCCTAAACGTTTCTTACTGCTCAACAGATTACTATTGTTTGTATATGACTGTCCTCTGTTTCTCTCTGGAGGTTTTACATCACTTTTTACTGTTAAAATAAAACAGTGAGGCAGATGATTTCATTACTTTTATCTCTCTGATTGAGGACCACAAGTCAATTATTTTAAGTTCTTGAATTATCCAGTATAATGTTGGTGAGCATTAGCATCTACTCATTCCCAACCTGTGGCTGTGGAAGTCGTCCAGCTGCTTCTGGACATTGCTGCTGAGGCTGCGTCGGTAGTGCCGGTTCAGCCACTTCCCCACAACGCCCATGCCGTACTGACGCTTGTGTTTGTCAAATGCAAAGTGCTTGACTTGTGATGCGATGCGACGCCCACGACGAGGGTGGCTTTTTTCAGGCAATGTTATTGGTGTCCTGGGCGTCCGAGATATGTCCTTACTGTAGAAAGGAAATGGAAAAGAAGAGGGTGTGGCAAGAGTGGTGGTAAGGAAAAGGAAAGAATATGGAGATGCAAAAGTTAAAAGCATATATATGAATAGCAATTAAAAAAGCTCAAGAAAATGGAAGGAAAAAGTAAAAGGTACGTCAGTAAGAATTGTCAATTTTGCCATTGTTACACAGGTTTGAGTTACTACAACACCTGGGCTCAGACTACAGGAATTCCTACCCAATATAAATCCCTGATTCAGCCCCCGAGAATCTGAGGAGAAATCTGGTCTGGACTCCATGTTCGGCCCAGATGATCTGGTAGTGTGAGGCTTTACAAATTGCTTTGAAACGTTAAATCTCCCAAAATGCGGGTCCCAATAATTATTAAACCTGTTTGATAATTGGATATAAATCAGGACGATTATGTCCGTACTTTCTGAGCTGAACCACTAAGAGACGAGTCAAGCTTTTGAGATGGAGATCACCGTTGACTAATATTGAACTGACAGTTAAAATCTCGAATGAGCCATTCGCAGTTTCACTGTACCGGCCGTGTGTACTTCGACTTGCATGGCTTAATCTTTGAGACAAGCATATGCTACTGGCAGGATCAACCAGGTAGCCCTCTCTGCGCTGAGACCACAGTGAACCCACTGTGATCGCGCTCTGGGGGTCAGTGCGGGGGAGTCTCACCTTCTTACTGAAGAATAGATAGGCCCCAAACATTTTCTCACCCCATCATCTTCTTTCTTCTACTTTCATTTGATGTTACTGCAAAGCATTATTACCGAACACTTGTTGCACTATGGCAGTCTCCATACTGTGTGTGGTTTGCACCTTCTTCTCATGAGATCACATCAGAGGTGATGTGAGGTGGTGCATCACTGCCACTGGAGCCATAATCTTGATCATATCCAGTAGTGTGTGATGTTGGTGAGTCATTATTTTCTAGTGTAGGCGTGTTAAAGATTATAGAGAAGAACATCTGTGAAGATTCTCCTCTAGTGTGCAATGTAACCTGATCGGTCATGGTCAAAAATCAGTCATGACCTTAAAACTCCTTTAGTCTGAGCCCAGCTTTACTGAGTGTCAGATTTAGAACCTCTGAAGTTCCAACAAATATGCAACTATCTTTGATGAAAACCCTGATAAGGAGTTGGATTTACGATTGCCTCATAACGTTTACTGAGAGCAAGTCTGGAGGACTATAGGATCACTCATCATTCCTGAGACTGCTGGCTGACTTTGAGGCAAATGATGTATTTACTCACAGGCTTGGGAACTTCTGGTCAGGCTGCTCACAGGGACCGAAAGATGCCGACATGGGTGGAGATTCAAATACATCATCAGCCATCGAGTACATCTCATCGTGGGCATCAACCTGAGCAGCAGATGTGATAAAGTTCCCAAAGGAAGCAGGATGAAAAAATGTGGAAGCCAGAAAAAAAGTCGGAAGATGGGGGAGAGCAATAATTCATGAGAAAGCCAGGCATCCTATGTGTTAAGACAATAGATTGCTGTTTCTGTTGTAGTCGACATTGTTAAATAAATACAAATCATTCCAAATAAAGTTGAAACAAGGAGAGAAAAGAGGAAAATCAAGAAAATGGCTGCTGACCTTGCTGAAAAAAAGCGACTCAGATGCGTCTGCAGAATCCACGGTGTCCTCGTCCATCCAGCTTGGCCTGGCAAAGCTCCTCCTGGGGAAACTGCGACCTGTCTGGGAGCCCGGCAAACCACTACGACCCTGGACAACACACACACACATAATAAGTGATTTCAAACATCCATAAAGGTTTCTTTAAACAGTTCTATAAATGGACTGTTTGTGTCACATGAGTTCAATTGTGCTTAAATCGTATTTAAAATGATATTTATCTTTCAAATTATGATAACAAGTATATGAGAGATCGCATTGGAGGCTGAGTACTGTATATTTTTTACTATGGAATATGAGGTTATTCATGATCACTATATTAAACGTTTTCTATATTTGATCCACAGTGATTCCTAAGAGATCTGCTACTTGTTTTTACAGGATACAAAACATTTAACAGCAGCTGTGGAGAAAGAAAAACTGAAAACACCCACCATAGTCAAAAATCATAACAAGACTCAGTTCCCTTGATAATTCTCTGACCTCTCCATCTGGAATACATCCGGACACACACAAAACACACAGGGTCTCTGGGGACTTTACGCACCTTCAGCAGGTTGGATGCAGCTCGGATGCTCATGCGGGCGACAGACTCCCTCTTGCGTTTGGGGAAGCGGCTGTACCCGGAACGCTGGCTGGTGAAAGAGCTGAGCGAGGTGACCCCGGGGGTGAAGGGACCACCCTGAGTGAAGTAGGGCGTCCTGGGGGAGCGACTGTCAGACTCATCTGGGCAGCGGAAGGCTCTTCCCCGTGCCAGGGGATCTACAATCTAGCGTAAACAGAACAGAAGAATGCAGCTGATATAAATATTCGAGTTACACCCTGAAACTTGCTCCACATGTTGCAGGTGGTGAGCAGAAGACACAAGAGAAAAAGTCACTGAAGTCCCAACCAAGGACTGTACATAAAGACGGACGACATGACGGCTCCCCCCAAAGTGAAACCATGGTGTCTTGATTGCCACCTGGTGGCAGGCTGCTGAACAGGTTATAAACCCCCTCCTCCTCCATGTCAATGGATGGGAAAGGAGCTAAACAAAAACGTTAAAGTACATGTTGAACACAGTTTTTTTTGTTATAACGTTTGGTTTTAATTGCAATATAAAGGGTGCAATATCATGAGTGACAGCTGAGACTGACTCTTGATGCTCAGGCGCATGTATCAGCGGGACCTCGCCACAGCAGCTCCATCCCCCGACTAAAGATTTTACCTACAAAATGTTGTCGTTGCTGCAAGATGACGGCGTTCGTCTCCAAGATTTTTTAACTTTACGTCTCGATAGTGGGAGGAAGTAGAGACGTGTCGTCCATCTTTATGTAGAGTCTATGATCCAGTCACTGAGAGAAAGTAGCTTTGTATCTGTGTGTGCATGGATATTGTTTTCACTGGTATTCCAGATTAGAAAAGCAAATAGCAAAAAGTGAAGAAGAGATGAAACACTAAATACTAGATGAGTGACTGACATGGAACTAGAGAAGTGATTCATCTGGGACACAGATGGTCCACGTCTGTCACCATACAATCCTCTGCTTTATTAAATTCAGGCACATTTGCCCACTCTCCTCTTACCATTTATTTTTGATCCTGTCTTTTGCCTTCATGTCTCAGTGTAAAAACGGGAAATCACAATCCCACAGGTTGAAAAAAAAAAGAAAAAGAGTCATTGCATGTTGGCTTGTTATGAAATTCAGGGGGGTTGGGAATTCTTGGTGGACAGACCTGCTGTGCCTCATCTTGTTTCTTTGTGCAGTCTGTGTAACACATCTCCATGGGAGGATATTTTATTCTTCTCATGAAATGGGTAGAGCCGAAGCATGGATTAGAACGTGTAATAGTATGCCTCTGCCTACAGTACCTTTGGCATTTTGTGTGTGGCTGGAGAGTCGAGGCCCTGGTCGAAGCTGGTGGCTGTGTCGGGCTCTCTGTACTGGGCCTTCAGCTTGCCGTAGCGCTGGCTGCAGTGGCGCAGGCTCTTCCTGTGCCATACCTGCTGCTTGGTCTCACAGTCTTCCCCTACGCCAAACCACGTGGCTGTATTCCTGGAGGAACAGAAATAAGACAGGGACGTCAGTGACACATAATAATATATCGTTTAACATCGGGGGTAGATGATGCTAACGTTACACAGGAAGAGAGCATAGAGTATGAGCTCGGATTATGTGTGCAGCAGTTTTACTTGTAACATATAAAGCAACAGGTAGGTAGGTAGGTAGATCTTTATACATTAAAATTATTTTGATGGTACACACACTTTAAATAGGGACAATCGCATGTCTGTCATTGCCACAGCATTGCCTGGACACCTGGAACTGCACAATGTTACGCTGGTGTACCGTCCTGGAACTTTACGACCAACTTTACGACCTGCTTTACGGCATTCGTCACACACCAACATCCAGAGCCAGAGCTAGCAGCTAGCTATAAGAGACAACTAGCTCCCCATTCTCAGTGGATATGTTGCTGATGAACGCTGACAATAATGGGTCCTCTATTGATTTGTTGTTTTTGTTATAAGGATTCCAAAGAGAAAATGTTACGTTGAGTGAACTGTGGTGGATAGTATCTGACTCTACAGAGTGAATGACTAGCAGGGAACTTGCACTTCTTGTATGATCAACTTTGAAGAAGGAAGCTTTGTTGGTTGTGTTTTCAAGGGTTTATGACCTCATGGACAGTTTGTGTAACCATTGTGGGTCTCTAATTAAAACTGTCAGGCTTGCACTTAAATGTAAAGCAAACCGAACAAAAGCAATGTTACAAATGACTGAAACAATAAACATTTTACCTGCGGATGCTTTGAGACAGCGATGTTTGTCGGCCTAACTTCGCCCTCCTGTCTCTGGTCAAGAAACCTCGTTCTGCAGCTCCACTCATGCTGTCTGACACGGAGCCGGTCGCTTGACCACCCTCACTTTTTTTCAGAGACGGTCGAAGCGGCTGAGTAGAGGTAAAGAGAAATAAAGATTCAGTGGAGATATTGGCTTTAGAGTAAAATATATATAAAAAGTGCCTATACAAAGAGGAAAACTGAGTTACAATTCACTACTTCCACCAAGGAACCTATGTTGGTTGGTTTGCTTGGTCGCAAAAAAAAAACATGACACAATAACAACTAAATGGATCTCTATGAAACTTAGTGGAAGAGTGGGACATGTGCCAAGAAAGAACCTGTTTGGCCTTGGCAGTATATGCGCTCTATTGAGTGCCATTCTACTATTGTACATGTAGGAGTATAACAATAACCTAAATAAAGCGACAGCATAAAGAGCCAGGCAGAGGACACATACATTACATTCAGTCCTGGATCATTACAAAGGACTACAGGACTTTACTGGTAGTGGTTAATGGCTACAATACATCAGGATCAGTGACAAGTTTAAATTCCAGTATTGAGATATTTGGATGTATTTGCTTTTCTCTCACGTCCAATGCATGTGGCTCACAGCCTCACACCGACTTAGACCTTGGAAATCTCCTAAACTATAACTCTCTGGTGCATTAGGTTTAAAGATAATAAAACCTGAGTGTATAATGACAGGAACTGTTTTTAAATACGTTGTTGTTATGTGGCAAAACAAAATCCAAATAATCATTTTTTAAATTCCGTTCACATTCAGTAATGTAAACACCGGCTAGTTGTGTGAGTGTTTGGGGCCTCTTTCTGCTTCTTCTGCTTCGTCTTTCTTGTAATAACAAAGCTAAAGTGCATGTCCGCCTCTTCTTACATACCATGCCTTCACACTATATTTGCATGTTTATTGCACCACTTGCTCTTTGGGGTGGGTTTAACTGTAGCAGGCTCAATTAAAGTTTGACTACCTGCTACTTTGTGAGGCTGAAATACCCTCATTTGTTTTCTGAGCATGGGGCCCACAGGGGGAAATGTGTGGCCTTGTACCCATTAACTGAGGGACAGCTGACCAGAGGGCCTCCCTGCCCAAACAAATGGCAAATTCAGAGCCTCAGAGCCTTCAGGGTTTTGACCTTTTAAAAACTAAGTACTTCCCTTTTTTTATTCCCCTGTAGGAAATAAGTCTAATGATAAGATATCACAACATCTTGATCAAAAGTATCTGTCCATTAACCCAATTGGACCAATTGCTTAACACCTATAAAGGATATTAGCCAATATAGAAAGTAATTTTTTGCAAATGTTTTCCAATAAAACTGAGATTCCTGTAATCATTGCTTCTGATTGTCTTATAAAACAACCACCAACCTATCTCTCAGTTTTGAGCCACATAATAACAACTGGTTTGGTCATGTTTACATCCACCAAGGTTTTTATTGCTGTTGGTCAGTTTGTCAGCAGGATTTCGCAAAACAACTGAACCAATTTTCTTTAAATGTGGTGGAAGAATGGGACATGTACCAAGAAAGTGTTTGTGTCTTTGTGTCAGAACAAAGAGGCAGATCCAAGAATATTTTTCTTTTATTCTTTGCGAGGTAGGGCTTTTTTGACATTTTTATAAATTCCTAAGAGAATAATTCATGGATCTGACATATTTAGTGGGCCTGACATCTATGAGTGTGTGTAATTTGGTGCAGATCCAAATACAAAATCTGGATCTAGTGAATTTAAATGTGGTTTCCTAAGGGAACTGTTAGGCCTTGGGGGCTGCAGTCTACTGAATGTCATTCTAGTTTTTTTATGATGCAGTTTCCCATTTGTTAGTTAATACTTTCTGAATATATTAACCAGTATAATTATGTAGACAGTGAAGGACAGGCTTAGGTCAGAACGATCAGCCTACCTGTTTAGCAGGGTTGTGGGAAATCATCACTTCAGGTGGGGGGATGGCTATTACAAGGCTGGGTGGCTTCTTGCTCTTTAGACGGCTGTCTGATTTGCCGCCGTTAGGAGGAGGCTCCTCCCCCTCCTGTGATGCCATCCTATCAGATTGCTGCAGGTGAGAAAAATCACAAACATAACTGGAACAATTATGCCACATAAGACGGTTTTATGGCAAAATATATATTTATAAATATACTTTTTTTTTAAACAATAAATATTGTAAATCAACCAAAAACAGGCTTACATCTATGAGATCCTAGAGATATCAACAAAGACACATAATTAAAAAATATAAAATTTCTTTCATTGTGATAATGTCTGTAATAATGAAGGGAAAGTGGTAACAACAGAAAGAACATGGTAGGAGATTCAAATTTATTTTTATTATTTATTGATTGAAAGTATCATGTCATTTTTTTAATTTCCCCATGAAAACATACAGGTTTCTAACCCATAGATACAGAGTTTGAAAAACACATGTGTAAGGACTCTTTCATTTTAAATTCTAATAGTTAGAATCATTATAATTGACATTTTCTGGAAATTCATTCATTGACAAAATGATCAGATGGACATGTACTGTATGCCTTTGGCTAATCCAGTCAACGGAACACTTTACTATCAACTTTGGACAACAGAAAGGGAACACTCCTGTTTTTCTTTTGTTCCCACACCATCATACACTGCAGTCTCTCACTGGTGTTATTTTCCTGCATCACATGATGTAACGCTGCGTTGCCATTTGATGAGGGAGAAAGTAGGGACTCTTGTTTTGATGCAGCTGATATCACTAATGAAAAGGTGGCAGAGTCATTGTATGAAGTATAAGTCAAGTTTGTGTTTTTAATAGGATTTATCAGCAGCCCTAGTACAGATATTTAAGTGATAGCTATCTTGGCATAAGCTCACCAGAAATATAAGTCTAACAGCATTATACAGCACCACACAGCCCAACCACACTTAAAAATAATTATGGGGGAAGTGGTCGACAAACTATAAATCAATGTTGCAGCACCTAATGTTAATACGAGAAACGCTAATGAAAAAGCAACTGATACAGCAGCTGTTAGGCTGCTGAAAGTGACATCAGATGACAGCAAATTAATCGATAGAGCTCTCCAATCATCATGTGTCCTCTAGGTGGTTACAGATCAATATGCTTTTTCTCTGCATGTACTGAAAACAGCCTCGCACTTCTTTATGTTGACATTATGTTATATTGGTGTTATACTGGTTCTACTTCTGCATTACTCATTGTAATGAGATCATCAGCTTAAGAATCACAGTACACACAACTATTTAAAAAGTACTCACTACCAGTAGGTTGACTCCCATCAAGGTCACTGTCTTACAGTCAGTGTTTACAAACAACACATTAATAGAACGATATCACATGAGCGCACATACTGACAGTTTGGACCACACAAATAGCCCGACATATAAATCCCATCCATGGTCGTCTGAGTTGAGTTGATGTAATAACTCATTACCCGTTTGTCTGCTCATGGACGGAAAAATATCATCAAACTCATACTTCATCCGTCTTTTTTCATAGTCAACAGCGGAACAACCAGTCAGTCTATTCCTGGAGCTCCGAATGCCTCGCAGCATTATAGTGTTTCGGGAAAATTCCTAAGCCTTGCAGACATAAAACCGATAATGTCACATGCCTCGGCCAACACGTCCATTATGTCATTATGGTCTTGAAAGCCTTGAAGTTGGCCTGGAGTTACAGTTTAAAAAAAAAAAAAAATCAATGTGAGACCCTGGGTGTCTGCAGTGGGAACGGCAGCAGCAGAGAAATCTGACACCGTCTCAGTCAATAGCCTAGTTTCCACTTCAGAGCCAACGCAGTTAGACAGGTCTTGACATACAGTGTGTGTCACTTACTTTGCCCTCAAAGCTGCATTTCTATAATACTTTTATGCTAATAGGAATGTAATTGTGTTAAAAATTTGGGCAGAGTACCTGACTCACTCCTCTTAAGACAGAGAGGAGGCTCCTGGCAATCTAACCTGTGGTTTAGTGGTGTAGAGCAGCGTCATGGCTGGAACTAACCCACTTTGATAATGAAGTAGAGATTGGCTAATGGACAGAGTGCTGCTGACCACAGTCTATCAATGTAGATGGGCAGTTGTTAGGATCCACCCAGGAAAACTAAAAGGCAGACTGCAGAGAATATTCTCCAGAGGGAAGATAATAGAGAGATAAACAGAGCTACAAGCCAATGCATGTCTCAATGTAAACACATGTAAATATACTGACACTCAACTCAATTTGATTTTTGAGCTATTCCTAATTTAAAACTATTATATTTGCAACCCAAATGTTTTATTTTCCACAAGTATATAACATAAATTGTATATAAAAATGGACGACATGACAGCTCCCCAAAAGTGAAGCCAAAGTGTCTCCATTTCCCCTGGAAGCAGGTTGCAGTAAAGGTAAAAAATAAAAAACCTGCCTCCTCCAAATTAAAAAGTAAAATAAAAAAATTATACTCAAGGATGATTTGTTATTTTAGGTTGTTGTTATCACACTGGTGTCTTTATAAGTGCTTTTTCTGTTTGGCTATAATTACTTATTTGATGCTATAAAAATGTCTGAAACGTAAATATTTACAGCTGAGACAGACACGTGATTGGTCGAGCAACCTCAATACCGCAGCTCCATCGTTATTGCGCAGACAAATTACTTCATCGGAGCATGATGACAGCGTTTGCGTAATGGATGTTTTTGCTTAATTTATTGGGGGTTTTTAGTCGTACGCAGGAAACCAATTCTGACAGTCAAGAAAAATATCTTCAAAATGAGTTCAGTTGTTTTGAATAAATCCATGACCATGATTTTCCTTAGCTGTGATAGGAAGTGACAGTATGTCAGCGAGCAGCAGCACCATGAGTGGATGTTTGCTGAATAAACATGGATGATTTCTAATCATTAACCATCTGTGCACTCTCTCTCATGTACCATCTATATATAGCTGATGTGAAATGTTTTTTTTTTTTTATGTAAAAACTTTAGGGTTTTGGGTATCAATGGAAAACAAAAGTTTTTAAAAAAAGCATGAAAATGAGGAAATGTTGAGAGAGACAATTCAATGATTCCACAACCTCATATGTGTGGGGGTCAACTTGTCGACTCACACACTGAGGTTACGAAGAGTCACGTACCAGAGCGAGGAAGAGGCTTGTCTACAATGACATCACCCATAGCTAATGTGATCACATGACCTGGAACAAGGGCCCCTGCATGTCTGAAATCCTTTGTGGTCTAATAAGTCACTGGTTCATTTTAGCAGCTCCTCACTCCACCATTAAACCAGCAGGACTGTACGTGTTTCTGTGTGTGTGTTTGTGTGTGTGTGCGTGTGCGTGTGCGTGTGCCAGCCACATCCACTCCCTTGTGTTTGGTGATATCACAGGTTCCTCTGAGAGGGAGTCACCATGGTTGAGTCTCCTCTCCCCACGGAGAATCCTGCCCTGAGAATGTGTCACTCTGTTTATGTATATTCCCATTTCCCTGATGTTCAAGGCAGTTGTGTGTTGTGTCTCTTTAAACCTGAAGACAAGCCCGGTTGTGTTCATTCACTCAGAGCTGTACAGTTTTGGAAATATGTAATAGCTTGTAAATACATTCAGGATAGATTCTGCTTATCTTACAAACACCATACATAATCCCTGTGTAGGGGTGTGGGGAAGAGATCATGTTTCATTTTCTGCCCCACTCGCTATGCATAGCAGTGAACCCTCTCCACTTGAGCTGACACAACTAAGGGAAGGCTGCATTAGACAAAGATGCAAAACAAGGGCGAGCGGACTGTGGTTGTACTGTTTGACAATACAATCAATTAATTTAAGATTCCAAAACACATGCGGAATGTAAAACACAATGACCAATTATTAGTATAATACATTTAATTAGATTTAAACTATTATTATCAAGGGGCCTTTAGTTAAAGCTACTGTCTCTTTTCTTCAGTATATCATGTAACTTCCTGGGTATTTTTAGCATTCTTCTCACATCTGAGCCAGAGGGGATGGTTGAAAAACTACACTATGCATCTCCACCAAAGTAAAAAGCATGCTGTTGCCGCTGCTGCTGCTTCTTACTGTGTAGTGAGAAGAGTGAGTGTTGTTGAACTTGAGCCAATCTCAGTCTTTTTTTCTCTACTTTTCCATTTTAAGCATTTACATAACTCACCAGAGCAACTTGTATCAGTCAAGTGGGATTCAAATCTACTTAAGAGGTGGTGATATTAGCAAGAGTTTAACCCAGTGCACCAGATACTTCTTATACAGTTGTAAAGTGCTGTAAATAAGACCTCTGGATAAAAGGGAGGCCTTCAGCTTTGTGATTTACTGGTTGGTAAATCATCTCACAACACACTGATATGAGCCTTTTACAGACTTTTATTGTAACAGAATAGACAATGCATAAAAAATGTGAAAAGTTTGTTATTTCATAAATTCAACTTCTGTGTATGTGGTTGTATTCATGTTTTCTTTAATAAAAAAAAAGTGCATAGCTAAACCATACGATTTCAAGCCTCAATTACCTTTATTTATCATAAGGGTTTAATTTGACTTCACTGCGACTTCAAGCAAATGCTTGAGCACCAGAGAATATTACGCAACAACATCCTTCCTTTTCTCACAGACACTTTTTCACACTTTCTTTAACTACAGTATTCATGAACATTTCCCTCAAGAGGACTGTGCCAGCACACTGATACAATTCAACAGACAATGAGTCATTGTGAGATCAGCATTTGGAACTACAAGTATGTCATCTTACTGTGCAGAAGCAGTTGTTATGGTCGGTGCATTGGACTGATATGCTGAATCTCCTAAATGAGGCTAAATGAGGAACTGACCTTCAGATAAACCTCTCATCACTTCTTCTTCTTAACATCCATCAAGCCTTACAATGCAACTTCCTTGTAGACCCTGCAAGGACAATACACAAAAAAACACGTTCACCATTAGATTACCACAACTGCTAATATATACATGAGTACCAAAAACTTTACAACTTTAAATGCTGTCAAGGTTTACAAATAAATGTCCCTTGACCTTAGAAAAGGACATTTAAGCATGTAAACAGTAAATCCAAAAAACATTCAATATACCTTCACTCGTGCAGTTACTCAGAGGATTTGAGATAATAGTCGGAATCATTTCAGTAATGTGACATATGTTTATAGTTAAACTGTAAAACAAAAAAATCAAGCCCTAAATTACATTTCTTTTTCATTTTATATCTTATATATATAAAAATAAAATCATCATATCTGTTCGGCACTGCTTCATCTACATTATCAAAAGCTGGACAACATATCTGGTTTGGTCTGCCTGCACTGTTGCTAAGAGTGTATGGTAAAAACAAGTCATAACTGAGCAGGCAGTCATTAATGCCAGCAGGAGCTTCATCAGTAAAATGCTACTGAAGATGTAGGAGAGTGTGAGTTTCATTGTTGCCTGTGTGTTTGTTTGCCTCTCAACATTCAGAGCAACGATCGAAACTGCCCACTCATTCTTCACTTCCAACCACAAGACCTCTTGGTGGTGATTGAAAAAACATTACAAAGCCATTTGAACACAAGAATTCAAGTTTACTATTGAGGCATCATGTTGGAAACGGACCTTGGCTTGAACCCAACCATTCCAGAAACCGTTTTGACACCATTCTCCAACAGCCAGCATGTCCAAACCCGCAAAACTGTGAGCCACTAATGCACATACCTCAGCAACAGCCTTGTTCCCAGCCCAGGAGTTCCACTCAATCAACTAATGTTCATGCAGTGTGTGCACAGACAAAACTATGGGTGTTTTTCTCTCTGGTGCAACATGTGCGCACATACATGCAAATGCTGAAATGTGTAACCCAAAACAGCTTCTGAGGGTTTTGTTTAGACAATTTTGGCAACTGGCCCAGCTTGACTGTTAGAGCTGAGACAGACAAAGCAGTGCACTGTCACAAATTAACCACGGTTCCAGACAGAACTTGAATAAATACATTTTGTTCCCTCCTGGATCTAGCAAGAAAGAAAGGTAGAGGAAATTAGCTTGTCAAATGCCAACATAAATACAGACGGTCTTGACCAACTCTGGGGGCTCTATAGCAAAGTGCATCCACAGAAAAAGTCTTTTAAGGTTTAAGACTCTCTGGCTTTCAAAGCATTTCCAGTGCCCCAATATTTCTGAAATATGTATCATGCACTGTGGAACGAGGGTTGGCAAGGGAGTGCAGGAAAATGTCATTCCATTCCATCAGCCTATCCAGCAGCTAGATACTCCTCTTACTGAGGCGGGATGTTAGTATAAAAGAAAAAAAACAGACATGGAGTTTTCTGGGCATGTTATGGCAAAGCAGATGAAAACAGATAAGGTCATGGAAGGGAAATCCTTAGAAGTGATGAGAGAATGGGATTGTGTCACTGTGGCAAAGTTGAAGACGCCGAATGAAATTGGACAAGTCAGAAAGTTTCTAAACTATAGATCAACATAGTGGCGACATCCATGTACAATTTCTGATTCAGTAAGGTTCACATTGAAGTGATTCCTTGTTTACTGTTAGCTCTATAGCTTTGTACCAAACCACACATCATTGAATACGCATGTATTTAGGAAATTGTACCTTGTTCAAACACATTTTGTACTTAAAAAATGACTTCTGACAGGACCGGGGCACTTATGGGGCCAATCAGATTTCAGCTGGGACCAGTGCCCCCCCCCCCCCCCCCCCCATGTGGTCTTTGTTACTGTTAAACAGTATCTAACCCTAACGGCACATAGTACTTTGGTAATGGAAAGGTAACAATAAAGAGACTGCAACCTCTGAGCAGATGTGTTGTCTGTTATTGAACTCTGACCTCAACTAAAAGAGGCAAAAATCAATCCATTGAATCACTTCACTGTTTCTGGGGAGCCTTCAGAAAATCCATTAAGGGCCCTGATGATCAACTGATCTGAGCTGGAAACCACTGGAGGAATCGACTGTGCCTGTTTAAAACCAGCTTTGACAACAAACTAAATGTTATTTCGGACATCCAAATTTAAAATCAAGACAGCTTGCTCACTAATGCTGATGGAGTGTTACATTTGTTCTCACCCGATATCAGCTGGGATTGGCCCCAGCCACCCCCATCCCCGACCTTCGAAGAATAAGTGGTATAGATAGCTGCTGAGCTGCATGTTGTACAACACATGCCCCGCCCTCTGTGCTCTGTGCATACATTTCCTCTTTTTCTGGACTGTCTTCTCAGCAACACAAACAAATCATGAGGTGCTAAAATAGACTGCAATGCAAAAGCCATTAAACTTCAGTCAATTATTCACCTCTCCACAACATGATGACAAAACATGATGACTACTTCTGTTCAAGAAAATACTTAGTCTAATAGTTTGTTTTTGGTAAGATTAGCATATTATATGAAAAATAACATGAGATTATAGATAAAAATATTATTTGTAATTCTACAGTATTGTGCAAGTATGAGTTCCAACAAGGATACTGGAATAAAGTGTGAGATCAATCTCATAGAAAATATAAAAGAGGTCACCGTATTAAACAGTATTGTTAATTTATATTGAATGGAATGTTAACCTGTGTTTAAAAAACATAATTGACCAAAGAAACTGACCAATACCCAGGTACAGACTTGCAGTAATCCAGCCTTGAGGCAATGAATGTGGCGGTACAGGATGGACATGCTTAGCAATGGTCCAAAGAGCTAAAGAAAGCAACCTTTCACCACAGAGTCAATCTAAGTTATTTTGTCACAAGTGCACTCTTAAAGTATACAGCCTTTGGGCAAACTCGTAAGGTTCCCTACGTTTCTGTTGTCTCTTATTCACTGGAAATGTGTGACAAACACCTTCCCCAGCATGACTGTGTCGAGAGTAATCACAACAAAAGACTGCGCCTATACTCAACATAACAAAATGAATAATGGGTTGAACACAACCCAACGGTTTAATGATGTAATCTTTAAAATTAGTAAATACCATAAGACAAATAATGCAGTAATGCCACAGTAGTTATTGCAATGATCATGTTGTTCACACTGCCCACCACTGTGAGGGATTACTGTACTTTGTGCATCATTTTGTCATTAATCATACGTTGATGGAACGGGTATATGCTAGAGCCTGACTGATAAACAAATATGAGCCTTTCACTGACATATTTGTATCTGTATTTGCCGATATGATTTCGTGCATTTGTTTATATTTTAAGTTTAATTCAACTTCTACATATCTGGCTGTACTTCTTTTTATTTATTGTTATTTGAAATAAAGTTTAAGGTTAAACAGTAAAATATGAAACCTCACAAACAACATCTTGAGACTTATTTATGCTGAACATTTAGACACATGTACAGGTGCAAGATAGGGTGTTTTTTTCCCCCTTAATATTTTCTCTGATTTCCCCAGGTAACAATTAATGGATCTTGATGAAAAACAATCTGGCATATTTAGAGGAATGATATCTATGTGTCGGTGCAATTTGGTGCAGCTCGATTGAATTTCAGGGGACTGCTGTGCCTTGGCACAGGTTTGCGCTCTAGTGCCATTCTAGTTATATATTGGTCAAAACATTGTTAATCAGCGTGTAAGCCCCTAACAATCCATATTGGTCTGGCTTAAGTGCACTCAATTAAAACATTTTAAATAAGTACTGTGTTCTGGCATCTGAACTTCCTACATACATGCTGACTATTTCTAGTCAACTACAGCTATTCATTCAGCACATCGGCAGTAACAGGTGACAGCAGGGTTGAACTGTGCTGAGTTACACTGACCTACATTTTCATTGTTCAGAAATGAACTGACAACCACATCAACCTGATCTGCTCTGTGAGAACAGGTGTAGCCATATTTAGTCCTTTACTTTACTCCTGCATATGTTTCTGCAAAAAGATATACATCTGATAAGGTTTTTATACTCTTTTACTTTTATACACACACTGGTACAGACATTTACAGTTGTTCCCACCTTTCATTTAAAGCAGCAATTCACATGTTCACGGGCCTGTTTTATCTAGTCGAGACTTCTGCCAGTTTATGGTACATTGGAATGACGGCACATGTTGACATAGACAAGTTAAAGTGTGTTTGATAAAGAGGCACTAAGATACGACTTTACTCGTTTTTTTCTCATTGTTTCATCCAAGTTTGAGTCAAACTCTTGGAAACTGACACCAAATTGCAGTGAATAAATACACAAATCCTACTTTATCTCTTCAGGGGCTTTTCGTGTTCGGATATCATGATGTTTCCTTATATGACTGTCTTGCAGTATATTGACTATCGCAGATTATATCATGTATCATGGGCTACCCTGCCATTTCCAGTCCTACTGTCAACACCATGCGTTTGACAAATACACCAGAACCAGGAGGTTTCACTTCTCTCTATGGAGCTAAACAACATGAAGATTATTGCCGTTACAATTCAGATAAAAATGTCAGTTTCAGTTATACCTCGTTGTAAATTCCGCAGAAATACGGCGTGTGAACACTCCCTCCCAAGAGCTATAAAAACACATGGAGGGCTGAATGACTGTGGCGGCACATGGGGACTATAATCAAGTGTGGACGGATAACAGAGGGGGGGTAGAGGTGGATAATGTACCCGCATGTACTCGTCTCCCGGCGGGCAGAGCAACAAAGGGCTTGCCGGGACACGCTGCCTGTTCTTCCACCGTTCCAACTGTCACTATCCCTTTTTTTTTTTTTTTTAAGCCTTTGAATTAGCTTTACTTAAAGCGTGTAGTTAAAGTCCCTTTGACAAATTACTCACAAGAGGTCAGTTTTACATTATCTGCAGTTATTTAAAGCTTTAACTCGACAGTGACAGCGACACCAAGCAGCTCACTTTTAACGTTTCAACAACAAAACTTGTGAAGAGTGTAGTTCCACTCACCTCCAGGTACAAACAAGGGGCCTGTTGTCCCCGAGCAGAGGGGATATGAGGGGATATGTCCGTAACGCTTCACCAGTGGAGTCCACCAGTCACCACTTCCCTCTTTCTCTCTGTCTCTTCTTCCAAAATCCTCCACCGCAGCTCCGCGGAGGAGCAGGGGGCGGAGTCTGCACTGATCTTATCCACAGAGGGGCCGAGCCCAGGCCCGGTCC
Source organism: Hippoglossus hippoglossus (assembly GCF_009819705.1). NCBI lineage: Eukaryota > Metazoa > Chordata > Actinopteri > Pleuronectiformes > Pleuronectidae > Hippoglossus > Hippoglossus hippoglossus. The sequence goes on along the minus strand of NC_047151.1, from coordinate 12,639,443 downwards.
AACCTCCTGCAGCTGCCGGGCCCCGCTCCGGAGCTGCTCTCAACACTACTGCTGGGCTGTGGAGGGGAAACAGTGCACATAGTAGTGTCTTTATAAAATGTTACAAATGTAAATAAGGCTTTGTAAAGTGATACAAAATAATAATTTATACTTGGATATTTGTGCACAATAAACTATAATCCACAACTGTACATAGTTCAGTGCAAGGCCCTATGAAAGTCACAGTACAGGTTTTGCGTTTGCAAAACGAAGTTGAGTACATTTTTTTACACGATTGTCTTGTGCAAACAGTGCAAAAAAATGTGTGAGAAGTTATGCAATCTTAAAGGGATAGTTCACCCAAAAATAAAAAAAATCACTCATTATGGGGTGGGCGAAGTGTTTGGGTCCACAAAACACTTTTGGAATTTCAGGGGTAAGCAGCGTTGCAGCGAAGTCCAATACAATTGAAGTACATGGCGACCAAATCTAACCAATCATCACTAAACTAAACCAAACCAAGTGCAGGGTAGAGGAAGTTCTTCTTCCTCCTAGGGTAGAACAAAGTAAAGGGTATGGATCTGTGTATAGTAAGGACAGCAGGGTAAACATTCTGCAACAGCTGTACAGACGATGTGTTTACAGCCTGAATAGTACTTAAATGACAAGTAAACACATCTGTGAGGCTGTGTAAAGTTGAGTGGCCAGTAAATGCCTGCAGTGGTTTTGCTCTGAAAACTTTTATAGCTTAGGTTTTAAAGTGATGCGGCAATATTTTTGGGGTGATATCATATGAGGTGTTGGGCCTAACATTGTTGGTTACCCAAAGTGGAATCCTCTAGTCAGTTTGAAAACCAATTCAAACTAGGATTAAGACACAAACACAACACATTGATTTTTTAAATTTTTTTTTATTAATATAACTTGCAGGTTAAATTATTCACCAACCGTAAAGTTTAAAGTCACTGTTATTCAACAAATCATCACACAAACAGCTTAGTCATTACATATTGATAATTGTGCCCTTACAGCAGAATCAACTGATCTGCATGAAAACAGAAATGAAATGCTTGGACTTTTCTCAGTTAGTTAGATTAAGGTAAGATAAATTCATCAGGCACATTATGTTACACCACAAATCATCTTTATACTCCACAATGAAGCTTTAGATTAAAGCTCCCCTGTCTCACACGTGTCTTTACAGTCACAAATTGCTCCGTACATTCAACAGCCTCAGTTTCTAAGATTTAGATTTGATTGCTCACAGAGCAAAATAATCTTCTGCAAGTTGACATGAACCAAGAGCACAAATCGACCAATTCTGAAACTGTAATAGCAAAAATATAGGGAAGCATTAATCTAGAAAAGTCATTCAGTTTGAACAGATTTCAATCATATCTGAACATGAAGAATTCAACCTCAAGATTTGAACAACATAGCATGTTAACAGTAGAATTATTTTAAGTTTAAAATATTTCAAAAATCATCCAGATATTGGCGGGGATGTGACCATTCTTCATATCGACCCCGCAGAGCAGGGAGGAGGGGGTGGGGTGGGGGGGGTGTAATAATGCACATAAAAAGATTCGGGCCTCATTGAACACTCAACAACTGTCAGAAATTAATTTCTTTTCTCACACTTGATACACCTCACCTTGCAGCATTTATCTGCCGAAAGCCTTTCTGTCACACAAACACATTCAGAAGCATGTGGAGACTCAAACATACACACTAGTATCTGTGTTGTCCATCTTTCAAGTACGACGCGGTTATTTAACATACAGCAGCTCACGTGACAAGTGGTGGAACTGAGGAAAAAGAAGGATTGTTTTGTCCTCGTGAGTGAAACACAGTAACTGGCATAATTTAGGTATTTTTCCGTTTTGTAAAAACCATTGTGTTTTCCCAATGAACAATGTGAGCCATTGTTATCTTAGGAGGAAACTACCAAATGTGAAACAGACACAATGGTAGCTTACTGGGTATTTGATACTGAATATAAGAATAACAGTTCTTACTTTTAAGAGATTTTATGTTAAGTAAACGTAAAAACTTTATTATCACAGTATTTTACAGGTAAATATTTGTAAATCCTTAGTTGATGTTTCCATTGATCTTATGCTCTAAACTGCTGGGCTGTTTATCCACCGCAGACTAGAGCAGTCGATCATAATACAACATAATGAACTGGCACAGGATGGTCAGGGGGTTGCCAGACATGAGAAGAAGAAAAGTCTACAAAATGCCTACAGCAATTGATAAATTTCATGGACAAATTAATGCCTCTTAAACAAGTGGTGCCTCTTTTTTTTTAGATAAATTGTTGGTCCATGTAGTCAGGGGAAACACTCAAAACTGATTCTGCTGTTGGAATGGAATTTCTCTAGAGAAAACATAACTAAAACTGTAATTCTTGATTATTTTTCAGCAATTTCAAAGCTACGTTTTCTGGCTCAAAATGTTGACTTCATTAGATAAAAGTTTGATTCCCGGTTTTGTTTCCTGTCCCCCTTTTGTTTCCAATCATCTTCAGATTGTTAAAGGTTGTCCACCTTCTGTTTTATAACCTTTTCAGTACAGTGGCCTATAGTGAGGATGAGAGAGAGAGAACTCTAGACAGGGCTTGGTTCCTTCAGTGTGGTAAGACAATCTGACGATGAGTGAAGAACATCATGGGGCTGATATGATGGGTTAGATCTGTTATTGTTTTTCTTATGTATGTAGGGGTGAAGTGTCAGGGCCAGGATTAAAGGTGCAAGGATCAGCTCACAGTTGGGAACGCAGAGGCTTGAGATACTTGTGGAAGGATTCATGCACCTGTGGAAGAGAGAAGAGAATTTATTAAGCTTACATAAGGAACAAGGGGGAAGAAAACATGCATATCTAATCACACAGTTTAAGCTTGCAGTTTAATGCAGGCTTTTAGACAAAGGAAGTTATTAAAGCCAATTCATCTTTTCTTTATGTAACTGACAAAAGTACAGTGGCCCTATCCAGACTGTGTTAGTGCAGCATGTAGTGTTCAACCACTACAGTCCTCCAAAAATAAGGTTTTCACAAATAATGACAGTTTGCACATCATTATGTACATCCATTGTAACTTTAAAAATATTTTATAATCAACAACTAAATATTAATGATGTGGGGAGGCAAAAAAAACAAACTGAAATCTTTAATAAGATAATTTATCATTACTGTTATTATTATGTCACTCTGGTGACCCTGACTGACCTCTGTGGCATTCAGGGGTGAGCGTCGAGCCCACTCAAACAAGTTCTCGTAGACATTTCCATCATATCGTCCCAGTACTGAATTGAGAAGCTTGTCGCTGAAGTCAAAGGCATCTACGAGCACCACAGCGTTAGGCCTCAGCTGAGACAGAAGCTCCTTGATTCGACCAGAGATCTGCAGCACCTGGGGCCCACTGAGCAGTCCCGCCTAAAAATGACAAAAAGAAAGGTTGAGATGTTGATGATAGTGATCATTTGCTGTCACCACACCACTTCCTTTCCTATGAACAGAGATAACACAAGATCTCCGTTACTGACAAGGGTAAGGTTTGATGAGACATCACCTTAGATTGAGCAATTCAAGTAATTTAGTGCTGATAAACCTAGTCCGCGCATGCAAAAATAAGTTGATGGGATGTCCAAGTTGAATTCTGATAGAAATCTTACCGTATCATAGCATTATCCTTGTGATTGTTTCACACATAAATGAAGTAACCCTATCCCCTAAAAAGCCATAGTTTTGGATGGCTCTCAGAAAGGTTTGGAGCCATAAGATCCGGCTCATTCACTAGTGGATGAAAACATGCTTCTGGACCTCACTCAGTCTTACAGGAAGTGAGGAAACAAACAGTGACTCTGGGTTGTCTGTGCTGAGTTTAGAGCAAGCCTTGTATTTCATTTTCAATTTAAAGTTCAACTACAACAAAAAAGAAATTGTTTCATTTACACAGTAATAAAGACACCAGCCACCCAGAAACAGACACCCCACACACAAAAACCTCCATTTATTGGCTCAGAGACAAAGAGGCAATTGAGGCTGAGTTTTCAAAGTGAAACTTGACAGTGAAGACAGACAGACACACAGTACAAGTATGCAAATAACAGACAGCAGATCAGCACTACAATCCACCCCGGACTGTGGACCGTACTATTTCTATTATGATTGTTCTGACCTGTAGGAAATCTCCAGAGTTGAGCTTGATGCCATTCAGGGCATAGAGCAGAGCCAGGGTCGACAACACTGAGTGTATCGCTGTGTCACAGATTTCCCCAAGCTTGTCAGTGAAGAGCTTCACTACAACATAGTGACAGTGGGCCTGGAGACAGAAAACAGTGGGACATGTAAGTCAATGAAAGACTTGATGCGAGACATCAACAAGAAACTGCAAGATATTAAAGGTTTAAAACTGCCAAATCTCGCAAAATGTCTTGAGTTGTTTAAAAAAAGAAAGCAACATTTTTTAGTTTCATTATATTAGAATAATATCAATGCAGACAATCAAATTTTCCCCATACATTACTTCTGGCATTAGGATATTAAAAAGTTGGTGAGATGCTTTAGCCACACACCCACAAACACCAACACACACACTGAACTTACATCTGAGGCTCTGACCAGGTCGATAGAACTGTTGTTCCAGGCGTCCTCCTGGCACTTCCTGTTCTGCAACTCCTGCTGGATGCTCTTGGCTGCCAGCTCCACAAGACTAAAAAAAACACATCTGCATTAACCAAACATGCCAAAACATAATAATATTTGGCTTTAGGAGTTCAGGTACAAAAACAATTCTGCCAATTAGTTTTCCCTGAAACCTGGAACTGCTCCTGTGGAATAAGACTAAAGTTCCAGGTGACCAGGGCAGCATATAAAACACAAACATAATAAGGTAAAAATATATCAAATGAGATTTTAAAACATGCGAAATAAAGAATATTAAATTTATAAATTGTAAAGCTCTTACAATTTACACTATCTCTGAATTTAAGTAAACATAAGAAGATATATTTGTGGTTTTAAGAACCAAAAACCATCAACAAAGCGCAGTTTTACATTGATTCTCTCTGGAGCTCTCAGGCCGGTCAGACGAGAGCCGCTTTTCTCATTGGCTGACTGCATTCTGAGTGACATAGAGCTAGCCAACCAAAGATAATAGATTCTAGTGTAGCTTGATAAAACTCACAGGTAAATAGCAAAAAAATAAGTTGATTGGACGGTCGGACTTCTAAGATCCATACTTTTTTCATGGCTGTGATTCCAGGCTATGGATATCATGTAAACAAACACAACCATAATCACAGCCATTTTCCTGTCAAAGTGTAACTCATAAAACAACACGATTGACAAAAATGGTAAAACAGCGAAATAAAAGTAATCCAACAACGTTTTTTTTTTTTTAGATTAAAAGCTGAAGAGATGGTTGGATAGGCCGACCAAACAATAATATGAGACCTTCGATAGAAATACAGCAGATTTCAGGTAAAAACTAAATCATGCAGGGTCAGAAAGTAGTTCTGGCTGTGTTGTGGTAGTAGCACTTTCATGGAATTTATGATAACCCCTCTAAATGCATGATAAATAAAAATAAATGTGAATCTCCCTTTAATTATGGGACCTAATTAAAACCAGAAATGAACACAAAGACCAAAACACAACGAAAAAGGTAATTTGCTTCTCTAATTCTTTTGTCTCTTACATGGCAGCTCTTAATTTGTAGACCTCCACCAGACTAGATAGGTCATTGATGTCAACCACGGTTGGCCTGGCAGCGACGGGCTGGGGCTGCACCCTCCGATGATCCGATTCACTCAGGTAAGACACGATGCCGCTCAGCTGCTGGCCATCCTTAGCCTGCCGGTAGCTCTTCAACAGGTATCTGCACAGATAAAAGTTCAGGCCACACACAGATGAGGGCTACAAAATTGAACATGGGTGCACAAACTAGCCACTGAACTGCTTTGTGTTCATCCTGTGTGATTGTTTAATATCAGTGTGAAATGTTTGAGCAGAGAGCTTTTGTGCTGATGTTTGACACCCGTATTAGTTTTAGTGCTGTTGTTGATTAGAGATGATATTAAGTTACACATAAACAGTAGACATGTTTGGTAATAACACACAATTTGCATCACACCCGTTAGGACTTACATAAAAGTAATCACATAACAAGCACATATCTCCATGCTATTCCAGCTTTGTGTAACCCCTGTTTACTAAAACCAAAGTATGGTTTCATATATCAAGCTTTTCATAAATTCTCATTTTCAGCACCTTTGGCCTTTGTGTGTGTACTTCATGTTCTGTGTAATTAAGAACTTTCCACAGATCCTCACTTAGGAAACTATATCTATTTTTAAAAAGACGAAATATAATTTGACAGGTTTAAGAAACCGATCTGCTGACACAACACCACAACAGCCATTGTTCATGTTTATAAGATGTGATGTATAAGATGTGTTTGTTTTTGCTGTGGGAGGAGGGCTGGTGTGTCACCTGCATTTGTGGTATAATTTGACTGCTGCGTGGGTGCGCTTCTCTGTCTTTATGGGTCTCTGTTTTCTGCTCTATTTAAGTGTGTGACACACATGATGGGTGAAATAGCTAATTCTCCTATTTGTTTGTCGACTAATACTAACTAGTGAGTAAGTGGGCTCTATTATAAAGTTGAGCGTTACAACTTAAAACTAAAATGTTTAATAACTAGAATGGCACTCTGAGATCAAAGTAGCAATAAAAAGTGTTTCTAATGTGTCAGTATTGGATGGAGAGCTTTGTGGGCTGTGAGCTTGGCCGATGCAAGTTGTCACATTTGTGGTCATGCATTTCTTTGTGATGCGTTACCTTGCAGTCTGCAGCATCATGACGGTGTTCTCACCCTCGTAGGTGCAGGTCGGAGTAAAATCAACATAAATGTCCGGCAAGGCACTGCTGCGAGAGTAGCCATGGCCGCCACATGACATGCGGCACACCTCAATAGCAGAGTTGGTGGCCCAAGTGGTGAAGGCCTTCAGACCAGCAGACAGAGCATGGAGCTGAAAATTGAAGAGCAAGGAGGGTGAAAATAGCTTCCTGAAAATCTATCATATTTAAACGATGATTTGTAAATGGTCTTAAAAAATAAAGAGTGATATAAACAATTTATTCACACTGGCCAAACAGAGATCACTGAGCTTATATCACATCCTACGTGTGAATGTCTGGTCTCTACCTCAGGCAGTTCACTGAAGTCTCCTTGGCTGATGTCCCCACTGATGCGCTGGTAGGTCGCATTCATGTACTGGCCCACGAAAGTGAAGGCATAGGCCATAGCCAGCAGAGGGAATAGCTTGTACTGCTGCGTCTGGAAGTCAAGGATCTGCGGCTCTGGCTCTCTGTGGGACAGAAACACATTTGCTGTTGGAATTATGCTGCCGTTTTCAAGTGCTCACTTAGTCAATGCATTATAAATATGATTCTGATTTGAAATATTCTCTCTCTAATTTGCTTCATATCTTGATCATACCTGCTCCGTATAACACAACTTAACTAAGCAGTTTGTTTTCCTACTCAAGACATTTAGGTACAAGTGTAAAAAATCTGTTTATATATTTTAATATATTCACAACTTCGTTATATCATTTGAGAAATTTTACATTATAAGGACATATTCTTTTCTGAAGCTCACCACTTCCAAAACTTGGGAGTAAAATCTGATTTTGAAACTGCGCCACTTGTGCATGCATGAACTTAAGTATGTGTTTGTTTTTACTTCCAGCTTCTATGAGTTATGCAATGTTTGCGTAGCTGTCTGCCGACCTTCCTTCATCCAGTTGGTGTTGTGTGTGCCATTTGAGAAGCTCTGTCATGACTCCGTATTAACTCAACATTTACCAAATCTACACTTGTTACGAGTACTCGACCAGGTAATATCCTAGCTTATGAACACAACCTCTGTAGCAAGATGTCAGATCTTTGAGTTTGAGTTTCCTGTCCTGCCCGGGCTGCTGCCGCTAGCATCACTTCTGGGTAGCTACACTCCATCTTAACCCTACAACTACCAAGTATTTGCTTCTTTCTTGTACTCGACCAGGCCTTGTCTGATGACTCTCTGGCACGTCCAGCAGATCCGTCTGCAGCACTTGATCTCCCCTCTCAGGATCACTCTTTGAAAACAGCGCCTGCTTCCACACAGCATGGAAGCAGATCATTTCCCCCCACAAACGCTTAAAGTGGGCGATTCCATAATTAGGAAAGTCTGCATATTTAATGCAGTCATTCATTGCATCCCCGGAGCCACGGTCCCAGTCATTCTTGGAAAGCTCCCAGGGCTGTTGCGCTCCCTCCATAACCCGAGTGATAGTTCATGTGATTTTTAACTCTGGTGCTACTGTGTTTTTTTAATTCATTTTAATCATTTTCATCATACTTTTACTTGCAACTACATTTGATGTAGTTTCTTAAATGGGTAGCTTTCAACTCTGTTGCCTATGACACTAGGTGTTTAGTTTAAAAAGGCATAGAGGAAATGATGAGTGGGCCACATGAGTCTCATAGTACTGCCATACAAGCCAGTAGCTGGTCAGATTTAGCTTTAGCCGCAGCGTTATTTTATTAATTTTTTTACCATGTATTTTTATGAAAAATTTGTAACCTTGTTTAGATAAGTGCTTTGTAAATAAAGTTATTATATAAATATTATTATTACAATAATTTGAAATTACTGACCCTGCTCGGATTTCCGACTGGTGGCGAACAACACTGTAGCGGATGGCGATCGTGCAGGACTTGGCGAGGGTCTTAGCTGACAAGCCTACAATCATGGAGCGGATGAACACCATGGTGCCGTAGGTCAGTTTGGCACTGGGTGGCTTCACATAGGTTCCATCTGGCTCCACCTAGTGGCGAAACAGAGTCATTCTCAGAGGAGACACTTCAGGAGCAAATACTAAAAGGTATTCCCACCATAATACCCTTAATAAAAAAACAGGATTGTGTAAAAAATCCTACAGTATTTCTGCTACAATGATATCAGGATATTTTAAAAGTAAATGTCAACAATACAGGTACTTATCTACCTTTGATAAAACAGGATGTGACACATACAACCTTCCCTCTTGGTAAACAAAACACTCATTTGTATTAAGCAGCAGGCTGCGGTGGAAATTAGGGATGTAAGATTGAATGATTTGGCATAAAAATTCACAAAGCTGTTGCCATGATTAAAAAATACCGGATATAATTTAGGATGAATTCATGATGAATCATTTCTTACATCTGTGTATTGGTTCAATTTAATCTTTATTCATTTAATTACTATATAAGAGCCTTTATTATTTTTAAATGTGACCAATCTTTTGTGACCAATAATGATTTTTAGATTCCTCCTCTACTAAACTGCTTCCCAAGTGTGCGCTTTTATCTCTACTGGCTGTCATTGTGTTCAATTAAATTGTGTCTCAATTTATCACATTAATGTGAATCATATTGTATTTGATTTGTATTTGCTTCAAAAGTATCTTAGATGTATCGGATGCATCAAAAAACATATTGCATTGAACCTAAAACAACCTAAAAGGGCTGTTGTGGCTCAAGAGGTAGAGCGGTTTGTCCTCTAACCCGAAGGTCGATGATTCGATCCCCTGCTTCAGCATTCCAAAGTTTCCTTGAACAAGACATAGAACCCCAAATCACTCCTGATCCCCAAATGTTTTTAGAAGCGCTGTGTTGATGTGTGTGTGAATGGGTGAATGCGCCTTGTGCTTTGAGTGGTTGATAAGACTAGAAAAAGAATCATATGAAAGAATCATATAAATTACCTTGGCATATTTCATCAGCATGTTCTCCCGTGGGATCCGTACGTTCTCTAGTTTTAAGAAGCCGTTGTCGACTTCACTGAAGCCAAACTTGGGGCCGATATCTCCAACCACAATACCTAAGAAAGATGGAGGTCCAAACGGAAAAAGTGAGGAACAGACAGTAAGTTAATGAGGATGGACTTTACCATAAACACCACATACAGAGAGACATCACATGTAGTGGTTACCTGGCAGGGGTACATGAGTGCTCATGTCGCGGATGGGTACGATGAAAGCATGCAGACCACGGCCTTTTCCTTGAGTATGGAGCTGGGCGAGGACTATGGCATGATTTGAGGTCTTTCCAACTAGAAAGAGAGAGAGACAGAGTTAAAACTAAACCAAGGGGCTTGTTATGACTGTCAATCAGGTTTTCTCAGCCTGGAAGAAAAAGGAGAACAAAGAAATAGCAACATCTTGAGAAAAATAGTACATCTAATAATCTCATACATTATTTTATAAATTTAATTGTAATACAACCCAAATTCCAGGCAGCAGAATAAGGTACTTACGTCCTCCGGGCCACCATTTGATGGAGCTGATTGTGGGACTGTTCAAGACAAACTCCTGTGTGGCTGGATCATATGTGGCTGTGGTCTCCAGCCCTCTCAGGTGCGTGCCTAGAGAAAGGCGAAATATAAATCCCCACCAAATGCATTCATACAGAACGCACACATACAGAGTGCACGGTGGAAAGGTAAACATGAATGATTACTCTTAAGACATTATTCTGTCAAGCATGTATACAAATGACATTATTAACCACAGATCTATCCACTAACATTAAAGGGACATTAACAGACTGATGATGAATATAACAGAAGACATTAACTCAAAACATCAAATATGAATATTTTTAAAATCACTTTTAGCCTTTTGAAGAAAAAATCCAACATAAAGTAGCAAAGCAGTGTAAGTGTTTGACAGATCCAAAAACTATCTATAATATTTCACTATGATTCAGTTAATGCTGTATCTTTGTCAGGCCTATGACAGACTCTGAATTTGCATCTAATAAAAACTGGTCCACAGGGGGTTGTCTATGGTGGGTTTTCCAAATCAGGCCAAAACAAGCTGGAATCCGTGTTAATATATTGATCTGCAGGCAAATATACACCCCAAGCCATGCATTAAACATATAAAATAATTAAAGAGGGTTAGTAGAGGCAATAGATCTGTTAAAAACACACTGGCGAGAGAAAAACACGCTGGTAATTGAAAAAGAAAGGCAATAAAAGAGCTATCAGACGCAGGCCGATGGTCAGGCAGCACAACAGATAGTTACAGACTGTACTCCAGAGATGTGGGAATGAAGTAGAGCCCGACTAATATGGATTTTAGGGAGGGAAAAATGTATGACAAAGAAATTTTGTTTAAACATTAACGTAATCAAAAAAACTAATAATATTCAAAATAAAAATAATACAAAATTATATTAAAAATTATAAACAAAAGAAAACATGAATTCAACCAAGTATTTAGAACTCTGCACATCTTTACTGCATTGTTTACTCTGTAAAATAAAAGCCTTTACATCAGTGCATAGCAGTAAACAAAAACACAGATACTGATCTGTCTGTTAAAGCCTCCGATATAATCGGCCAACTGATATATCGGTTGGGTTCTAGCATAAAGTTACAAGAGAAACTCAAAGTTTTCATAGTTGTTTGGCCAACATTCTTTTGGCTTTTATAACTGTATACTTGTCCAATGGGTCAGATAACACAAGTGTTCAATCAGGTTGTAAATAATTCAACAGTTTGGCCTGTGCCGTGGATGATTTAAACAAATATTCTGGTTGCATTTGCCACCATGTGAACTTGTAGCAGTGTTAAACATGTAATCCCAAAATTGGGATTTGATAACAATCTGCCCTCCATTTGCATAGGCTTTCCTACCGGACTCATATCCGCAAATGATACAATGATAGACACACGTACAAATGAACGTGTTAAACAAAGAGTTAACTTTTCTCAGATGGGTATTAATGGAAGTTTAGTATAAACCATGGTTAGAAAAATGTACTGGAGTTACAAATTGTTTTGTATTAATAGACACAAAAACTATCAAAATCTAAAAAATGTATACATTCAAGTGTGACCTTTCAAAACAGTCATTCATTCATTTTATTACCATTCCTACTGGCATTAGCAATGATAGAAAAACAAACAATTAATTCCTGTTTATTATTGAAGGTTCAGTGTAAAGAAAACAGCAAGCAAGCCTGATTTTGAACTGCTGTGTTCATTTTACCGTGGCCCATCTCAGTCTGAGCGTAGGTGCCGATGATCTCTAGGTTCCAGGCGGGCATGAAGAAACGGTCCATTTGCTCTGGGGTGGCCTGGTTGAGCAGTGTGGGCAGGAACATTCCCAAATGGAGATCCAAGGGCTCTGGCCTGCTAGGGTGCACACAGCTAGGCCACGCAGGACGGGGGCGCACGGAAAAGAAGAGCAAGTGGGAATTTGGAAAAGGCAAAGCGGGAGATGCATTGAGAATTTTTGATGGATGCCATATTACGGAAGGTTTGAAGCAACGTGAGATGATTGAAGAGAGAATGGTGGACAAATTCTTTTTTTAATCCGCAGGAGGGATTATGGGTGAGAATTGATATGGTTCAAATCAATAAGAAATTAGGGTAGCGATAAATAATTTGCCAGTATGCTTGTGACAAAGACAAATTAAAACAGCTTGTGAGCACGTCATGCATGTTGGAACAAATGATTTGAGCCATAATCTGGATTGAAACTCCCCTCATTTAAACTCTTCAGCAGCTTCATTTCTCAAGATCCTCTGCCACATGGGAAGTCGTCAGTTATGTACAATATTTAGGTATTTCTTTGCCAATTCTCGGTTCAGGCTCTGCTGGTGGTGTTTCTGACCATCTGCTGATCATATCAAAGGATCAAGGCTCTGTATCTGATTCGGCTTTGTCTTTACATCAAGTGGTCACACGTATACTTCTTGTTCTTCACTTCCTGGAGGCTGAACAAGTTTGGCTGAAATCTAAAAGAACTAAATAAAGATATACTCTGTATGTACATTCATTTTAGTCAATAGCATGTCAATATAATCCATGCAATAGAACCACAGACAGTAACAAGTTAACATCCAACAGGCTATGACAGTGTGAATTAGTGAATTAGAAGTGTAATGCTGCAATGACAACTCAATTAATCGATTAGTTGAATTAAGGACAATTAATTGCGATTGTCATTTTTCCAAAGTTCCTGGCTTTCAAATGTGCACATTTGACACTTGAGATAATTTAATATTATAATTGTTAGTCACAGCCCTACAAATGAGGTTCAGGGAACTTTATGTCATGACATAAATCACATTCTGGGACTTTGACCTAGTGTTGGCTCGAACCTGCTGAAACAGGTCAACAAAAATGGTTCCAGGCTTTCAGCGTAGCTATGCAGAGAAATACGAATTCACAATAATATCCACTTGGCTTTGTTACAGAGAGGCAACAAACAGGCTGACATGGTTCATATTCTCTCTCAGCACAGATTTGTCAGCTTCTCATATTACAAAGAAACACTCAGAACTCGACCCCATTACAGGCTCTCTCACTCTCAGAACACATACTTCTGGAGCACATAATGTAGCTTTGTGACGTAAGGGGTTGGGGGTTGGGGGATCAGAAGAGGACTGATCAAACAAATCGCATTTCTGGGACAAATCAATTTGAAGTTAAAGGTGATAGTTTTTACGCCCATTACTAAGTGAACATGCTCTTACATCCCAATGACAGGTACACAGAGAAAACAGCTGTTGTGTCGAGTTCTGCCTGCCTGCTGAGGACAGTCCCTCAAAGTACAGGGCAGTATAGATAATGGCTGGATGAAACTGTGATTTAATGTAGATTACACTGCTGTGCGCAACTTTTGCTTAAGTCGAGAGTGTTAATGTGTATTAACTTGGTTGGTTAGTGAGCCCAGTCCTGGAAATTGCGCACCGGACACTCTCAGGTGCACCTAGAATAGCAGGCACACACAGAGGGCTTGTATAGATCCTGACAAGGTCTGTAAAAATGTAATGGATTTTGTTGACAGTCCCCAATCCATCAATGCTGAGGCTCACTGGGATCTGTCCCAGTATTACCGATTACCATCACTGGCTGAAAAGAAAAGATGGATGCTGCAGCACCTACTTTTACAATTCTCATAATAAGACCGTAAACAATGTTTTGAGCAATATATATATATATATATATATATATATATATATATATATATATATATATATATATATATATATATATATATATATATATGCATTTGTGGACAATGAATTCTTGCCCCACTTTCACACGCTCTCTCTTTCTTACTTTCTCTCTAATAAACACACCATCATGGTCGGACTGGGCATTGGGAGCACTGGGAAACAAATAATCCCCTTTGTTTTTACCATCCTTGGCAGGTAGCCCTCTCTGTGTAGTGCATGGGGTAGAATCTAAATTATGTGAGAAACACTGTACTGCTCTTAATTGTTAATTTTTATAAAATTACATATTTTTATTAATTTGTCTACCTGGTTGTAATTGTGTAAATACTTATAAATATTTAAAGCCTATTCCTATCCCAGCTAGAACCATTCTTATTATTTATGTATTAAGCTAATAATTGTTGAAAAGAGGACAATTCTCCAATCTGCAATAGAGTTACAGCCACGTCAGGTTAGGCTGAAGCACACTGCACAGAGAGTAGGAGCAGCAGCACACGTGCTAATGTTTGGGTTAAAGTGACCGGAACGATCGTGAGAAATGATCCGACAACATCGATTAATAACTATTTTAGAATATAGGACTAGATGGTGAATATCCCGTGTGATTTTCAGTTCGTGTGTGAAGAGGGACAGAGACCAACACACACACTGTGGGGCTGTGCGTTATGTATCGTGTTGTTCTGAGCGAGCACAAAATATTGAAAGCTCATTTTTCATGATGGTTAAATGCAGTTTCATAAACTCTGGAGCAAATCAAACAAATTCTAAGTAAACTTCATGTACTGATCAGGTCATGAGACTGTATGTCGCTGTGTGAGTGAATGCGTTCATGCACAACACTGACCTGCGCAGAGTAATGTGCCTCAGTGCAGTGGCGCTGATTTGATTTATATCGCGATATATATCGATATCGACTGATATAAAAACAAATATCGTTTGACAAATAAGATTTTTTTCCATCTCGCCCAGCCCTATATACACCCTTAGCCTACATGAGTATTTGCATTTGGCTTATTAACTGTCTGTTTACCATTCAAATAGCCTATGCTTACAGTTTTATATATCCACCAGACTTTTGTTTGCATCTCAAACAAACAAACTGATGGAAATCCCTCATAGCCACAGAAACTTGTATTCCCTGAGCTATAGCTCTATACATTTATGGTTAGGACAAAATGTTACACAAGAGCACAGTTTTCAGAATACACATTGCAGCTATTTAGAATTTTCTGCATGTTTGGATCTGTCAAAAACATACAACATATCACTACTCTTGGTAGATAAGGTTTCCAAACCTGCTGAAATGGGCCTATTTCTCCATAAGTACATATAAGTTTGGCTTTAACATTCATAGATACAAAGGCAAACCTTGTGCTATATAAACAACCATAAAGTTAATAGGTTAACGGCTAAGTCCAGGACTGACCATGACCCATCTCAGTTTGGGCATATGTGCCCATGACCTGGAAGGACTCTGCCAGAGGTAACCATTTCCTGGACTGCTGAGGGTCACACTGGTTGTACAGGGTCGGCAAGAACATGGCAAAGTGTAGCCCCAAGGCCTCTTGGTGGTTGCCTTTAAAAATACTGGGTGAGGGGAAAGTATAGGATAGACAATTGAAGATCAGACTAGATTCTCATTAACTGTGTAACTGATATCTTATTACAGATGTGACTCACTGTGCTATGGATGTCCTGCAAGACAATGTGATTTTTACGGCTGAGATCCAACTTTATATGAATTTAAATGTCCATATATTTATATATTATATTATATTTCATATATCATATTATTGTATATTTTTATATACATGTATTTATATTAGAATGTATTGTGGTACATTATTTGGAGGATATGCTCATGAAGGTAGAAAGGATTATCTATTTACAACTGGTGAAAGCTGCATACCGTCCTACACAGTTTTAATCTCATGATGAACTTTGTCCCGACTGAATCTGTTTACTTCCTCAAACGGCTACACAGTCAAGCTGCACTGTTACTACACCTCTGATCTACACAGTACTATATCTGACAGAGGTCAATAAACTGTATATTTTTAACAAAATCTGCCAACAACTCAAAATTGTTACTGTTGTTTTGTGTAACTTACTTCTTGTAGCAGTAGATCTCCTCTGGGTCTGCGATGCCATACTCTCTGAGCTTCAGGATCATTTGGGCACTTTTTCGAACAGCCTGGTCATAGCGCTCACTGCGCGACAAGAAGTTTGGGTCCTCCTCCTTAAAGTCGGGGTCACTGAGAACCAGTGACTCTACATTGGATAAAAGAAAGTAAATCAGATATGTATCCTTTAGTCTATGCAACTTGAAGTTAACCCACAACCTGTAAGTTAGAAATGTTTAACTGGAAATTTGCAAAGGAAGACTTGTGAATGTGTACCGGCATGTGTAAATTTGTACTAGGATTTTCAAGTGTGTTTCAGCATTTCTGGACTGACTATCATGGATGTACAAGGTGAGACAAATAAGTAAGAGATAAAGATAATAAAATAAAATAAACACAGGAGTCAGAAAAGTTCTGGATATTGTTCTTCAGTAACAACTTCATCATAACTGTTGAGGAATTTCTGACCATCCTCACATATTACTGTATATGCCACTTTATATGATGTATATAATATATATTGTATATTACACATTTTATCTTGACAGGAGAATAGTGCCTGTCTAATTCCACAGATATTCCCTTCTCTCTCTTAGAAGGACCCAAGGTCAGGTTATAGATAAAGGGCCAACCAACAGTGCATTGTAGTGTCTACGTTGAGGGACTTTCATATCTAACTCAGATGCCCCAGACAGAGAGGCACCAACTTCAACTCTCACCAACTTAAACTATTTGGTGTATTTCACCAGTGGCAAGACGTAAGGACACAATGTGATTTAGGAATGCATACTGTAGGCTTAACTATCCAATAGAACACCTACATGTAACATAGAGAGGGACAGCAATTCTAGCCATTCATGGATGTGCTGTTGGAATGGGTGACACAAGTAGAGGGTTAGGAGTTGTTGGAGGTGACAGAGAGGCTATGGTAAGTCAGATAACCACTCTTTATAACTGTGAAGAGCAGAACGGCATCTCAGAATAAACCACACCATGAGGTGGATGGACCACAACAGAAGTAACAGCAGGAAACCACGTTGGGTCCCACTCCTGTCAGCCAAGAACCGAAATCTGAGGCTCCACAACGTTAAAGAGCCAAAACCGTCTCAAACCTGTGCATGAACATGACACCTAATCTATTTTACTTCTACTTTGAGAGTTGGTCGGAAATGACATCTGGGAAAGTTATGCAATGCAATCGAGTCAACGTGCACCACAATGTCAGGTCATGAGATGTGTGTGTAAAGGTGAGTGTATATGTGTGCATACACATGTACATCTGTAAGAAGAATAAAATGGATATAGCAGTAAAGTATCGGTCTCTGAAGTTGAACATTAACAGTAACACTCCTCGCACGTCATTATGTAAAATATGAATATCACCAACAACTAGAGAAAAGGTCACAAGCATTTGTTTTTATTGCTGTTTGTCAATAACATAACAGATGAGAGGCGCCTGGTATAATAACTGTTTCAGGTGCTGGGGGATACTTACTGTATCGGGATATTAGTGTAATGTGTTATAATAAATACTACATTTAATTAACACTAAGGCCGAATTTACCACTGGAGCATACCAAACCACCATAACGTCACCAGCTTTGGAAATACCATCTCAAACAGGACCCTGGGTGAGAAAGGTTTTCAAACAAGGTAAAAGTTGGGTGCATTTCAGTCCAAGTAGAAAGCTGCGCAGAGGGGGTCAGCTGTTAGCATCTCTATAGCTAACAGCGCTGTCGTGTTAGCTAAGCTTTCTCCACAACAGCTCTTTTCTTATCAAATAACCAGTGCTGTGATCATGTTACATGTCGAGGGCAACACCTGTTATCACCAAGGAAGACGTTTCAAACTCACCGATTTCCCTTCTTCTTCTCGTCTTTTCTGGGGTACCGTCCACAATGTAGGTCAGTTTCTCGACGTCAAAGGTGCCGTTTTTCCGCTCTTTCGTGATATCGGGATTCATGGCTGTGTATCAGACTGAGTTCAGGTGCGTACCGTGAGTGTGTGTGTAGTGGAGATAATGGCGTGAATCCTCCCTGTGCTGTTGTGTTGCTGTCTGAAGAACTCACAACGACCTGCGCCTTCACACGCCTGCGCACACAACAGAGGGGGAGGCGGAGACTGGCGTAGCACGTGACCTGCATCCCGGAAGCAACACACACTTTTGATTTCGTGTCCAGCCTGCGTTTTGTTTGGTGTTTTTGTGTTTTGGATCAAGACGATGCTTCCAGCTGCTGCAGCTTTTCATTTCCCCTGGGAAATAAGCACCGGGTCGGTCCAGGAAGGAGAATCAGTGAGGACGTTCGGCAGGTGTTTTGTTTTTTTATTTGTTTTGCCTGTGACTGTAACAGATCATTTTTGAATCTGATGAACTTGGTGCAAGTGTAATGACCCTGTGTCATTATTTGTAATTGAGTGAAGTGTAATGTTTTGCTTATCCCCCATTCCTGCCCCAGGGATACACCACCTGAATTAAGAGATCATAGCAATCCAAGTTTGACAGATCTGAGCCCAGTGGGTTTATTTAGGTTTGGTGTCTTCGGGTGTAGAAAAAACTTTGCAAATGATCTTAGTTTCAGTTTTCTCAAGTCAGAAACTGCCTCATTTATCCAGTCCATATTTGAAATTTCGAGAGTATCTGTTGATTTAGACCTGGTCTAGTGTAGTCTAATTAATTAAAAAAAGCAGTGAACTCATTCAGATCATTTGCAAATAGAATAAGACATTCACAGATCTGAGTGTTTTAACCATCTCAAGCATGTAATAGTTGATCCGTTCTCCATGTTAATCTGGTTCAGGCAGGATTGACAGTTGTTTTTGAGTGAGAACTGGTCCTTTGTGATCTGGATGGAGAAAAATATATACGTTTGTTCTTCTTTTCACAGAATTTAAGGTTTCACAGATCTGAAAATGTGTTTGTGGCAATGCTCCTTGCCACGGGGCTCTCCCACACACAGCCAGAGACGGAAGTGTCGTTTCTAAGCATCTTTTATTAAAGACCAAACATAAATTCAAAACGTCAAACTTAAAGCAGACTGGCTTTGCAGCTCAGTCCGGGCGTCTCTCCAGTGTCTCCGTCTCTGAGGTCCTCCTGAGATGGAAAACATTATGAGGTCAAGTAAAATTGTGAAAGAATTCATAAGGTTAGAAAAAAAGGACACTGCAACTATAAGGCTTTTGAAACAAACTTTATTGACAATATATGGAAGGTAAAACTGGATTTGTGACAGTTGACTGTCTAACATGCAACTTTCAAAAGATTGTCATCCTGACAGAGACATTACACAGACAAGAGCTGATAGAGCAGACAAATAGAAACATTTTACATTGTGTGCAAACACAATAAAAACATGTTAACCTTTTTTTTTAGACCTAAATATGGTCATGAGTTTGTGAAACTCCTTCAGGCATTTAAGGAAATTTAGGACATTAAAAGTAAACAAAAGGAACTCAACATATTTGTTAAGTTGTTAAAATCAGCAAATGTGCAATAAGCTCAGAGCTATTTACATCAACAACAACCACCTCCTTCTGCTGACTCTATACTGTATATGCCCTGAGGACTTTTCAATTCTGAGGAGACATGCACTGAAAAGCAGTTGTCACAAACTGCTGCACAAGTCCCCTCACAACGTTTTCTTTACTTGCCTGGAAGCCAAAGGTCTGATTTATTTTCACAAACTCACCAGTTTAAAATGTTTTTTCCAGATTTGGAAAATGTACATTTTGCTCAATTACAACACCCATACTTGACTGTTTATACATGAGTTGCCAATCTGGCCACCTTCTGTTTTATAAATGTATATGGTCTCTAGTTTCCTGTTTCTTTTGTGTTGCCTGTTGGCACCTTGCTGTTTTGATAACTTTTTTTTTGTTAGTGATTGTGATTAATATTGGGACCCCCTTGAAAATGAGATGGTACATCTCAAGGGGTTAACCCTAATAAAATAAACATTGCCTGCTCTAACAGCTCTGCAGCAGCAACAAGGCTCCTTCCCAACTTCTCTCTCTGAATGAGGTTTCAGGCTCTTATCATTAGCTCGCTCACAACAGAACTTGTCTGGGTAATGTCGTGTTCTTTTTTCCTTAGGTAGAGAGGGTAGAGTCGGTCTGGTTCAAAAAAGTATTTATTTAGAAGCAATGAACAGCTACTACATAGCTATGGGCACTCAACGTACAACCCCAAGCCGCCTAATACCGACGGGGAAGTCAAGAGTCGCCCCGAGCGGACGACAGGTGCAATATTTATAATAATAGGTAGAACTTCATTGGGAGGGGGAGTCACGTGGCTAGTGCACAGGCTGGTCCCAGCCTCTAGGCACTGGAATCTGCCAATGATGAGGAGCGTCATTTTTTGGTTTGGTGTTTTAAAACAAGCCTTGAATCGGCTGACAGCTTGTGAGCTTTCAGTATGGCATGCGCATTTTCTAGACAAAACAACGCCTTTCCTATCTGTCCTTCAGACCCTGGTGGCCGCTGCTTGAATTCTTTCTAAGGGTATGTCACAGTTTTTTAAGAAAACAGTGCATTCATGTATGTGTGATGTTTGAAATAAAGCTAATGGAGTTTATGCTGTAATATAGTAAGTTAGGTATGAGAACAAGTTAAAGTACAGTGTATTGTCTGCCACAGATGTACAGTCTTCTCAAACAGGCATTATCAGACAGGTGCAAGACTGAACTGCGATGTGACGCACACACACACAACAATCAACTTCAAGATTAAAACCAGCCAGCAACGGCTACTATCAGTCACTATGTGAAGGCCGCAAATTTACCACATATTCAGCCCAAACTGCCCCTGCCCCCACGCTGTCTAACCTACTGCATTTGTTTAGAGTTCAGTTTCATTGCCATCTTCACAGACACATACTCAAAGAAAAACATAGATTTTAGTCTTAACAGTAACATCGTCTCTGCCAGATTGATGTGTTTTGTAAAACTGCATGTAGGACACACAATTCTTGCATTTTTTCAAAGTATAGCCAGCTCTTGCTAGCTTTTTCAGGAATACCAACCCTAGCTTTAAACTATTTTAGTCTAATTGTTAATCTTTTTGTATTATTATTTTGCATTCAATATTTATTTATTTATGTGTACATTATAATTTTTCCTTTGCTTATAATCTGGAGAAAAGCAGTGAAATCACCCTTGTTTGTGCTTTCACAAATAGTATACATTTCTCCAGCTCCCCCTTGTTTGGCTTATACAGAATACATCTCTAACTTTAAATTATATCACCTGCTGTCCAGTTTACCTTGTAAAAAATGTGTTCAATTTTCCAGACTTGTCTGCTATCAGCCTGAGGAGTCCAGAGCTACGCTGTCAGCTCAGCATGCTTCCAAAGAGCACCATGTGGTCGTCCACACAATGTTTGTGGAGCCCTTTAACCCAATAATTGGAGCCCAGTACATAGTTCTGGGTGAAACAGAAAATTCTGAGGGTAAGAAAAAAGTTTTTGGAAACATTTATGAGGATTTTTAACTGTCTGTCTTGGGTCAACAAACAAGAATTATATTGAATTGTAAGACATTAAATGTTTATTGTGATTATCATCTTGGCCTTTGTGTGTGGAGTTTGCCTGTTCTCCACGTGTCTGTCCCACAGTCCAAAAACATGCAGATTGGGATTAGGTTAATTGGGACTTTAAATTGACCGTAGGTGTGAAATGTGGGTATGAATGACCGTTTGTCTTTGTATGTTGCCCTGGGTAGAATGTACACAGGCCTTGAGCCAAACCGCTTGACGTAGAACAATCCTTTGTTAAATAGACAGATGAAATGCAAACGTTTCTGTAGGCTAAAGGCGTGAATCTACACACTGACCACTTTACCTCAACTGCCTCCACCTTCCACAGGAAGTGACCGCTTAATTTTCCAGAGAGGCTGGCTGAGAACATACAGTAACTGCTAACTGTGTGTGTGTGTTTAGTTTTGCTTTCAGGATAGAGGTTGTGTCCCTGCCGAGTAGAGAGTGGAGATTCATCTTCTGTATCTAACAATTAACTGCGGACAGACTTACATGCACAGACAGGGACACATCCTTTTAGAGATCCCTGTAACTGTAACCCGGACAAAAAAACTGTAGCGACATTCTACCTTCTCCAAAACAAAAAAAGAAAGAAAGCCATTGAGTGTGTATGCACATTGATGGGCTGTTTTCTACCGACCCTTTATCTGCTGCAAAGTGCTTTGATTGGTCGATAAGACTGGAAAAGCGTTGAATAAAAACTGTCCATTAGTATTTTACCATTTACATTTCATTCACGTCACTGGGCTCGTTTAAATACATTCAGGACTTTCTACCTCAAATGGCCTGCTGTCATCAGTTTCTTCTCGTCTTACAGGGGTTGGCCACATGGTCCGTGCCCGTGTGCTGAACTGTGTTGATGGTGTCAACATAGCACTGCTGCAGAAAGCCATCAATGAGCAAAGAAGCTTCTTCAGGGAGAGGGAGTGTGAGCAGGGTAAAGCAGATGCAACCTGATCAGGGTCTTCAGTCTGCAAGTTTCCCAGGGTGCTTGTTGATCGTCAGGGCCACGGCTGTCATAGAAGCTCCGGTGAAATTCAAGACTGATTGTTTATGTGTAAAAGACATGGGTTTACTTTTTGGCAGTTAATATGAAAACCTTGTTTATGTCTGACCATAACAAATGTCTGCTCTTTCTCAGGATGAAAACTGCAAATTAATGGTTTGATAATAGGATTTACTGTTTGGTCAAAGACGAACCAAACAGATATTTTGGATCTGTACTTTAAAAGTATGATGCATTTTACTAATGTCTCTGTCTTTAGATTTAAATAGTAATATATTTTAATATAATACACATTTGTCAGTGCTTCAATTTTTGTTATGGTGTATGGTACCAGTCAAAAACATTGACTGTTAGATATGTCATACTGTATGTGGATCATGTAATAAAGATAAAATCAAAACTTTGTAGATTAATTCAAATTACTTTAATATTAGCAAAACATATAAAATATTTAAAATATCAATACCAAACACTTGGCACTGATCAGAGGGTTTAAAAGGTGTCTGTCAAGGTGAAATATCAGCTACATTTATGCAGCTTGGTGTAGTCTTGCTTGTAATATAAAATTCGAAGAATCTTTTTTCTCCCCTATCGGATTTGTTCTTTTCATTTTCGAGTCTGAAGACATGCTACTAATAAATCGAGAAGTCACTTGTATGTCTGTTTTTCTGTCAGTGTGTATGTCTTTTATCCAAGGATCTAAGCTAAATTCCAGCACAAACAGGATGATTCTGATGGTATTTCAATGTCTTGTTTATTAATTGAGAAGAATGTGGGCTGTAGGTCCGACCAAAGGTGCAATGTGACTGTCATTTTGCATTTTTAGAAATGATGGCAAATTCTTTTGAAGAAACATGTGAAGTCTCATGAAGGAGTGAGAGAAAAAAGGTAAATAAGTAGTTTAGAATGTTCTTTTTACATTTACTTTTTTATCTGCATTGTAATTATCTGGTGACCAAGATGTTACCCAGATTTTTGAAAACAGAATGTTCATGTTAACTAATATTTTAAATTCAGACGTCAATTTGTTGTCAAGCTGTTTATTTGATATCAATGGAGGAAGCCGCCCTCTTCTCCCTTATTTGGTCCTGAAAGGTGCATGAGTGTGGGAAGTTGTGGTTAAAGTCAGTCAGAGTTTATGTTGTGAAATTTGTAAAACAGTTGTCTACTGTACCTGCTTCTGTGTTTTTCTCAAAAGACTACACAGCATCGAAAATGAGGGAGTCAATGCTCTTTGGCCATTATAATTTAAATTTATTGGTAATTGTTTCAAAATGAAGTATCAAACAAGATTGAGCTTTAAAGTGAACAGAGTCAAGGATAGCCCATGAATAATACAGGATCAAACCAATCTTGGTAAATAGGATTGCACCATGTCCCAGTATCCCTTTTACAATAATATCAAAGATAAACTGCAATTATATTCTCTGTTGTTAAATTAAATCAAAAAACATCTGCCAAAGTCAGATATGTTTGGTAAACAAAGGCAACTCAGCAGCAATCATTTAGGCTAGATAGAAAGCTTTGCAGTAGAAGACTTTTCCTGAGTCAAAATGTACATTGTAATTAATGTATTGATTTCATATGGAGTCCCCATATCTAACAGTACATTTTTACCACATCACATCAAAGACACATCAGATAACTCCAAGTATGCTGTAAACATATCTAGAATCTTGCATATCTAGTAGAGCTGTACCCTGATGCGTAACCAGAATCTTTGGAGGAGGCAGGCAGCATTGGTAATCCGGACACTGGGTCCTTCTTACAGCGCTCCAGAGCTTGTTTGTAGTTGATCTTCTCCTTTGTGATTGGATCTACAATATCTTTGATGTAGGTTGTCTCGGCCTGCAGCTCCCTCATTAATGTGCTGTCAATCATTTTGGACCCAATGGCATCAGAGATGCTTACTCTGCGGCCAGTGCTGGGATTGACCAGCCCTCCTGTTAAGTGCTGTGCCTCCATGTAGTGAATGCCGGTGTCCTTCGGCATCCAGCCTTTCTGAACAGCCTCTCCCACGGACAAACACTCTCTGGTAACGGGGTCTTCAACACCAGCGAAAGCCTTTTGGGCATTGAGTAGCCTCTGGAGTTGACTGTCCTCGATGAGGCCTCTGGTGGCTGCCTTGTGAACTGTGCATCTCTCTTTGTTGTTGATGTCAATGATGCCGCCTGTTGCTGCCTGAGCCTCCAGAAGCCTTTGGGCAGTGGTGGGGTCAATCAGTTTACGCAGGGTGGCGCTGCGTATTGTATAGCAGGTGTCAGTGTTTGTATCCATTACTCCAGCAACTGGGTTGATTTCTTTAGCAGTGGAGTGGGTTGGGGGGGCTGAGTTAACTGTTGTGGTGGTCTTTGGAGTGATTGAGTTAAACTGGAGTTCCTTCTTATTGTCACCTGCGACTAGCAAGGCAAACTCTGAGATGGGAATCTTGCCTTTTTTGTACTGTTGTAGATCATACTCTTTCAGCCTGCCTTCTTTCAGGGCATCTCTGATTGAGTACTGCTTGCCACTTTTGCGATCCTGCAGCACAGAGGTCTCCCCATCAGGTCCTAGGGAGGTTATCTCTTCCCAGTCACACTCCAGCTCCTGCAGATGAATGTACTGTTTACGATCAATCAGGCCCTGCAGGTAGGCATCGTAAGGAGACATGTCTTTGCCTGTTTCTGGATCTAAAATCGTGATTTTGGTGGAGACATTGGTCTCTTTGGTCCTTGTCTCTGTCTGGTCCTCTCGCTGGAGTTTTAGCAGAAGATCTCGAATCGTGCTGTCTCGAAGATGGATCTTGTCTTTTTCATCCAGGATCTCCCTTTCAAAACGCTGTACGTCAGAGTCCATCTTAAGGCTCCTCTGCCTGCTCGACTGGGATCTCTCACTCATTAGTCGAGACTGCTGCTTGTAAGACAGGCTCATGTCATGTTTCTTGGTCTCAAGTGTCCTGAGCTCCCGCGTGAGATTGTCCTTCTCCCTGTCTAGGGCATCTCTGCTCAAAACCATGGTATTCTCCTCTCTTGAAGTACTCGACTTGCTGCTCATCAGAAGGTTGATTTTATCACTGGCACGTCTAATTTCATCCTCAAGGTCCTGTCTGTCGAATTTATGCTGAGACACCTGTTCCCTCAAGCGATCCCTTTCACTTTCAACAGCCTGGTCTTTTTCAACACGGACAATCTCTTTATACACTGTCTTTTCAACAGACTTTTCCCTCTGCAGGATCTCAAGCTTGAGAGTGATGTTGCGGATCTCTCTCTGGACACGCAGGATATCACTGGTTTCTTTGTCCATGTTTGCCCGAACATTATTTGTCAACCTCTCCAGTTTTGGGTCTCTCTCAACCTTCAGTACTTCCTCAACTACTATACTCTCCTCAACAGGAGGTGGGGCATTTTCCAATTGTGTAATACGCAGTCGGATCTCTCGAAGTTCAGACTCAGCTCCAATCCTCTTTTGGCGCTCATCACTCTCTCTGAGGAGCCTCTCTTTGTCTTCCACCTTTGTTCTTAGCTGCTGCAGCTCCAGATCTACCTGACGCCGGGTCATTACTTCATCATCCAGGCTCCTGCTTAGCCGCTCATGCTCAACTATCTGCCTTTGGTCCTTCTGTAAGCGCAAAACTTCCTGCACAACCACCTTCTCCTCGGGTTTCTGTCTCTCCAACAGAATGTATTTGTTTTGCAGGTCAAACACCATCTCCTCAGTGTTGCGCCGCACCTGTGCCTCATCCCGCACGTCTCTTCTCAAGCGGTCGGCCTCTTTCTCTATCAGTGGATCAGGTTCATACTTGATGACTTCTCTATTGAGAAGTTTGGTTTCTATCTTGGACTTTTCAGCCTTCCATTCATCCCTGTCATTCCTGAGTTGTCTCACCTGGTCCAGGAGGGTGTTGTAAGTGGTGTGTAAATGGTTCACCTGATCATTTAGCCTCTGAATCTCTTTCTCATTTTCAGGGCTCCTCTCCTCCTTAACCACCTCTTGGATAACTTCCTTGTGCTCCACCTTTGGTGGTTGAGAATGAAGAATATTCAGCTCAGATTTGACCTGAGTGAGATCCCTGTCTATATCAGTGCGCAGCTTGTCGGACTCTTGTATGTCTTTCCTTAGTCGCATTATCTCCACCTCTGTATTGGGGTCTATCCGGTAGAGCTCATTCACTATTTCCTTCATCTCAATTTTTGGTTTCCAGTCTTGAACTTCTCTATAGCGGCTGTGGAGGCCAATCACCTCTCTGGACAAAGAGTCGTTTTCAACCCTCTCTTCCTCCAGGTTTGTTCGTATCTTCTTAGATTCAGTGATGAGGTCGAGATCTTGTTCAATCTTCTTTATTTCCTTAGTGATGATCTTAGGCTGGATATTAGGAATTAGTCTTTCAAGCGCATTAATCTGACTCCTTGTTTGGAAGATGTCATCATTGAGGAGCTTCATCGTTTTGTTTTCATCAGAAATTTCCAACTCAATGGTCCGCACTGCTCTCATCATCTCTGGGTCTTTTTCTACTTTCAACACCTCCTTCTTCACCACCCTCTCTTTGATTGGTGGTTGCTTCTGCTGGAGAATCGTGACCTCTGATTTTATCTGAATATGCTCCCCGTCTCGCACTCGAATTTCATCTCTCATCCTGCCTATTTCATCTCTCAGCTTACTGGCCTCTACGTCTAGCTGTGGATCTTTCTCAAACTCTGTCACCTCTTTTGTCACCAGTTTGGGTTGGGTGTTCTTGAGGGTATCTTCCAGGATGGTGATTTTTTTGTTTAGCACCTCAACCTCAGTATGGGTGGTTCTACATCTCAGGGACTCTTCATGCAGTGTTCTCTGCATATCGGTCAAATCACTTTCCAGTTTTGGGTCGCGGTAATATTGCAGCACCTCTCTTTCCTCAATGCGTTCCACTCCTCTGCGACTCTTCAGCGACAACATCCTGTCTTTATAGGTTCTCAGGTCTGTCTCAGCATGAGTTGTCCTGTCCTTCTCTTCCTGCAGGTCTTTAAACAAACCGTCCAACTCAAAAGCACTCCTCTGCTGGCTTTCAAGATGCACTTGTTGCTGTGCCACCACTTGAATTTTATCCTCATTCTGCAACAGAAGAACGTAAATGAACGATGTTTGGTGATGTAGTTTGGTTTTAACTAGTAGTGGAACCCATGAAAGGTACAAAAACATTAGCACAATTCAGGGAATTCATTCATGCCCCATTCTCTTACTTGTAAAAGTAGATTCTTAGCCAAGCCCATCTGTTTTTGGTACTGGGTGTTTTCAGCTGTTGCTTTAGCATAACGGTTCATCAGACCCTTTTCCTGTAACAAAACAGAGTTTAAGCAAACCATCAGCCACTTTTACCAATCAAACGTCAAGTGTTTAAAATATGACACAAATCTTTAAAGTTCAAATCTTACCTCTTTCTGAACAGAATCAGCCAGTGTGAGCATTTTGGGTTTCTTTGGAATACTGGCACCAGCATCCTCAAGTGTACTGTTGTATTTATCAACATTGGCATCGTACTCCTGTAAAGAAATGTGAAGAATTAGGACCATCTTCATGCCTCATTTATTCAATTTTCCAAGCGCACCATTTGTTGACTATTTTAAAAATAACTGTTTTTTAAAACAACATCCATTACGTAGAGAAGAAATACAATTGTTTGTCTCTGATGGTGACATTAAGGATTCTTTGTTTTCTTTTTCCAGAACTTAAAACCCTCCTCTCTTTTATATAATACATTTACAGCATTTAATTAGGATCCATTTCATTCTTACATTGAGAAGATTCTGCAGGTCCAGAGACAGGTCAGCCACCCTGTCCATGTCATCTCCCTTCCTCTTCAGGTCATCCATTACCCTCTGCAGTGACAATTTATCATTAGTTTATTACTGTGAGCAAATTAGATGAAGTACCATGCACTTCATTCTGTATAGTCAGGAGACGCTCTCACCTCTTGGGAGCTCTGCTTAGCAGCGATCTGGGACAGATCGTCATTGTAGCTTATCTGGTTTGTCGGCTGGTTGTTCAGGAAGGAGTTGAGGGATTTGCATGTGCTCTGGAACTCCTGATTCTTGGTCCCAGTTTCTTGTAAGATGTTTTCTCTGAAAGGATTGATCAAGACGATTATCATCATGATGATTTTAAAATGCTAATGACTAGTGGTTTAGCTCGGGTTTATTCTGGGCCTATTTATATCTGATGAATCATCTATCTAATTTAACCACATCACTTTACAAAACCCAAATCATATCTGCTAACTTTATGTGCTGTTTGTATGTAATTTGAATAATAATCACAAATGCCAGTTTCTGCCAAATTGGGATCTAATATAATTATTTAATTTGCAGCATTACTTGACTTTTAAACAAACATTAAAATCATCTCAAATATGTTTGAGTGCAGGTACAGTCCTTTCAGTGATACACGTGGAAGCAAAACCCACTGTACTCTGACTTTCAACATAAACTGAAGTGACTGGACTCAGTTGTTTGCAGTCGGATTCCCACCTCTCTTTCAGCTGGTTGGCAACGTTTGCGTAGCGGGTCTGCAGCTGCTTGACTTCCCTTCTCTGGCGCTGGATGTCAGGGCAGTACTCCTGGTAGCCCTGCTGCATAGAGCTGCACAGCTGCTCCGTGGTCTCCAGATCCTGACTCAGCTTCTTCACGTCGTCCTGAGCTGCTGCCACAGACTTACGCTGGTACTGAATACAACACAGGAGATGGAGACGTCCAATTTTAAATATATCAACTCTAAACTGAATCTATGAGTAAGAGAATCGCTGCTTATGGGGCAATTTGAAAGAAATGTTAGATTGAAGACTTCCTAACCTGGATGTTGTCAGCATGGGCTGGAATTGCATTTGGCACATCAGGGACTGGTCCGTCTTCACTCAGGTTCTTCTCAAACCCAGAGACAAGACCATCCACCTTATTGATCTGTCTTTCCAGGTTGAGAGATGCATTTGCTCTGAAAAAGAGGGATAAATGTTGAAGTAAGTGCACAGACATTTTTTTGTCTAAGAGCAGTGTTTGGCAGACCTACGCCTATAATGCTTTCTAAATGTAACTTATCACAATATTTGAGGTATTTTCAATGGAGACAAAACCCTCCACCATTCAAATGCATGTATGCAACTTCCCAAACAAAATATCTGTTTACTTCTTGCCGTAGAGGTCAGCGAGTGCAGCGATGCTGTCATGCTTGTTGTTGGCAGCAGTCAGTTTGAGCGGCAGTCCAGAGGAGGTGCCGGCGGGGTCTTTGGACAGCAGAGGCTGCAGGTCGGCCTGTGCCGCCAGCTTCTGCTGCTCCAGAGACTTCAGGGCCATGGCAGCTTGCTGTGAGGAACAAAGGTAGAGTCTTTAGATATGATGTAATACGATATGATACGATGCGATACATGATACTTTATCAATCCCTAAAGGGGGAAACTGAATGCATCCTGCACATACGGAAGGCAATGGGCAAGATAAATCAAGTCTGTCACTAAAAGAGTTCCTCAGTTCACTAACAATATAGTACTTTGGATCAACACTTCTGATCTTCCTCCCTGTTTTTCCCTCTGTGATCACCTCTAGCGAGTCAGGGGTCAAATCAATAATGGATCCTGCCTTCTTTATCAGTTCATTGAACTTGTTTCTGTGCTCTGAGTTCAAACTCCACCCCCAACAGACAGCAGCAGAAATTAAAACACTTTGATGACACACACGCAGGAGTGACCTGGTTACGTCAAAGGGCCAGAACTTCCCGAAGAAAAACAGCCTGGACCGGGCGTTTTTTAAGATGGCACAAGGGTTCACTTTCCAGATACCAGATATTATTAATAGTGGGCTTTATCAAATCATCTGGAGAAATCTAAATGTTTTACTCAGAAGTTTTTCCACAATGTCATCAACTCCAATCAGTAATTTCACAAACAGCGATGTGCTCATGCAAATATCCTGAGGGAGGGACCAGATATTCAGCATTGTATGATTGCATACAAGTAAAAACAAACATTGACATTGGCTCAACATAACCCTATTAATAATATATAAATGATACACAGTCATATTATCTATAGTAGCAGTACTGTTTGTCAGGTTAGTGTGTGTTTTGAATGTTTGTGTTGTGTCTTGAATTTCAAATTGCAAAGTGTCATAACTTTGTCTGGTCAGATGAAGCAGTTTAAAATTCCTACTACTCGTTCAGCATAACCACTACAACCAGTGAATTATGATAAACTTGAAAATCAGGCCGTTTGGTGGATGCTGTTCAAACATAAATTAATTTTGTAACCCTACACACATTTAGGAACTGCCAGAGATAACGTCTGCAGAAAACATGCTGGCAAGAACAATCTCAACTCTAATAATTCAATAGGTCTGGTTAAAGTGTCAGGGCTGAGTTTATTCCTCTCACCTCCTGCTCCCTCAGCCTTTTGGCCAGATCTCCAGCTGGGTCGCTGCGGCTCAGCGGGGCTCGCAGGCGGCTCAGCATGCTCTCCTCAGCGCTGATCAGGTCATTGTCCAGCCTGTCCAGCTGTTGGGCCAGAGCTGCCGCTTTGGGGTCCATTAGAGCTGAAGACACTGGGGCTGAATGAAGGAATGGGGAAGTTGAATCATTGACTGGTCTTATTTTGGCTATAAAACGAAACCTGTGCAACTGATGGTGAATGATTTTTATGGTTTGAAAAACAAAAATCAAGGATTCAATACGACTAAAATATTTGAAGGTGTAATGTATAGAAAGTGACCTGATTGTAGGGACCTGGAGACATCTGATTTGTGATTCTTCAGCGACGCCGCCAGAGCAGCTCTTCTCTTCTTGATGTCTCCCAGTTCACCACCCAAACTGATGACAGAGAGAGACAGCGGTAGAAACGGGAACTTATTAATAATAATAACATTATTTGTTGTGTCATTATTTGGCAAAAAATACAGTGGTGCGTTATTTACAGGTCCACTTTGTTGATGGCATCTGGGTCAGGAGGTGGGATCTGGAAGCAGACTCCTGGGAAAGTTTTAGTCGCCCCATCAGTAGACATGACGTTCCAGTTATGGTCTGAGTTTGATTTCAGGGTGAGCTTCTCTCCTCTGGCCAGAGAATCCTGGATAATGATAATAAAAACAAATAAAGCACATGTCAGACAGTTTAGACGAGAAACTGCAGCATGTTTTTTCTTTGTGTCTGACAAAGCTACAAAGCTCCACCTTGTCTGTCTCCCAGTCACACAGAGACTCCACTGTGATGGGTCTGCTGGAGGTGATGCGTCGTAGCTTCAGAGGAGCGATGGTGGTGCTGCGTCTCCTCAGGTCGGCCAGCAGCTGCTCAGAGTTCTGCACAGCCTTCTCCTCGCCCTGTTCAGAAACAGACACAGACAGAAAAACATACCTCAGGCACACGCATCTCATGGTCGTCAAAATCATCATCTCATATGTCTTCCTTAATCAAATTTTTCTCCACAAGAGGTCAGACATTCAGTTTCCAAAATCAATATACTACATAAGGAATATATTTCAGTTTCCCCTGCTTTTTCCCCTGCTTTTCAAAATAAAATACCTCATGTAAGTTGTGAAGTTAATTTTAACCTTTAAATTTGGGCGCAGCAGAAAGAAATTACAAATAATGACACAATATGTGAAAAAAAGCCTTACGAACAAATATAGAAACAAAAATAATAAAAACAATAATGTTATAGTACCTTCAAATCCTCCATTGTATTTTTCAAAACTTCAATCTGTATTCCATTACTTGTACTCCCCCCCCCCCAGCCTTTCTTTTTTTTCTCCTCCCTCCATTTGTTCAATTTATAAACCAATTCGGTTGTCAGGACTTTAGTGGTTCTCCTGTACCTCGAGCTGCAGCAGCGTCTCCGAGTTGCCCTTCTTGCTGATGGTCTTTGGGTCCAGGTTGTTGTTGAGTTTGGTCAGTGTCTCTGACAGTTGCTCCGTGTCCAGTTGGTACTGGAAAATAGCACAAAAATATTTTTCTAAAGCTTTTGTGTCAAAACCAAAAAGACAAAATCTGCTTGTGGTCTCGACACATACTTGGAATTGGTTCAAATTGGTTATTTACTGAGTTTTATATTTACCTTTTTGAAATCCTCCACGTTGTCCAGATGTGTCTCTTGACAAATACAGAGATTGAGGAATTTCTGCCACTCGTTTCGCACATTATCTCTCTGAGCCTGGAAATGATGATGTTTACAGTTAAAATCAACCTGGATTTAAGTAACATTCAAAAAACGACCCTAAAATATAAAAGGTTAATGAAAAGTCTTGGTTAAATGCACTGTAAAAAACAAAACTTGAAATTGCTTGGCTTACTGTTATTTTTAAATAAAGTGAAGAAAGAATATATAAAAGAAAATATAATGGCTTTGTAAACTTACCAAAGTTTTTGCTTTAACTATTTTTATTAAGTTACCCTCAATACTAAATTGCGGTCAGGCAAGTTAAAAACACGGTGTACAGGGCAATTCTGCAGTTTTTTTTTAATAAAGACTGGGGTCTACTGATCATTTCTGCAGGAGTTTGTGTCCACATGCTAAACCACCTCTCAAGTGGTCTCTTAAATGTGAGTGTTTCAGTTTATATAGTCTAGAAGATGTGGTTCTGTAGTGTTTGCACATTTGAGCGGCAGTGGCTCAGGAAGTCTAGCGGGATGTACACTAGTCAGAAGGTCAGTAGTTGGATCCCTGGCTGCCAAAGTGTCCTCAGGCAAGACTCTGAACCCTATATTGCCCCTGGTGGCTGTGCAGGCAGTGTGTGTGTAAACAATGTGAATGACATGTACCTGTATGGTGGCACTGGCAGGGTGCTTCAGTTCCACCAGTCTGTCGCCTTCATCCTGGACTTTGTTCACCTCGCCCTCGTGGGACAGCAGATTGTTGTTCTTGAAGTTCTGATTGAGATCAAATCAAAGTGCCGTTATTTTTTACAGCGCATTTCCTCATCCCAGTATAGAACAGCTTTATTACATATATTATGTATTGGATCATTAAGACAGGCAAAACCATTTCATTATTTAGACTGACCTCGTACTGCCGGCGGACATCAGGTGGGTCCACCATGCGGTCGCTCCAGTCCTGCTTCTTGATCTTATCCTGCTCTTCTGCCAGGAAACCCAGCTCCTTGTTGCAGCCCTGCATGTATTCGTACAGGCTGTTCAGGTAGTGGTGACGCCACTTGGAGTTGTCCTGGGAAAGAAAAAAAAATACATTGGGTGAAACCTGAAGATTTTTAAAGTCAAAATGAAACTTTGAATGAGGGAGCATTTAGCTTCTTGTAATTCACTAATGTTATATAAGGTCTAACAAATCAAATGACACATAGGGAGAAGATAGAGAATAGCTTAAAAGTGTAATATTTTGTATTATTTGGATAAAGATAATATATTTTCATTTAAAAGTAAAATATATAGTTGTTAAACATGGTCAGAGTAAATATTCATCTTTTTGTGATTGTAAAGAAAAAGCAACATTTCTCAAATATCGTCTGATAGATGTTCATATAAAAGGAAAAAATGTCTTATTCATGGGACTGAATCATTTAAATAATGATTTATATGTTTATATAACGTTTTCTCTTTTATTCTTCTTTTTTTGTAAGTATTTTAATCTATGTTGTGTTGAATTTTAATCATCTGGACCCTGAGTGTTAAGATTAAATGTCATTCATTCATTAATAAATATATTATAACATTTTATAAAATGTTGAACTCACCAGCATGTTGTTGTATTGTTTCTTCAAAATCAAATAGTTCTCCTACAATACGAGAGAAGAGCATGTGTTACAGGCTGCTGCAAACAGTTTTTCAAAGTGAGTAAAGAAGGCTTTATTGAAGGTTTCATGGAAACGCCTCAGCTCACCTTGTTGCCAGCGGAGCTGACGTTGAGCTGCGAGCTGTACGCCTCGATCTCTTTGTGCAGGATGTTGTGAGAGGCAATCTGCTTCTCCAGGTCGGCCATTGTGGGGCCGTAGTCCTCCACTTTCAGCTGTTTCTGTGAGCACAGACAATCAACACATGAACTTTGCTGATGGTATGAAAGGGGCCGGTCTGACAGGAGGAGGCCTTCTGTGTTAATAACAGGAGAGTTAGACATACTTCTTTCTGGCTGAAAACAGGCCCCCAGTCAATTCTGGGCATCAGCGACACATCATCAATCTGTTCATAGATGTCTCGGTAGAAGGCGCAGTCCTTCAGCCAGCGGTCATGGAGGTGGATGACACTGGAGTCGCCAGAGAAACAAAGATCACTGGTTAATATTCATGGTTACCCACAGTGTTCAATCATAGTGGGACTAATAAAGTATTCTTTTATTTGATCCTCAGTCTCTATAGGCTCCACACGTCCTGCGTGGTGCAGCTCTGTGCTGTGGAGAATACTCACTCGCTCTCTATCTCTCTGGTCTGCGGGTGTTTGAGCTTCTTGGCCTTGTCGACGTCCAGGAACAGGTCCTTCAGCAGACCCTCGGCCTCGCCCAGTTTGTCTGAGATCTCAGTCTGATGCTGAAAGGGCAGCTCTTTCTTCTCATTTTCTGCGTCCTGGTGGAGGAAGACGAAGGACACAGGAATTTTTTAAAAAGGGCAGCCAGTAAAAATGATGGTATCATTAGCTGGTGTCTGTGTCATCCTCACCACCGCCAGCATCTCCTCTGACCGGAGGATGTCTTTCTCCACCTGGTCGGCATTCTTTTGCATCTGGGCGACCAACAAGGCCAGGTTACCAGCCTGGGTCCTGCAAGGGTGAGGAGAAGGGGAGGGGTCTCCGATTAAACCACTGAAAGCACTGATCAGACGGAGCATCATAGAACTGATTCTCTGTTCCTCTCTCATGTTCCACTTACAGTCCAATATCATGTGGAGGTGGCTGGAATTTCCTATCTGCATTTTTGTTTGACATGTTCGTTCAATCAAATATACTAATGATTTAAATACCTGATGATGATTTAAATTCTGCCTCCTAAACTTAAATGAACTTCAGGACAACGCACAAACTTTGATTTACAGAAAAAACTAATCTTAAAAAACACAAAGACAGGAAGAATATCCTCAGCTTTTTGGTGTTTTTTGTGGAAAGAAGACCAAACCAAACAAATGGAGTGGAGGGAAATGTTAAATACACTGCTCTAAACCACAAAATAGATATTTTCATAAACAGAAGCAAAGAAGAACGTATGTGTTCTTCTTTGCCCAGAGCCCAGACATGTTGTCAGACGAGTTTGATCATCACATTTAAGATCATTTCCGCAAAGAAAGAATTTATTTAACTCGTTTATCATCTGATTTTTGTCTGTTTACCAAGATGAACTACTTGACTAAACCTGCATTGTCTCGAGGGCCGCTGGCGTGGTGCAGGGTCAGTATGAGGATATGCTGTTTCCCTGTCGGGCCACACCCAGAGCGTTCCATAAATACTAAGAGTTCCACTGATTCCACTGCGACTGTCACTTCCTCTGTCTCTGGGTTAGTGAGTTTGGATAAATGATGAATTAGGGATCAATTGTAATTGTTGTAATTTATTTCCAAACTCATGAGAAGGTGTGTGTTTAAAGAAGGGAGGTGAATGAGGGAACTTTGCAGACTATTGACTAAGGTCATGTTTGTGGTATAATTCACAGGGTTTTATTTTTCTTATTCTTCTCACTTACAGTGAATAAGGTTTGATTATGACGTGTAACCCCTCTCTGTTTTTTTTGCAATCCTATAAAGTGTCTTTGAGCATTTTTAAAAGTGCTATACAAAAGATATGCATTATTATTATTATTCATTATCATTATGATTTTCTTCAACATCTGCATAACAGCGTCCTTTTTAAGAGGAAACTCACAGGTTGAATTTATTACTGAATTTATATGGTTTGTGTTTTAAGGACTAAGGAATAGATTACTGGTGTCTCTGTTGTACATATATATTTTTGAAATATAGGTTTCTACATAATTTTCACACATTAAATCACATGCAAGTTGCGAATTACTCAGTATGTATATCTTGATAAGCACCCTGATGAAATGCAGCATTTACCCCTAAAATCTGTTTCACACCAGTTGGTGAGAGGAGAGGAGGAGAATCCCCACAACAAGTGTTTTAGCCGGTGCATCATAAATCACTGAGTATATGACATGTTGAATTCCTCTCTTTTCTCTGAGAGATTTAACAACAGGGCTGATTGTTCAACCTCAACAGACTTCATTCATACATTTAAACCTCTGAAAGAGAAGAAGAAATGTCTGATGTGTGACACCGAACCAAAGAATGTTGGCAAACCATCCAGCACCTCGCTCGCTGACTGACCGAAGTCACCTCAGAGTACAAACGTGTCTCGCTGGGGAGAAAACAAGCATATGTCGTATAATGTAGAGTTACAAGGAGCTGACAGCACATTTCACATAGCTCTTTAATGATGGAGTGACGGTGGAGGAATGTGGAAACGTGTGTCACCTCCTCCTGCACTGACTCACTGAGGCGTGAGCTGATCTGGTTCTGCAAGCACTCTGACAATGGCCTCCCTATTCCTGCTCACTCAGCAGGAGAGACAGGTACACACACACGCACCCACACAAAATTCTAGTTTCCTATCTCAGCCAAAGAAACTCGATGGCCACTTATGAAGAGAAACAGTTATATATTTGCTCTGATACTGTGTTTATTAGTGAGTGAGTGACATGTTGGAGGTGAAGAGTCATCACTCACTGTCACTGGCAGAAAGGGTCCGTCATAAGGGTCTGCAGAGCGTGACTAAAAAACAATATGATGATGTGATCTTCATGCTTTTACCTCCTGACCTTTGGTGACTTTTTTTTACTGTGTGTGCTCAATAGTTCAAATAATATCATAATATGTTCATATAGTTTAGTTTTTAGTAATTTTTTATCTGAATAATGTCAGATATAGAATATCCGTGTGTGTGTGTGTGGGAAAGCTGGTGAACTGCTCAACCACCATCGATGACCAGGATCCCAGGACTGTTTCTTTCTACCCCTGACAAAGTGTGATTTGTTGATAAGTTAGAAGTGTACATCCCAATGTTATCAATAAAACAAACTAAATAATCAAACAGAAAAAAAGGGTTTCTTATTTCTTACTCTTTTCACGTGCTCTTTTGCTCGAGGCTGCAATTGTGACTAGTGGTTGACTAACTATTATCTTTCTGTTTGCTGAAGACATGAATGAAAGACTTCTCTCAGTCTCATCCTGTCAAACGAGCGTCGTCTTTCTTTCCTGCGAGCTCGAAAAAGTTGAATGACAGGTCACACCCTCACCGGGATTGTGTGTGTGTGTGTGTGTGTGTGTGCATCAGACAGGGGCTTTTTTTTCAATAGTGTGTGTTTCCCCTGATTAAAGCACTACTGTCTAGTGTTGGGGGGGTTCACTCTGTGTGCGTGTGTGTTTAACTCTTAGAGATCGACTGCTGCTGCTAGTGTTAATCTGATAACTGTGATCCTTTGTGTCAACAGTGCAACATCTCTGTCGTCTTTTGTGTTCAGTGAGCTGAACGCAAACTTTCAAAGGCGCTCTGATCAAAATATCTCTACCGATATACTGTGTTGTATAAGTGTTTTTGTTGAATTTATGTCTGACCATGGCAGGAGAGCCAAACAGCTGTGGCTGATCCAACGAGAAAGCAGGACAACTGGCTAACCCACATATTTAAGAAGGGCTTGTCATCTTTTTTTGTTGTTGTTGTTAGTTAGTTGGAAGATGGGAGAACGAGCACCGCGAAACACTCCCTGATACAGTATCACCAGTTGGTGTTATGACAGTTGTGTTTAATTGTGGGGTTAGATGAGGTTTGGAAAAACTCTCATCTCATGTCAGTGAGTGTGATTACATGTGCGTTCGTATCCTGGTGTTTTTCAGTCTTTTCCTGGTTTTGATCATACTCTCAATATGATGTTTACATGGAAACATGAGAAATGTGATTATTCATATGATCAAAATAGTTTCCAGGCTCGTGACCGTGTGACTGCAGGTGTGTCTCCAGTTCTCACCACCTCAGCCACTGTGACGAACAAGAGGAAGGAACTTGACCTTGAATCTGGAGCGTACTTTAATCTTCCTCTCTCAGTCATGGAGTCAGTGTCATTATTAAATTACTGTGCGACCCGCAACATGATTCTACATGGGCAGAACCAGATGAGATCCTCACTCACACACACGCACCACACACACACCACTATGTTGACTCCCTGGTGTCATTCACCCGGAAAGCGACACTGG
Source organism: Hippoglossus hippoglossus (assembly GCF_009819705.1). Classification (NCBI taxonomy): domain Eukaryota; kingdom Metazoa; phylum Chordata; class Actinopteri; order Pleuronectiformes; family Pleuronectidae; genus Hippoglossus; species Hippoglossus hippoglossus. Next base: position 12,600,565 of record NC_047151.1, on the reverse strand, counting down.
GTGCGTCTTTAACGTCAAACCAGCAGAACAAAGTATGAATTTGTTTCATGTCACAACCTCAAATTAAAGTTGAAAGAATAAAGTAGATATATTGATTAGTCAAATGATGAAAACTTAGTTGATAATGATTTCGATTACTAATTAATAGCTATTCTTGAAGCCAAATGTTAAACATTTACTCCATTCACTCCAGGATCCAGTTTCAGGAATGTGCTGCTTTTCTCTGTATTATATTATATATATAACAAGTCAAGAAACTTAAAATCATCTCTTAGGACTCTGGGAAAACTTTTACTGAAAAGAAAGAATTGATTATTTAAAAAAGCAATTCATTGAGATCAATGACATTCATCACCAATCGCTGCCCGGTTCTACACTTTTGATGTGACAAGTGATGGAAATTTCTGAACAGCCACGTGAGCTGCAGCACCATGTCTTGTGTCACACCATAAAAAGTACAGTTCTAGACCAACGCCCACGTGAGAGAAAGAAACCAGCTGAGCAGTACGGACGGCCCAGCCCTCATCACACCTCGGCAGACAACACGACCAGGGCAGGTGAAACTGGCTGCCTGTGAAGCCACACCAGTGTCCACAAAGGACAGAGAAGAAGAAACTATTATTCAGTTTCAGCTCAGTTGAAAGCCACATCAGTATGTCCAAGAAATCACATGAACACAAGAGTGTCGTCAGCGCACTGCTGTACCTTCAGTACGATCAGAGTAATCTGGCTCTGGAGATTTCTTTACACATTCAGGTAGTTGACGGTGCTTTAAACTGCATTTCATTTTAAAAACGTTGCACATCACGTTACGCTTTTTTCCTTTTTGATCTCAAAGTCGGTTGTAGGCAGAGTGTCTGGATGAAGACCAAATGCCTGGCTACGTTAATCTTCTGATATTTAAATCAACACACACAAACACACGGTTCTGAGAGGATGCTATTTTTTGCCTCATTAAAATCTGATCAGCAACAAACCTGTTCTGGTTGACTTCTAAAGTCACTTTAACTCATAAACACAGTTTCACTAGTTCCCCCTGTTGTCCTGAAGCATACTGTCCCACCTCATGTTTTCAAAGTAAACCTGACCTCGGACTCTGTTCGCGGGCTGGCAAACAACTCAAAAAGCTTTCCCCTTCCCTGAGATTTAACCCTAACCTAAAATCAGTGGAGAATTTCCAATCTGCACACTTGCACTTCAGACTTTATTTCTCAGCCCTGCCATAATATAAGAGGAGGGCGACCACAGCACGCAGAGAGAAAGAGGACAAAGGCATGCACAGGAAACATGACACAGTTGTCAGGCTGGGGAAAAAACACTCACTTGTTGATCTTGCCCGAGAGCTTCAGGGTACTGTCCTTACTCTCCTTTTTCTTCAACATCCTGGCGGTCGTGGGGGGGTCAAGCCGAGATCCCACAGAAATCTCTCTTTCTATCTCTTACTCCTTCTGTGTCTTCCTCACTCTGCAGCTGCCACTCTGTCTCTCCTCTCCCTCTGGTTCCTTTCAAACACACTCAGTGGTACACACAGTCACGTCAGCACAGTGTTAAGCGCTGGCTGCTCCTCCCAGACAGGTGAACAGGTGTGTCACCGCCCAGACATCCACCTTGCAAGGGGGGAAGACCGGACCGACTTGTTTGCCGCACTATTCCTTTCTCCCACCTTTTGCCCTGCCCTTCCTTTTCATCGGGGCCCTGAAACACTAAGATCTCAGAGCAGCAGAGGCCCGTCCATAGATGCATCCTTCATTCCTACAGAGTGAAACAAGGAGTGACTTCACATCTGGATAATGTGTGCAGTGAACATGTAGCGGAATTTTGTTTCCTGCAGCAGTACAAGGATGAAGTAGTAGTAATAACACACACACACACACACACACACACACACACACACACACACACACACACACACACACACACACACACACACATTCTTGCCTTCCTTACTACAGAGAACTTTACATTGACTTACTTTGATTTCCTGGAGACTAACTCTAACCTTAACCATAGTTACCAATTGCCTAACCCTAACCTAGCCTTAACCTACACCTAGACCTGAACTGAACCTAAACCTATCCTAAACCTAAACCTAAACCTAACCCTACAACTAACCTAACCCTAAAACTAACCTTAACCAAACCTAACCTAACCAGCTGCATAAATAATAGATAATAATTCATTTGATTTCCCAATGCCTTTCTAGACACCCTACAATACATAATGACACGTGTAAATTTAAAGTTTTACCCTGCCAATCATGACCCCACTTTTGTGAGATCAAAGGGACATTGACCTTTGACCACAAAATTCCAACTGGTTCATCTCTGAGTCCAAATGAACATCGCCACCAAATTTCCTCCTGGCGCTCCTGAGATGTTAAATTCATGAGGTCATATTGACCTTAACCTATGACCTCTAAAATGTAATGAGTTCACCCTGAACGATTGGGGTAAATTGGAAGAGATTCCCTCCAATTGCATTCTAAAAAAGGGAAGACAAACTGAAAATGTGAAGCCTCCGGCCACAGCTGGCAGAGGCAAAACTCCTTGCAAAATATACCATGTAATTATTTTTCAAAAATTGCTTTATTCTTGTTAAGTTTCCCAACATCTTGTTCAAAATCTCATTTAAGTATCATTTTAAAATGTGCCGTATTTGATGAAATATTAAACAGTGACTGGATTCAAAACCATCCTCTTCCCTTCTTCTCTTTATTATTCATGACTCTAAAATCTAAGGCTGATTGTATGAATATTGAGCTTTTCACTTTCTCTGTTACCTGTGTTAACCCTCAGCCAGGCCTCAGTTAGACTTGATGCTACAAACACACACACAGTGTATACAGTCAACAATGGAGAAGAGATGACTGTTACATAATGCTGCCATATAGAGGCACATGTCATAATATTCACTATGCAGATGAAGAGACGGGAGATAGAAACAAAGAGGGCTCCATGAATTAGCAAAGTCCGGTGCGTACCTTCAGCAGACATGCCAGTCATTCAGGATCAGGGCGTCTCTGTGCAGCGTATCAACAAAAGGAAATCATGATGAGGAATGCAGTTGGGCAGCTTTCTCTGCAGCAGAGTGGGGAACACACATTTTTTATGTGTCCAGTCACACAGTCTCTCTCTCTGGGTGCGTCCACCTGTCTGGAAAAACAGATACTCTTTATTTTTTGCTTAGAGAGGCATCAAGGACGTATTTTCATCTCACGACAACGCAGCACAAATAATACCTCAAATTTCAACCTCGATTAAACTCAACACGTCGTTGTGGTCAAGTAGATGTTGTAATGGTTAAATGGTATATAACCAGTTTTAATTATATTATAAATAAAAACAAGATTTAGTGGTGCTTTGGTCTAAACTAATGTTGTACACAAAGACAATGCTTATGTTTACCATAGCTATGTTTACAATGTGTTTATCATAGCTATGTTTACCAGAACTGCGTCCTTCAAAAGATGCAACAGTCTACCTGCCTCACAAAGATGGCCTCCTTCGTGGGCCCAGTAGACTGCGAAGGATGAACCGAAATAAGACGGTCTGGACTCCACGGCTTTGGGCGATTGCAGTCACCAGATCGTATAAATCCTTAGTTGTTCGGTTGATACTGAAGCCTGATACCGAAGCATTGGACGTCTTGTTACTTGTCGTTGCTGTTACCTACTGGGATAGTTTGGGTCGTGAAGGATCCACCTGTTGCTGCCTTTGTTCCTCTGGGATGGAAGGAAGCATTTGTCGGCCGCATTTCAATGAGGCTTTCAAATACGACAGCACAGTATTTTGAGGTAACGCACCTTGACGTTAGTTGTCACCCGCCAATAACCCGAACACCGCTGTGACGTAACCGTACTCCAAATGCAGCCTTCAAAGGAAGCAGCCCCTGAATTGAGACACAGCTCATGTCAACCATCTTAGTTTAGTGTGTTAACACTTGCTACTCAGATGTTAACACAAGTCACAATTGAAATTGATGAGTATCATTGGTAGGTGACATTCAAATTTTGACCCAATTATAGTGATAAACGAACAGAGAATCACCAAAGTTATTACCATTCATCCTCAGGGGACCATGATTGTGAGCTCAGAATTTAATGACCATGCCTCCAATAGTTGCTGTTTCAGATTGGATCATAATGGTGAAACAACCAACTATCATTGCTATCCCCAAAGAAAGCTTAAGAACTTTAAAAGAGATAAAAACCAATACAAAGCAGGTGGTAAATGTGGATATCAGTGTTGCTTTAAGGTGCGTCAGGTCGAGTTGTCCCTGGAGGTCAAAACTAAATGAATTAAATGGATCAGAAACATCCTCAAGTTACTCGTAGTTCGCAGGGCAACATAAACATGGCAAGAATTTATTTGTATGGCACCAAGAAAACACAGTGAGGGTGTGTCTGTCTTTTTACTTAACTACACACAGCAGACAAACATAGCATGGTTGTCTGGTTTACAAAGTAAATCTGACAAAGCTTTGTTACCTGCATTGCACCTTGGACCTTTTCATGTCTCCCTTGCACTGAACAGGGGAAATCTGAGTCATATCAACAATTATATATATATATTTTTTTCCTATCAGTGACATGAACCAGCAACATTGAGACATTATGAGAATAGAAATATTAAAACATTAAAACAAGCACTGTTGTATCTCATCTCGGGTTTCTCCCTGCAGATAAGCATTTAACTCCATTTCATCACGTCACAAATATCTTCAGTTCATCCAGGCAGAGAACATTTCTGTTTCTGGATTTACAAAGACACGTGTGTACGTGTGGATTGTGGTAACATGAAGTAAATGATAAGGTAGAGATGCAAAGTCCTTGTAGAGTGCTTGGTGTGTCAAGTGCGGCTTAATTAAATGCAATTGTATTTAATTAAGCCGCACTTGACACACCAAGCACTCTACAAGGACTTATTAAGTAATTATTCATTCTTACATGAAAATGAATATACGTAAATTGAACTTAACACATTCACACCCTGCGATGGCATCCTACGCACTCCTGGTGACACAACCACACCCAAAACAAGTCACACACACACCTCTACAGTTTGAACTTCTTTCAGACATTCCCCTTTTTCTTATAAAACAATTTGAGGTTTGATTGTACATATCATTCAAACAAAATCAAAGATGAATGTTATAAATCTTCATTTTCTTCTGAATCACAAGGAGCCCAGTTATGTGTTTGGTGCAAATATATTTATTGATAGAACTGGAGACTCAAATCATACATTCTCATTATTTGAATTATTGATCAACTAATCGTTTTCCAGGCTGTTCGAGGTCTTAATTCATTAACAAAAAACACAGAGGGGGAGAAGAGAAAAAGAAAACAATACATTGATAAAAATTAGACAGCAAAACAGTTACCATGTGAGTGAGTGAAACGATCCTCTAGCTACAGAAAAGCAGGTCCCCTAAGGATCAGAGGAATTGAGGGGCTTTGGTGTGCGGAGATGATGTGATTCCACATCATGACTGAGAAACAGCTGATGACAAAACATTTTTCTGCCACTACAGTACAGACATGTAACTGGTGCTTAAATGGTTTAGTCCTACTGATGATGGACAAAGAGGCGCGGTGGTGGTGAGCTGCTAAAAACTCCCGTGTCCTGACTATCCACTGCTGTTGTAATACTATGTAAATCAAAATATCAAATAAAAACAAGTATAACGTATAATCATTTGAACTTCACTCAGTATGGGTACAACATGGTCGTCATCACGACACTGTTTTGTAGAAAGAAAAAAAAAAACGTGGCTTAAAATTTGAGAGGGGTGATAAAAATGTGAGTTCTGCGTGGACGTCTACACGAGCTGGAGCTGTTGGACCCTTGTCTGACATTGTGGTACGTTCAATACCACATGTCACACAGTGCAACATGAACATAGCAAGTTGCTTCTGACATTAATAAATTAAAACACTCAGCTACTTTTTGAAAACAACCATTTCACTCTTTGATTCATGGCTTCGTCCTCCATCTTCCTGTTGATGCATCTAAAACTTAACCCGAGCTGTATCCCAGTTCTTACCATACCTCTTTTCATATTTCAGTCTTCTGTTTAAAGGGGTAACATAACTGCAAACGATTTATATGGTTCAGCAGCCGATTACAAAAGACAGGACAACAAACATGTCAAGATCTTTTACTTCCTGTGCTTTTTAGCAGCTTGTCATGTAGTTTTCATGTTGCAGTACTGGCCTGTAGTGTCATAGGTAATGTGGTAAAAGGTCCGGTTGGTCATTTGTCTCTGAAACACTTTATGGACCTCGCAGGACTGTAATAGGCACGACCAATTAATTCCTTTGGACTGAAGGAAATGATTGGCTGCCGTACCCGTCTGTCACTAATCAACCCGCCTGGCTGCGTGCACCCTGCCATTGCTCTCACATTGCATGACCGGGGAGACATACACCCCTGAAGCGGAGATGATGGCCAGAAGTTAGAAAGTGAGTCACGGAAAAGTTAGCTTCTGCAGTTGTCAGGCAGTGAGCGTAGCTTTGATGAGAGGGCTGATGGGAGGGGGTAGGAGGAGAGACAATGGTAAAGGTGAAAAAAAAAGATGGGACACAGCTGAACAATGTCACTTGTCAGTTGGTCAAACTACAGGTCACAGATTATCTCTTTGTACATTTGAGATTTAAGAAACAATGCTGAAACACATAGAAAGAAAAAAAATTAAGACAATTAAATGAAGGCGCTTAGGTAACACAAAATTTCTTTTTACCAGTGATGCCAAAGTACCTTAGTTTACTCTGACAAGATTTTGAGATTAACAACATCGCTGTTGGCATCATGACCATGGCTACACAGCTCAAGTTAATGGAAGCCCATGCAGCCTGGTATTGTTAATAGAGGCAACAGGTGGACTTGGGTCATATTGCTATTTGAAACTGATTCAATTACTTTTCTATCATGTTTGTTCGAAGATAAGACCCACTGTGCTTTCCCCAGAGGCGCCAACTCAACATATCTTGCACTTAGGCACCACAAATCAAAACAATAAAAGTTACAGAAATTATTCTAATCATCAACTGACCCAAGTCTGGTTGTTTGTGGTAAACTCTGGGCCTTGTGGCTCTCATGTGGAGGCCGAAGCCTGGTTGGTTTGATTTAGCTGCCAAAGCCAAAGATGCCCTTGATGTAGCCGGTCAGACCGCCCTTGCCCTTCTGCTCCACCTTGTCATCCAGCGGTGGGAAGGCCACATGGTTGAGAGCAAGGTCAAAGAACAGGGGCTTGCAGGGGATTGGCTGGAAGTCAGGGGGGAACTGGACCAGATTGGGATGCTTTCCTACGAGGGCGGTGTCAAGGCGGAAGGTCTCCAGGCGTTCGCAGAGGGGCTGCATGGAGGAAGAGGGGTGAGAACGTCAACATCAATGAACCCATTAACACGTTAAACTACTTTGAACTTATTCTAGTCATATGAATTAAAGGATGTTTATAATATTAGTGTCACTTCTCTTACCCTGTTGTCTTTCACCTGCAGCTGAGAAGGAACTTCAGCAGTCTCATCTGTGTCTAAAACACAAACAATTCCTCAGGATTATACACAGAATGAAGCTGAATAGAATAGAATGAGGCTTTGTGGGTTCCTGTATGGTAAATATAAATGAGCTGGAGAGAAATCAGGCAGTTCAAAAAGTGTCCTCACCTAAAATGGCAGCAGCTTGAAGTGAGTATTTCTCAGCATTGACCTCAGCAATCAGCTCCTGAACATCAGGGAGATCCTACAGAAATTCATAATGGATATTAATGACACGGCTGATTTCTAACTGTGAGGTTGAAACTGCTGCTGTGTGCTTGACAAACTTTGAGGCTGTTGTTGAGGTTCTTGGCTTTAGACTGGACCTCCTTGGCGTATTTCAGCACCCTCTCATACAGCACCAGCGCCTCACTCCACTTCTTCACCAGCACATATGACTGGGCTATGAAGAAACACCTGCAAGAGGAAAACAGAAGATAAACACAGCATTAGCAACATAATTGTAAGTATTTATGGACAGGAAAGCTGTGTATTAAACAAATCGTGTGTCTACTTGTGAAATTACACATGACTACATGGCACCATCTGATAGAGATGTACATTATGGGTGCAAAGATGTCAGGTTAGTATTTGGCACCGCCTCACAAACACTCTTTTGATCAGATGCAGCCGTAACATGTAAAAATCTAAATATCTGACCTATAAGCCTTGTAGACTAATGTCTTAAGGGACACCTCCTTCTGGAAGGTGTGGTCGTCCTCCAGACCCTGCAGGGTGGAGAGCTCAGCCAGACTCTGGAGAGAGCAACAGACAGAAGAGGGAGGGAGAGACAGAGATGTGCGGACATGGGGAGAAAAATAAGGTGAGAAGAATGTGACAGAAACTGTCGGTCATAGTTCAATACTGAGTGTCGACAACACAGATCAAACATCAAACCAGCTCATCACAACACAACAACCAGACACAATTTTAAGAGATTATAATGAGTAAAATTCTTTAGATGAATGCAATTGTTTGTGCAGGCATTCACCCCCCCCAACAAAATCATAGTATATACAGCACCCAGACATTTACCTGCAGGATGATGTCATAGAGGCGGATCAGGTCCTGAGGACGGGGGCCCCTCTTGCTCTCATCAGTCTCGGGCTCCTTCAGTTTGGCCTGAAGAGTGTGGGCCATGCTCTCATTCCTCTTCACCAGAGTGCACAGCTTGATGTAGGTCAGGTAACTGAGAGACGAGACAACAGCACATTTATTTTTCACCCATCAAAGAGACAGTTAGAAATATCAGAGGCTGGAGACATAGGCCTGGATACTTGTTGTATTACCTATGGCTTAATTAAAATCACTTTTAAGCTATTTAACAAACTGACAATTCTTATGTATTCTGATGATAATAAATACAGCATCTTTGAGTTTTGGACAGCTGATGGGATAAAACAAGGAATATAAAGAGACCATTACAATGACCATTTTCACCAAATTCTGAATTTTATGGACAAAATGGAATTACAGAAAACAGCTGACAGTTGAATTTATAATGGAGAAAACATTTGAGCTGCAATAATATACAATCTCCTTGTTTGACACAGTGATGACCGAAAAAGACAAAAGTATGCAAAGTCCAGAGCTGGCCAATTTAAGCCCAATTGGATCGACTAGATAATTTGAGGAGAAATCAAGTCTGGAACCTCAGTCGGTGCCGATGTTCGGCTCAGATGATCTGATAGTGTGAGGGGTTACAGAACCAGTTTTAAATCTCCCCATGAGGTCACATGAGATGTGAGGTGGTGCGGTGGTGCCTCTGGAGCAATAATCTTAATAATATCCTGGAGTGTTTATTTCTAAACTTGTAGTGTAGGTGTGTTAAAACTATAGAGAAGGACATTTTTAAAGATTCTCCTTATGTTCATGATGCCACCTGATTTCCATCTCCCTGTAGTCTGAGCGCAGCTTTACAAGTACAAACACAATCTCTGACAGAAGTCTGTTTTACCTGTGCAGGAACTGCAGGTGTGACACTTTACCACTGTCGCCTTCAGTGCCTCTCTCTCGCTGCTTCTACAATGAAAATTAAAATAGCTTTAAAAAAAAGGACATTTTTCACATTCCTGTTGTTCCTGTCACAAATCATAACTGTTGGTAAACTGTAAATCAAAGTCATAATTTTGACATTAGGTCAGAATAAAACCCTAAATATGTTGTCTTACCGCCTCACTCTTGAGTTCCTCTCTCACAGCCTGGATGGTGTCTCTGCACTCGGCCAGCAGGGTCTCATAGAGATGCTCTTTGGTCTCCTCATTAGCTGCCTGCACAACAGAAACAGTCATACAATCTATGGTGTACCTTAGTGAATATGTCTAACTGCAACATTAAAACCTCAAATTTACAAAGTCCAATAAAGTTAAGTTGTTACACCAATACCCTTAAAGATGAACAAATTAACGCACATTGGCCATTATGTCTGAAACGAAGACTTTCACAATCACCTTCCACCTGATTAATGTGACACTTGAAAGATAATTTATGCATTCATAAGTTGTAGAGGTTGAAAACAAAGAGCAACAGTTAAAGCAGGAACGTGATGGTGAAAAAGTGGGGGGAGAGTCACAGGTATGTGGCCCGGCAGGCTGCCCATACATTCCTGCACACAACTTATCAGTAATCCGACACTGAGGAGTTTCAGGGTTCAGATTTCTGTGAAAGACACGATTGTTCTTCATCTTTTCCCTCCCCTGACAATACACCCGTGTTCCTATGATATCGCCTGGAGTCTGCAGGACATGTCATGTTTGTGTTGAGGAGGCTGTGTGGGATTTGTGTAAAAGGGGGAAATGTCATTAGTGTGATTAATGGCAGAGAAAATGCTGATAGCATTTTTTTGTGCTTGTAAAAGTATGCCGACATGTCTGATGTTACCGACTCATTTTTACCTTTGGAGGCAGAAAATGCACATCTCATCACAGAGGAAGAATGTTACGAGGAAATTCCTCACGGTGATAATTGATAATAGATGTGTCATGAGGCTGCTCTCATCCACCCAAAAGGTTTAAGTTATGTAGAGGCACACACTCGTGCCAACACCCTGGTAACACCCTTTACGACCAGCTCAACCTGTCGAGCATCCTCTGTTCAGATTGAGGGTTGAACAGATAAACTGATTAGAGGAAGTTTGGTGTCGATGGAGCTTGAAGATGGATGTATGGCCAAACCCGTTTCCTGTCCACACAGGCTAACATCTGAGTTTTAGGTGCAACACAGGAGGACTCCTTCAGTGTTGGTTTAAAATGATGCCGTTTGAGCAATCAATGAGAATTAGCACCCAAGCTGGCTACTGAATCATTTTGGTCTTATCTGTCTTTAAGTCTAAAAATATTAAAAAACTATAATAATTATTGCCATTCTCTAACTGGCTTCAAGTGCATTCAGTCATGGCCACTCTCAGCTTAACAATGACCTAAGAGTCAATTTTAAAGGGAAAGGTGTTTGGAGAAGGTAAAGGTGATCTGTCCTCAGAAACCTGCTGGGTGTAGTCCTGTATTCATGTGTGGGTTGAAATGCACAGAATGCAGTCGTGCGATGAGAGAGGCTGCATGCCAGAGACCTGAGTGACTGTGGGTGTGATGGGTGTGTCCGCAGGGTGTGTTGAGCCTTCAGGCTCAGACAAACCAGGAGGAAAGATCTGCTGTGACACTGAGGGTACATTTGAGACAGTAACGAGGAGAGTGCCACCTGTTGAAAGTTTAAGGATATAATGTGTAAAATATGTTCTCGGGCTATGGGCCAGCTTCTTATCGCTGTCACTCCTGCAGAGTAGGAGACACATTGATGCCAGAAGGATATGCAGACTGAGGCTATGTGGCACATGTAGGTATGAGGAACAAACTCTGAACCGCTTTATAATCACAACAAAGCATATTTGGGTGAGGTGTTACATTCTTTAACATCCCACTTTAAATTGGATATTACCTCTCTGATTCAACACAACATAGCTGTAGGTGGGTAGGTCTGTCTACGCAGTCATATTTTTGGGTCGAGACACACCCCGCATCTGTGCTGATGCAGAATGCATGATTTGGGGTTTAGGCAACAAGGCAATGAGAACAAAGCAACACTACGAAATAGCAGTTTCAAAAATGTGTTTGATGATACACTGACTTGAAATACGGAGAATGGTGCCACTTAATTCCCACTCCTCACGCTGAAAGCCTGGTCTTGCTCTATTTAACTTTGGTGAGTGCGTATGAACTCCTGTGAGAGGTAACTGATGGATAATCGCAGCTTGCATTGTCAGAAAGAGGCCCAGCAAGTTCAAGAGTAATGCTGTAACTGCAGATCAGTTAAAAAGGATTTAGGCACATGGAGCTGGGCTGCGGACACGGGGAACAGACCCTGGGACCCCGGACAGCTCCACTGCTCGGCCACAGCATCACCAAGCACGGGGCAGACACCCAGGGCAAGATGCTGAACCCCTAAAATGGCCCCTCATAGATGTTAACTGCACTAATTGTAAGTAAGTCACTTTGGATAAAAGCGGCAGCCAAATGAAATGCAATGAAGTAGAGATGAGAGAGTAGAGTCCAGTACTGTGAACAGTGGCAAGGAAAAGTGTGAATACCAGGTTTCCACAGTGGACCAACGCTGTAAAATGATTAGCGCCACTGTCTCTCAACACTCCTGCTGACCTGTGTTAAATTTACACTTTAACACCAACACTTATCGGAAGTTATTAGGCTCTGAACCGTGCTGAAGTTCACTTTGTGTTAGTTTGATTTGCTCCAGAGTATATGAGACACCCATATAAAACACAATGAAAAAAATTCCAACACTTAGTGCGCAAATAGTTAAAATGCCACACATAACACAAGACGCAACTTGACACGCACAGCCAGGACATCAGGGTTCAAGATCCAACATCATTGCTAAATAACTAAATAATCGTTGCTGTCTGTGTGTGAAGACTGAGAGATGAGCGCATTTTATTATTGTTTATATTTTATTTAATGTAAATAAATAAATATATATATATAGTGTACCTATTGAATACTGCACTGAGGTTTGTAAAAATAAATGGTTTGTTCTGTAACCTAGTGGCCTTTTTTAATTTTTAAAAAGTAAAATTAGAAAAATGTTTGTGCATGCTGTCGATTATAGGTCTTAGAAAGAAAATCTGAATCGGCCAAAATGCATCTCTAGAAGCTACTTGCCTGAGCAATGGCTGACTCGTTGTCTGCCAGACCCAACAGGAAGATGCGAGCCTTGTCGATCTTGACGGGCACCACCCGGCCTCGCCACTCCACTTCACCCATGGTGGCTGCTTGCTTGGTTCTTGCCTGAGTGATCAGGGACTAAAGAAAAAAGAAAAGAGAAACAAACATAAGAAACTGTGACATGTTTGGATGTAAGAATAATCGGTCCCGCCCCCAACATGGTATCACCAATATAAGATAAATAACTGATGTTCAAGCCTATGAACTAATATCTTCTGCATTCACCTCCAGTTTCTCAGCCATCATGCCTCCTCCTCCACCAGTCAGTCTCATCTGCATCAAGTCATTGATGGCGTTCTGATCACCTGCAATCAGAGAGAGGGGGGGGTGAAATCTAGTTACACTGCGTGTGTGTGTGTGTTGGGAGATGTTGTTTGCAACATGTGCCATTACAAGAAAACATCTCAGGTTGCCTCCATGAGTCTATGAGGGCTGCAAGTTATATTGAGGAGGATCAGATTGGAGTGTTACTCACCAATGTTGTAAGCACAGTAGCGGATGTTGGGCGAGATCTCGTCCACGCGCTGGCGGTACAGAACTGCCAGCTCCTCTGTGAAAGCACTGGCTAGTTTCTCATAGATTGTTCTGAGAAGACATGAAAATAGTTTGTTTTTATAAAGTTAATAAAAACACACTGATGACAAACACATATGCATTTATTCTGGCACTGCGCATGTATTTATTCTGCCACTTTAATTAGAACCTGCAATGATGTTAAAACTCACTTGCACTTGTTGAAAGCCTCCATGGCAAGCTTCCATTCCTGCAATTCAAACTTTACCATGCCACCTAGGTAAGCAGTGTAGGCCTGAAATCAAATAAATTTGCCATAATTAGTGGCTGTTGTAAAAATATGAAAAATGTTGCTCCGGTAAGCACGGCTTTAATTAATTGTAAGTATCAATAACATTATTAATAATAATGAGCACCAACATTTTCTTGCGTACCTGTGCCTCCAGTTTGGTCTTAGCATCGACGCGGGGGCTTTCACAGAGCTTCTCCAGCTTCTCACTGTGCTTGGCAGCCTTTCGTAGACGTGCCAGCAGGTGGAAGCGTTTACGTGGTTCTGTATTGGCCTCCTGCTTCAGCTGCATGGCGTAGCTCCATGCACGTTCTGCCTCCATCAAAACCAGCAATAGGTACCTGAAGGCCGGAGGTGGAGATGAATCAGTTGTTAGGTAGAATGCAATACTATTATTATATTATTACAATAATTTCAATATTTTCATTATTTTCAGTGGACACATCAGTTATAATTGAATTTAGTTTTATTTCCAGGTATTTTTGAGACTATGTTAGGAAAATGAGGGGGAAAAAGAAAAACAATCACATTTTCAAGTCTTCAAAATTACCAGTGTATTTACTCTATTTATTCTGAGCACATTTTGATAACGAATATATTATACAATGTATGTAAAAAAAAAAAGGATTTTAGTAAATCTATGTATGCAATGTCCCGCTGAGTCATTGGTTTAGCACAACAATCCTTGAGGATAAATGGACGTCTCATTCTCCCATTAATCACACAGTATTTTAGATTTCAGTGTCACGAGCCACGCACTGCCACCAGTTCACAGCATGTGATTGACCAACTCAAATCATCAGTTGCTCACCTGTTGTCAGAAAGCATTTCGACAGTTATTTTCTTCCCAATGAACTTGTGTCTATTTCCCATCTTGAAGCCAAGAGCCTTGCGCAGGCGACGCAGCCTGCGAGAGCAGTAGCCCCTGAAAATGGTTAAACAGAGAAGTTCATATTGCAGTAAATCATAAATGCATATTTTAATCGCAGTTTCTCATAATGAACAGAGCAATCAATCGCTGCTGTTGTGCTGTAAACAAAATATACGATTTCCGCAGAGGACTGTATACATCATGTCTTGCCTCGTGCACGCTCTACTCAGGTGCCACCGCTCGCCTGAACGCTCTGGACATTTTCCTGTTGAGAGCATGTCGAACCCAGAAAAAAATTCTCCTGCATCGTTCATATGTGAAAGGCAAACACGGGACAATGTGCTGACCCAATTTCCCAGACATTATCCCAAGTATCCCTGTATTCAAGAATTTATAATAGTCTGGGGTGAACATTATGAACTACATGAAGGTAGAGTTAGACTGAATTAGTTTGTGTCTATGTTTTTTAGACAATTTCAAACCATTAGAATCAATGAGCTATTTATAACCCAGCAGTGTGACTGAGCCATATGGCAGCAGTGGTTTCCACACATTCACCTCCATATATAAATCAAGAATCTGGTCTCAGACAGAAATACTGTGACATAAACAAAACAAAGTAAATGAATGAAACCAATAGGGTCTGAAAGTCAGTTTACCGATTAAGAGATAAGATCTATGAATGTCTTCTGCATGAACCCCCACAGTAAAGAGTGGACAGCTGAGCCCAGTTGGAGCAGGTCCTGGATCATCTGCGACTCACTCACCTGTATCTCTGGTAGTCTCCGTGTCTGAGGCCATGCTGCTGCTGGGACTCCTTGATGATTTGCAGGACTGGGATTCAGTGTTAAGGGACAAAATCTAATCACCACAGTCAATGAGTGAATGTCAGTCATGTTAGCGCTGCCTGTTCAGACCCCGACAGCCCTGAGTACAGGCTACACCAGTTAAAAGCGAATAAAAACACTCCAATCAATACCTAATATTCCCACTTTGCTTAATATCCTAACAGCTGACACTTCTTTACCTGACCTGGCTCATAAATCAGCTTTTTTCTCTCAGCCTCTCAGCGCCTGCTTCACTGTGACACGTCGCCTATAAAACGTTATCCTCTGACCGAGCTAGCTAAGAAGCTAACGCTAGCTTCGGAGTCCAACACAGATTCAACACAGAATTACAAATAAGAGAAACGGTCGTTTCCCGTCTGCGGCTGAAAAGGATACTCTCCAGTCCGAGTCCTCCGTCTGACGAGTTCTTTTTGTTTTCATCCGTGAGGGAAACTTTCCCTTCGTTCTGCTTGTCTGCGGCCATGTCTAGATGCTAGCTGCTAAGCGGCGCTAACGCACACACATGCTCAGTCACAAGTGGAGCCAGGGAATCTCAGGACTGTGTTCAAATCTCGCGAGATTTACGTGGTACGTTTTCTAATCTTTAAAAAAAATGTGTATTTCTTTTTAAGCAGTGACAGAGATAAACTGAATCATACACATACAGATGAATCACTGACAGAAAAAAAAACTATATAAAGTCTGATCTCTCTTTCTCTCAGAGAGAGAGCACACATACCTCCACCAAGGCCCGACAGTAGCAAATTTCACTCATTGATTTCAGTTCCCTAAATATAACATCTCCCAATGTTATTAAATAAAGCAATAAAAAAAATTCTGTATCTGCAGCCTGATCCAGATACACACCAAAAGTTCTTCCCTGACCCACATCCCGTGGTTGTTTTATGTGTAATCCTGCTTGCCAACAAATGGACAGGGTTGAAAACATAATATTATCCACCTCTTTGCATTTGGGCTGAAGGATGAGAGAGTCCTTAAGCTACACCCTGTAAGAGATGGAAAGTACATGCACAATGGGTGTGTGCACATGGACTTTGGACTAAGTCGTGATGAGTCTCTTTGCCTTTCAGATGTTCTACAGTGTGGTCATCCATCAGTCAAATCCACAGTTTCAGCTTGGGTCACACTGGTAAAAGGTTTTATTTTTATTACATTCACCGTTCAGCACTTGCAGATGTACAATAGTTTTGTCTCTAGAATTGAGACAGCACAATATTCAGTATTATATATACAATCAGCCATTTTTGGTTTCCCCCAACAAGTCGTCCATTCAGATTTTGTCGGCAGCAGAAATGTATCTGGAGAGAAAGTTCTTGATCTCAGAGATGTGCATGGTTTCTTTGATGGTGGTGTCTCTGCTGCGGACCTGAAGGAGTCCACTCTCCAACGTGTTGTCACTGATCACCACGGTGAAGAGCACTCCCATCTCATCGTACCTACAGTGCAATGACACAGAGACCAGATACAGATGTTGACTCCGAAGCAGGCAAATCATCACTCATTTGCTCCAGCTCTGCTTCCATTACAACATTGAGTAGCTGTTTACTTGGCGTGCAGCTGCTCCATTGATGTTGGCACAGTTTCAAGGTACCCGGGCCACACGGAGATCTTAGACTCCATGAACTCCTGCAGAAGGCCTTCACAAACCTACAGAACACGCAAAAGGGACATGCCATGAAAATCTCACTGTCAGTGTCTTTGAACATGACGTTCAGAATTTGAGGAGTTTGGGAGCTCATGGAATTAGACCACCCCCCACTCTCTCAATCAGCAGCAAGTCTCTGCCCATTAATTTGCAGGACCTGTAGGAATATGTAAAAGTGAGCCAAGCATGGAAAATACTGTTAAGAAAGATCTGATGTAGTGTTTGGAGATTTAGGAGTGCCTTCGTCTGCTCTACAGTCAGCAGAGGGCTCTTCATATCTAGGGGTAGGGCCAAGGGAGAGGAATTGGGACAGGGCATAAATGTTTTTCTGACCTGTCTCAGTTCCATAGTGGCTCCTCTGCCAATGTCTAAAGCCACTTTGACTGGAGCCAACACTGGATGCAACTTCAGAACCTGAAATCAATGGAGAACCAAAACTCAGCGACAGAATGACAGAATAAAAGAGGGATATATAATGAAATTATGAGTACAAAAAATAATTACATATCTGCTTTTTTCTTTTCTTTTTTCAAATGTGGCTCAGCTGTCGAGCATCATTACCTTTCTCTGCAGCAGCCTCTGCTTGCTGTCTCCTTTCTTCAGCAGCTGCAGCGAGTTGGACAGAAAGGCCATCAAACCTCGGTCCATGTTCCCGGTCACAGAGACGACGTGAGGGACCGACTTGCGCCCGCTTCGACACTGAAATATGTTTTTCAGAACAAATAACATAGAACGTGATTACATTAAAAAACACAACAATAGTGAGATAGCTGATTGAATATTGAATAGTTTTTTCCTTATAAGTCAATATTAACCAAACTGAATATTTTAGATGAATACATCAACCAGAGCTCACACTGTGACCTCAAAAATTAACAATGAGTCTATTCTCACCATGAATCATAATTTTTGAACTGGAAATACACAATAGGGCATTTCACTGCAGACATATTTGACTTGTCATTGCAAGAAGAAGCAGCTTGACAGGTCCAGTGTAGCAGCCGTGTGCGATTGCTCCTATAAACAAGGTTGTGTCCACATCAAGATGTTGAGTGAAAGAAGCAGACGGACCTGCAATTTTGTCCAGACTCCTTTGTGTGTCTGCAGCAGCTCAGCGTCTCCTTGGTTCCACAGTGTCTCCAGGGGCTCTGGTCCCCACGGGAAGTTGTAGACGATCCTCACACCGCGAGACGCCGCCCCCACAAGTTCATCTGCCGGGACTTCGCTGCTGCTGAAGTCGGAGGGAGACAGGGAAAACTGGACAAGGATGGATTGAAGGAGAAGAAGAAGACAATAAGTTATGTTATCCTGATGTAGTCCTCAATATGCTTTCTTGACTATGCAGCCTTTGGGATTCCAAAAATCCCTCCATTGTAAAACTCGTTTTGATACTCAACTGTAGAATTTCAAAAAACATCCATTTAGGGGGGAAATTAAAGGTTTCAGCACAGATTACACTTTATCTTCTAATTTGAAATAAAATGAAGGGTGGTAAAGTGTGCTTATGAAATATACACAGTCTTTTCAAACAAAGCAAACGTTTATTACTGATCTTGACTCTCAGGAAATGGGGCTTGTAACCATCTACTTAACATATTTACTACACTGTGACCACGTGACTAAAACGTGTTTGTCTGAGGAATGCTCACGATCTGTTCTGTTTGAATACAATGAAACATTGTCTGTGCTATGCCTCGTCACTCCTGACTTTACAGACAACAGAATTCCTTGTGTAGAAAATAATTTGACGAGGGCTGTGCCATTCCAGGAGTTCTACTACAGTTACAGAGAGCATCAATAAGGACAAGCAGGAACATTTTTGTCTTTTATTATTGTCTTTTCGTAAAAATGTTTTTTTGCTCTCCTTTAATGGCAATAAAAAAAATCTTCCTGCTCTGTTCATTTTAGGTGAAAACCAAATTGGCTTCAAAATGACACAAGAAAGACTTTAATGAACCTGTGGCAGTTCACTCCAAACAATACTCACTTTTCTCCACCATTTCAGCCTCTGTCGTGCCCAGTGATCGAGCCACTGAGATGAGGTGCGAGGAGAGCAGAACCACACCAGAGACGCCTGGGTGACCTCAGCAGGGCTGGTAGAAAAAGAGCAGATGCATTATAACTACAGTAGTACTACATGATATTTGTAAACACTTAACTATGTTGTAGTACTATTCTGTTATGAAATAAAGCAAATCTTTTACACATATA
Organism: Hippoglossus hippoglossus; assembly: GCF_009819705.1. Classification (NCBI taxonomy): domain Eukaryota; kingdom Metazoa; phylum Chordata; class Actinopteri; order Pleuronectiformes; family Pleuronectidae; genus Hippoglossus; species Hippoglossus hippoglossus. The sequence continues at coordinate 12,581,420 of NC_047151.1, read as the reverse complement.
TTTGTATTCCCTCAAAAAATCAGTGACAGTTTGCCCTCTAGCGGTTAAACAATGAATAGTGCAGACCGACATAGTAAATGCAAACATAACGTACATCGACATCAGATCTGATAACATGGGATTGTTTGGTTATAGCCTGGACTACAGACTGTGTGCAGCCTGGAGAATGAATGGTGTAAGAACATTTCCAGTCATATATTGTATTTTTCACAAGCGTGCGTCTACACCCACAGAGACAAACGGACGAAGATGAATCCTCACCAACCAGAACCGTCTGAGGGCTGAAAACACAGACCAGTCTCAGCCAGGCCGAAAGGCAACTTCCTGTTCACCAGCTCCACCGAGGGGACAAACTCTTCCAAGGCACCTAGCAGAAGACCCAGACTTTGTTAAAAATCTTAATAAATTTGGGCCCTAGGTTTAAAAATGTGGGTGTAAATTAATTGTACATACAAAACTTTTGGAAGTTTTTGAAATTCATAAGTTCATAACTTTTTTAAACATTCACAAGATTACACTGTAGCCACTAATGCTGTATCGCAGCAAGTGCAACATTGGTTCTTACCAGTGGCTTAGATAATATCATTGGATCTAATGCAGATTTTAAAGGATTTGACTGATTAATCGTTTGGCCAATAAAGATTCATTATTAGTCATTATGAGTCTTTTTTGACCTTTTAGAAAAGGCCTATATGTTTACAGATATGAAAACTTATTGTACAGAATAAACAATTAAGAATAGGGAAATTATGTTTAAATGAAAAAAATGTCTATATATATATTTGTGTTTTCCTTTTATTCATAGTTATTTAAAATAAGGTGTATGGTTAAACCATTAAACTATTTAGGCTACCACTTAACTATAAAGGCTCAATTAGATATTTCTGTCCTACAGGTTTAATAACATCTTAGGAATCATTGCCAATATCTTTTTAACAAATCAATTTTTCTGATATATTTGTATGGGAAATGATTGACTTATACACTTAAATATCAGTATCAGCATCTCCTCTTATAAATCCATACCAGTTGAGCTCTAGCATTGATCTCTTTCAGCCACATGATGAGAGGATTTCTTTGCTCTGAGTTGAAGCTTTCATGAAAAACTTCATCCAACAGAAGAGAAAAACTCCAACTCCAGGCAAACTGATTAAGTTCTGAGCCTGAAGCTGCTCTTTGAGTGGTGCAGTAGTAATAGGCTCAGATCAGTAAGTGCACTGGCTGAGCTGGAGGGGCCATTCCACTGCAGCAGTGGTGTGCACAGTCATCATAATACAGGATATGAACAATTAGAACATGTCTGTACACACAAACTGAAGACTTAGTGGAACATGTTATGCAGCAAGTTCACCTTGAAGTAGGTTTGTTCTCACGCATAGGGACCTCTGAAGGAGCGTCTGCACCTCCTGGATCATCTGCTCCTTGCTCAGATGCTGCTGCTCAAATATTTGTCTTAAACTCTCAGCCTGAACCATCCTCAGCTGTCCCCCTCCCTCTGTGTCTCCGTCCCTGCGGCTGCTGCTCAGGGTGTTTATCCCAAACAGCTGAGCTCTGGCCCGGCTCATTGAGAGCCACCACTGCTCCAGCAGGTTCCTCCTCAGCTCCATGCCCAGAGGCCCATAGCTGCAGCTCAGCCCGCGGCCGAACAGCTCGGTGTTGGTGTGACCGGGTGAGACGAAGTGTCTGTCCACACAGAGCTGCAGCAGAGTACTCACCTCACCCACATCCCCGCTCCCCGATGAGCTGCAGCGCCCCCTGGAGGACCGCAGGACACCGGCTACACCCCACTGCGAGGCTTTCAACGAGGAGGCGTGTGTGGAGAGGACTGTGCACAGTGTGTGGAGGCGTGTGACACAGTGTCTGACACAGTGTGCGACCATGACGATAAGCTCCAGAGACTGGTCCCAGTGTCCAAAGATCGTCTATTGAAAGGATGGATCCTCATGAGTAAAAATCTGCCCGCTCCTTACCGTTCAAATACACCTTAAAAACTGCAAATAAAACATATCGCGGGTAAAGTGTTTCTGTTTACCCCTAAAACAGACGCCCAGAGAGGTGAGTCTCTGCCTCGTCCTCAATCTGTTGAGCGCAAACAGCCTTAAAATACCGCAGATGTTAGGGTTTGATGGTTTGTGTTCAATGAAAGCGGCGGGACGAACTTCAAGTTTCACAGGAGATACATGTGATGCATGAACCGGAAGTTAAAATTGTACTTCCGGGTTGCAACGCATGTCAGGTAGATCTCTTCTTCTGATTGGTCAAGTTCCACATCCATAGATGTAAACAAAACCTTCTCTGCGCTGTATGTTGTGTTGCTAATTTGTTAAATAATTAAGTTTATTTGTTGAATGGCGGTTAGCAAATCAGCGGATCACTGCCACCTACTGGACTGGAGTGTGGATCAGAGTCAAAATAATAGTGTAAAAAAAAAAGAACCTTAAATTATCTCTATTAGACCTGTTTCCTTTAAGAGTGGCATTATTCGGCCATATGTTCGCCCCAGTGAGTCTAGAGGATTTTCTGGAGTAAAGTTAAGATTTATTTGTTTAAGTGCTTCGTTTAGTTTCTATCACCCTTGCTTGTAGAAATTAAATTTTATTATCACATGCTGAATTGATTCTGGGTGGTTAGCATGACAAATCCAGTCAAATGTTTAGGTGCAGTGATCAATAACTATCCCTTCTAAAATGTGCTTAAAAAGACTTACTACAGGTTTGTGCATTCTTTAAAAATTATGTTTAATGTTTCTTCTTTTCGGTTAAAAAAATAAAAAGCAGGTGCAGTCGAGGTTAATACAGTGGTGGCTCCCACAGCAGGGACATTCAGGATAGGCAGACATCATGATGATCAATATTTACATTTATGTAAGGCATTGTCTCTTACATGTCAGCTGTAGATTTCTGTACCAATGCAAAGTGTGTCTAATTTCATTGTCTCTGATCTACCTACAAACCAGATCACTGATAATGTCAATGATGTGCTCTGGGCCAAGGCCATGGCAGAAACTGTATGAAGGATCAGACCCAAACATCCCACACAAACACACAACACAACAAAGTTTCCATTGTCTCTTTTTATTTAAAAGGGCCACACGCACCCTTTTCATAAGATCTTCAAGAACATCGCTTTAAACTGAACACAAACTGAAAACACTGCATTACCTAGTAAAAATAAATTACTGAGGAATGTAACAAAAAACAGTCAAGGAAAAGTGCAGCAATCATAGTTGCACTATAGGAGACGTGTCTATGACTCCACTTAATGCTCTGGGTTTATTGAATAATTCCAACCCTGCTGTAAGCAAAACAAAGTTAAAACAGTTCAGAGTAAACATTAATAATAATAATAATAATAATAATAATAATAATATTAGTCATACTGTAAGATTTCAAGACTAAACAAAAATCATGTTGGTTCCCATATATTGTGCTTATATCATATCTACTGTGGAAAAGGTGGCGGCATTGGGTATGGCATCATGGGTGGTGGAGGTGGTGCCTGCTGGGCCTGTGGTGGTGGGGCCTGAGAGTTGAATGGGAATGGCGGGTGGTTCATTCCATTCTGAGCAGCCCTCTGCATGGCCCCGAACTGAGGGGGGCCCTGAAAGCTTTGGTTACCAAAGGCACCCACCTGGTTCGCTGGATTACCGAAATTACCCTGTCCGTTGCTGTTGCTATAATTGTTGTTGCCATAGCTGCCACTAGAGTTACCACTGTTGCCTCCATAGGCGCCCCCATTTTGGGCCTTGCCGCCACCGAAGGTAGTCTTCGGCCCACTGCCAAACCCTCTATCGCCCTCCCTATCCCTGTAGCTGCCACCGCCAAAATTGCTCCTCCCACCCCCATACCTATCACGACGGTCATCCTTGTAGCCACCTCTTCCCCCCCTTCCACGACCTGGATGAGATGAAGACAAGAAAGGGAAATGAAGAGAGAGGAGTGGGTTCAGACAATTAATACAGTGAAACTACAACAAGATGGCAGCAATATCCTGGAAAAGCTGGTAAGAGCAAGCTACACTTTGAAAACTGCAATAGATACATCCCATTCATCTATTCAATTATTAGTGAGTTCAGCTGCCCACTTTCTATAAACAATTTGGACTGTTTAATTCTTATTTGCTCACATGCTTTGATAACTTTTCTCTATGCACTAGATGCTGTGAAAACATAATGTAGTGGGTAGGTGTGATGATCTTGGGGTTGTATGATATTCTTTACTTATAATCAGCAAATAATTCCAACATGCTTATTAATGCCAACATCTATCAGCTGTTACCTCCTCTGTCCTCTGACATCTGGATCAGCTTGGGGTTAATGGCCTGGTTAGCCTCGCGGAGCACAGAGATCAGGTCACTGGCTTGTTTCATGTTGTTGGGGGTGAAGAAGGTGTATGCTGTGCCCGTTTTTTGACTGCGGGCTGTGCGTCCAATGCGGTGGATATAATCCTCGGAGGAGTTAGGGTAGTCATAATTGATGACAAATTTCACATCCTCCACATCTGTGAAAGTGTTGCAGTGTGGCAAAACAAAACATGGAGGCCACAAAGGATTTTGCACACCACAACAGCCAGATCAGAGGGACAAGTTAGCAACTGTGATGGCCGGGGGAAAAAAGGTCGTTAGGCTGCGGAGGAAACATGTTAAAACAACACAATATGGTGTATACATCTATTCCATGGGAATACTACTGTGGGAAGAGAGAAACGAAGCACACTCCAATTGCTTACCATAATCAAAAAGATCCAAAAGACATTCACTCTCCCCTTTGTTACCAAGGGAGACAAAAAATGATTTAAGTCTTACCATAAAGGAGTATGCATTCACTAGTCCTTTCCCAATGCAGCGAAATCCCCCACAAATTGTCAAGTGACATCCAGGAGCTTCTATGCAGTTGGGCCACGATATGCACTGGGACGTCCTCATTTGCCAATATTGGACCATTGACTGGTACATTTTTGCAGGTCCATTTTTCCCAGTACACTCTCAAAAGAAGCTTGATATTTAAGGCCGCACTGCATGTCTTGCCAAGACAAAATAGACCAGGTTCTAATTTGAACAGGGGCCCCTTGAGAAAAAAAAAGAAAAAAAAAAAGGAAAGGCCCAACCATTGAACCCAGTGGGACCCCTCAGCGAGCACGGAACAATTCCCCCTACACCCTTCATCAGTCTCATCAAGGCAAGATCTTCCAAGAAGCCAGTGTTCACTTGAGAAAATGTCTCTCGTTGGCAGGTCTCGACATGACTATAAAACACAGGCGAGGGAGGAACTTTGGTTTGATCTCATTCTCTTTTTCCTCTCACTTGGTGTTCCCACTATCCCCTACACACATGTGCCAGGTCTCATCAATTTTCAAACACAATATTTCAAATTGCTCTCTCCATTTCAAGAAATCCAGCACTTTGACGGGAAAAGAAAACAACTGAAAGCTTAAAGAGAGGCTCACAAGCACCCGTGCTATGTGATACGAGCTCCGAAAGGTAACAATTGTTCCAAATCTCAAACCAGTGACTTGCAATACAGCGATCTCTAACACAACTTCATGCAAGGCAAAAGTCACACCATCAAGCATATCTTTTTTTTTTTTTACATTTGAGTTGGAAACAGCTGGATGGCATTTGTCAGGTGAAATCCATGGATAGAGAACAGATGTGTGTGTATTTCAACCATATATCAGAGACAAAGGCTTAGCCACACAGCCTTTTGAAGATCACTGGCACACAAGAGCTTTCGCCTCTCTAGGCCCACTGGGTGGCAAGCCAGTTGAGCACTTCCAATATGTCATCCTTCTCCCTCTCGAGGCCTGGGACTTGTCATGCCTAGCGCCTGCCACAAAGACTCCACCTTAAGGTGAGAAAAACTCAGAAAATGCATAGAAAAGTTAAAGAAAGCAAAACCACTTTCTTTAAAATAAGTGTGACACTGATAAGGACGTGGTGCTACTCAATAGCATACTGACCTAGGCCGCGTGAGGCCACATCCGTAGCAATGAGGATGGGAGCTTTGCCATATCTGAACTCTGAGGGTAGAGAGACAGTACATATTTTTTATATATAAATTACAGGGCACCCTGTGAAGCTGAATCCTGTCGATATTCTTAAACTTTTACTGGCTTCTCACCATTAAGGACCCAGTCCCTCTCCTGCTGGCTCTTGTCTCCATGAATTCCCATTGCTGGCCACCTGTGACAGACAAATTGGCACAGTGGGTTTGTGTTCAATAGCCAACAAGTAAGAGCAATGAGAACATGAACTTTACAGATTAAAAAAAGAACAAACATCCATTGAACGAATGGGTGTGGAGATCCTTACCCATCTCGTCTCATCCTCCTGGTGAGCTCATCACAACGCCTTTTGGTCTCCACAAAGATGATGGTCTTGTTCTCCTTTTCGCTCATGATCTCCTCCAGCAGACGTATCAGTCTAACAGAGAGTACAACAGAGTGTTAGGCCAAACCTATTCTCATCACATTAATTGATCAACTAATACTAAAAGATAACTACTGACTTGTCCTCCTTCTCCATGTCATTGCAAACATCAACTATCTGCAGGATGTTGTGATTAGCACTGAGCTGTAGTGCTCCAATATTAATCTGGACGTAATCCTTCAGGAAGTCCTCAGCCAGCTGGCGAACTTCCTTGGGCCAGGTTGCACTCCACATCAGAGTCTGGCGGTCTGGCTGGTTAGGACAAGAGAAAGGACTTACTTTCGTATTGACAACCATATTCTGTGTGACAATCATATTCCACATCCGTTTAAAAAATAATAATAATAATTGTGGCAGGTAAAAAAAAAACAGCGTACCCGGATTTGTTCAACTATCTTGCGGATTTGAGGTTCAAATCCCATGTCCAGCATGCGGTCAGCTTCGTCCAGCACCAGATAGGTGCAACGACGCAAATTAGTCTTACTACACTCCAGGAAGTCAATGAGCCGACCTGGGGTAGCGATGCAAATCTCAACACCTTTAAAAAAAGAACAAGCAAAAAACAACCCATAAACAATAATTCTATTTAGCTGAAAAAAATAAAATAAACGTTGATACAGATACAAACTCAACTAACAGTTTTTCAAACAAAATTGATAACATATGTGCAATACTAAAGAAATTCCAAATGAATTTAGTAATATGATAATACAGAGCATACCCCTCTCAAGGTCCCTGATCTGGGGTCCTTTGGGTGCACCACCGTAGATGCAGGTGGTCTTGAGACGGGAGGCCCGGCCGTATTCAGCAGCCACTTGTTGCACCTGCTGAGCCAGCTCACGGGTTGGTGCCAGCACTAAGCACTGAAGGAAGAGGCATAACATTACTAAATATATATATATATATATATATATATATATATATATATATATATATATATATATATATATATATATATATATATATATATATATATATATATATAAAAATATATATAAAAATATATAAAAAAATATGTATATACATATAACTTATGTAAAGCAATGAACATTCTTCCAGGCCAGAAGCACAAATACCCATTAGAACTGGACAAGCAAGTATTGCTTGCTGAAGCTGCACCCTTGTACAGCATGCCCTGATCATAGGCAATTTAACAGCTCCCTCAGAGAAGGTAGCAAAACCTGCCTGCTGTTGCCATAATACTACGGTACCGATTAGAAAATGTTGTCCACCAAGGGCAAATACTTGTTGCAACCAAATGACACAAAGAATCTAGACAAACAGTAGCACTGGATTCTGATTTATTATTTGCATATCAAATTTTAAGCAAAAGGTTGACATTTTACTATTTACAGAGCAATATATTTAGTAGTGTGAGCATATTGCTGAGTATCAGCTTGGCCTTCAGTTGTAAATTTGTGATAGCTTTAAAATGTTTTGACCGTTGAAAAATTTTGAAATATTTGAATAATGAAAGAATCAATATCAGTCCATATCATCCTGTGCTAATAGAGACAACAAGATCACAAACTACAACAGAATGTATTGACGTGTACTTACAATAGGTCCATCTCCATGCTCCAAGAATGGCTGGTGCTGGATGTGCACAATTGCAGGCAGAAGGTACTATAAAAAAAATAAAAAAATAAAAAGACAGTTCTAGATGCCACTAAATTTATAACACAAAACATTGCATCAGTGTTTTCAAAAACCAAGCACTTCCTGCCGAGAAGTCATTTACACATGATCAGCAGGGTAGATTTCAAGTTGCAAAGGTCTCTTATTTATTTATTTATTTATTTATTTATTTATTTATTTATATATATATATATATAATATTTACCTGATTCTGTTAAAACCTCACTCGACTACCCTGATAAAAAAAAAATATGGCCAAATCCACAGCACACATGACCATGACTCCCACATTAACGGTACCTGGTTTCTTTTTCTCATTTAGGAGGTTACATCAAAACCTGGTACTGTCCATTAATGAACTGCTTTCTCAGAGCAAGGTTTGCATATAGAAAAGTGGAATTATGTCTCAACAACTTTGGGATTCAAACAAGAGATGACACAAATTGATCTTGTTTGTGCCGAGCAGAAAGTGTTTGGAAAATCATGAAGGAAAAAGAAAAAAAAATCCACTTACTGCAAGGGTTTTTCCAGATCCAGTCTGAGCGATGCCAACCATGTCTTTGCCACCAAGGGCAACTGGCCACCCCTGAGACTGAATAGAGGTTGGTTCAGTCCAGTTTTGTTTGGCGATAACATCCATGACATAGCCTGGAAAAATAAGATAGAAGTCCAGTTAGGGAAAGTCAACGTTACTGAAATGTTTCAGGGTCAACTGGAACTAAGGGTCCTAGACCAACCCCTGAAAAACAACCCCATAGCATTATCCCTCCAAGAAACCTTAAAGTTGGCACAATGCAGTCAGGCAGGTAACGTTCTCCTGGCATTCGCCAAACCCAAACTTGTCCATCACACTGCCAGATAGAGAAGCTACTCCACAGAACATGTTTCCACTGCTCCAGAGTCCAGTGGCAGTGGGCTTTAAACCACTCCATCCAATGCTTGGCATTGTGCTTGATGATGTAAGGCTTGCATGCTGCTGCTCGGCCATGGAAACCATGCCATGAAGCTCCCGGCGCGTGTGCTGATGTTAATGCCAGAGGAGGTTTGGAACTCTGCAGTTATTGAGTCAGCAGAGCTTTAGCAACTGTTACCCACTATGCGCCTCAGCGCTCAGCGACCCTGCTCTGTAACTTTACGTGGTCTAAAGTTCCTTAACGCTTCCACTTTCAATAATACCACTCACAGTTGATCGTGGAATATCTAGGAGGCAATGAATTTTACGAACTGAATTATTTCCAATTTCTTCAACAAACAATATCCTCTGACTGTAGAAACAACGTGGTCAGGAGGTGTAACTGGTTTGTGTCAGTTGGAGTAACCAGTATTTTTCAAAATAAATAAAGACAATATACAGGAAAATAATTTGTGGTCAATTTGTCAAAGATTATGTGTTTAAAGTGTTTTCAAAGTTCATTCATGCTTTTGAGTTTACAACACTTGACATTTTCAGGCACTTTCAGTCTTTTTAAAAAGATGGTAGAAATAACACCAAACCAACATAAATACAAAATATAAATTTTAACAAACCCAATGTATGCTTTTAAAACAAGTATTTATATCATTCTTGAATTTCTAATGATGCCAACAATTATTTGTCACTGACCCTTTATATATTTCGGTAAAAAGGACTTTTGGGAGCATGGGTTTCTACTCACTTGGAAATGCAGCTTCGTGGAATTTCATAATTGGTTTGGGGCACTCTCTGCCTTTGACCGTAACTTCTTTAGTTCTTCGGTACAGGTCAACCTCTTGCTGGAGTTGGAAGAGAAAATAAAAAAAAACAGATGTCAACACACACATTGAATAAGAAAAGAAAAGAGTGCACTGGCAAACATCTGTTATAGATAATCTCATATATATATATATATATATATATATAATATCATTAGTATATATCGTAAGTCTAACAAATTAAACAGTGGGGAGCCATTCTTACAACTGGTCTGCGGGTGACATCTGGGTGCTCCTGGTAGAAGTTCTTCTGAAACTTGGGAAGCTCTTCAAGGTTCCAGTGCTTCTTCCGCAGCCTCTCACCAGGGTTGCCAAATTTTCCTGGAGGAGGTCCACCTCTATTGCCTCCTCCACCACCACCACCAAAACGAGGGGGTCCCCCACCATACCTTGTGCAAGAGAAAAGAGCATGCAAGATAAAGCACAGATGGAGATGGCTTTAAAGAGTAGTCCCACCAATGCACTGCTTAAAAAGGCCAGTGAACTAGTGGGTAGTTCTACTAGTAGTTGAAGTTCATGGCCTCAGTTATACTCCATTGCAGACAATAATCAGACACCTGCGGACACCATATGGGCAACAAATCAAATCCAAATGTTGACAAGAAGAAGGGCTACTTCATCTGTTGTTGTCCTCGCGCTCACAATATAAGCGTTCCATATGCACAGACATTTCTGGAATTAGTAGATAGATAGATGCAATACTGAATCACTGGAGTGTCCTTTCCTCACTTGCTTCATTCAACTACTCAAATACTGTCCTGGTGAAAATCCTCTCTTCCCTGTTTCATAGCATAATGACAACAAATCTTCACCCTTGAGGCCAAACGTGGAAGTGAAGAATAAACAACTAAAATACAAACATTGAGCATCTCTGGCAACTCTGAACAAAACCTTTTTTTAATTTATTTTTTTAAAGCCTGGCTGGACGTGATCTAATTCAAAAAGTGCCTGTCAACAACAGAGCTGATTCACAGGTGCAGTCACAGCAACATCAAACTGTCATTTCACTGAAACCCGTTTGACGTGACGGGCTTCGGGCAACAACAACAACAACAACAACAACAACAACAACAACCCTGGGCTGCTGAGCTGTCCCAGTGCTGATGGGGGGGGGGGAAGCAAGAGACACGACTGCGTCACATGGGCAGACAACAAGTCGGCTGCCGAGCAAAGCGCACAGAGGCGTCGTTAGCTGCCATTTTACCTCTAACCGACTGGGGACAGGGAAATATTTGCAAATACGTCGTGTCACTTCAGGGCCGCCGGACTACACAAGAATGATTTTCACCTTCATTTTAACACACCTGTGCGGTTAAATAACAGCTACTGGCGTGTCAGGTGTCTGGTCGAATACAGCCATGACAGCGATGCCGCTAGCTCAGCTGCTAACCCTGGCTAACACGGAGCTGACAGCTGACTTACCCTCTATCTCTGCCGCGATCTCTGTCTGAAAACCCGGGCATTGTGTAGCAGGCTACCGTTTGCAAAAAAAAAACCCTTTGTTTGTCTGTGACACTGTAGCCGAACAACAAACCAGGAGATTAATCTATGAGCTGCGGCTTGGCACAGGGAAAATAAAAAGAAAATGCCGGCAGTCAAAAGTCAGTTTGCAGAGACGGATGTGACGTCAGAGGAGGCGGCTCACCTTTGTATCATTGCGCCTCAGACCGTGGCATGCGTCACAACGTCGTGGTACTATTTTACTTCCGTATACTGATGGTCTACGTACAAACAGTGATTTAAGTTCGAATATGAATGGGAACAATTTGATTTCATTGTGTGACAAAATTAATGATATTAATGTATTTGTAAAGCACCTTTTAAAACACAGTTGCAAGGTTCTTTACACGTTAAAAAAACTGTTTGATTTAATTTTAAAATAATTGATCTTCAGTTTGAGGATCACACAGTAATAGAGCACAGATACTGAAATTAAAGTTGTTACAGATGAGAAAAAAGTGAAAACAAGATCAAATAAAAAAAAAAAATGATTACACGGTAACATCAGAACTAGGAGAAAGCACACGTTTTCCAAAGTTTAACAAAACAGATTCCTTTTACATTAAAAACTTGTGTGTGTTTGCTTCAGATATTATTAAAATTGTCATACCGAACAGCAAATTATATCTTAAACCCAACAGCAATGTTCACAGCAGGAGACGATCCTCAGTGTCTGGTGTCAAAGCTGTGTGTTTTCTACGCTCAACCATCCACACTGAGCACCTCTATTACTTCTGTGCATTCAGAAACAAAGGAAAAACATTCAGGTGAACTAAACTCAGCCACTAGTGATGTTTAACAAGCAAAATTGTAGTTGATTAACATATTTTCTAGGGTTAAAGGGTTGCACCAGGGATAAAGCAACGTCACAGTAACAACGTCTAGTTGGGTGATCAGTTAATAATCAGGTAGGCTACATTTATTCATACAGTACATCAAATGTTCTTATTTCTGACTTAACACAATTAACAGTATTTCAACCCAGTAAATGATTCTTTCTATGAACACTCACATTGACAATGACTATCTTCACCTTGTGACCTTTCTATCATTACACATTTTTCATTTGGCTCCTGAAAAATGTGTGTGATGATGATTTTACAATGGAGGTGTCGGGTTATTAATCTCTTACATTTTTGGAAAATGATCATTTCCGTGTACAATACCACAAAAAATGAGGAGATAATCAGAGGGAAAACATGCATAGTACAAAAGCTGCGCCACATCAGACATTACATTCTTTGCAGCTGATACAGACACCATGGTAACATGAGAAGTTCAGAACAGAAGATGTAAAAAATAAGTTCACTGATTAATAATTAATAATTAGGGGCCGAGCACCGAACGGTGGGAGGCCCTATTGAAATTGTAAGAATTCTTTTACTGATTACTATTTAAACATTCAGCTAAACTCAAGACTCCTGAAAAACCTTGTATTTTGATCTTATGTGCATGTTGCATAAAACATTTGCTTTTGTTGACAATGTACAGAAGTCATTATTTTAAAAATAAGTAATTATTAAACACTTAATTACTATTTAATTTAATCCTAACCACACATACTGCTCTTTAGTAGGATACCTAATATGATGTGACACAAAAAGAAATAATAATAATAATACATTTAAAAAAACAACTATAATATGTATTGTTCTGTGGTCACTGTCATTGCATCCACTCAGTCCTCGTCTTTTGTCCCAGGGACATTCGGAAGAAACAGTTGTCTACATCTCGAAGGTCTTCTGCCTGTATCAGAGAGAGGAGACATTTGAATGAGCCTTCATATTTCACACTAGAATTTCAGTTTTCTAAACTCCTAGGAGCTAGACCAGCTAGTTTTTTTTACCTTTAAATGCAAAATGTTTACATTTACACTGAAGAGAGGTACAAGATAAGGAGATCCTCTCTTACCACAATTATTGGCTATACAGTGTATGCATGGAACCTTTAGCTGAAAGCATGTGACAAAACTAAATTATAAGTGGATTCAATTTGGAATAGAAGAACATAAACTGGTACTTTTACGCAGATGATGTGATGGTGTTTCTCACAAATATCAAGACATCACTACCGTCGTTAATGGAAGAAATCAAAATATAAAGCACATTCTTAGGATTATAAATTAGATATTAATAAAACAGAAGCCATGATAATAGGAGAACAAATGGATAAGAGGATTTAAGAGAAAATTCAACTGTAAATGGGAATGTACAAAACTGAAATACCTGGGGATTATGATTCCCCAAAAATTGTTTGGAATTAATTATTTAAGAGGTTAATAAATGGAAACTGTAAATCTATCCATCTTTGAAAACATCTCATCAATCAAAATGACTATACTTCCCAGATTTCTATTCCTATTTCAAAACTTACCAGACGCAGGTATTTAAAAGAATGGGATAACATTCTTAGAAAATACAGATGGGATTATAAAAAAAAAACAAGAGTGAAATTAGCATAATTAGCTGTAAAAACAGCATCAGGAACACAGTGGAGGGTTACCTGGTTAGATTCTGGTGAGTGTTCACTGAAAAAGAGATGGATTCTTTTGAAAATATCTCATAAAAGTATTATATATACCCCAAAACATCTAAAAGAAAACCTTAGATACCTGCAAAAAGAAGTAACTAAAAAAAACAGATAAAGGACATGCAGAATATTCACCTGTTATTCAAATATGTCACGAAAAAGTATCATGGAAAACCCCAAAATACAATATGCTCATAGAGGAGGATTTTTAAGAGAACTCTGAATTTAAAAGTAGAGAATAATATTTTAGGCAAACCTCCAACTGAAGATATTTATTTAGAATTTTGAGAACCAAAGCATTGAAACAAAGTGTGGAAAACAAACAAATCCCCTGATATAATAAAATGGAAAATTATGGTTCAAGAAGTGCAACAGTGAAGAAAGTTACTCACAAAGTAAGAAATACAGAAGATGTATTTGAGGAAACAAGATATGTTCTATCAATAACCAATATCAGTATATATAATCAATATACACATCTAGTGTGTGATATGTGCAATATCCAATCTGTATGTCATATGTCTATAAACCCCCCTGCACCTCCTTTTTTTAAAATTGACATACTTTTGTGATGTTTATGGTAAATCCTTTTTATAATTTTTTTAAATATTAATAATGAAACTAATAATAATTGTTATTATTCCTTATTGTTTTTATTACTTCTCTCGATTCAAAGAAATATATGTTATGAACTGTAATTCTAGAAGCAGATAATCTGCATGTATAAGTTTAGAAATAAATAAATGCAAAATGTTGCTCGTATGCACGAAAGCAAAACATGTTCAATGTACATTCAGTGCTCATAATATACAGAAACCCGTTGTAACTGACCGAGCATATAATAACTGAGTAAGGTGATGAAATATAAATGGTGAAATTTCACTCACGACAAAACCTCTCCCACAGTGCATCTCTCTCTCTGCTCAGGATGGTGTTGGTGGCTGTTAGTTGTTCTGTTGTTTTCCTGAGATCAGCGTGAACTGCTGATAGCTGGTCTCTCTCTGTGTCAAGGTGAGCAACAAAACAGCAACTGAACATCCGCCATGCCCTCATATTATTGCAGTCTTTCTATCATCAATAACTTGTGATGCTTTAATCTTTCTGTGGTTCTTATTATAGTCACAAAACTGATCTGAGCAACTCACTTTGAACTGCAATAACAATGATACCAGCCAGGAGGAGAAGACACGCTGCAGCCAGAAATATTGAAGCTTTGATGTAACGACTCTGTCCCGAGCTTTCACTGATCACAGACACTTTTTTCAAAAACACATATTTTAGTATACTCAAACCCATTAAAAACCCATTAAATTCTTGAAATACTTGTAGCTGTAGATGTATATTCAGAGGATATAATATCACACATCAAACCAATCTGCACAGAAATGTGAACATGTTGATTTTGAACATACAAAGAAAAATCTGGGAATCGATCTCAAAATCGGTGTCATCCCTGGTGTGTTTTCACACACACACTTGCTGCTCATACTTGCTCGTTGCTGAGCCGCTGCAGGTCCTGGTGTATCCTCTACCCAGGGATTCTCGTACACTCTCAGGCTCTCCGCGCTGACATAGATATCCACTGTACTCTCCTTGACGTCCTGAGCAAAGTGAACCTTCTTGATGATGTCCGGATCAGCGTACACATGCTCCGACATGACGGCTATCACACATCAAACACCCAAATTGAATATATTCTAGTAGTTGTGTCTGTTTTCTGAAAGAGACTGGACACTGATGACAGCGTGAAAAAGAAGAAGAGCAGAAAAAACGGGAAGTCAAAGCTCAGCACCGTTTGGGCATCTGCTTGTTCCCTCTAAATCCACCTGATTACCATTGAACGCTGACATTTGATTTGCAGTCAGACACATTATTGCCGAGGTTCAGTGACAAGGCTCAATTACCTTTCCCACTTTGAATTTAAACTTAAAATTAATGTAATTTTAAACATCAATATTTTCCACCCATCATTTTTTTTTCCAAATGCTTATTTTAACAGTTACAACAAATTCACCACAATTTTATGGCAAACATTGTTGTGCATTCCCTACCCATAAAGCATCTATTTTAACAATCTGAGCTCATGATCTAAAGCAGAGGTCTTCAACAGGGGGTCCGCGACCCCTAGGGGGCGTCGCAAAATGTTTGGTTGATTAGACAATTTTTTATATTTAAAAAAAAAAAAATTCCAACCAATTTTTTCCCCACAAATTTAAATGTCTTTAAATACACATTAACATGAATCCAACATATTGTAGTGAACGGATAAATGGAGGCAGAAAACGTTATCTTTCAGTCAGCAATGCACACACTGCAGCTCCTATACCTTGCACATGTTTAAAATAAAAACATGAACATATGAACCTGTGTATTATTTGAATAGCTTAGTATTGAATGCACAATAACAGGGTAGCTATGTTTATACATGGCACTAGGCCCAGTTTAATATAAAACACAATGTTATACAATATATATAGTAGGGGGTCCCTGCTCCATCTCTCCATCAGTTTGGGGGTCCTTGGCCTGAAAAACGTCTGATCTAAAGGGTGTGGTGCAAGGTTCAAAGGGGTTGTCCTTCGTCTCTTTGGCAATCATGGGTGTGTTTTGGGCGTAACTTGCAATAAACCAATCAGAGAACCATCTCCCATTTCCTTTATTATTTATTTATATAATTTGTATTGATATTTCAAAGACTCAATTCAAAGTCCCACAAGACTGGTCCAGTGCAAAGAAGGAGGTACAGTACCGACATAATATCAAAACCAAAATGAAGACAAAACAGAAAACTGGTAATTTCTTGGTACACGAATTCAGATCCTGCACTTCAGATCAAAGTTTTTCCAACGTCACAGTTTCAATAATCAGAGGGAAATTTACAGGGTCATTTCTTGTCAGCATTAAAAGTGATTCAATTTTAATGTCAGGTGCACTTGCACCTTGACGGCTTGCAATCATAAGGACTGGTAGCAAGATTCAGGTCTTCCTGCAGCCTCAAGATACCATACGATAAAAACAATATTGAAAATGAAAGATTACTGAAATATTCGACCTCAGAAGTTTAATGGGAGAAATACAGCACAGGGAGGCACTCATTTGTTTTCACTAAAGGTGAATGTGCACTTTATTATTGTTATTTTACATGTGGAATCGGTCCAGGATTGTACCAACATTTTTTATTTCATTCAAGTATTTTCTCACAGAGGAAGTACTCTTGACAAATGCAATTTAAATCATTCCAGCTATATAAGCTAAAGTATTGAATATGAGCACAGTGTTCTGAATCTTCAAAATAATCCGGCTGATCTGTTGCCCAATACCTGGAGATAAACAAAAACTGCTTAGCAAAAAATGTATGCTGTTATTTAGAAATTAAAGATCAATACTATTGACATCAGTAGATTATATATCCATAGCACATTATTACGAGGTCATTTTTATTCTTAAAGGAAATTTGAATATAGAAATACACAGAGAACACATTAGTTTCATTTGAGATTTACAATTTACATGTTTCCTACCAATTTACAGTATAAAGCACAACATCTTGTTTGTTATTCAATATTTAGATGTAAGTCCGTAAATGCTTTGTTTTCAGAGCTGCAGTATGACGGCTGGGCTTTAATTTAAATAGATGAATGAAGCCGACAATGTTCTGAAATGCATATTGATGGTTACCACAGATATAGACAATAAAAAAATGTCTTACGTTTGCACTGTCACCGATCCATTCACCCATTTCCAGACCTTTGTCCCCGCCTCATTACTCAGACCAATCCAGAAGACACGGTGGAATGAGCTGATAAAATTCTAGATCAAGAAATATTAGGAAATAATGTTTTTTATCATTTTTACCTCCACCAAGGAGGGTATGTTTTCCCCCCTATCCGTTTGTTTGTTGGGTTTGCCAACCGGTTTGTTGACTGTTAATTTGTGTTGTGTAGGGTTAGGGTTAGGGTTTAACCAGTATGGTTCGCTAAATAACCTGATCCAGAACAGGAGGCCGATCTTGGTTTTTCTGTAACTTTGTGAGTTTTCCCTGAATTAAATCCAAATAACAATCGTGTGAATTTGTCGTTTCATAAGGGGACTGCTGGGCCCTGGTGGAGGTATCTGCTCTACTGAGTGCCATTCTTACCTGGGAAATGGTGAAAATGGTGAAATATACCCTATCTTGCAATGTTAAAGAAAATCAAGAATCCTCTGATCTCAGTCTGCACCAAAATCAAATGGGTTCTTTCCTGACCCATATCTTCCACCAAGTTTCATGGAAACCCGTTCAGTTGTTTTGTGTAATCTTTCTTACAAACAAATTAACAAAAGTACAACCAACAAACAAATGGGTGGGGGTGAAAACATAACCTCCTTGTGGAGGTGATAACAAAGAGCCCTTCTATAGACACGTAGGACAATCACTGGTATTGTTATGGTGGCTCACTTTCACAATGTTATGGCTAGGCTGGGACACTTGAATAAAACACAGCCATTGTTTACTATAGTAACATCTATGCTTTACTATGACAAGTTAAAATGTCTGCTGTATGTGTCATGTTGTAGTATGATTAAGCGTGGACGATATTAAAAATATAATAAAAATTACTGTATTTACAGGTTTCAATCATAGACTGTATATAAAGAAGCATTTCAATGCCTCATTTGCATGTTTCTACTTCCCCTTTTTAGGCATTTGGGGAAGAGTAAAATTGTTTTACCACACTGATCATTTAAATTCTTTCACCATTTAAAAGGCCAAAATAACAACAGTATTCAGTCAATGAAAATTGAGTAGAGAGAAATTCTTTCAATCACCTGCTCCTGTTCGCTAGATATGATCACCAGCTGAGCATTCTGCTCTTCACAGAAGCTCTTGCTCTCATTCCAATTTTTTTCCGAGTTGGAAATTAAATAACAACTAGTGCCAAACCTTATCCAGTTGTCAGGACAGCATGAGCTCTCTGCTGAACAACACAAAATAACACGTTTCAGTCACAATACACCATGTAATTCCATGACAAGACAAAGATAAAACACTTCACAGAGCATCAAGCAAATAGACTTATCACACACTTTTATACAAAAGGCTCTCAATTTCTTAAAACAGTAAACTTATTCAAGGAATAGTTTGGGGTTTTGGAAAATATTCTAATATGCTTTAATTCAGAGAGTTAGATGAGACTATTGATTCCGCTGTAATACCTAATACCACAGACTGCATAAAGATGGATGATGTGTCTCCACTTCCTCACACTGAAATATCCTGGATACAAACGCTGCCATTTTGCACATTTGGAGCAAGAGGCTGCGAATCAGTCTCAACTGTCAATCATGACATTTCATGCTGTTTATATAACTATAATTGACTTTTAAGGGAGCTCTCATCCGTCCATCTTTATATACAGTCTATGCCTCATATTAGCTACTGGTTCGCCTAGTTAAGCATAAATACTATATACATTATAATTGACTTATATTACTTATGTAATATTTCATCTAAGGATCCAGATATGACATAAATATTGCATAAGCCTTGTGGATTGTGGTCCAAATGCTCACTGTGCAATTTTTACTTTTATTTACTACCAGTTGTGATAAGATTATAATGTGAAAATATGGTGCAACAAGTTTGTTGGATCAGCATAACTCAATGTTTAGTTGGTTATCTCAAAAGATAGAGTTAACTCTGTGATATCCAGGAACATGAGTCCTCCTTTGTCACTTGTTACATCTTGATCATTTTGATTCTGTCCCTCTCCTTATCCCATGGAAGATTGATGATCGTTTTGTTGTACTTGCTATACATTTGTTTGGAGATTTTTTTGAGGTTTGCATATTTTCTCCATGTCTGCATGGGTTTTCTCCAGTTCCACAAACATGCAGATTGGCGTTAGGTTAATTAACGAGTATAAATTGACCGTAGGGGAGAATGTGAGTGTAAATGGTTGTTTCTCTCTGTATTTTGTCCCTACGATACCCTACCGACCTGTCCAGGGTGTCACCCTCCTCTTGCCCAATGTCAGCCAGAATTGGCTCAAAGGCCCAATCTTGGGATTTTAAGAATTGATCACAGTTTCTGATGGTTGCCTGGCAACTGCTACCAACAAAGGAAGGGTCAACCATGCTTTTACACTTGAACTTTTGTATAAATCAAACAAACACTGTGCAACTTTTTAATTTAAGAGCTTTGGCTGCATTAGTGGTGGATTTGCCTTTCATTTATTTATTCTTTGTGCTATAGGAAAACCAGCTACGGGCTCCAGCTTTGTATTTACCATCTATACATGAGAGTGGTATTAATCCTATCACCTTATTCTTGGCACAAAACTGAATGAGTATACTTGAAAAAATGCCAAATAAATCTTTTACTCAAAAGCATTATGCATATTTTCACTTGCCTTGCTGCTGTTTTAATTCGTCTATCGCTGTAGTGAGGTTGCTTTCAATGACCTTCAAATGATAAATTTCCTTCTCTAGCTGGTTTGTCTTCTGGGTCAGGTTGGCATTGAGGCTTTTCATTTCACCATAACTTGTCTGTAGTTCATCTCTCGCTCTGGTTAGGTCGGCATTGTGGCCTTTGTCTTGAATCACTGCCACAGCAAGGTCCAACATGTGAATGATAAAAGCTCACTAAGACATATTTGGGTAATTTACTACAGCCATTGGTTTGAATAGATTCGTTTTGAAAACTTACAAAGGACAACCAGGACAACGACTCCGGCCAGGAAGAGAAGACACAGGAGCAGCAGAAACATTGCAGCAGGTCTGAGAAGATTCCTCCCTCCTGAAGGTACATTGACCGAAATGGCTGAGAGCACAAACAAACACCTAATGAGCATTTATTTTAAAACAGGGAGGGAAATCTTGCATTGGCAAGTTTGTGGTTGGCGAGCTGAAAGCGAATATTAAAAAATAGAAATACCATACATATAGTGCAATTACCATCAATATAATTTTTTTTACAGATTAATTTAACGTCACCCTAACATTTACCTTTGACCCCTGACATCTTAGAATTCCCCAAAGGTGTTCCTATGAGATATTAAAATCATAAGTCAAGAAATTTGTTTGGAGAGGTCACAGGGACCTTGACCCATGACCATCCATGAGTCCAAGTGAATTGTGCCAGGTGCATTATTGAAAATTATATGTGAGAGTACTGAGTTACCCATGTATAAAAATGGGTGGCTAAAATTAACCCTGTTTTTAGGTCCATAATTGAAAAACAAAAAGCGTCAACACACTGCGAAAAAAAGGTCATGTTATGTGTGTATGTCGTACATACGAGACAGGCAGAGACAGACAGACAAATTGGTACCTTTCTGTGGGTCCTCAGTGGTGCTGTCCTGTAGTTCTAGCGGCTTACTCCCCTGTGGCGGCAAGTAGTTGTCATAAATGTTCACATTGTCTGGGATTTCGTAGACATCTGCATTACCGTCCGCCTTCTCCCCTGTCTGAAATCTCACTTTTTTGGAGAGGTCTGGCGTGGCATAGATATCCTCAGACATTACTGCGTAATTTTATCACTGCACTCTACCTGAGTTAGATGTCTCTTGTGCTAGGACCAAGTGCGTATATGACGTGCATATGATACTGAAGCTCTGTCTGTTTTATAGAAATAGGGAAGTAATGAGAGTTCACTTTGCAATTTCAACAGAGGGAAGAAAAATAAAGGAAATTACTGGCCTATGAAGAAGGAATACAAACCAAACTATCTACATAGTCATGACATGGGAGAGGAGAGCCACTCCCTGCAGCCATAACAGAACTGGACATGCAGACCAAGGTAATAAAAACATCCAAACAGGTGCACAGGGTCGACTGCTGGTTCATACCAAAATATGGACATTCTTTACACACAGGCACACTCTAATACGGGTGGTTATTTTAGAGCAGTGCTTAACTGTTTGGTCTCTTAACAAATACATAACATTGAATATATAAAGCAAAGCCAGAGGATCAAAATAATCATTGGAATGTGAAATGTACAAAATGTCATGGCAATCCATCCAATATCTCTATAATTGGTTTCTAAGTGTTTATGAATATCAAGGCTTCATTGCTTAGTATTTTTTTGATATGGATCAAATGGGAAACAACAGAGAATCCAGATGACTGTATTTAGTATTGGCAAGCTGCTCTCTGCTGGGCAACAATAAATCCAATGCATCACTTTTGGTGTCATTACAACAATGGTTATAAAAATGTACTCCGGTGTTGAAGCCTAATAATTTCTAACAATATCAGATTCACATTGAATTTTTTAAAAAGTAGAAAGGCACTAGGAGAGCTTATACCTCTGCTTTGGCTGATTGGCCAACCTGTTGCATACACCATAAAATGTCCTCTCTTTATAGATATTAGCATGTGCCTAATTCCAAGCCTTTCACACCCTAATACTAAAACCAAAATGGCCACACACAATCTATATATAGCCCCCCCCCACCCCCACCCCCACACACACACACCCACACACACACGTGTGTAAGATTTAATATATTGAATGTATTTAATGCTTTATTTTTCATCATACTCACTGTAATAATCTAAAATGTTAAACGCCTTCTCTTTCCATCTCAAAATGATATATTCAATATTGATATAAAAAAGTCTAATGATTTGGATTGTTTTTTTCAAACAATCCATTGGAGTTTGTAAGGGGATGAATGAAGGTCCATCATATTATTTGTTTTTCTTCAGTCAAGAGCCATTTTCAGAGGCAAACATTTTGAAACACAGCCAGTCATATGGGATTATTTAATAATTTGTATGTATTTTTAAAATCAGGTACAGTAAAACCTCATCAATACTAATTAAAACATAAAGAAGCCAGTGTAAGCCAAGTACAAATTGTCTATTGTTGCTTAAATCTATACATATTTATTTGAATGTGAACATATATGTTCTTCTGTGTGTAAAAGCGTATTAATTTATTCACATGTATAAACACATAATATTATGTTCTTCAGGGGGACGGGGGACAAAGATCTGTCTCACACAACCACAAATGCCTCTGTCTACAAGGGGCTGTACTCCAGCTGTCCTGCACTGATGTGAAGAGATTCATCGACACACATTTGTATGAACTTCTCAGGTCGACAGGCTCCCAAGATCTAAAGGAGAGTACAATGATAGAGCTCAGTGAGATGCCAATTCCTGCTCCTATCTATCTATCTATCTATCTATCTATCTATCTATCTATCTATCTATCTCTGAAAAACCTAGGAAAAAAGTTCATCAAAGGCAGTGTAAACGCTTTTTCACAATGACATAATCAATTGTTACTAACATCTGACATCAAGCAGAAATACTGAGGGTTATTGTAAAGGCCTCACTCTTTGGTCAGTGCAGATCCATCCACCCATCTGAAGTCACCATTCGTTCGATGCAGACCAATCCAGTACTCGGGAAAACGACTAGTCAGATGGCCCAAGGATAGCTGTTGAGAATAATATAATACAGAATGTAACTTAAGCTGCTTTCAGACCTGCACTGAACTCTGGACACTCTCAAATGTCAGAGTCAGTTGCTACACACATTTTCTGGTGTTTGTCCTGACAGCCCTCTAGTAAAATATCCGGAGAATGTCCGAGTGAGCCCATGTGAGAAGGAAAATGTCTGGAAAATTCACGAGTGAGTGGGCGTGTTAATGAAATTTCTAACACGCAACGGACACAAAAAATACAAATATCTCAGGGTGAAAAGGCAGTGCCATTAACGTAGAAGACACCGACGAAGATGTCGAATTGGAAAGACGACAAGTTATGAGAGCCTTTGACGATTAAGGGATTACCAGTTCCTGTTCACTGTTGATCACCACCAGGTCAGCTCCTTGACTCTTACAGTAGTTTCTGCTTTCCTCCCATGTCAAAAAGTCCGTGGACTGAAAGTAACATCTTGAGTTCATCTCAATCCAGCCTGTCGGACACTGTTGAGAGGACACACAACCACGCTGCTCTGGAAGACAAAATAAACAAATGCACATTAGATTCTTATTTAAATACAAAAATAATAACTCTATTGACTTGAGAATAAATGTAATGTTATCCAATTTGTACCTGCATAACTGACTATAACATAACTACAGCTGTGAATTTATCTGCTACAATTCATATCTAGAACGATAAATATAAACCACAGAGTGCATATGATGATGAACAACATGACAGATCCCCTAATGAAATCAAACCGTCGTGGCCGGCCTGCAGTATAGCTCATGAAAAAAATTTTTTTCTCAAACACAGTTTTTGTCATTTTAGGTATCTGTTTTCACACTGATGTTTATTTAAATCGTAATTTTTCCTGTAAGTTTGGTTTTAATTAGTTATTTGACGCTATTCAATATAGATGAGTGATTAGCAATTGCTTGAGTGGGTGTATCAGCACAACCTCAACATCGCAGCTCCCTACCCTGATCGCTACTTTTCAGACTCTGGCCCAAAATAATGTTGTTGGCCTAAGGCCTAATATACCACAAACGCTAAAAAATCATTAAAATATTTACAATTTCTGTTTTAAATGGCATAGGTAGTTTTCAACAGAAAAATAGCTTTTTAAACGTACAGCTAGAGTTTTGGAATGAAGGATGGTAAAAACAAAGGAAGCGCAGTTAAAGTTCGAAGACTTATCAACCTGATTTTCTTTCCTCACCCCTTATCATCCTTTTCAGTTGGTCCCTCTCCTCCTTCACATTACTTATCATGTTGTTGAGTATCGAGTTTCTATTTTGCAGCCGGTTCGTCTCTCTAGTCAGGGCACTGAAGCGTTCTTGTAAGCTGTTGAAACCCCTGGTCTTCTTTCTCTCACAGTCATTTACCACATCCATCTTCTTGTTTTGGTTGGTAGTTGTGTTGCAGACAGAGGGAGCTGATTCCTGGCTAGAGTTCACTGATTGAAATGAAACAGACCATTTTCATTAAATAGAATTCAATAGAAGAAAAAATTTGTGATGGAACGTTTTACAGAAACATATCAAATTCAAGCTTTAAACTGCTTTAATGGGCCCTTGCACCTTTGTGAATGTTGGGGGCGGAGCAGATGCCATGCCATTACCAAGGAAAGACACAAATCAGAGTGTGAACCAGCACATGTAGGTTAGGGACATGGAATTTACTGTTTAAAAAGAGGGGCTGCAGACCCTGCATTCACGCGGTATACCACCCAATTAGTCTGAAATCTGCTGTAGTAATACCGTTTTATAATGATGTCATCCAGATGCCATTTAAACCATATGATGAAGAATGATCGGTTGAGCTATATTATGTTTTTAATCTTATTGGTTGCAAAAGTTGCAAAAGGCACATATACTCCATATGACTATGAGTTGGGGTCTGGTTGTCGATTTTGCGGATTTTGTTTTTGATAAGTTTTCCAATAAGGTAGTCGAGGGTGGGGGGGTTCTGGGTCCATGTTTTGTTCTTTTTATCCAGGCCACCACAGAATTAAATTTTTCTGTTAAAAGAATAGTTTTGCTTCAACTGGCGTGGCGAACTACTTATTTGCGATTTGCGAACTTAGTTGCAGTTAATGGGTCGAGTCAAGTGTAATTCCTTGCACCATCTGTGCTGGGCCCCTAATTGCACCACAGTGTGGCGGAATTTGCAATTACGTTTTTTTCTGTGCGACAGTCCTCGGAAATCTTAGATGACACAATGCCACGGTTATGAAATGCATATTCAAAGGAAAGAAACCATATACTCACACGAAAGGCGCAGAGAAATATTGAGAACAGCTTGTAGGATACACAGCACACCGAAGCTGAGTAACAGCAGCTGAGGGATTCTTCTTTCTGCAAAAGCAAATGAACGTTAATAAAAGTCTGTGACCCCTATGGCAGCATGTTGTTGTTGTTGTTTCACAGATGTAAAGATGGACTTCTGCTCTATAGAAATGTATATTTTAACATGTTAACCTGCAGCATGTTTGCTTCAAGGATAAATGAGTTTTACCTGATCGTTGCATTATCAGACACAATATTGTACTTAATTAGAACAGGTGAACACATGAAACCCAGTGTCTGTGCTGCTCTAGAAGTTTTGGTTTTATTGAACGAGGAGCAGATGTAATTTTTCAAACATATAAGTATTTGGCAAATTTAACAAAAATACAATAATAAATATTATATTAGCTTTTAAGAGGACAAGTGAAGTGATATCATTGCTTACTTCATGTGCTGTGATACATAAAAGGCCTACATCAAAAAGACAATGACACTGGAGACTGGAGTCAAAAATCCTTGAGTTATTGTTAAAGTGCTTTCCCAATTAGCATATGGATGTCAATACAACTATTGTTGTTTGACAGAATATATACATATATATATATAATGAGATGCTGCGTTATTACCTGTTTGATTTGTATTGCTGCTGCATTTCTGTCCATGTCTCGGTTGCTCATTAATATAATCCGGCAGCTCTGTGGATGTTGCCATTGCCAACACCCTTGTTGTTAGTAAAATGTTAAGTTCAGGTCTGATCGGTATATTTCTTCTTTTGGTTTCTTTATAGGATTGGCCTAATGCCCAAGATTCCGATGAGTCACAGATAAAACGAAGATGTGGACATGAAACGAGACTCACACTAAAATGTGAGCAGTGATTCAAAATATACGTTGTCGAAAACAGGAACAGAAAGTGTTGCTTAATTAGTCTTCAGAAGAAGAATATATAGAAGTAGATGAAACATCAGCATCACTCTCATAAAACGTATTTCCCATCACCATTGTCAGGCCCCTGTGTAAAGTCTGGTGATGGTTTCCCATAAGGAGCGATTTGAGATTACTACGGAGCCTCATTCGTCTCGCCTCAAAGAGCCACACTAGTGAAGATGGAACAGTGACTCCTGCCATGTCAGGTAAGAGAACAAAAATACTACTGTTGGATAAATATTTTCAGTTTCCCTGAAACTGGTCACCTGTTTATCCAATTTCTATTAATATTTAATGTATGTTGTGTCCAAATCACACCAAGTTCGGCATTGCACTTCCTCTGGCAATTTACGATACAAATGGCAAGTGTGAAGCCAGTTAAATGAATGGTTGTCGGGCTATTTGTTATACATACAGACAGACAAGCACATTAGTGAAATTAGATGTGTGTAAATGTGTTGAAATGGCTATGTCCTACATACAAGGAAAAAAATGACATGAGTACAAATAAATACATTATAACTATATACAGTATAAGAGTAAAGCCCGTCTGAAACTCAATAACATGTACACAGAAACACAGGAATGAATAAATGTAGAAATAATAAACACTGTAATAAATCAACAAATGTAGAAATGAATGAATAAATAACTAAGTCTATAAATAAATGAATACATATAGAAAATGCCTTTGTCATTGCCAACTGTATTCATTCATTTATTTATACTTATATTTATGCATTTTTATTCATACTCATGCTTGCATTTTACAACAAGCCGTTTTAATGAGTAATTTTAATTAAAACCCAGAGTAGATGTTTGCACATCAGTCCTGTTCCTGAGCAGGTGTCAGGTTTTACTCTGTAAACCAGTGTGCGTCTTGCAGCAGGCTCTCGTTGACATCCAGTGATCATTGTCTGTGTGATTTCTCCTGGAAGGAAGAAAACTCTACAGACTGGTTGGTGTGAGCTTTGGAATCCTGTGTATCCTACAAGCTGCTCTCAACATTTCCCTGCACCTTGCTTTCTGTGAGTCAAGTTAAACAGTGTCTCTAATCTTTACCAATGTTTTCCCAGACTTTAAAAAAAAAAAGAACTATTTTAATAAGAAGTGGACAGTTGGAACAATTGCTAATATACGAGACATGGCAATCTCTTTATCTGAGTGTTACAAGCATGTTTTCATCTTCATACATTTTTATTGTGTAAATTGATTAAATATAACATACAGTAGCAAGGCCTCATTCAAATTCTGTTTTTTATCCAATTTAGTAATATCCTGTACAACTTGCTGAACCTTCTAATTATTGCATACGAATTCGTCAACATTCAGATAGAGACAAATTTGGGGAAGTGTAGAATCACACACAGTAACAAGGCAAAACATCAAAACAAAAAAAGTTATGTGAATCTTTCAGGGGGAATTACAGTTTATCTCAACCTGGGCCTGCTGGCAGCCACGACACAGCGACAGTGGCTACAATATGATCTTATGGGGCAACTGTGAAAGTCCCAGATGTGTCCATTAAAGTGCTTTCTTTTCACCAACAATAGGCCCAAATTATTATTCTGGGTCTGGGTTTTGATTTTGAAATTGATTGGATTGTTCCCCAGTCTCCTCCTGTCCACACATGAAAGTGGCTGTTTCTCCCAGTGTAGAAAAAAATTGATTTGGGTTCTGGTCTTTCAGACACTTTTGATAAAAAAAACAGCTATTTAAGCAAGTTGTAAAAATCTGACTGTAGAGCCTGAAGACCCAAAGAGAAGACTGACCCCCTGCCCTGACCCTAAACCTACTTCTTCACTTGGTACGTATGAGAAGGATTTATATCATCTATCTGATAATTCCAGATGTCTGTTTGTCTCTCTGTATGTGGAATGCATTTCTCAAAAAGATGTTCATCTTGTTGGCCTCACAATGATTTTTGTAGTACAGTAAACTCACAATCAACCACAGTCAATGTCAATTTTATTTATATAGCATATTTAAAACAACTTGGTTGACCAAAGTGCTTTACAGGTGTAATGGTAAAACAAAACGACAGTAAAAACGTAATACATCATAGTGCAAGTAATACAAATAAAATACAATTGCACAGGACCTGAGGTGGGCTGAGAACATCACCACCATCATCAAGAAGGCCCAGCAGAGGATGTTCTTCCTGCGGCAACTGAAGAAATTCAACATGCCGCAGAAAGTGATGGTCGAGTTCTACATGGCCATCATTGAGTCCATCCTCACCTCATCAATTACCGTCTGGTTCGCTGCCTCCACTGCCAAGGACAAGGGCAGACTGCAGCGGATCATTCGGTCAGCTGAGAAGGTCATCGGCTGTGACCTGCCGGCTCTCCTACACCTGTTCCACTCCAGGACCAGTAAGAGAGCAGGCAAGATCATTGCTGATCCTTCCCATCCCGGCCACCACCTATTCCAGAGACTCCCATCTGGAAAAAGGTTCGGGCCATCAAGACCAAAACCTCGCGCCACCTGAACAGTTTTTCCCCATGGCAGTGGGGCTCACAAACAAGCCCCCTGCATCACACTGACTCTGCCCCCCCCCCCCCCCCCCCCCCCCCCCCCCCCCCCCCCCCCCCCCCCCCCCCCCCCCCCCCCCCCCCCCCCCCCCCCCCCCCCCCCCCCCCCCCCCCCCCCCCCCCCCCCGCACATAACTTATAACTTATATATTATTGGCACTATCCCGGAACCAATCACTGCACCTTAGCACCGCACGTGCCTATAACATAACTTATTGTTTTTTCTGTATATATTGTTGTTTTATGTCCGATTGTTGTTTTTATGTCCAAAGGCACCAACCACACCAAGGCAATTTCCTGTATGTGTAAATATACTTGGCAATAAAAATAATTCTGATTCTGATTCTGATTATTAATGTAAAATGAATAAAATTAAAATAAAATAAAATATAATATATACGATAAGATAAGATAAATAAAATCAGCTGCGATGAAACGTACTCGAGGAGAAAGCCTGGGAGAACAGGTGTGTTTTTAGTAGTGATTTAAAGTGTGTTAAAGACGGGGCAGATCTAATGTGAAGTGGTAGGTTGTTCCACAGGTTTGGGGCGGCTACTGTGCGATCACCTCTGGTAACTAGCCTTGTCTGAGGTTTGTTAAGGAGCAGTTGAGTGGCTGATCTCAGTTCACTAACTGGAGTGTGCATAAAGAGAAGTTCGGATAAGTAAGACGGTGCCAGTCCGTTAAGAGATTTAAAAGTTAAAAGTAAGATTTTAAAAACGATCCTGTGACAAACAGGAAGCCAGTGTAGGAGGCGCAACATGGGTGTGATATGGTCTCTCTTTTTTTTCCTAGTCAGCAGGCGAGCAGCAGCATTTTGGACTTGCTGCAGGCGTTTAATGGAGGATTTGTCTAAGCCTACATACAGGGAATTACAATAATCAAGACGGGAGGTTATGAATGCATGGATAACTCTCTCTAGGTCTCTTTTGTGGGAGGTAGGCCTTTACCTTGGCTATTTGTCTTAGTTGAAAAAAGCCACCTCCGACTACTGAGGAAATTTGCTTTTCAAAATTAAAAGCCCTGTCAAAAAGAACACCAAGACTCTTTACAGTGGAGTGAGTATTCGGAGCCAAAGCCCCAAGATTGTCCACATCTTGCAGTTCTGATAATCCAAATATGATAACCTCAGTCTTATTGTTGTTTAATTTGAGGAAGGTTGAATCCATCCATGATTTTATGTAATTTAAGCAGTCAAGCAGGGGCTGCAGTGATGTCTTAGTTTTATGGTTCAGGGGCAAGTATATTTGAATGTCGTCTGCAAAGCAGTGAAAGGAGACATTATATTTTACAAAAATTTATGCTAGGGGCAGCATATATAGGGAGAAAAGGACAAGCCCTAGAACGGATCCTTGAGGTACCCCACATGTAAGTGGGGCCTTCCCAGAGGAGTAGTCACCCAGGTGGACAGAGAAACTCCTATCTGTTAAGTAAGACTCAAACCACCTGAGTGCTGTACCTTTAATCCCTACAAAGTTTTCCAGGTGTGATATTAGGATTGTGTGATCGACCGTGTCGAAAGCGGCCGTCAGGTCTAGGAGCACTAGGACAGCAGAATCTCTTGAATCAACAGTTAAAATCCGAGCTGTTTCGGTACTGTGATGCGGTTTAAAACTTGACTGGAACTTTTCATATACATTATTGTTGATAAGAAATGTCTGCAACTGGGGAGAACTACCTTCTCTAGGATTTTGGACAGGAAGGGCAGCTTAGAAAATGGCCTGAAATTAGAGAGAACAGAGGGATCAAGGTTTTCTTTCTTTAACATGGGCTGTACAACAGCATGTTTAAAGGCAGTTGGGACACTACCAGAGAGAAGACAGGTATTAATCAATGAAATAATAAATGGGCCAACAGTGTCAAAGACTTCTTTAAGAAGACTGGCGTTGATGCTCCCGGAAGGGCAATTTGTGAGTCGCAGATGGTGAACCACCTCGGATAGGAAGGATATTGATATGGGCTCGAATTGACCAAAGACAGCTGGGAGCATGGGAGGGATAGGGGGTTGATGGTCAGTGGACATAGTTAAGGATGATCTAAGAAGCGAAATTTTTTCAACAAAAAATGTAAGAAAGGAATCACAGAGGACAGGTGTAGGCAGAATAGGAGTACGACAACCGGGGTTTATGATATTATTACAAATATTAAAAAGAACCTGAGGCCTCTGATAGTTATTGGAGACCAGGTTAGATATAAACTTAGTTTTTGCCGATTTTACCGCTTTCTGGTAATCAGATAGACGGCTCTGTAAGATTTCATATGATACTCTGAGTTTGTCCTTTTTCCACCTTCTCTCTGCTTGCCGACATGCACGTCTGAGACCGCGGGTAGAGTCGTTTAGCCATGGCTCTGAAAGTGCTTTAGTGCGTTTCGTCCTCAAAGGAGCAACAGAGTCCAGAGTGCTTGTGCAGGTTGAATTCAAAAGAGAGATAAGCTCATCAGCACTGAGAACATCACTACAATCCAAGTTATAGAGCACAGAGTCTTTAAAAATAGCAGAGAAATGCAACCGAGTTTGACTATTAATTATACGGCGGCAGCGTGCAGGAGGAGCTGGCTTGACTATAGAGCCAGGGACAGTAATCGTAAATAAAACCGGCAGATGATCTGATATACAAGTATCACATATTTCATTGACATGAACATGTAGGCCATAAGACAACACAAGGTCTAATGTGTGCCCTTTTTCATGTGTGGGTCCAGACACTGACTGGGTGAGATTAAATTATTAATGAATTATTAAGTGAATTATTAAGATTTAAGAAGTCTTTAGCCATAGGTTTAGTTTCACAGCATATATGTACATTAAAATCCCCACAAATTAAAAAGTGGTCATAGTCCATCGAAATACCCGCTATGAATTCAGCAAACTCTTGCATAAAGTCCTTGTTGAATTTCGGGGTGGGGAGCGGCACACTACAGCACACAGCACGGGGGAGGAGGCATTTAACTCAAACAGCTGAAGCTCGAAACTAGAATAGGTGACAGTTACCGACTGTCGACACTGAAAGATGGATTTAAATACAGTGGCTACCCCTCCACCTTTACCAGTGGTCCTGGGAGAGCTGAAAAAAGTACAGTCAGGAGGGAGAAGCTCATAAAAAGCTGTGGACTCACCAATATGAAGCCAGGTCTCGGTCAGGAGCATAAAGTCCAGATCACGGGGTGTGAAAAAGTCATTTAGTACAAAAGTTTTGTTGGTTATAGACCTCGCATTAATCAGAGCCATGTGTAGAGTTAGGGCCATACTGTCCAGCTTTGAGGTGCGACGAAGCATGCGAAGGTTGTTGAGGTTCACCCCGCGCCGATCATCGCCAATAGAGTCTAATCTGGGAGTAATCATGACAGGAATGTCGGAGGCTGTGGGTGATAGTGTACCGGGGGCAGTACTGGGAATTCGCCACAGTGGGGAGCTAGTGGTAGTATGGGAAGCATGACTGTTTAAAGTGGTAGAAGAACAGCAGGGGGTGGCAGGTGATTGTAGATAGTCATAGAGAGCGATTCCAGAATAAATTGAAGTTGTGGATAAAACCAATGTTGTGAGTGGAGCATACGGAGTGGAGCCAGGTGTTTGCCGGTGATATCTGGCGTTGTCGCTCCAGGAAAGCAGTGTGTGACTGCATTCATGAAGCGGATATTTCTCATGATGGAGGAGACCGTAGGGTGGAGAAGCGAGGTGGTGTCCTCCTCCGTAGGGCATGGCTTCCCTGCTGTGGCCAAGCCAGTGAGAACTCCGGAGCTACGCCTGATCACAGCCTCCGTCAATAACCTGCGGCGGGCGGAGGTAGAGGACTTGACCACAGGATGGAGTGGGGGTGCTTCCAGAGGCGGGATGTCCTCAGTATTCAGGTTGTCAAATCTGTTGGACAGCTGGAGGTCTCGAGGTGGATGAGGGGGAGACGGGCGCCCAGCACAGTGCTTGTCCTTTCTGGCTACAATCCACTGCTCCTGTTTGCAGGGAGTAGTCGGGGCCTTCACGGTACGACATAATCGCGACTTTACTGGAGCTTGGTACGGAGTGGAGCTGGCTATTATTTTTGGCTTTGCTCCCATTGTCACCCACGGGTCATCAGGCTGTGCTGGAGTGGACTCGGGATCTGGAACTCCTGTGACGGTGGAGCCAAGCCACGGCAGTGTAGGGTCGTTATCCAACCCTGGAGCGGAGTGGCCAGGGTAGAAGAGAGTAACTAAAGCTCATGTGTAAATCTCTTTGCTCACAAAGACAGTTCTGGTGCGAGGAAGCCAAATGACGAGGCTGTGATCAGAGAGTTGACAGAAGAGGGGGACAAGTTGAAGAGGATGTTGGAAATATTTGGTGAATATGAAACAGGAAGATAACAGCAACATAAAGAAAAAAACAATTTAAATTCCATTGGTGGTGTTTTGCTTTTTTTTACTGAGATATCTTTTATATATATTTTTTTCATTTTGTCATCCTCAACAGATCATTACGCACGAGAGCAATGGGTGTATTTCCAGCCTAGTTTCTATTACATTTCCTCTGTCAATAAATGTTGGAGAGGCAGTAGAGACGACTGTCTGCAGAAAGGAGCGGACCTGGTGATTATCAACAGCAAAGAGGAACAGGTTTGATGTGTGGATGTTGGAAATGTGTGAACAAGAGGTCCATGTGGATCGGACTGACTGACAGGGGGAAAGAAGGGGCATGGAAATGGGTGGATGGCACTCCGCTGACTCAAAGGTCCACAGCTTACTCTTTTATTCAGCTGCACCTGCTGACTTCATAGCAAGCTGCTGACTGTCCATCAAATGCTTCTTGGGTTTTGATAAAATTAACTTGTGTTTTTAGGGGTTTCCGCAACTGGAATACTGGGGAACCCAACAATTTGGGCCAAAGTGAAGACTGTGCAGTAACAGCCAACAGTTGGTATGACCTGCCATGTGGAAGGAAAAACTTCTGGATCTGTGAAAAAACTGTCTCTCTATAAGTCAAAGTAAAAACTGAACTGGTCACTCAGTGGGGGATGTGGGATTTTTCTAAATCAGGGGCCACCAGCTAGGTTTATCATATTTGTCATATGTTCAAGATATAATCAAAATATAATCATGTAATCCTTGACTATGTAACTATAATCTAATAAAAAAAAAAAAGAAGCTACCTGGACTGGTTTTTACTTCCTTATTCTCTGATTACACAATCACAGGACTAATAAAATAATGGGTCTACGGATGCAGCCAACATGTGCATTTTATTTTTAGCTGGGCTGTTCACACTCCCTTTACTTCTCTGGTACTTGGTCACAGTCAATGTTTGAAACCAAGGTGGAGCAGGAAACTGATATCTATAAGTGTGTGTAATTTGGTGCAGCTTGATTAATATGAAAGGGTCTGTTGGGTATTTGCTCCAAGTGGCATTCTAGTTTTGATTAGATTTCAAATTTTTAATCACTGTGTTTTTTTTATCAGTTTCAAGTTATGGCATGATATTTATTCCATACAAACAGCAAAAGCTCAAAGCAGCTGCATCTATACCCAGTTTGAGGTCATATAACATCAGACAGGCTGAAAATGTTTCACAATCACAAATACATGATGATACTTTTGTATGAAACCCCTTCTGCTCTCATTTACAATCTTGTGGTTATGAGTAAAGGAAACAAGGAGGTCACATTGCAAAGTCAGCATGAACAAAACTGGAGGTGACAACAAGCTGAAAGATAAGGAGAAGTAAGATGCTGTCTTGAGAAGCTTAATATCAGGAAGAGAAACACAGAAGCTGTCCACAGTTAAGACCGAGAATCGTGTCGTACTGCAGCGGTCACAGTATTTTGACTTCTGTAAAACACAGTCTGAGGTGACCATGGACAAAAACCTGCCTGATGCTTCAGCCACAAGTAAGTTACTTTAAGAGTGATCAGAGTGATACTGTTCTTGTGTCTGATTTAGCAACACGCAACATTTTTAGTGGGTTATTTTTCACCCAGAGACGGTGTACAAGAAATGAAGAGTTTTTTTGTTGTTCTGTTTCAAATAACACAATATCAGACCTGGCTTCCTAATAGGAATAAGAATAACAATAACAATAACAATAAGAATTATAATAATGGTGGTTTTGCATGTGTATGTGTGTTTTTTTGCACACAGATAGAAAACTGGTTGTCTTGATCCTCGGACTCCTGTGTATCCTGCAAGCTGCTCTCAACATTTCCCTGCGTCTTGCTCTCTGTGAGTTGTCTTTAATTCAGTTTAATAATTTCATCCTGTGTGGACGACACATCCTGACCGTGACTCACTCTGAAATTCAACAGGTGATTGTGATAAAACCAGAAATTGAAAAGTTACCTCTACTAACTATGATTATCATTGGAGGGATTTCTGGATATGTTATAGTTAGCTAGCTTTATGACGAAACAGCATTTTGTACGTTGTGGTTGTTGGTTAGAGAAAGTTCTAAGGTCATGTAAGAAAATAATGGGGCTTTCTAGTTGTGAGTCAGGGTGTTTTCCTTTAAAATAAAAGGAGAACCTTTTCACATGTTTAGGTTAATAAATGGATTTGCAGAAAACATTTAAGTTTCAGATTTCTAACTATTTATTTTCAATGTTAAGAGTTGGATGTTCATCAGGCATTGAAGGCTTAACACTAAATGTGCTGCAAACATTCAGGAGCATTACAAGGCACTTTGGGGGCCCCAGGCAAAGGGACCTGGATGTCAACTCCCTACCCAAAGAAACACATGACACCAAACCACATCATTCCAATATTCAAATGATTCTTTTTGTATCCAAATTATAAACAAAGAAGTGTATATGCACATAAATAGTATAAAAGTGATAAAGTGTAAGTGCAAATCTCCACTTCTGACACATCATACACACACACTGAACTTTGCAGATCCTCTGAACATTCTCCGGAGGGGGCTGGTCTAACTGAGAACCTCCAGACTTCCTGCAGTAACATGTACATGTAATTGCATGTCATGGAAATGTTGATCAAACATCTATATTGTTCCGTGAATTTTACTTCTGACACAGTGGAGCAGTGACTGAGCTGGAACACAAGAGACCTGTGTCTTTCACATTTTCCCATGGTACCGTGAACTCACCATCAACCAGAGACTGAAGGTCATGTGTAAATCTCTTTGCTCACACAGACAATTCTGATGCACCAGATTATGATGCTGTGATCAGAAACCTGAAAGAAGAGAGGGACCAGTTGAAGAGGAAGTTGAATACATCTGGTGAATATGAGCTGAACTCTTTATGACATGGAAAGAATAAGATAACAGTAACATAAAGAAAGATGCAACTTCAATTCATTTTTGCCATCGTTTTTCTCTTTTTTTTTGCTGAGATGTCAAGTTTATTTTATTTTCGTTTTCCTCAACAGATCATCTGTTTCTTTTTTATCAGTTTCAGGTTATGGCTTGATATTTATTCCATACAAACAGCAAAAACTCAAAGCAGCTGCATCTATACCCAGTTTGAAGTCATATAACAATGAAAACCCTTCTGCTCTCATTTATAATCTTGTGTTTATGAGTAAAGGAAACAAGGAGGTCACATTGCAAGCTCAGAATGTAAAAAACTGGAGGTGACCACAAGGTGAAGATAAGGAGAAGTAAAGTGCTGTCTTGAGAAGCTTAATATCAGGAAGAGAAACACAGAAGCTGTCCACAGTTAAGACCGAGAATCGTGTCGTACTGCAGCGGTCACAGTATTTTGACTTCTGTCTGTAAAACACAGTCTGAGGTGACCATGGACAAAAACCTGCCTGATGCTTCAGCCACAAGTAAGTTACTTTACAACCAGAGACTGAAGGTCATGTGTAAATCTCTTTGCTCACACAGAGTGCAGTTCTGATGCACCAGATTATGATGCTGTGATCAGAAACCTGAAAGAAGAGAGGGACCAGTTGAAGAGGAAGTTGAAAACATTTGGTGAATATGAGCTGAACTCTTTTTGACATGGAAAGTATAAGATAACAGTAACAGAAAGAAAGATGCAACTTCAATTCATTTTTGCTATTGTTTTTCTCTTTTTTTGCTGTGATGTCAAGTTTATTTTATTTTCATTTTCCTCAACATATCATTACACCCAAGAAGGATGGGTATATTTCCGCTCTAGTTTCTATTTCATTTCCTCTGTCGAGAAATCCTGGGGAGACAGTAGAGACGACTGTCTGCAGCAAGGAGCAGACCTGGTGATTATCAACAGCAAAGAGGAAAATGTGCGTATGAGAGTGACAACTCTTATGAAAGATTAAAATCATACCGGTTATATTCCAATTTGATATAATTATGGTCTGTCCCTCTGTCCCTGTAAACAAGGAGTTCACAAGACAGTTTAGAAGGCTCTTCTGGATCGGACTGACTGACACAGAGACAGAAGGGACATGGAAATGGGTGGATGGGACTTTGCTGAACACAACAACAAGGTTCATAAATAACTTTTTATGTTTAAATTGATTATTATGAGTTGCACTGCTGTATTATAGTGCTATTACTGAATAAAAAAGATAGTCTCTTTCTTTAACTGTCTGCTGGTAAGACACTGAACCCTGAGGGCTGTGCTATGCAATATATAAAATCCATTCACTCTGCAACACTTTGCACTTTATTTTAAGTATTTATACAAATGAAATTGTCTGACAGAGATGAAGTGAGAAGAAATGACAATTGTAATGAGAGGAATATCACCAATAATGGTGGTATTTATGAGTAGGCATATTGTGTATCAAAGCAATCTAGTTTTAATCATAATCCACAATCAGCTGTATATACTGTATATATCCAATATTCTGGTTTGACAAGAAGCTGCATGTGTCTAAACAGCAGCTAATGTCACATAACAATATTCAATATCGATCTTTAATCTGCCTCAGGGTTTCTGGCTGTTTATTAAATGTTTTTGTGTGTTTCAGTTAAAAGCTCATTCTGATTTTGGTTTCAGCTTCTGGCACCCTGGGGAACCAAACTCCTCTGGTAACACTGATGAAGACTGTGGAGAGGCAAGGTACAACTACGCCGAATACAACTGGAATGATAACAAATGTAACAAGCTGAACTTCTGGATCTGTGAAAAGATGGTGGCTTGATAACGCTGCACCCAAACGCACCACACTGGTAACTGATCAGCTGCAGAGGAAGTGGCTCATTAAAATGCAAAGACATAAACAGCCAAGCTACATTTGATTCGTTCCTGGGTCCTGGTATTGTACATGCTGCCTGTGTCATTTGTTTTCATACTG
Organism: Hippoglossus hippoglossus; assembly: GCF_009819705.1. Taxonomy (NCBI): domain Eukaryota; kingdom Metazoa; phylum Chordata; class Actinopteri; order Pleuronectiformes; family Pleuronectidae; genus Hippoglossus; species Hippoglossus hippoglossus. The sequence goes on along the minus strand of NC_047151.1, from coordinate 12,543,216 downwards.
TAGCTTCTGTCAATATGTGGTTGCTGTTCTGACTATTTGTTATCAGAATCACACTTTTTCTTATGAATAAATGTTTCTTTACCACTTTGTTAAAATGGTCTGGTTTAGATTTTCTATTGAAATTGACATCTTGACACACAGCAGAGGCCATCTACTTTTGGTACTGTGGATACTGCGAAGTCTGATTTAAAGGTCACACAATCATATTATAGATAGGGATGTAGCTGTGAACAAAATTACACCACCCATGAATTACTGTCTCAAATTAATGAAGAGGCTTAATTCTTCCACTACCTAAATTGTGATGTTTAATCATAGAATCAGAGCAGAAGAAACTGTAAACATGTCTGGCACCCACTCAGCCACAGATCAGTTTTAATAAATAGAAATAGAACTAGAAATCTCTAAATCTAAATAAAAACAGTTTACAGCAACAGGAGGGAAGTTGGTACACCCTCATACACCCCCTAGCGTGTTTCTGAATGAGTGTATAGACCCCGAATCTATACTTTAAGTCAAACCCTTACAATACTACAGTATATACCATTACTTTATAATACCCCTTTTCATTTTAAGTTATATCAAATACAGGAATAGGACAATAATAAATAATAAATAAATAATTTATACTGTTCCTGAGCTTTGTGAAACTTTGTTAGTTTTTTTTTTAGCACAATAGCTCTGAGAGAGCTGTTATCTTCTTCATTTTTAAAGTAAAATAGGAGGAGCTGTAGAGGATCCTCAGGGGTCTGGGGTCCTGGTACAGTAAATAAATCCAGTGTTGGACATCACAACACTTATGCCTCCACATCAGCCAACAGCAGAATTCAATTGAATACTCAGGTTTTAACCAGTAGAGGGCACATTTACCATAGAAAGTAGAGAATTTGTCAACACTTGATGGATAGATGGATGGAGGGAGGGAGGGAGGGAGAGCGAGCGAGCGAGCGAGAGAGAGAGAGAGAGAGAGAGAGAGAGAGAGAGATACTTTATTGATCCTGAAGGAAATTTAGGAAAGTAACGTACCTGTATACATATGTTTTCGTCTGAATAAGTGGTTTGGGGACTGAATAAGTGGTTTGGGGACTGAGCATTTAAATTTAAACATTTGAATCAAAAACCCCTATGATATAATCGTATAACATGTAACAGTTCACAGCGTATATATTTACTGTAAAGCAGTTGAAGTGTGTCTGTGTAGTCTTGTGTGTTATCTGAGTTGAATGCAACAGCACATGCTGTATTTAGCTTGTATTATTGCCTGCGCTTCAGCACGGTCACCAGCAGATGGCGGTACGCCCACATCGCAGAACACTTCCGGAAACAAAGAACGAGCGTAACGCCCAATCAAACAAGACTTGAGTTTGAACTGAGCCGATGGTCCCTTCTCTCTTTTAGCGAAAACCACAACAACACCCCAGCCAACCTCCTCCTCACGGCTCTGACTTAGTACCGACTCGTCTTTGAGCCGCTCGGTTGTTTATGAGCTGTGTTCCTCCAGTCGACAGCTGTTTCATGGGAACCCAGGAGGGAGAGAGAGGTAAGGCTGCCCGGGCTGAGTGCTCCTTGTCCGGAGAGAGCTAACGACACGTAACGCTAACTTTACCCCCGGCTAACGCTAGTTGCCCGGTCTACGCTACGTTTCCTGATGCCACTGAGCCGGGCAGCATGTAAACGAGTTCTTGCCTTACAGATAATGTTGTTTTCGCGACTACAGCTCCACATCTACCGCTTTTCTGATCATGTGTCCGTTAGTAAACACACCGCATTAGCATCGCTAGCTAGCTACTTTTGAGTTCACGCAACCGGTAAAGTTACAGTAAACGAAGGCAGGGATGAGTTCAGGGTGATCGGTGACTTTAAGTGAGAGTGTGCGTGTAGTTCACAGCCACTGGTTTTATCCATCGCAGACAGGATGTGTTTCATTGTTCGCTGGTGCTGCGGTTTGTTGATGTGCGTGGTATTACTCCCCGCTCTCAAACTGAAGTTTGCCGCGGATGGGCAAACATGACTGAATTAGAGTTTACACCTCTAGAGGAGGTGCTGAACCTGGTTTGTGAATAGAGAACCAGTGACTGAACAAAAATAAATCAGAAGATGTAGGGTTTTTTATTTCATTCATGTATTTGATCACTTAATATACATTTTATATTTCTAACTGAGATCATCTATTTAAAAACGTAAGTGATGGGCATTCATCGTATTTCCTTCCCTTTCACAGATTGGGTTGATGTGGCAAATGATCTGTTCAGCAAATGTCACTTAAACCTGAGGCTGAGGAAACTGACGGAGTGTGATGCAAATGTTTTCCTCGCTCTGTATGAGAACATCTTGGGGGAGAAAGTTCCAGGTAAGAGCAAGTTGCAAACACTCCAGACTACACAATAATAGATTGATCAATCAGTCGATCAATAGAAAAATAGTAGACAACTTAGGGCTGGGCGATATGGCCAAAATTATATCAAGGTAAACATTTAACATTAGGCTATATAGATAATTGTCACAATATGTCACGTTATTATTTCTTTTAAGTTTAAAGACCTAACACTTTATAAAACCTGAGGTCTATTAATTATGTGTTTATACCTCAGCACCTTGCTTACATATACATTATACATATATATGTGTGTGTGTGTTTGTTTTTCTGCAATTAGTAAACATTATATGGTGATAGTTATTGATATTACTTTATTGCCCAGCCCTAATGTAACTACTTAAATGAGCAATTACATAGTTAGTTTTTTCCCCAGACTCTTAAATGTGACATATTGTTGCATAACTTTGTGATGATAAAGTGTTACTTGTACAAAACAAGCAGTTTCATGACATCCCCTGACAATATAATAAATAATCTTCAGAGTAACTAATCATTACAATAACCGAGTTATAACCCTATTATCTACAGTCTGTTCTTAAACTTGTGAGCTTAGACCTGTTAGGAAAGGCATTTAAAACGCTACAGTACAAACATTGAAGATTAACAAGCTGTAAGCTATGTGCTTAGTATGTAAGGAATTCCTCCTAAGACTATTGAACACACTATCATGAGACAGGAAAGAGCTCAAGGAAGTTTATGTGAATGCATGTTTCTCAGCACTGTTGAACATGTTTCTGTGGTCTCATGCGTACATGCTTCATTTTTTAATTTGATTTACATGTGCGTTTAGATTACATTGCAGGACCATGCACTCAAGAGGATGACGTCCATAACGTTCAGTCTATGATTGATTCCCTGTCTCTGGATTACCTTCAGATCAGCCTCTCGCACATCGCAGGTACACCTTTCATTTGTAACCTCAACAATGAGTCTAAATGTCTGTATATAAAAGTATAAATATGTGTAAGCTTCACTATGATTTGCTACTAAATACCTGCACAACTTTCACTATCAACTTGAAACTTTATTTTGAGATGAGTGGCAGATTTCTCTGTCCTCTTTGCTTCAACAATAAAACTGATGAGCACTGAGTATAATGCTGATAATGGCTGTTTGGTCTCAGGAGAAAATGTTGTCAGAGGAGACAAAGAGTCGATCGAGAACCTCCTGGAAATCTTTGATGGCCTCCTGGAATATCTCAACGAGGAGATAAGCGTGGGGTCACAGAATGGTGGTAGGCAGAATCCTTTTTCACTTTCCTCTTGTCAACTCAATAGATGATATGCATCTTTTAACTAAGGTATCTTTCCAATTATTACACATTAAATGTATGTGTTTTGTGCAAAAAGTAGAACACTTTTATATTTTGGCACATATTTAAAAAACTTCATAATCCTTTTGAGTTTTTAGAAAATTATTTTTCAGAATGGTTTTTTGCTTTTAGAAACTCAAAAAGCTGATTCTGTGTTAATCTTAATTAACTAACAATACAAATTTACTACAAAATAGTTCGTTATTTTAAAGAAAAAGATGTTCAAACACCAGAAGTGATAAAACAGTTTCAATCATCTGAACAAAACTTTCCGCACACCATTGATGCAGTTATCATCATTAAAAATGGCCAGAGGTATATTCCAGCCTTTGTCCTCAGTTTGCCACTTCTCCCTCTTCTTGAGTGAGACAGAAGTCCCTGTTGAGGTGAGATTGCCTGTCTGTCCTCCAGCATGAACTGGACATAATGTGTCTTAATCCCAGTAAAAGGCCAGCTGGTGCAGGACTTTCTAGGGAACAGTCAGCCCTCTTCATTAAGAGGAACTGAGTGTGTCTTTGTGTGATAGCCTGTCCCTCAGATCAGTGCCAAGCAGCAATTAGTAGTTGATGACTGTCGGTATTTACAAATGATGTGTTTGTAAAAGGCTGGATGTGGTAAACTGAAATTGGAGTTCAAGAGAAGCAGTGGCCTGTTTCTTGTAATGAATGTGAAATGTTTAAAAGTGGTGACATTTTTACAATGTGATTTCACCTTTCAGTCAAACTATAAAAGAGTTCACTTCTGCATTTAGTGGTTATTTTTAGTAAATAGTATTTGTCTTAATTCACTTTTTTGTTGAAAGACTTTAACATGAACTCAGGCCTCAGTCAGACCTTTTGGGGTGAGTTTGAGGTTTACATTTTATTCTTTTTAATTCAAGTGTATGGCTGTTATTTTGTCACTCATTGTTTTCTTTTTGTCATTGGTTTGGATTTTCTTTTATTGTCTTTCTCTCCTTTATTTTCAGAGGAACTGGGTAACGGTCTTAATGAGGATGTCCCCAGTGAAAAGGACTCAACAAACTGCAATGGCACAGATCTCAAGGAGACTAAAAGAGACGAAGCATCATTGTCTTCCACTGGAGAGTAAGAGCTTCTTCTAGATGCACTGCATGTCCTTCCCAAATACTACAAAACACATGAAACACTTATGAAAGTCCTGTGTTCGCGAGATAAATTAAATTGGGTTTAATTATTATCAAAACTTGAGTTTCGCTCTTGTATTACACACTAGCAACACTAATATTTTCTTGGTTTCTTTGTGATAAAGTGGTTGTCACAGCTCATGCCAAGTATGCAGTTCTACTGTATATCCAGAACACACCAGTGCTCCTGCTGCTTTAAATGTGAAATCAACATTTTCCTCTGCACTAGAGAATCTCAGATATCTCATTATCTTCAGAAAGTATAGGCACTGAAGAACTTTCCCATTTTTTTGCTCAGACAGCTTCATTGCTGTGTCCAACAATGTCTATGAATATCTTGCTGGTGAAAATTCTGAAAAGGTGCTCCGTAACACCCCGACTTAAATGATATCTTAAACAAAGTAAAAGAATACCAGCTGTTCTTTTTGCGTTGAGCTTCACCAGACACAAAAACCCTCCTGACAGTCATGTTTCCCCCACATGACTCTGACCGTGTCACTCGGCGTCCGTGCTCTGTAGATCCGGGCTGTACCTCCTGTTGACACAGCCAGCTAAGCTCTGTAACTTCTAAGCAGCAGTGTAAATATTAAAATGCTCATAGGTAGCTGTCAAAGAGGGATATCCTCACAGCTCATTGTGGTTACATTTTTCTTTATTGGTTTGAGTGCAGGTTGTGGCAGTGCCGTTCCCTTTATTCCTACTCTTAAAAGAGAAGGAAATATGAAACTATCTTTGTATATTTCTATATTTTAGATTGAATATGTAAATAACATTTGTGTTACAGTGGTAGTGTGAATAACAGCCTGTGTCTGAGCAGGACTATGCAGCTCCTAGCGAGTCAATGCTCCTGCTGTTAGGATTTCAACAATATGCCGTCTATGTGCAAGAAAAACCGCATAACAGCAACACTGTTGAGATCTGGTCTTACACAAGGCTTTGATCTGGAAAAGTCAAGCAACAAGCAAGACAAATGGTTTTAATGTGTCTGATGCTATTCAGTTCAGTACAACTTAATGTATCCCTGAAAGGTCCATTGCAGCAAATGGCCAGTGTCTGCTTCTTGCTCTCTTACTTACTCTTCTTATTGATACAACAGGAAAGAAAACCAAAAACTCCAAAATCTTTGAAAATTCCATAATCTCACTCGAATGGCACTCATTAGAGCCACAGCCAACAGTCTCCGATATTCAATGAAGCTGCACCAAAGTGCACACACTCATAGATATCAGTTCTCTAAATAAGCCGGATTTTATTCATCAAGAGCCATGAATTATTCCCTGAGAAACACATGTCCACCTGTGGTACATCATATTTTTCCTGTATCATCCAGGTCTGCTGCCCAGTCCAGCAAACATTCCCTCCATTCCTGGAATGGTGAGGAGATGGGATCAGCCAGTGAGCTCATTGGTCTGGGAGTCTCTGCCCGCACATTTACAGGACAACAAGAAGGTTAGACCCACAAACACTAACCATGCATACCTCCGCCAATGGCAGTATTTTTATACATTACTATTAGTATTTACGAAATCTAATATTTATTTCAATAAATCTTCTGATTGGTTTATGCTTCTGCAAGGAATGGCTGTCCCTCCCCAAACCTCCGACCCAATCACCACCTCTGGGCCTCTGGATGCTCCACTGACTGAACCACGGCACTTAGCCATTGCTCTGCAGCCACCCAACCAGAGCAACACCCCCCACAGACCTGACACAGACCCACACACACACATCCAGCCCCCCAAAGCGGCTGGGCCAGGCCTCGGACTAACAGAAGAAGAAGCTGCCCTCGTCACTACAGAGGTAGGCTCATAAAACACAGTGATGATATTTAATAGTTGTTCAGTAAACTTGCTTGTTACTTTCATGCAGTTTGAAAGGACATGCAAACCTACCAGTGTTTTAGTAGCAATGCGATACAGTATGTTACTGCAGGGCCAACAATGCAAGGCTGTGTCTGTCTTACACAAACACACACACACGTGACACATGCTGACTCATTCAAAATGGCCAAGACAAGGAAGTACTTCAATGATAGAGATTCAGTTCTTTTAAATATGTGTTGACCCAACAAACACATTTCTATGCTGTATATGGGCTTGTTTATACTTTATACTTATTAATACTGATGAATACTTATTAATACATCCGTACTAGCATTCAACCATGACCAAATACATTCTCACTCTGTTTGACTATATCTCAAACAAATATTCTTTACATTCTTTAATGTGCCTAAAGCAAACCCTGATCTGAACCAAAACATTAAACAAACTTTAAGTAACTTTGGCTGCTAGAGGTCTCTCAATCAAAACAATAACAAAAGACAAAGTTTGATGTCATCATGAAGCAGCGTTTTTAAGAATGAGATGATAAGTTTAATGTTGACAAAGTTGAGTGATCGTTAAAGCCTGTTGGTGGAATCCAAAACCAAAGTAAATGAATCAAAGTAAATTGTCGTTTGAACGAAAACTGTTCTAGCACAAACACACTTGACTGTAAGAATCACTTTTAAAGGAAATGACTGAAACCAGGAAAAACCATGTGACACCTCTGCGTACTTACTTACTCTCAGGCCCTGACATGCACCAGAGCGAGGTGTTGTGTGGCTGCTTGCACACAGACGACTTAACTACAGCCTGCTTCTGTAGCTGAGAGTATAATAAACAACAATAGAGACCAAACTCAAACTGACAGAAGATTCTTCCTCTTCTTTCTTTGAAGCAACCTGCATGTTCCTGAACCCATCACCAAAAGTGTTTTCTGATCCCTGGTGATCTACTAATGGATAACTGCATTTTAGAAAATAGACTTTTGTGAGCTGCAGATAATGTTCAGTTTTACTTAATTGTTCGTAGCCTCTGCTCAGCTTCGCAATAACCATTCTCCCTCTATTTCTCTCACCCGCTCACTATCCTTTTCATCCAGAAACCGAGAGCTGAGATCGTTGTTAACAATGGACTACAGTCTCCTCCTCTTTGTCAGTCTCCCGGTGAGTCAAATGCATGTACCTACAGCGTTAGGGGGAAAAGCACTCCCCCTCACACCTTTCTAATGTTGAATTGGGGGTGGGTATGAGTCCAAGCTTTACTGTAATGTTCTAAAACAGATGATCCAACATTTACATGCACTTCATGTAGGAACTTGCTGCCGGTGGGGAAGTGGTATAGGAGGCAAAGCATTGTTCTTGTCTCATTAGCTTTTGTTTTTCATTTATTATTCAACTATTTGCCGCACCTCTCATGTCAACAATCATGTACAGCGCTGTGAGTCTTTCCCAGGAGATACGATTTGAAAACCTGCTCACATGCATGTATTTAAACAATATTTCATCTCCCCCCTCTCGTTCACCCGTGTGTCTGTCCTGAACAAGTACAAGCACTTGATTTCCAGCATGGTCGGGAAGCAGAACTTAAGAACGAGTTCTGAGAGATCATAAACCGACCCTTATTTGTTGATGTCATGTTGTGCTCCATTTCCAGCTGTGAGTGAGAAGTCTTTGTCGAGTCAACAAAGAACCAGGACAGAAGTGGAGGGGGAGACACTGGAGGTAAGAGCGCAAGAAGCTTTCACACCATGTGGACACTGCTGGATGTTCAGTGTGCATGTGGATAGGCTTTAATACATGCCCTTCCTTTCCCTCTTTAAATGTTATATTTTCTGTTACTTCATGTTTGGCAAATTAATTAATTTGTAAAATTTCAACTCTCAGCCAACTAACGGAGGCCCCAGGAGGGTTTTATTCCGCACCCAGCCAGATGTGCTCTTCCTCACCCTGCAGAATGAGATGGCACCCACCACCCCTTCACCACCAGACACTGAAGATGAGGATATGAGCTATACACGAAGATTACAAGGCAGAAGAATAGATCACAGAGAAGAGACAGACCTCAGGTAAAAGATGTTGTTCGGAATAAGGAATGGAATATCAGAGAAATTATTATTTGATGGATTTGAGGACAGTGCTGCATTGGTCGCGTTCGGATTTTCTAACCATCTCTGCTGTGTGCTGCCTCTATCATCTTCCCCAGCAGTAACCAGTCAGAGGAGGGTTGCGAGGAACCTCTGTCTTATCGCAGACAGAGGAACAGGAAAGCAGAAAAGGAACTGCATCACATATCAGAAAAACTGTCTCATCGACTGGAAGAACTCGATGAGGTGTGTTGGTGTAACTGATTGCATCATGTCATGGACTTAAGAACCATCAGAAGATCCACTGTGTTAATTCAATGCTTGCAACTGCATGTTGTGGTTTAATTCTTGTAGATGCTTAAACGTGTTCTGGAAGAAAGTGGAGAGTCCAGTGAGGTCAGAGAGGAGGACAAGCAGTCCCATCACAGCGACAGCATCATGGAGTGTCGGAAGACTCCCAGACAACACATGGGTATAAACACATAATGGATTAAATGTAGTGTTGTTCTAAATTGTTTTTAAAGAGTAAAACTGTAACCTTCAAGTTTAGTGTGTTACCTGTAATCTACAAGAGCCTGCCACAAGTTTTAATATCATTTTATATCTATTAATTTCACAAGTGCATGGAAATGAGCTTATGTTAGTTGATTTGGTAAAACATAAAAAAATGATTGAATGTTTGAATTGAATTGTAAAACTTATTAGTTTCAGGTACGGCCGACGTTGAATCCACGCAATGCACACGGTCCTTGTCGCCCTCCCCACCTCGGGTCCGTCGCTCCCTGCAGGGACAGTTAGAAGATGCGATGGTAGAGGCCCTGAGCCTGGATGACGGGAGACAGACAAACCTCTCAGCTCCGGATCATTCAAGACAAAGAGAGCACAGAAAACATAGCAAGGTAAAAACAGCACCAGCCATGTGTTTCTTTAATGGCTTCCTTTTAAATTGACCTTTTGTATAATCTACAGATTTAAATGTCAAAGCTCCTATCATCGAGCTAACCGCATATTACCTTAATAGTATTCAGGAATGGATTCTACTTTTACAACTGGCTATAATTTGCAGACTGTTCAATAGAATGAAATTCTACACTGAAGACTGACAAGAGGTTAGCAGTAGTCTCAGGACAATCCACACTGGGTTGTGTGGTTATGATCCAGTCTGAAACGCCTGAATGTTTTTATTATTTTTCGCTAAGTTCTCCTGCTCATTTTCAACAGTAATGCTTGTTCCTACATCATCATCTAATGCTACCAAATAAGATCGTATAAAATAATGTTCTGCTCTATCCTCAAATGCTTGGAAAATGAAATGAGTCTCTTTCTTTCAGTATCTGGAGAATAAGGCCTATGAGGAAGAGTTAAAAAGGTATGAAGACAAAGAACGGGCAGATCTGGACAAGGCGCGCCTCAAAGCTCAGGAAGCCGTAAGTCATTTGTGTGACATCTAATCGTATGGGTGCAATAAGGAATTCTCATCCCCTCCTACTGTTTAGGTCACTGAAGCACAGCTTTGTTATAATATCTGCCTGGTACCTGTATAGTAAGTGGCTCTAACAAAATAAATGTGAATAACACATTGTCCAAACAGAATGGATTTACAGAAAACTGCAGTTCACCATAAAACAAAAATAGACATTCAAACTAAAACAATATATAGATTTAGAAAAACATTTCCTCAATACTCAACTTACCCTGTAAAAATATAGATATTACCTCATTGTTTGATGTGTTTGACTGAAAACTGAAGGTGAACAATTCATCTAACCTTTTAGCACCATTTAAACCCAAATTAAAACTGCTGCTCGGACATTAAAAAGTAACAATCCAAAGATATTAACCAAGAGACAAAGACTTCAGCTTGGAAAAAGGCCAGCGAAATGGAAAATATCTAAATATGTGGCTGAATTATGGGGTAATAACTTACAGTTTGTAAGTAATTATTGGGACCAGTTTGAGTTTTACACCATCTAAATGAGCCAGTCCTCACTTTGTGACACACCTCCAGAGGGCTGATTGTTTTAATTAGATGGGGAATACATTATGTCAATGAGTGTTTGGGTGTTTGTAGGAGCGCGAGTACCGAGAGGCTCTACTCAGAGATGTTGACCAAGCCCCCAGGCTGTCTCCAGCGAGAATGAAGACCCAGCACAAGTCACCACGAAACACACAAACAACAGGACGGAGAAGGCAGGAAGCCCCCAGGAAAACTCCATCATGTAAGTCATGACTTGTTTATTTACCATGAGACCCTTTAGCACAGGTCTGTTCTCCTATATATTAATATTGTCTTGTATTCATTCATTCATGGACTCTCCGGCATATAGGTCGGTATATAGCACTGCAGAATTATGGCTAAAATTAAAACCACTAGTATACTATACTTTTGCTGTATTCAAATGTCCTAAGCACAATTGCCCACATCTTCTGAGCTAACTGCACCTCTTTGTGTTGTGTATCAGCAAATGTATTGTTATCACTTTGGGCTCAAGGTAAAGATCTACAGCAATTTTAAATAATTGTTTGTCATCATCAAAAATCTCTGACTGCATAATGTTGATCGACCTTCACATCTGAAACTATGTCCAGATGCATGTCGGTCATTCCTATCTTAGACAGAGTTGAGACAATTCCTCGTGTCTCCAATGGGCCATTGGTTTAACTCGTGTTTGATGACTCAGACTGAGCCTTCACGTTTACAGACGCCCTGCCTTTCACCTGAAGTGACTTGATGACTCACTTCTCCTTGGTGGCAGGGCACGTCACAGGTAGACTTACTTTAATGTCTGTGAATTAAAATAAGTATGATGAGTGAAAAGTATCTTTTAAGTTGAAGGTTAGATTATTTAACCATTCACACAAAGAATCAGGTAATTTAACAAAACAAAAAAACACATGACATACTTTAGATTACTACATCAACAGCCAGACAAACTGTCTTCACCTGAAAGAGGAACTACAGAAACTAAAAAATAGTTTAGTTCCGTGAAGAGCATTTAAAAAAAACTCTTCAAGGAAATATCAAAGATTGGGACTTTGATCAATCCCTACTGATCATTAGAAGAAGTTCACAATAAATAAACAATGGGAGATATATATCATTTTGACATCTTTGGTGGTACGGACTTAAAAAATGCTTCTTGTGCGGATGATTAAAAACACGAAAACCTTTTGCTCAAACCATCTTATCTCTGAATCAATGGTTTGTTTCCTGTATACAGCTTCTGCTCTGTGAGGCCACTTGTGAATACTCTTCTGTCTGACATTAAATAAGCTGGTGAAAGGCTGATAATGAAACCCCTTGTGCACATTTAACTATCATTTCTGAGAAACTGTGCAACAACAAGCACTCTTAAGCAGCTGTGTGCATGTAAACACCTTGGTCTATGTGTTTGGTTTCCTGATGTTAAGTTCCATCCTGGACATTGCAGCAGCCATATTCCTCACACATGACCACAACACTCAGCTGTGGCTACTTATTCCATCTATAGAGCCACTGATGTATCACACGTACCTGTAAACCACAATGACAGTGGAGATCGGACTCACCAGGTCTTCTGAACTGTGTGTGTCTGTCCTTCACAGCGCCTTTGTCCTGTAGCTGTAAAACACAACACTAATCAGACACTGCAACGACTAACTACAAGCATAGTGTTTTACTAGAATGTCTCTTATAAATCTCTTGGGACATTTATTGTCACACAAATCATTTCCATCATCTGCCAGGGAGAGACCTATTAGAGAGAGTATAGTTCTTCTCAGCACACTGGAGCTGGAACTTCTCACAAAACTCTTCTTGCTGTAACAAGCAAGAAAAGAACAATAATCCGATACTAGTGTGTAGTTATTATAATGTTAATATTCTGTGTTGTCTCTCTCCAGTGAAAGTGAAGGAGAATGAACTCCTCCCTGTGCTCGTGGAGGAGTTGCCCCACCTTCACGTTTCTCCTCACGCTCTGGGCAGGATGTGGGAGCAGCAGATGCAGCAGGTGGACAGACTCCACGCCATGTCGTCCTCCCATAGCCACCAGCGTCGCAGCAAACACTCCAGCCAGGTGGGAAGGCGGACGTTAGCAGTCGCAACAACAATAACAGCAGCCGATCTCTCCCCTGTAAAATATGAGTTGAATTTGAATATGTATGTAAATGGCCGCCTCTCTTCCAGGTGGAGGAAGCACAGAGGAAACACGACCTGCTGGTGCAGATCGTCCGCAAAGAACAGGACCACAACAGGCGTCTGGTGAGCGTCAACGCATCAATGCACAAACACCTTCATACTCAGTAATGTTATCAACGACGGTTACAATAATTTTATTATTATTTTAATTTTATACTTTCTTAAAAGAGCAAAACACTTTTGTCTTGTTCAGTATTTGTCCCACCAATCCGCTCAGTTCAGTAATTCAGGCGGAAATGTTTGTCTTGCAGACGGATTTCAAAGAACGTATCCAGCAGCAGAAGTCGACACAAAACCGACTGAGAGAACAGAGACAGCAGATCGCCCGCGCCAAGAAGTACCACAGCGACTACCACGTCCAACACCGCGCTCGTCTGATGAGGGCACGCACCAAGGACGAGAGGGTGGGGAGCCAAGGAGATTCATATCTTTGTTACACACCTCTAGGATTAAGGCCACAACTGACTGTTACGTTTTATTGTAGAAGAAACTTTTCATTAATTTTCAATTAACATTCATTTAGCTTTTCCCCATGTAAAATGTAATTTATTACAAATACACATTGTTTCTAGTGCTCGTCTCTGTTCCGATCAAGAACAGCATGATTTAAATCTCCTCTAGAGTAACACTGGTCTACAGGAACCTTTTATTCCTATGAAAAAAGTACCTGCTACTTTTGGATGAAACTAAAGCTTATGTTAAAAATGGAATCACAGGCCGTGTGTCTTTTGGATGACATGATGACCAACGTGTGGTTGTGTGTGTGTTTAGATGTTTCAGAAGCTGTTTGACGAGGGTTTAGAGATACAGAAAGTCCGGTTGAGGGAACAGAGATCCTACGCCAGGGAGCAGCGACTAGAACATCAGAGACGACACCAGGACCACATCAAGTCTATGGAGAACTACTACAAGGACCAAGTAGGGGACACACACACGTTTGTACAGCTATCTTAGTGAGGACACTCATTGGCATTATGCATTCCCTAGCCCCTTACCCTCCAAACTAAATCCCTAACCTAACCTAATTCTAACCCTAACCCTAAAACCAAGTCTTAACCCCCAAACAGTCCATTAAAGGGGGGGGGGGGGGGTCACAAAGTGAGGTCCTCACTTTCCCAAAATGTCCTCACTCTGTAGGTTATAAACTCAAACTAGTCCTCACAAAGATAGCTGGACAAGAACTTCACACACCATGTGCTCAACAACATGTGTAGCCTCGTGTCCAACTGTATCGACTCAAAAGACTGAAGACACTCCAAAAAAGAAAAATGGCCTATATTGGAGGTTGTCAGTGAAAACATCTATGGTTCCATCACAGGCAGCTTCTCTGCTCTTAAATTACAGGTGAGATAAAATGTGCTTTCTCTCTTTCAGTTTTCACTACTTGCTGAAAAACTTGCACAAGAGCGACAGGAGATCCAGGTTCGGAAAAAAGCTCAGGAAAAGGTAAACTTGAGAAAATATCACCTACTTCTGTGAGTGATGCATTTCTGGTCTGAAATATTCTGAGCCAAATAACCCCAGGTTTAAATATTTTCAATTAAGAAGAAAGATTTGACCATTTTAAAAAAAAAAAAAAAAGTATCAATTATAATTTGGTGGTCAGTGTTGATATTGTCGCCACAAACAAATCATCGTGATTGGTTCTCTCAGGACAGCTGTTAACACCAGGTCTAAAGGGCGTCTAACCTTCCCCCTGTAAAGTTTGAAAGGGCACCAATTAACAGAAACACTGAATCCATTCATCCCACGTGATTGCAGGCCCTGCTGAAGATGAAGCGAGAGCTGCGTTCCAGGATGGAGCGTGAGATTGGTGAACTGCAGAAAATAATCATCCAGAACGACGAGGACGACTACTTCCAGGACCTGGATGTCCAGCGGCTGCGTAATCGCGTACACATGGCTTCGTTCCAGTACAACAAGAGTTATCTGCACTGATCGGGGAAGCAGAACCGCTGAGAGATCCCATCAATTGAAGCTGGATTTATATCGTATGAACACGTTGCAAGCGTCACATCTAAGGGTACGACATATTGACTGAACAGAACCCTCTCCTCAGGCTTCTTCCTTTGTAGACTTGCACAAGAGGAGGGATTATCCTGATTATTGATACACAAACCGAACACTCAAACTAAATGTAGCTACTCGCGAACTCTTCCTCTCACCTCAGCTGCTATACCTGAACTTGAAGACACCTTGGACAAAGTCCTTCCTCTTCCATGGTTTTAATACTTGGTAACTAAGAATGTTTTAAAGTGGTTCCCTCACTGTGCAGTGTGTGTGTGTGTGTGTGTGTGTGTGTGTGCGCTGTTACTGTAGCAGGAAATTAGTAAACACGTTCTTCCTCTTGCCAAATAGGGAACACCGATGCAAAGTTAGTATGAATGTCACCGACAAGATTTTTAACTTCCTCTTGTTTTACCTTTCATGTGCGATGTCTTCCTTTAATATTTTAACCATGCTCGCAGATTATTTATTTTTTACTTAATGTTTGTGTGATTTTTTTAATGGAACCTGGTGTTGTGCTTTCTGATCACCAGGGGGCGATGATAATCAGTGTTTGATGAGCTCTGTTGTGATTTGTTTTTAACTCGCAGGCAGACGTGGTAGATTTCATGACACCAACAGTTGTGATGTTAACACACTGTCCTCTCATGACTGTGCGTAGATGTAATGAGCACATGTCCTGTCATCCCTCATTAAACGTGTGGGCTCCCTCATCCTCTCACGCTGCCTTGTGTCACAGTTCAAGCTTTTTACAGAAGGTGCACGTTATTATTTGAGTATTTTATTGAGGTTTCATCATTTTAAAATCCACTTGACCAAAAAGTATCAAAAACATGGGAATTTTGTATCTGATGGTGTGAAAATCAAATCAAAACTTTGATTAACAAGGACAAAGATCACTGTATAGATTCACACATGTACTGACTGACTGTTCCTGATAGACTGGAGCTGGGCCTCAAGCAATAGAGGGAGTTCCTTTAAGAAAATGTATTGGAGAATAGAAACAAAACAAGAAGATTTGGGTTGACGGAGTATAAAATAAAAGCTTAAAACACATCCTATTTACACCTGATACCAATGTGTCACGTGTATTTAATTACATCATCTGGATAAAAATCCTCAGACCTTTGCATTTACTCCTGGTTCTAAAAGTGTTTTTGCTGACTTCATTCTTCCTGCACAGTTTGGCAAACTTGTCAACAAACAAGTCGAGTTTTCAAGTTAATTCCAGGTGTAAAGGGATCTTGAGTTTAAACTATTAACATTAAATTAGCGTTGCTCGTTCAAGCAGCTTGATGACGACTGAAGAAACAAATCAACACGTCCCAAAAATAAAGAAAAGCGAACGCAATGATCCGTCTTTGCTGTTGTGTTTAACTGTCAGATTCACATTCTCCAGTGAGGGGCAGCGTGTGGCGTTAACAGACAAAACATCCTGAAAAAGACATCCTCTCCTTATAGTTTGCATCAGATGGTTCTTTAAATGTGTGATGGCATCATTAAATAATCAATGGCGAGAGAACGTGAAGACGTTCCAGAGAAATGCAGCATAATACCCAGAAGTCCAGCTGAATCCAGAGTTATAACAGAAACATATTCCTGGAGCGGCCGCTGTGATTTCAGACACAACACCTCCTCGGCGATGGTGCTGTGTTTGCCTGTTCGTGGGCTGTATCGTTACCATTGATCTGCCAATCACTATGGTCTTTGTTGTCGTCCTCTTCGTCATCATCGTCGTCGTCGTCATCATGTTTCTCATCATCGTCCGGCAGGTTAGTCCATTCGAAGCTGCTTTGACAGAAACGACACTCCTGGAAAACGATGATCTTCAGTCCTTTAGCATATTTAGTAACTTTACATTGTCTGCTGCATTCCCGACACGACCTGAACAGCTGGAGGATGCACGCTTCATCCACGATTAACTCTGACGGGCTGTGAGAGAGAAGAAGCAACAGTCGGTCACAGGAGCAGGAGAGGTGAGCGCGCTCGTTTCAGTCTGTTCTATAGTGTGACAGTGACCGACCACTTTTAGAACAGCTCTGGTTTCATTCTCTCTTTGGATGTTTCAGAAAATCCCTAAGAAAGAGTTTTATGCCTGGAACCAGGTCAACCAGCTACGAGAAGAATCGGGACCATAAAGCATTTGATTCAGAGCAAAGAAGATTTGCAGCATATAACATGGCTCACACTCTCGTAGCTTGTGGTAAGTTTACCTTGGATGGATACAGAGTTATGGCTGATAATCATAACCTCTAATCAGTGTTTTTTTTAATGTTTGGATAAATGCTTTTGTGCTCTTTATATTATTAGCATGACATCATCATACCTCCCTAAGTCCACCAGGTAACGGCCGTCTCCCACACTTAAAGAGGTGCTGAATTCTTCATCCTCATCTTCTTCCAAATCTGTGTGGATCCATTTTAAAACAGACATTAGTTATAACGTCACTTTCCCAGTGAACAAATTGTGAGATTCTGATTATTTTTCTGGATTCGACTCACCGTCATTTTCTGACTGTTCGGTTGACGTCTGCTCATCTTGACTCTCCGGTCTTTCACAAGCTGCATCTTCTGTCTCTTGCTCCTTAAAAATGGGACGAATAACAGAAATCCATCAGCACAGATTAGTGGAAACAGGCAACACCACTGTATCAATTAAATCCTACAGTAAAGCAACAAAACATAATGAAAATCAAGAAAGTGAATGAAGGAGATCAACACAGGTGGAAAATAAATCTTTTCAACTTTCACTCAAACGGAAACAATCTGGTTTTGTAAACAGGCTTGTAGCTTCAAGCAGCAGCTAAACTGCTGCTTTACAAATTCAATAATAAATTGGTGCAGAAGACAAGACAAGCTGCTAACATGATGGGACGACTTATTTTGAATGATAGTAGACAAGTATGTACATTGTTGTGGTGTTCTACACGTTCTGTGTGTGCTTTAAATGAACAAAAGTAAAAAGCAGGAGTTGTAATTCTCCCATGTTGATGTTCTGCCTCACATGATCCTCTGAGAACTGCTTTGACGCTTATAGCTGCCACGTCAGAAAAAGAAAAACAGATCAGTATCATGTTGTGGCATCAATACGACGATTTGAGAAAACCATGATACGAGATTTTGTGAAAAAAAGGAATGGTACGAGATTTTTTTTGTGAGAAACTCGTGATATTACAAGAAAAGTCGTAATTTTATGAAACTTTTTTAGGAAGCAAGAAGCTAGGATAACCTGGGCACGTAGTAAACCACAATCTCATTGAAAGGTTTGTTGTTATAACAAGATATTTTCACAATATTACAGTTTGAAATGTTTCATGTTTCGGTCACGTTTACCTTTCCATTTTCAGACGACTGGATAGAAGGAGCAGCAAGAGTCCCCCACTCAGCTTCGTGTGGTGAATTCATGAGTGGGTGTTTATAATCGATACTATCACAATCACTACATGAACACACAGAGAAACATCAATTACTGGCACGTCAGGGTATTTGAGAAATGATTTTTAACACTACAGGAAACAGGGAAAACCCTGATATCACAGCCTGGGCATTCAAACACATTATGAAAACAATCGTAAGCAGGAATAAAAAGGTGAAAATAAAGAAATAAATATCTACCCATTCACAGATCTATGCACACATTTGTTGATGTTTCTGTAGAAATCTCAACACACGTTTACACATGTTTTAGACTGTTACAAATCTGATACCGCACAAATAAATTAAGATAAAGTTACACAACTCTCCACACATTCAAATAATATTGCTTCAATATTGGCCCCCTAACATATTCCTGACAACTGACTCAATCAGGTCAACTGACAACTGACCTCAATCAGGTCCTCCACTGTGTCTGTATTCTCATAGACTAGAAGTCACTGAGAGGACCGACACTTCTCCATGACTTCAAAGGACATTACAGTTGACTACATTCATTTCCTGGAGACTTACTCCTAAACCAAAAACTAAAACATGTCTTCATCCGAACATATTATGACGCATGTCATGTGACTTTAGTGCCCATAACCTGAGCAATACAATAGACAGGCGGATGGACAGACAGACACTCGTAGATAAATACATTATAGCTGTTGAGCTGTTACCTTTGTTCAAGGCTCTGAGCTCCTGTGGCTTCTGCTTTGACATTCAGATGTTCACCTCTGTAAAGAAGAACCAGAGCGTTTTCTATAAATCACACACATGGAGATACAACTGCACACAAAACACCCATTAGCTGCTTAGTAGTCAAACATATGGGCCCAATGTGATGACTTACCTGTACGTCCAACTCGAAGCACCGAGGCCACACAGAGCTGGAGCTGTGACCTGACCAGGTCTCTCACTCATGGGAGTCAGTGGTGCAACGTCTCTCTCATAGCTGGAGAAACAAGAGCAGCATCAAGAAGATTAGAGCTCGATGACACAACCACATCGTCAATTACATCATGTTAGGTCCTGAGGAGCTGGGAGAATTCCAGCTGGACTAACAGCTACAAGCATGATCGCTTCAGGATATCCATGGAGAACCTACTGTACGCCAAGTGTCTGTTACATTACAGACAACATACGATCAGTTTTATAAAGGCTTCGTCAGGAGAGGCCTGAAGCTCTCCTACCTTTTGAATTTGTCACAAAGTACAACTTAGACCAGTCAATGATACAAACATAAACATTACAAGACATTCGCTGATTGGTACGTATCCATTAATGGAGACTGTCGACACACAAACACAATGTTAAATACAATGGTATTTAACCTGTGAATTATCAGATTACACCAATTCTCAATTCTTTTGCAGCCAAGGACCAACTGCAAGATAAAACATATTTTGGGGAGCCCTCACTCTCACAAGTGAAATGTCTATATTAGACATGTATTTAAAATATTTTCACCAGGTCAACACAGAAGATCCATTTATAATGATCATATTAATGGATGAATCCGGAAACTTATCACGGATCCCCGGGGGTTTGTGGGCCTCCATTTCAAAACCACTGGTAAGAAGCAAGTGAATAATATATCTCACTTTAAACTACACAGTAATAATAATATCAATATAATTATCAATTAGAATCAATACAAGTTTCCACCTGGACTGTAAAATGTTAAGTGTCATGTTAATTGTTGGCTGACATGAGCGCCAACATTTTTTGCCATCTACATTTTGTTTGATATTTTAGGTTGTGATAAAAAGTAATAAATACAAAAATATAAACTTACATTTCTGATGGTAGTTGTATATTGTTCAACCTTGACATGAGGGAAGGAAACTGTTCCCTCAGCCACGTTCCAGCTAAAGCTATAGAAAACAACAAAATGAACTCTGGGCTGAATTACCTGTCCAGAAGAAAAAAGGCAACGTCAGCGTGGCTCTTAAAACATTTATCCCTCAGCAGCGACTTCCATTTGGGATAGGCCACGCCCAGAGTTATCCTTGATTTCTGGAGTCGCTTGAGCCGATTCAGTCTTGCCTCTTCGCGTTTCTCCTTCTTTATCAGCAAGGGATCAGGCTCTTTGGGTTTTTCTTTTGCTAAACAATAATTGTGTTGAAACATCGTCAGCCAGCTCCAGCAGCCACTGATTCCTCTTCTTCTTCAGTTTTACAATCCGTGCTATGGCGCCACCACATTCAAACGATCACTTCAGTGGCGCCGCGGAACAGGACATGCTCCCTATGTAGATATGAAGTTATATTATAACTTATTATAACATACCAATAACATGATGATTCGTTGTAACAGGAAACTAATGAAAACATGATTATGAACATTTTATCCATTTTCTGCAAAGATCCCCGAGATCCTACAGTGTTCTTTAATGCAGTCATAGGCTGCAGCATCAGGAAGTGGTTCAGTAACACTAAAAAGGTGAAGCTGCTTTCAGACATGCATTGAACTCCACTTAATCTGACATTATCCAGAGGGACTATAGCCGTTTGCAGACATGACCTCCAGAGGATGTTGGCTGAATCGGATCCGGACTTTCTCTGGAGGTTGCGTTCTGCTGCAGAGACCACATGTTTCTGTTTACAGCACATCACCAGCATCGTCCCTTGTCACCAAAAGCTCTTGACATTTTTTATCTGTGTCTCCTAATGAATAAATAAAGAAACATCATGGACACACCGATTCGCTCTGCTGTGTTCTCACATCAGCTCGTGCGGACGTTCTCCAGAGTTTTTACAAGGGGACTTACTGAGGAACCTCCAAATAAAGTCTGGAGCTTCTCATTTGGACACTTGCGTTCTCACATTCAGTCCCTCCAGAGAATGTCCGCAGATTGTCCAGAGCTCAGTGCATTTCTGAAAGCAGCTTATGTGAGAACGCAAATGTCCAAATGAGACGCTCTGGGCTTTCTGCAGAGTTTCTGTGGCCAGCTCTGGATGTTAAAAACCACAAGAGACCACAGCAGGAAATCCTCTGCAATACAATATTTTTAGCTAACCTAATTGTGAGTAGACCAGTAACCCCCCCCCCCCCCCATTCCTTCCATTTTTAACCATAAAGAACCGCAGTGTCGTACTCACCAAACCCACCAAACTTAATTATAACAAGAAGCAAATTAATCATTGTCAAACGCCCTTTATTCAATGTCTGACACAAGGAATGAAGGGTTTGACAAAACTAGAATTGGTTACTGGTGAGACTGGGGAGACCCATCCCAGGATGGTCTGGGTTTTAATCTAAATATACGATGATTTCTTTATTGTTCATTTGTGGTTGTGCTATAAACAACAACACGTGACTCTACCTGCTGCACCAACCCTCGCCTAAAGGCTCCGGAAATGTCTGTGTGTCCGGAGAAAGTCGGGACCCAAAGCTGCGGATATTCTCCGGAGTTCATGTGTGAGCATGTAAACAGCAGCCTCACTCACCATGTGTCAGTCCCGCTCTCTCAGCTCCACCGGGACTCACACACACCTGCAGGAATAAAACATGGAGTTTATAAAAAAAAACACGAACAACAGCTTTGTGTGTCACATTAGCTCAGTCAGTAGTTAGCAAACACACCGGAACAATAAAACGTCTCTGGCTTCGTTTTCACACCGGAACGTTTCTTCACTTGTTGATACTTGTTTCAATGTGACACCGACTCCTTCTCACCTCGCGGAACCTTCGGTCAGTTTCTCTTTCGGCCTCTTTTCCTCCCTCCAGCCTCCTTATTCTCGTCCAGCGGCAGGCGCCATGTTGGTGAAGACGGCAGAGACGTCACTTCCGGGTGAACCAACAGGACCCAAAATGAGCTGTGCTGCACGCGGCCACCAGGGGGCGATGCAGACACATTGGCTTCACTGTGATCTTTTTCCTCACACTCGCTGTTTTATCCTAATTCAATATTTGCAGTCTTCTAAGTTTAATAGTTCTATAGTTGTCCAGCTGGCATAATAATAATAATAATAATAATTGTTATGTTTATACAACACTATTCTAAACAACGCGCTTCCAATGGGGTTGGACTAAAAATAGGTGTTAAAGTCAGACATTTTAAATAAACCAAACTAATATTCAGTAAAATTACTCCACAAGACAAAAACTATCAGACAAAAACAACCAAACTAAAACAAAGCGATAAAAAACATCTTTTAAGTGAAAAGTTTGTAAAGTGACTGAACTCTTTTCTTTTTTATTTCTAAGCAACTTCATATCAGAGGCAAATACTGTGCATTTTACCACACCTACATCTGACACTAGTTACTGTTTACTTTGTATACTTCTTATAACATGTGATTAGTTGTGACAATGAAGCAAATGCTAATTAGTAAAATTCACTTATATAAGAACATTTTTCTGATACTTATGTACAAGGATTTTTGCTTGTAATGGAGTTTTATCACGTTTCATTAGATGTAAGACTATGAATACATCCTCCAACCACCCAATGTTTACGCATATAATTATATGTATCTTAAATTCACAATGATTTAATAATTGAAGGTTAATTTATGGTTCTTATATGTGTGAGTTGTCGCATTAACACGATGCTATTATTTATTTCAGTAAAGATTTACACTATGAAAATCGCATGAATGTTTAAGCAATAAAAGAAAGACGTGATAGATGTGTTTCTATAAAACGTAATGCTGTGAGGTCCAAACAGCACAGTTTTATTGCTCAGCTTTCTGCAAGGGTACAAGAAGTTTATTACATTGCTTCTTTATTGTCCTTATGTACAGGTGTCAGTTACAAGCTCACAGAGCAGCTGATGTGAAAAACTATGAACACGTATACTGTCATAATAAATACAAAAACAGAGAGAGGATCAAAGAAATCAAACATGGTGCAGTTGAAAAGAAAAGTTGTTTGTTTTGTACTGAATTCAATCAAAAGTAATTTTCACATACGCTGCTCACACACATTAAACTGCACATGAAACTAAGTCTGTGCTAAAACTGTTTGTTTGGGGGGGGGGGGCTGGTTTGTTGTTTGTAACAAATTAAACATAACGACGCATAATTGAGATCAGAAGATTAATCAGATCAGAGAAGACAAAAATGTCTTTTCATCAAAGATTGATCAATTTAACATTGAAGAATAATTTTGAACAGATTATGTGTTAATGTACAATTTGGTTGCTGGACTGAGGAGACGTGTGATCTCCCCTCGTTGAAGTTTTCAACCCCCACAACATTTTGCACTGCAGACTGAACCAGCCAGAAAACTTGGTGCAGATGAAAAGTAACAAAGAGCAGAAGAGGACTGTGTGCACTGGACAAACATACATGTGTGTGTGTGTGTGCATATCAAGAACATGTGTGTATATATATATACACTTTATCTACAAAAAAGATCAATCAGTCCATTAACTATTTGGTGAATAGAAGGAAGTGTCTGATTATAACTTGGAGCCCACATATGCATATTATGTGCAAAAGAACTTGTAATGCATTTCTTCTCTGCCTCTGAGTGGAGTTATTATTAAAAAGGTAAAAGTCTAAGAAATTCTCTGTAACTGTAAAAAAAAAAAAAAAAAGACAATGTCACTGTACTGTTTTTGTTTTGTCTCACGATGACCACAAACAAATAAAACGTTTTCTGAGTTTCTGCTGACAAACTGTTCACAGTTGCAAATAAATGCAGAAAGAATACATATTCAAATTAATTATTTATCTGAGTCAACATATTTCCAAAGAGTAATAATTAAGCAAATAAATAGGCTTGATCTCTCGAGCTTTAGTTCATGCAGTTTTTTTTATTTTGGCTCTGGTGATGGAGACTCTCCTCACTGGGGCCTCTCTGGTTCTAACATTTTCACTGCGAAGCATCAGTCGGCAGATAACTGCCGACGTCTGCAGCTCTGAGGATGTGAGGCCGCCGACAGCGTTCAGGCCGTTTCCTCGCCATTTCTAAATTCATGTGGCAAACAGACTTGTTGTGCATATGAAACAATGTGGTCGTCTGTGCTGTTTGGTATTTAATGGTGACACAGATGTCAGGAGCAGCAAATATGGCCTTTCTTGTTCTCCTATGAAGGTGTGTGTGTGTGTCAAAAAGTGAATGTGATCGACATCTCACTTCAAATCTCACTCTATAGTGAGTCTAACAACAGGTCCTCTGCAATAGTTTCCATTAAAACCAGTTTGACCCCTTCTCACATACCAAACTCATAAATGTAAAAAAAAAGAAAAAAAAGAACAACTTCACCTGAGAATGCAAAGAGGTCTGTGACAGACAGCAACATGCTTGCATTTAAATTGAACAGAAAGAGAAAAAAGCAACAATATACAAAATAGCTATGCATTTGTACTCACACATATGTATATATATATACACATATGTATGTATATACATATACATATATATACATATGCATATATATATACATATATATACTCAAACATTACATGTGTATAGATACTTTTTACTCTGTATATTTCTAATGTAATCGAGTAGCAAATAAAAACATGATATATTTGAATCTAAGGTGAAGAAGCCGTCCTGACATCACTGCTGAGTTTGTAAAGTGCTGTAAAGTGACATGAGAGAGAGGAAAGAAATACTTCTGCTTTATTCAACTGATGAAAATAGACGTCCACCTTTAAAGGCTGTTTAATGACGCCTGTCCCGACGACGGTTGTGCCCTTCACTTGTGATCTTGCAGGAAGTGTATTGAGCTACGCTGGGTTGGATAGAATGAAAATAACCCCCCCCCGAAAAAATTAAATAAAAACATGCATACTTGTAACCGCTGGAGAAAAGGAAGACGAACCGGGCTCGAACTATGAGGTTCAATTAGCTTCCCGGTGACATACACAGGATACCGTGTCAGCAGAGGTGAAGGGGAGCTCGTTTACAAAATGTCTACCTTCCTCACACACATACGTACATTTGTGTAAACATGCAGAAACACACACACAGGTTTTACGAGAGCTGTGGCCAAAGTGTGCAGTGGTTCAGGGTTGAAAAAACAAAAAGAATTCAAGCCTCCTTCTTCACCAGAGTCCGTCCTCCTCTCATCTTTGAACAATCACCACGAGCTCGACTCAAAAACGCCACAAGACCTAAGACCTGCTGTGCGTCCGAGTCGGTCTGCGTGAGTTTCATTTCAAAATGATTTGTACCATTTTTATTATATGTTTTTACAGGTACAAAATAACTGCTGGTGTAAAAAATTGAACTAATTCTGAAACGTTGTTCTTCTATTCTGAATCTGAATGACGTGAGCAGTCAACTTTCACAACAGATGATGCAGATCATTTTGGAATAAAACCCTTCACCTGTCAAAGCGTTGCACTGAGGTAGGATGAATTCATGGCGCTCCCGTACTGGTTGAGGTTGAGATGGCTACTTAGGGCAAGATATGGCTACCAGCAACGTTGCATATTCAGTAGCATGACGAGGATCCTTTTAATCAGCTCAAAATGCAAAACGAAAATAGAGCCTCACTTTTCTCATTTTTTAAAACACTAGAACTGTAAGTTAATAATCTGCTTCCTTATATGATTAGACTCAAAGTAAGGTGACCAGACATTGGAGGGTTTTTTTCACCTTTTGAAAAAATAAACCGTCCACTCCACATGATAAGAAAATTGATTTAGGAAACGCTGCAGCACTTAATTTGCTCTCTGTATTTCACATGATCGACACCAAAACAAAAAAACAAACAAGACAAAAAGGATGCGATGATTCTAGCAGCTGTTCAAACGTGACGTGGACAGCGGTGAGATAAGAGGAAGACTGCAGGCTGGTCAAAGATAAACGTGTCCGACTCACAGTGAGCCCGTCGGCATGTCACAATTACAATAACAAATCTATCAGAGTCTCGCACACAGGTACACATGTTCATGCACAAACACACTCTCCTATGCGTCTCTCATTCCACTGCGAAGCCGCACGTCTCCTCAATTGCCGTTAGCAGCTTGTCGTACAGCTTGTCGTAGCTCTCGTAGGGCGGAATGTCGATCCGGTTGAAGCTGGAGAGAAGGAGAGAGTGAATGAAGCCAAGAGAGAAAGGTATTGTTTGGCATTATTGTGATAAAATAAGTGTGTGTGTGTGTGTGTGTGTGTGTGTGTGTGTGTGTGTGTGTGTGTGTGTGTGTGTGTGCGTGTGACACACACCAGGTATGAGCTTTGGGCAGATTGTTGGTGTTGGCATCGATCTGATGAATGGTGAAGAGTCTGGGTCCTGCAGCACCTGCAGGCAGAACACAAACCCAGCGTCCATCAGATTCCAATATTTGGTTTCGTACAGCTCTCTGTGTTCCACTGCTCACGTCAGAAAAGTTTCTATCTGACTTTTCTTTTACTGATCTTTTGAAAATGTTCTGTATTCCATGATGAATAATATCTGAGCATTAGTCTGAGCCACATCATGGTTTTTATAGCAGAAGACCAGCTGCAGGTTTTGAACGGTAACACTATTATGTACTGTTTGTCTTTGTGGCCTCAATCTGTAGAGGCCAGTCTTACTGTATTTTAACAGAATCAACCTGCTTCACTTGAGAAAAGAATTCTGCTCTGTTCTTCTGAATTAACGAGATTATTTTCTGATTTCACGTTATTAGTTTATCGGCTTTGTTCAGGTACAACCAAGTAGAACAGAAGCCGAACCAGAACCGGGGCAGGAGGCCAGCTCTCTAAAGTTAGTCTGAGAAACAAAAATAACACTATATGCAGATTTTTGCAGCTCAGAGGATCTCCTCATAAGGAGATCCTCTGAGCTGCAAAAATTAAATTAAATTTCTTCTCTAAATTAACTGGATTAAAGCCAAACTTTGATAATAGAACTATTATGAGAACAGGAATATTCAGAGGAACAGATAACAATCACATTTATTAATCTGGAAAATCTTCTCATTAAAAAGAAAGATCACATTGACTGATACTCTTGTAAGTCCTCACATCATTTATCTCATGAAGGCGTCTTTCTTTAAATGTTTTGAACCAGTCTGAGAAACCCATTGGGACTTTCAGCAGAGGTCAAACTAAACGACATGTTAACACAGAGTCAGATAAATACCCTGCAAAGCCTTGAAGCCTTGCAGCGGGACTCTGGACGAGCCAGTGACAAACTGCAGCAGCCGAGCCCTCCTCTCCTCATCGAACGACTCCACGGCTTTCCAGAACCACTTCACGATGTTGCTCTCGGCGGTGCAGTGCTTCAGACGGGTGTTGGACTTCCAGTCTGCGATGTCGATCTTTCCCAGGCCGCACACTATCAGCTGAAAGCAAAGAGAAAATGTAATACAAACGCATCTTTTAATAAATCAGTTTATTAGACAATAGATTGTTGTATTTACTGCTGCTGTATTTTCCCATCAAACAATAAAAAAAAAAACACAGTGGTAAATGAGTGAGCTGGTTTTAGTGTGTGTGTGCGTGTGCGTGTGTGTGTGTGTGAGAGAGAAGGGGTGCTAATGATCGCGGTGTATTGCAGTAAACAGTGATGAGATGACTCGGAAAGCTGTACCTCCAGTTCCTTCTCGTCAAAGGCTTTGAGAAGGTGTTCAGGTATAACCTCATTGAAACCTTTCTGCAATGCCAGAAACTGAGCCTCGATGCCATGAAGGAAACGCCAGTTCACGTACAACCTGCGGAACAAGAGAAGGGGAGGATGAGACGGGAAGGTGAGAAACATGCAAGTCGTCTGTCAGCTTCTCAATCAACAAAATCCAGACTCATCTTGAGTTAAAGGAAACTGGATGCTCTGCACAGCCACTGGAGATCTGTGTGAAAGCAGCGAGGTGATAGTCCTCCTCCTTACCTGACGTACTCCTTCTTGGTGTCCTCTGACACAGGGATACTCTTGCCGTTAGGTTTCAGTTCATGTTGGATGATTTCTCCGTAGGCGTTGTGCTCCACACAGAAAGTGTGGTCCAGGACGCCAGTGATGTCATTGTCCCTGAGCAGAGAGAGAGAGAAGGTCACAGTCACGACTGGAATTTCTTTCTATATTTCTATTTCTTTATATTCCTTCACCCGAGTACTGCATGCTACTTATGTGATGTCTTTCTGCTGCTGTAACAATGCAAATTTATATATATATATAATATAATAAAAGGACTTCTTAATCTTCTTAATCCGAACTTTATTTGAGCAATTTTTTACCTTTGCATTGTCAGTGATGATTCAGCGAGAATGAGTCATGAGAACAGGCAACATTATCAATTAGATGATCTATCGGGATAAGAATGACTCATGACTATAGTTTTGTGACTAGATGTTCATCTGATGTGGCAGCAGAGGGCACTAAAGTCATTAGAACTAGTTTGGTATTAGAACTGTTGAGAACTGAATGGTGCATCAATGCTTTTAGTGTTTATATCAACACATTTTCTTTTTTCACCCTGTCTGCAATCAGAAAGCCAGGACAAAGTTATAGCCAGTCTAAAATGAGCGTTTGGAAATTGTGTATTTCCACTCGTATTAACAAGAAAATATAATATGTCGTCAGAAAATAGTTGCCTGGTAAAACAAGGTCTTACAGGATCCAGACGAGGCTGTTGTGGAGGTCAGGATCGACAGACTCCATATCGTCCAGCGTGATGGGTTTTCCCAGCAGCTGTTTGTAGAACGGCAGAGTGAAGCCTCCGTCGATGTAGTGGCCGTGGAACACCGCCATTCCCATGATGCGACCCACAAAGTGGAAGTACGACAGGTGCTCCTGCAGATGAAACCACAAATGTTAATATGAAGTCTTTAATTAATACTTCTTTAAAGAAAAAATTTAAAGTCAGTTTATAGGTAGCGTCAATTTTTAGCCCAAAGCACAATTAGCCAGCACAGGAGATACAGTCACTTACTGCTCTATCAAACTACAGCATGAACATAAATCAATCTATATTAGTACCGAGAAGAATTCGATAACTGAAAAACTGTTATGTCACAATGAAAATTTAATTATAATTACAAATCTCTTTTGCTCTTTAAAAATAGAAATCTAATTTGCATGGTGTCACACGACAGCTGAAATGTGACTCTAGTTTGAACATCCAAAGATTTCCTGCCAAGATCTTTGTAGATGTTTAAACAAAAAGATGTTTTACGTTTTCATCTACATCTAATGACTGAAAACACCAGTTCTTCACAAATATGACTATGAAACGAAATAATATAATAAAATACCGGGTTGACGGCAGAGTCCGGATTAATCTGTAGAGTGTAGATGTCATCTCTGGAATACTGGAACAGGCCGTAGTACGGGTTGAGCATCTCATGGGATAGCAGGTATAACCATTCCCTAACAAACACACACACAGACTCTCAAACAAACATAAAGGATGTAATCTGGCTTTTAAAATCACAAGCAGAAAAGTAGATATGACTAATTACCTTGCTACTCCACCGTAATCCAGCCCTCCTCTCTCCTCTGAACTTGATCATCAGTCTTTTCCAGAGATCCTTTGGACGCATTTTCATCACCTGTCGGTACGACTCCTACGATTCAACACACACAGTAAATTTTATATTAAACAGTGCATTCAAATTTTTACTTAAGATGTAAAGCTTTGCTGGTGTGTGCGTGTGCGTGTGTGTGTGTGTGAGTGAGAAGAAGTTAAATGTCAAATAACAAACATCCGATTGCTATGGGACTAACAAACCTTCAGAGAGCCCATGTAATAAAGATGGGTGGGAGGAAGACTGCAGAATAACACTGGACTATTGGAGCTGTGCGTGAGCTCTGTCACTTCACGCTTAGGTCATGGAACTATGATTGTCAACATGAAGGAATGTTTTCATTGCAGATGTAGATGGTTTTCTTCTTTACAGCTCGGGATTGACATGTAGAGCAGAGGCAGGAAAACAGACTGGTACGATGTCACAATAGCTTAGTCCTGGACACTATTAGCATTCAAGGATAATTCAAAACTCAATTATTGTCCAAATTACATTTTTTAAATTACATTTTTTTAAAATACAACATTTTCTTTTGGAGGGTTCTGGGCAGAGGATGTCACATCTTGCTAAGCCTTGTGGTTTGAGGCAAAGTGTGGTTTGTAAATATGGGATATACAAATAAAATGATTGATTGACCAGATGTTACTCTCAAGTAATGTCAATGAGGTGTTGGCAGAATTGTGGACAATGTACTGGACCGTTGTGCTGAAGAAGAAGCTGAGGTGCAAGGCTAAGCTTTAAATTTAGCAGTCCATCTACGTTCCGACATTTACCTATGGTCATGAGCTCTGGGTAGAGACCAAAAACACGAGAATGCTCATACAAGCGGCTGAAATGAGTTTTCACCGTCAGGTGTCTGGGCTCAGCCTCAGGGATAGGGTGAGGAGTTCAGACATCTGGAGGAAGCTCGGAGTAGAACCGCTGCTCCTTCACTTAGAAAGGGGAAAGGGGATTTCTAATCAGGATGCCTCGTGAGCGCCTTCTATTGAAGGTTTACCGGTGACGCCCAACTGTGAGAAGACCCAGCGGTAGACCTAAAACTCGCTGGAGGGACTACATGTGCCATCTGGCCTGGGAACGCCTCGAGATCCCCCAGGAGGAGCTGGAAAGCGTGGCTGGGGAGAGGGTTGTCAAGAATATCCTGCTTAACGAGCTGCCTCCAAGACCCCAGCTCGGACAAGCAGAAGAAAATGGATGGATGGACAAAAAGAAGCTACAATAAAGAAATAACATTTCTGATGCATTTTGATATTTCTGTTCTTACCCCCTCTTTTCACCCCCCCCCTCCCAGTTTCCTCTTTACATTACTCTGTCTATTAATGGCCTATTAACAGAACTACTACAACGTTTATCTGAAGCTGCTAACACAGGAGTCAAAGTTTCAGGTAAAGCACAGTTACAATGTGCTTTACAAGCATATTGAGAGGAAAACTAAATGTATAAAAGTGTCTAAAATAATAAAAATCCTCATAGCATTAATGGCTGCACATAAAGAGAGTAAAACATTGTTGATCACATTTCCAATTGTGATAGAGAACATGCATTTCAAGGAAATCACACAGAGCATTGCAGGCACATGCACACTCGTGCACATCCTGCCAGTGGTAAAGCTGCAGAGCTGGTTCCTGGGTCTGCGAATCTGGTTTTCACACTTAACTTTCCCCTTCCACAGCTGTCACGTTGAAGGGCGGTGAAGTCATATTTCTCATTGCTCCACTTGTAGTTATTAAGTTATGTCTGGCCCCTGCACACTTGCCACTGCTGCCTGAGCTCCTTTTCTCACCCGCTCTTTCCTCCCCCCTCCCCTCCACCCCTCAAACCCTGTAGCTGTTGAAATCATCCAGAAAGAATGCCTCTGCCTTAGTAGAACAAATGATTGGGAGAGCAAGAAAACGAGAGACGGAGGAGAGGAGAAGAAAAGGAAAAAAGAAAGCTTTTTTTGTGGTGTTGTGGAGGTCTTTTTGTTCTGCCTTTCCCTGGAAATCATAAAGTGGTTCCGAGCAGTGGTTCTGTGCTGCCTCGGGCCCTTTTCGGGCAAACATCGTAAACAGGGTGAAAAAATGCCAGTAAAATCCAACTATCCGGGTTTGCCATTGTTCTCATGGATGTTTTAGACTTTGCATGTCAGCATGCGATGCTCTGAATGCACAATGATGAATTTTACAAACATGTGATCAATGCACGTCACATAAAATTCATGGTAACTGTCAGTTGTGTGCATGTGTTTTGCAGCTGTGGTCAGATGTTGACTTTTATGGTTTAATGAACATGAAGACATTTTACGTTTGAGCGTCATGTTAATGATCATAACTATGTCAAGACAATAATCTGCTCTGCTGAAGTGAAACAGTTTAGTGAAGTTTGCGTGATGGTTCATGATCTGTGAACACGAAGGAAGTGTTTGTATTCGTTTTGCAATCTAGCTACTATGACTGCTCTCAAGAGCATTAGGCTACTAAAACAATTGCATGGTTATCATCTTGCAGGGCTGTACAGAGCGAGATATATGTTGCACGTGCTACAAAAAAAACTGTGCGCGATGAA
This sequence comes from Hippoglossus hippoglossus, assembly GCF_009819705.1. Taxonomy (NCBI): domain Eukaryota; kingdom Metazoa; phylum Chordata; class Actinopteri; order Pleuronectiformes; family Pleuronectidae; genus Hippoglossus; species Hippoglossus hippoglossus. The sequence continues at coordinate 12,510,915 of NC_047151.1, read as the reverse complement.
CACATTTCCTGCTGTAGCACCAATGTGATACAGTTTTTGTGTACTTGTGTTCGAACAGCTGCTTTTGTGTGGACTGTGATGTGAGAGATGACACGTTGTTATTTCACTTCCAAGGTGTTATCTGTCATAGGAGTAAAAACCATGGTTATCAAAACCATACTCCCATCCATCCATTATCTATAGCACCTATCCTTTGAGGGTAATGGGGGGAGCTGGAGCCAATCCCAGCTGACATTAGGCAAGAGGCGGGGTAGACCCTGGGCCAACATACAGAGACAAAGAATCATCCACACTCACCATCACACCTTCAGTCAATTTAGAGTCTCATACGAATATATATTGATGTTTTTATTTAAGTGCACTATACTTACCAACTTTGCAGCCTGTGCTACAACACTATCAACCTCTGTAGCACCAGTGCTATGTGCATAAAAAAAAAGACCAAAAAACGTGCAGCCCTGGTTTTGTGTTAGTCCGTGTATGTTGTGTAATATATTTAGTTCTTTTTAATACCTCAAATATCTCCTCACGGCAGACCTCGATGCGACAGTGGCCAGCCTGGGGTTGCTGCTGAGACAGTTCCTGCCGCAGGATCTTCAGCTTCTGCACCAGGTCCCTCTTGTATTTGGGCACTGTCAGGCACTCTGCTTCTTCGGGCAACTGCGCTGGCGACAGAGCTTGCTGGGGGGCCCCAGGACCACCCTGTTCCTTCAACTGAGGCGGATGACTGGAAGGAAGAAGGCGGTTGAAAAGGAGGTGGAAGATGAGCAGTCAGCGAGAGGTGGAGGGGAAGAGGAGCAGTCGGGGGGAGATCAGCAGAGCGTGAAGTGAGTGATATGAAAAAGGGACACAAGGGAAAAGACAGAACAGTAATGTGTCAGCATGATTTATCATCCACTTAAAAAGCAGTAATGAATAGTTTGTCCTGAGCTGCCCTCTTCCAAAGGCCAATGTCCACTCGGTGTACTGCAGCCGTTTATTGTCACATGGTCATAGTCATATTTTTTAAAAGCAATGCTTTGGTGGAGGCAACAGATTTCGACAGAGAAAAAGGTACGAGGGATACGTCCTGTAGGGAATTCCACAGCCCCTCTATCTCAGATATCCTCAAACCGCTGAACCAGGGAGTTTGGTAAGAAATTCCCTCACCCTCCTGTCAAAGAAAAGAGCCCTGAAATATCAACACCAGCAAAGACAGAGTGAGGGGGATAAAACCTGAGCAGGCAGAGAGACACAGAAAGGAAGAAAAATAACAGTAGCTGGTGCCTCTGGCTAGTTTCTCTCAATGTCTAACCTCTTAAACTTTAATTCTTGTATATAGCCCCTAAATATCCAGCTGTGTGCATCATCAAATCTTTTGCATCCCAAAAAATCTTAACTTCTTTTCTAAAGCCTACAGAAGCTGACTGACATGATTGATTTCCAACCTACTAGAAACCCCTGCCCACCATCAACCACGACTGGAACTTACATCATCCGACCAATGGAGCTGCCACCTTTCCTTATTCTTATCCAACAAGTTTTTTTTTCTGTCAACATGGCACTGAATCTCTCTGGGCTACAAATGATGTTCTGATAAATGTAAAATCCAGCCCCTGCACTGTGTTCATGTTTGCCTGGCCAAAGTGCAGCCTTGTTTTGCAATTTCCGATGAGCACGGTTAAGTGAGGTAAAGAGCGTGAGCTTGGAAACATGCCTGTCACCGAGGATCTTAACTCGGGGAATTTAAATCCTGAGCTTTATCCACTTCTGCTCTGTTGCCATTCAGAGCCTGTACATTCTGAGAAAGGTTGAGATACATTCTTATACACTCTTGGCAGAGATGTGTGCCATGGTCAGTGTTGTAGTTCTGGCCTCCTCTGGCGCTCGCTGTTGTCTTGGTGGTGAGATGTCTGGGTGGGCCTCGTAAAAACATAATCTCACAGGACAGCAGCCCTCGTTTCGCTGCGAAGAGACGCTGAGCCAGCAGATGACTTCTAGAAAAGAGGCGACTGTCCTCCGCCGGGGGAGGAGTGTTGAGGCTGCTGCTGCTGGCCAAACAAAGGCAGCAAAACAAGAGGCCTGAATTGGTATCTTAAGGAAAGAGAGGCCTTCTGAGGTAGCAGCATGTAGCCACCCACGTGTTGCAGCACTCATTGTACTTTTGGGTTCTTTGGTTCAGTAGGTTGAAAAAGGCCTCATCTATATGGGCTTTCCAAACTAAATGGGTGCAGTGTTTCACCAGTCTATCCCTGTATAATCAAGTCCACTGCTATTTATTTTATTGGCAGGCGCCGAGGCTCCTAGCATGTCAAAGAAAGGGTAAGACTGCAACAGAGCAGTCCTGAAAACCACTTAAGGAAGGAGGAGGGGAAGAAAAGATGACCTTAAAACAAAACGGAATGAGTTGCTTTTGGCTGGGAGGTTCAAGAACCATATAATAAAGCATAATTTCAGCGCACTTTTTTTTTTCCTTCTGAGGACACGGTGTAATTAAAAATACGTTTCGACATAGTTCATCGTCTCTGGTTTCCAAACGGGACGAGCTCTGCATATTTGATGGTAAATATAGAAAATACAAGCACAGCAAAGCTGAAAAATCTGCCTGAGATGAAAAAAAAAAGGTTCCAATTGCTGTGACAGCTCGGGTGAAATACGAAGTTTGGAAAGAAATATAAACTTTCAAATTCAATGTAAGAGCCAGATGATTTTATTATTGTTATTCCAAGGTGGAAGGAGCAGGAGGAAAGAAGCTGAAGAAGTCAAGAAATGAGGGAGTGAACATTTTCCTGAACTGGATCACCTGCACCTGAACCTGCGGAGTCATGATCGGCCTCCATCCTCTGTGTTAGCAGTGGAGGCAGACTGGGTGTGTGTCCGGCGAGAAGGAGCAGGCACACGAGAGCTAGTCTGCATGTATGTTTGTGTAAGACAAAGTATACTCGCCCCTTTTACTGTGGCAGCTGGCACAGGTGGGCTGAAGTGAGTGTTGAGTAAGTGTAGGGGTGTGAAAGCAGCACCAGCCGCCACAACACACCCACTCTGCACCCCCTCCCCACCCAGCCCAGAGAATCAAAGGGTCCTTTATGACTTGTTCTGCTCAGAGTATCAGCTGCTGCCCTGCTCTTTACACTGGCCTGGAAAGGAGGGAGGGCAGACAGGTCAGGCAAAAAGTGGCGAGCGATACTGCCGACTCTGCACAACATGGAGGCAATGTGTACATATATACAGTATGTATGTGTGTGTGTGTGTGTGTTATTTACTTGGATAAAATGTGTGTTTTGCCAGTTAAGATGTGACCTCTAACATTTTTCCCAGCTGCCAAGCGCCCACATCTGCACACTACCTTCTCCAAAAGTACATGAAGTACAGGAAACCAGCAGCAGACAGACTGTGGTGATGAGACTAAAATATCCGAAGACACTTTCTGAGAATGAAAGATTTGCAAAAATCCGCCATGACAGAAAATAATCTGCTTTCATTTGATTTTCATGCACAAATCATGATGAAAAATACGGCAAAGTTACTAAATCAGAACATTTAGAAATACTGTATACACCAGAGGAGCAAAAAGTTCAGACAGTGCATATCATAGATATCCTGGGATTTGATGCTAATCTTACTTATATTTCAAAGGTTAAATACACCACACAGCCATAATACACCAAATTTAATCAGCACTTTTTAACACATCAATGCAAATATCGAGATAAAATGTGGGGAAGATTTATAAATTGATTGGAAAAAAAGCCACTAAACTAAAAGCCAGAGCCAAACCAAAATACCTTCAGCAAACACTGATGTAATCTTGCAGACATAAACTATGAGCTGGTGCAAGGGAGGAAGCTGAGTATGTGAGAAACAGTGTGGCAGACCACAGTAATGTAGCTGTGTCTGACTGTCAGACAACTCAAGGCTTTCATCAGTCTGAGGTCAACGACGATGTGGCTGTCGGAGTCACATTTAAACCAAGACGTTTCCTGGTGGAGCAGTCAACTGAGGTGCTAACTGTAGATTCACAGTGAGGAAATATCAAATCTGTTCCATGCCATTTAATCTCACAGAAGGTTCAATAAAATCTTTTTTTCTATTCAACCCTTTGCTTATTTAATTATGTTTATTTATACATTGTCTTTCAATCTTTAGTCTGTGTACCTGTCACTTGGAATCTGTTGCACATGAGAGCTACCGCCATAGATTGAACCAATTCTGTGGGAAACGCTGCAGAGAAAGTGACTTTAAATTCCTGGATCCACCCTTTAAAAGAGACAATAAATAGGTAGGAATTTTGCCCAAAATGGTTTTATATATGAACACACAACAGTGACTGAGGCAATGCACTAATGAGGGAGACTGATCTGATACTTTGTAATAAAATGCTGCATGATAAACGCTAGACAGCATGTGAAGACAATAAATGAGATCAAAACAATATCTATGCAACCATGTAGATATTAGAAAAAAAGCTTTTCTGTTTGGTTTTGATTTATTCTTCAACCCCGCTCCCATAAACCAGCATTCAATCTCTGTGTATGAAAACAGCTCATTGCATTAAAGCAGGGTGATGATGGTGTGGGTCTATGTGCATGTGTGCGTGTGCATGTGAATGACAGAGGAGATGACAGGGTGGGGGAGGTGTAGAGATTAGAGGATGAGAAGATATGAACAAGGGCAGTAGAAAAGAGGATAGATGACTCGGCAGAGAATTGTAGTGGTTCACAGTTTGACTGGTTGCACTGGTTTCTCTTTACACAGCAGAAGCCTTAGCAAACCTAAGGATAAGGAATAATAAGACTAACACTGACCGTTGTCGTAGTCTGCTGTTGCTTTTAATGGGCCTGCTGTCAGACACCCTGGGTGTATTTGAGCCTCACTCGCAGTAAATAATACAACATCATCATGTCTGGATCGTTAAAAGGCCGCCCAATAAAATATAGCTTTTCAGAGCCAAAGTCAGTCGGCAGTCTCATCACCATAGTTTGTACTACACTTGTCTAATAAGATTATTTATCTATCACAGAGGGAAAATAAATACTTGCATAAATACTGTGTGAGCATTTTTGAAAATAAACTGAAGTTGACACTAAAAACTATCACCAGAGGTATAATAAGTACGAGACGTACTTAGGCAGAAGTGGCGTTGCCAGTTTTTGTCTAACAACTGTCAAACTATTTGAGTTTGAGCTCATATACCTTCACAGTCTGCCTATTATACTTTACATATACAACATTTTTGGGGGGAAAATAAAGAACACCATGATTTCTTGACCCCTTCGAGTTCTACTTTTCATTGCTTGAAATGTGGCTGATTTGATTATTAGTCCTTAAAGCCAGAATAAATATCTGATTTGCTTAAACTTTTGTCAAGAACCTGAAATGCCACATATCCAAATTTGGCAAAGACTTCTGTCATTTATTTATTCAGATATAGGCCAAATAAAGTGCAAACGATTACTGACATGAACTATTTGTAGAGAGGGTTTTTATCAGTCAGTACATATCTCAAAAAGCTGCATTAAAAATAGAACTTGTTAATTTTGACCTTCCCAAAGCTCTAAAACTTTGTCTGGACTCTCTTCAAATCTCTCCTAATAAGGAGTCAGACAAGCAGTTAATGATGCAGACTGGAGAACATAGCTGAGCTTCAACTCACAACCAGGGGCTATTCTGACACATATGGATACTATTTAACCAAATGACCAGATGTTGATTTCTCAAACATGTCTGTCGTGCCAGCCGCTGTTATTGCAAGAGATCTTGACTAAGAACTTGCACTAAAAAAGCAAAAAGGGAAGAAAATCTCTACATCTCCATGTTGTGGGGATTTCTGCCTCATACATGTGCAGGCTGGAAGCAAAGGAATTACAAGACAGCCAACAAACCTTTAAACAATCTTAGATTTCAGTTTGTCATACAGTTTCTTTTCTCAGTGATTCATATAAAACAATCATAAGTTCCTTCCACATGAATCGCTTTTTCTTCACAGGTGCTTTTACTAGCCATCACTTTCACTAAATAGAAAGTTGAAGAGCAAACACACAGCTTAGGTCTTCAGCCCATGTGTGTTCGCTGAGTCTATGAGAACTGGTACTGCGCTAACAGCTGCTGTGCTAACACGTGTTTTGTATTATTCTCCCTAGCGGGGTCGGCTTTATCAGGCCTCTCTGCTGGCTTAGCTGGCTGCGAACTGAGCTCCAGTGAAGGCAGACTGCTGACAGAGAGCACAAACACACTGAAAGATGGACTGACAACTCTCCATTACACACAGCCAGGGTTAGGGGTAGGGTGAGTGTGTGTACGTTTCCTACAGAATTAATTCAATCTATGGTGGTGCACATGTACACACATGAAATACACTCTCACACACACAACAAATTCCGAGTGACAGCTACACAGATTAAAGAGCGACAGATAAATTCTCACGTGAGAGAAAGAACTACATTGATACAACAACTAAAAAACGATGAAGTCTGACTGTCTGTGTAGATGGTAAAAACAGACCATAGCTCACAGTAGCGCGACAGCATATGCAAGCACGTGGCAAATAGTGCTGCATATAGTGCTGCACACACCAAGTTAAAAATCTATTGTGTTATTTTGAAAAGCGTAAAAAAACATTTGGTTCATTATGAAACTGAAACAAATTAGAATATGGTCTATATAATTAATGAGTAACACTGGTTCTTGTCTTGTAGATTTGAGGGGCAACTTTGGTTCAAAACCATTGTTGTGAGGATGTGAGATTTGTCTGGTCCTCACTTTCAAAAGGCTGTTTCACATTTAAGACATGGTTTTAGGGTTAAAAATAGGTTTAGGTTATATCGCGATATTGATAATTATTGCAATATAACTTTTCCTCGATAGAAATTTAAGACATGTCGATATAACGTCGATAGAACGGATAGAACTCATCCTGTCCATGTTGTGACAGACAACACGAACAGCCAATGAGTATGAGATTAGCGCCGCGCCGAACCAATCATGTGGCTGGAATAGAGTTATGCCCGCATCAGGTTAGGTTGACGCACACAGCACAGGAGCAGCAGCACATGTGTTAAAGTTTGGGCTCCTGCAGAGAGGAGGACGCCTCTGCATCTATACAGTGACTGAACATAATTATGCTTTCAGCTACGTTCATTTTTTCAGCGGTTAAACACCAGCACTCATCACAAGTTATTAGGACACGTACAGGATTGATGTTTACTTTGGGTTTGTGTGATTCTCTTATGAGACACGTTTAAACCTGCTACACAAAAAGAGACAGAGTCAGGACATCAGGGTTAAAGTGACCGGAACGATTCATGATCTGACATCGTCGATTAATAACTAAATACATGTAGTTAGACATGAGAATAAAGAAATAGAAAAAGGCAATAGAAAAATAATAAAAATGTAATTAAGTTAAAACTGCTGAGTATGTACCTTTTCACTGTAGTGGTTTGTATGAAATGTTCTAAGTAAGCTGGATTGGCACAGGATGATTGTGCGAGCAAGTAAAATCAGTTTTTGCATAAAAAAAAAAACGTTTTTACATAAACACAAATGTGCAAAAAAAGTGTGTGTCATGTCTGTGTCTTGAGCTTCAATGACACATGGAAGGTCGGCTCTGAGGAAGTTGCACAAAACATGCACGTAAACACATAAACGTGCATGTGTATACATGAATACACACCGACTGGACATTCCAATGTGGAAGTAAGCATTTTCTATTTATAAATATGTAACCGGGTGTGTGTGTGTGTGTGTGTGTGTGCGCGCGCAAGCGTATAAAGCTGTGATTGACTTGCTGCTGAAACTGCTTTATACAGACAGCTGTGAGTATGAAAATGTCTGTCAGCCTGTGAGTGCTGATCACATTGTTGTACATATATGTCACAGACCATGTGCAAATGTGAATATCCATACAGACAGTTTCCTACATGCAAGTGTGGGAATGTGCATATTTGTCAGACAGTGTGTGTGTGTGTGTGTGTGTGTGTGTGTGTGTGTGTGTGTGTGTGTGTGTGTGTGTGTGTGTGTGTGTGTGTGTGTGTGTGTGTGTGTGTGTGTGTGTGTGTGTGTGTGTGTGTGGGTTACCTGAGGTTAGTGTTTTGGCTCTCCATGGCCACACGGGAACCATTGGAACTTGGGCTGCAGGAGAAAAGAGAAGGGGAGGAAGAGACAGAGAAAAACAAAGAGGGAGAAAATGACACAAAAAGAGGAGGTGAATGACAGGAGAGGAATAAGTAGAGGAAATATACATAAGGAAGCAGAAGCAGTAAAAGGCCCAAACATGGACAAATAAAAGGAGAGAAGATTGAAGAAAAGACAGCAGAGTCGTGAGAATGAGGAACAAGAGCAAGACCATTGGCAGACACAGGAGAACAGAGAAAATATATACGGTGAGATGAATGAAGCCAAGACAGTCATCAGTGATTATCTTACAACAGACATTTTCATTACTGAAGGACTGATGAATGCGGTGTGTATCACAGCTTTTCCCTCATTTCAGGTTATCCCAGCATCAACAGACAGGAGTCAGCATGTCCATATTCAGGACAGACAGTGTGAGTGTGAAGACATGGTCAGCTCATCAATACAAACATACTCTTCAGAGATCTTTGGAGGATATGTGGTATTTTTTAAGATCAAATGGCTTCAAACTCTTATCCTCTTGGTTGTTATTTTATGTGTTTTAGAGTCTCCACTTTACCCAATCTGCATGTATTTGGGACAGTGGGAGGAAGCTGGAGTTCCCAAAGAAAATCTACACAGACACAGGGAAAACATGCAAACTCCCCACAGAAAGACCCCGGCCAACCTGGGATAACTGCTGTATCACCATGTCGCCCCACAAAGCAGCATCATAGTTTACCATTTCTGATTTGGAGGAGTTATGTAGACGTACACTGTTGCTTTTATTTAGAAAAACACAAATAATGGAGAAAAAAAAGCTATTATTTCTCCTTGGTAACGCAGTTTGTGACACACTCACTTGAGAACTAGGTGCAGGTTAGCAGACAGTCGTGGGTCTGTGAACTGTGTTGTCCGGTTGTTGTGGTCGACAAAGTAGACCCGGCCGGTGGCTGTGTTTCTGATCTCCCAACCTGGAGGCAGTGGGCCGAGCTCCTCACAGTTCACGTTGCTCAAGTCCCTGAACAAAATAAATAAAAGCCATTAGCTACAATGATTCTACAAGTTTAATCAAATGCTGAATTAAACTAGAAATACAAACACACATACTGTATAAAGCAACAGGGCCTGCAAACCAAAAACAGGAGCCTTTTTATATGACTGAATGGTCTCAGATGGGAGAAAATGTCCTCTTAACAAACGTAATTTGGTGTTTTATTGTATAATTGAGTGCGGTATTAACAAAGTTCAGATTTGTATCTTAAAATTAAACATCCTGCTCTGCATCATAACTAAGCGTCCTCACGTATGATGTATAGTTAATTTATTTTCTAAACAACATATATATGAATACCTCTTCAATAAATCCTTAATTTTAAACAAAGGATAATTTAATAACTACAACTCAACATTAGTCCATCAACAACAGATTTAGTGACAGAAGAGATATGAGAGATTTAATATGGGTTAACATTTACATGAAAGTTTTCACAGAAGCTTCACAAGAATCATCCAATCAAAAGACCCAGGAACATTAGTAGCATGAACAGGGCCGTTAACCACCTGACAAAGTTACTGCTCCAATTTCTAGATTCTTCTTCTGTCCAGCACACTGACATTTCTGTCAGTAGAAAAGTCCTGATCTGGGACAAGGCCGTAGCCTCAGGAGGTCTGGTGATTATGTGTGTGTGTGAGAACACTTTGTCCTTGTGTGAAGTCAGGGACAAAGAACATGCCTCGCTGCACTCATCACAAAATACTGGGTCATTTTAGTGGCTCTGTCCAAGATGACCAAACCCAGAGTTGCTGCTGCGAGTTGGACGTTACACGCATGTGCTTCATCACTGAGCAGCGGCTACACCGAGACATGGCCAAAAACGTAACGCAATAGCACTGCCTGCAGTCTCCGGTGAGTTAACTAGTGGTCTATTGAGAGTTGGTGAAACAGTTTGATGGAATGCAGAACCACTGTGTTCAGATCAACATCTGTACAGAAATGTTCTTCTCGCTCCGTGTCGGACTCAGAGGTCATTATTTTTGGCTGACCCGACTTGAGCCTGAAATTTGACTAACAGGACTGTTTCTATGCAATTAAATGAGAAACCCAGTCACATCCAGCTTACTTCTGTCAGTTTTGGGAATATATGTCAGATTGTATATAGGGATTAAAACAATACAGGCTGTCTGCACTGTGGACCATTTATCATATATTCAAGTCAATATGTTTAATTGTGATCAGAATCACTAATCTATCTACTAATTCCAGAAACCTCTGTCTTTCTGTCTATATGTGGAACTCGTATCTCGAGAACAGCTCAATTTGTTGCCTTCCCACTCGGCTTGTGTATTGTTAAGGGCCCAAGAAATAGCTTACTGCAATTTGGACATGTAATATGTTCAATATTAATAAAAAATAAAAAAGAGTGATAAACTAGAGTAGAGGCTGGTAACTCGCGTTCCAAAACTGGCCAGACAACAATATCATAACTTGATCATTTTGATATTTCATTATTTGTATTTCAGCATATTGGACTGACACAGACATTCATGGGTGCCGTGGGTTCAGATCTCTGTCATGACAACAACATTCATAGCATCACTTCCTCCGCTTTTATTTTGAAAAGGTGGGAACTTGGGCCTGAAGATTGGATCAATTGCTTAACTTCTGAAATAGCTGACATACAATGTTTAAAAAATAAATAAAAATTGAATAACAATCCAATTATTATTAATAATTAAATAAGTAATTCAAAACTTATATATAAGCCACACACATGAAGTGTAATAAAGAAAGGTTTTCAGGTTTTTATGAAAAGTATTCAGAAAGTTTCAGAAAGAAAGCTGCAACCAGCATTACCACTGGTAAACACCCCATTCCAAACAGACAGGTCTGAACAATTAAGTTGAAAAATACACGATGGAAAATGCACAGAAATTTACCTGGGTACCCGGGGGTCATGCCAAGTGCTGACTCCAGTCTGTGTGTGGAGGAAGTAGACCTGGCCCTGCTGAGTTGTTCTTTGCTCTAAAAAAACAAAAGACAGTGGATTTTATTAAATTGGTCAAAAGACAAAAACAGCAGCAAAACAATTTGGAACTGTTGCAGCGACTGTTGTTCTGCAGTGGAGTCCAGGTGGGCACCAGTGCAGATAGTGAGCACGAGTGTATTTTGGAGAAGGGGAAGTCTGTTTATAACAGATGTGACAAGCAAACTGCTGGGACAATATTGAACTAAGAGTTTGTGAGAGGTGCGTGCCAATGTAATCAATTAGTTCCCCTCCAGGTCCCAGTGGGCTTATCCCAAGAGTATGGGGGGAAATAAAATGCGAGGGGGAATTAATCAAAGGCTTCCATGCGTGTTTTTCCTCGCAGAGAGTTCCTTGATGCATCCTAGTTGCCTTGTTTTCTCTTTAAGGTTAGTGTGTGCGCAAAAAATCATCCGGTCCAATTAATTTCTAAAACCAAAGGAAATGGAGAGTAAAAGGTTTACGCCAAACCCACTAATATAATATACTGTAGACCAATAAGGGAGCTGGGGACACTGAGAAGAAATCTGAGGAGAATGGTTCTCATTTATAATCTGTCACTGGCTTGTTGGACCTTTGATTCTATCTCACCCATTGATGAATGGAGTGTGTGTGTGTGTGTGTGTGTGTGTGTGTGTGTGTGTGTGTGTGTGTGTGTGTGTGTGTGTGTGTGTGTGTGTGTGGCATGGTGTTCATGTATGTATATTCACCCACTAATCCATCACCACCCCCCACTTCCTACTGGCACAACTCATTTCCGACCCACCTCTCCCAGTCTTTTTCTCCCCTCACACATTCCCCTTTTTTCTCTCTCTCTCACTCTCACGCTCTCTCTCACCACACCCAGGCACCAGTTCAGAGGGTTCAGCTGAAGAAGAAAGCTCACTAGCTGTTGGGCATCAGTGACTCATTTTGTCCGACCTCGACCAGCCTCAGTGGACACAGCAGGACATTTCAAAAGGGGGGCAGAGGTCCAACAGTGCCATTCTAAATCACTGGCACACAACCGCACACTTAGAATAATAATTTATTTTACAGACTCTGTGGGTATTGTGGGGCGCACTGTGGCTGACTATGAAAAATGTTCTTCAGCTTTTGCATTATTTTTCCGATGCATTTGAATGCCGTACGGTCAGCTGAAGAATTACAGTACAATAAAAAACAACCAGTAACTTAAAGTGCCTTTTCTGAACTGAACACCAAGCGATGAATACTCTGCTTTCCTTGCTTCTCTTCGCTGTGGGAATATCAGTCTGCAAAACCAAAACATTCCAACGCTGGAAGTGTTTGAAAACAGAGGAGAGGAGAGGAGAGGAGAGGAGAGGAGAGGAGAGGAGAGGAGAGGAGAGGCTGATTATTAACACACAGTAAGGTTTGAATGATGATGTGGTGCTGTGGGAAAGAGCAAAAGAGGAGGAGAATAGGATTAACAGATAAAGTGATTGAGTCTGAGGAAAGAGCACAAAGAAACAGACGGAGAGAAAACAAGACAAGATGAAAGAAGTATAAATGCCTGCAGGCGCCAAACAAGACACAGCATAAGAGCAACTCACTATGTTATAGGTTTGTTTATCTTGTATTTTGTTCAAGAGACTTCACCTCATCAGTAACTCTGGTAACTGTACAATGCTATATGCCTGCAGCTGAACGATGGCCAAAAACACTCCAACTCTCAGTTTAGCTGCTGTCTGATCTGATCATGCTCATAGTGATGCTTTTGTTTCCCACAAGTTCTGTGTGGGGATATTCAGTTCGTAGAGGGGGTGCGTTTGTCTGTGTGTTTACATCACTCACCGTAACCCTCGGGGAGGTCCGGCGGTGTATGCAGGTGTGTCCGACTCATGTAGTTACGATGCCGCTGTGATCGAACCCGTCTTTCCTGGATCCTCGGTTCACCTGGTGGGACACTGGCCTCTGCCCCATTGACGGGTGTCATCACTGGTGTGTTCTCGTCCACCACGCAGCTCAGTGGACGCCCTGAGGGACTGGAGTACTCTGATGCCGGCCTGGGAGACAACAGAGAGTATGCATGTTCATGTGTATATAGGTTATGGTCCTCTTAATGTGGGTTCTTCAGAGTTGATTGAAAATTAGACACATTTTATAGCATTTTGGCTAAAAGATAAGTTTGTTGCTGGGAACTGGATGAATGAATTGACAAGTGTGCAAAGTGAAATAAGTTGAATGACTTTCGTCTTTATTGACCGGATGTGACTGTGCACAGTATTTAGCTCTACGTGCAGGAACCTGAATGTGAAGAGTGCAAAGAGGTATGCAACTGGGTGTTATAAGTGTAACACGGCTTAAGTTGTAGGTGTTGCAGCTGTATTTCTTATTTGTGATGTCTAGACATACACACAAGTGTAGTGTAATTATTGGAAAACAGTGTGTGTCATCAGTCCTCAAGGGGAAGAAAATTATTTCATGGTTACGGTTAAGATTAAAGTGCTACGGATGATTATGGGTCGCAAAAACCAATGCAACCCAGAGGACTATAGTAGAACATTAAAGTGTGTTTGTGTCGGACATCTAGAGCAGATATCGGATAAGCAGACACAAACACAGACAGACTGGCTCACTGACACACACAGTGTGTGTGTGTGCACATGTGTGTCTGACCACTGTCTGGCTGTCGACCCACCTGCTCCACCCTTAACACACTCTACCTCCAATGCCCATTTATATTTGCACCTCTGTCTCCTCTTTCCATTGTCCTGTCTCTATGTTCTACTAGTCTTCCCAGTCTCTGAGCCAAGCTCAAGTATTCCCCTTCAATGAGTCCTCTCACAAATAGCTGTCATATTTGTCATCAGTCTTTTTCATTGACCTCCTTGTCTTCATTCACTTATCAGTAATTTCACCCTCCTACACAATCCCAAGCTGACCATCTTTATTCTGAACATCATGTTTTCCACCTCCCTGAATGACCTTCCACTTAATAGTTTCCTCACCATTTTCATATACTTTGTTCTGCTTTGCTGCCTTGGGACCACAATAGAGATGTGGAGTAATAGAGGGTGAGGCGGTGGAGGCCTGGTGCTATTTTTTTTTTTGTTGGATACTACCCAAAAGGCTCCACTGATATGAGCCAAGTAGGGAGGCGACAGTTGTTCCTGCAGGAACAGGGGCCAAGTAAAACCTGGCTGCCCAACTGGCTGGCTAGTTTAATTAGGTGTGTGTGTGTATGTGTGTGTGAGTGTGTTGCAGACCAACAGACTGTTATTGTTGTGTTGTGAGTCGAGCTAAGTGGAGGGTTTCTTTTCTTTTGAAAAGGAAACTGCAGGAAGGTACAAGCACTTCAATAGACCCCCCCCCCCGCTTTTCTGTAAAAGGTCAAGTTTGTTGTGGATTACAATAGTGTGACTGCTGCACTAAAGACACACTGTGGCATGTTGAAGACGTTAAGATTTGGGCCATTGGAAAGCTTGCATTTTTGCCTGGCTCACTTTTATGCTAGTCTACATCATCTGAGTTGATATTTGCGGATGTCTGCGTGTGTGCAGGTGTACCTGGTAGGTCTCTCCCATTGTGTGGTACGTGTGATGTGGTTCAGATACTGTATCCTTCCAGAGGCTGTCCTCCTCTCCTCCCACCTGATTCATGACATGTTAAGACAAACAGGTTAGAATGTATCATAATGAATCATAAACAAATCAATGTCCACAATGAAAACATATAGGGTAGCAGTAATATTCACAGCTATTGTTCCCCATTTCAGTGGCTGCATCATTCAAAGACTGCATTTCAAGACTGATTGTGTCGAAGGACTGTCACATTTCGAATGCTACTTCAAATGTGGCAGACAAATGCATCCCTTCATCCGAGAGAAACAAAGGCTCCAACAGGTGGATTTGGTTAAGAACAATCTTTCAAAAAGGTAATGGCGCCAGCAAGCGACGAGATCAGATACTTGAGTATCATGCTTGAATTCAACCAAACAGCTAACAGTGCACGTGTGAATTAACCAAGGGGCTTTAAAATGTTCTTGTCATGTCCAACTGCAGCTCTGTTGCTAGGCAACAGCAATAAGTGTGGGACAAGCTGGTGAGGCGGATCCTCTGTAGAATCCCTCTGCAGATCAGACCATCACATTTCAGTTCGGCCTTAGTGGTCTACGTGGTCTATGAAGGAGGTTGTCTTTGTGGGCCCTGAAGTGGGGAGCCCCTGAATTGGGACACAGCTTATACACACCTCACTTTTCAAGCTAATACATGCTACAACTTGTATATTACTATCACTCTGCAGTCTCCTAACCAAACAATTCCAGAAATTTATTGAATCAATTTTATATTAATTTAAAGGAAAACATGTAAAAAGTACTGACCCATCAGGTAAGTCATTGTCGAACAGACGACTGCAGTCCACCACTGGCCCTCCTGTCCCGATGCGATCCCTGGACTGGAGACTTACTACAGTTAAGGACAAGAAAGACAGCACATAAAACATAATTCTACCCACACAGCTCAAATATTGATGACTCATATTTAGCACAGTCAACATTTTGTATGAAGTCCCCATGGAGCATGGATTCAATCTCCACAAATGCTTTTATACATTTGTGATTTTTCATATTGTCCATGATTCCTTTTCTCTTCTGATGTCAATGAAAGACAAAGAGAGAGAAAAAAAAAAAGACTGTTTCATAGGTGACAGATATCAAACGTGTTTTTGTATTATAAAGCCAGAGAGTAAACACCAAATGCTTTGTGTGGTTTGGTGGTCAGGTGGTTAGGTAATGAACTGAGTCAGAGGATTGAGACAGTCTGGGTCAAGCTGTGTTTTGTAATGTTTAAATAAAACAATGCACTGAGACAACCAGACATAAGCCTTTTTCAGACATGAACGCAGGATAATTTTTTCACAATGGGGTCCAGGAGTTTGTCTTTCACATATGAAGAATACAAAATGTTTGGCGTGTGAATAGAACAACTTGTGTAGTTAATTTAGGATGATTTAGCTAATTGGAATAACTGAACTCTGTCTTCACAGTTTGGATTAAGACACATGCAGGGAAATATGTCATTTTCCCGAAGGCAATAATGAAATCAGCACAACGAAAACAGTGTGACTTCAAAATGTCCGGAGTATGTTTGACTCATAAACACAAATTCCCCCCCTTTCATTTTACGAAAATACACAGGATGACATAAGACACAAACTGATGACTCGACTTTATTCTGCCACACAGTAGGTTGTGCTTCTTACCTACTATCTGTCCTCTCACAGTATCATTGTCATTGGGGCCAAGCTTATTCAGGTCCAGTCTCTGATCTGCAGGAAAACAAAACAAAAATTTACTCAGCATCCGTCCCCATTTAAAACCACGGACACATTTCACATACTAGACTCATGCATAACTTTTAAATATTTACACTGAGTTACAGAGTGTTCAGAACAAAAACATCACTGCGTTAAAGAACCGCAAGATGCCAACAAGCGTGTGACCGAGTGGACCGCAAGGAGAAAATAAGAGTCAATGCCAAACAGTGACAATAATGAAACAAAGTAATCTACCAGGTATGTGCGCTTGCCTCACAGATAATTTACCGGCTAGTGTAGGGCATTGTCAGACAACCTCCGATTTTGTTGTGGCTGACACTTCACCAAATTCAACATTTTTGCTCACCAACATTGTTTTTTGGTCCAACAGGTCTTGGGAAGGTGTGTCCATTAACAGGCATCTATTGCTGTTACTACTATTACTATAAGACATTGATGTTTTAAGTTTAGAATGATTCAATTATCTTTAAAAGACATTTGCATGTATTTAACAGTGCTGCATTTTGTGCAAGGAGGTTGAATAGTGCAGGAAATCCAGCATCATTACCAACAGGGACCAAACTGACTTGTGCTGGAAAGCTTTTGGATCCTGTATTACTACCTACTGGAAGTTGTGTTTTCATCTGCATTCGTCTGTTAGTTAGCAGCATTACACAAAAAAGTGCTGAACATATTTCCACAAAATTTGGTGGAAGGAGGTGGTATGGGTCAGAAACATGCCAACAATTTCTCAGGGAATAATTCATGGATCCAGATAAAAGAAATAAGGCACATTTAGGGGAATGGATGTGTGCACTTTGGTGCAGCTTGATTGAATTTAAGGGGAATGATTAGGCCATGGCGGAGGTATGCACTCCTGTAAGTGTTATTCTTGTTTTGTTTAAGTCATCCCTATTGTCAAGCTGAGATAAATTTTGTTTGAAAATTCATCATTTAATATTTATTATACAGTCTTCATGTTAGTGTGCCTATAAAACAACAAAACCATACAACAATCTACCCTGCAGAAGAAAAGCCTCTGCACATTCTCTTTTATGAAAGGATTTAAAAATGGGGACACCAAATGTCACAGAATTTAGACAAAATATTTGCTATCTTGTTTTGGAAAAGTAAGAACTCATTGTCTACTCAGCACATGATAGCGCTGCCAAACATAGAAAGCACAGTAACACAACCCAGGAAGAATTTGAATAAGATCCAGACACAGATACATTGCAGTCTCACACACGCGCACACACACACTTGCATACAAACACAGTCCAGCTGACCAGCACTAGGACCAAGTGTGGCATCAATTGGTACTATTAACAATGCAGAGTGTACGTGATTGCGTGCGTGTGTGTGTGTGTGTAGGGGCATAGACTTACCTAAATATGAAAAACCAAAACGTAGACAGACATAAGACAGAGTGTGAGGGTCAGATAGGGTGAGAGAAAGGCAAATACACAGAAGAGGCATAAAAGGCAGAGGGAGAGTGAGTGAGTGAGTGAGTGAGTGAGTGTGAGAAAGGGAGATAAAGAGACACCCCAGTTCTACATGTGACTGGATTTGTCAAGTCTTTGTCACGTCTTGCCTGTATGACTTCATATGTGCATGATGTAGGTTATTTGTTTTTGTGTCTAGGATATCAGATCTAAACAAACCTGTGTGTATGTTTATGTATGTGTGTGTGCGCGCATTTGTTATGGATACTTGTCTAGACTAAACAGTGAAGGTCTGAGCCTTTCATGGCTAGAGTAAGCAGATTTTTCTTATATATAAGAGCGAAACTGAGAGACACAACATTTACGGACTTTTAACCACGAGCCCTCACCGCACTATGCAATACCTCAGCGCTGTGATAAATGTGTGTTACACTGAACTAAGTAAATAAATGTGCGTGAACATGTGCATGTAAACTCACTGTTTCATTTAGCTCCTGAACAGCTGTCTCTGCATGTGTATATATGCATGTCTGTAAAAACATGACGGATCAGCAGTATCACACAGCACATCAGCCAATATAATTAGTCATTACATCAACACTATGAATACGACAAACAAGTCAACAGCAGGGTTCACAAACACGTGTAGTCAGCCAAGTCATTTCGAAAAAACTGGTGTGTGTGTGTTACTGAGTTTGTGGGTTCAGAAGTGGGGCAGAGGATTTGTGTCTGCAATGCTACAGGAAGTGGAGCTCAGTGTAGAGCCAGACAGACTTATTGTAAAGCATCGTTGGATCCCCTTTTGGTTTGCCAGAGTGTTCGTATGTGAGTTTGTCTGTGTGTGTGTATATTGGGTTAGAATGGAAACATTCAAATATTCACAAAAAGGTTCATATGACTAGAGCACACAGGACAAAGACCTGCAGTGAGCCCTGGTGTCTTGTCACACATCATGTCTCTCTGTCCATTTCCTGTGGCTAAGGGAAAGTATCATTTCTGCCATGTTTGCTGTACAGTAAGTGGCTGGTCTGGAGCCTAACTGGAGCCTATACTGCCTGTTTCTGGGAGTTGTGGGTAATTCTAAGGGCAAATCATGAGGCACCAGGCTTCCGTGGCCGTCAAGGTCCGTTTTTGTGGTGACACTGATGCTGTTGTGGGTCTTGCTGGTTTAGGGGGTGAACTTTATGAACCAAGAATGTAATTTAGGAGGAAACAAAAAGGTTGCTGGATACTATTCTGAACTTGTATGTGAAGAATTTAGGTTGACAGTTTCAAGCTGTTGTTTCATGTGGGTCAACCGAACAACTGCCAACATTTATGGAAGCATCCAACTATGCAGTTAGAATAAAAATGCATCCAACAAATGGCAATTATAGTCAGACAGACAACTCCTCAAGTGGTTGTGGGGCATGAATGTGTGGAACGGATGAATGGAAACGGAGAAAAGGCCAGATATATATAAAGAAAGAAGAAAATGTAACTCTGTGGGGTTGTTCTAGCACATAGGTGACTGTGTGTTTAGGATGGCTCAGGAAAATATATTGAATAATATGGATGAGAATGAGTGGAGGGAATGGTAATTTGACAGTACAGTCAAGTGTATTAAGTATAAACTGATTAGTACTGGCAACAAGGCAGAGAGGGCTAACAAGCGTGTGAACATGTGGACAGCATAGAGAAAATACGAGTCTGAATCACCTGGGAATCAAAGGGTATCTTGTGCCAAACAGCAACAATAACTATATCAACAGGAGTAGAAAGATGCTGTTATTTGTTTCCTTGACAGAACGTTTTATTGCTCGATAATGAATCAGGACTATTGATTTAGTCCCAGGTGCCAGATGTCTATACCAGGCATTATTTCTGATATGTGTTGCCTAAAGGAGATGCCTGTGTACTGTGAACATAAATCTTAAGGCAATGAATGGCTGGCAAAGGAGCAGTGGCAGGCTACGAGCTGGGGATGCAACAGCAGCGCTGTCGAAAGGGGGAAACGTGTAGCAGCAGGCTAGCTAGCTATCACACTGCTGTAGCCAGATATAACAGAGGCACAGGAAAGACAGTCAACCTAGTTCCAAGATATGTGCATCAGTAGGTCTGGGCCACACATTTGTCAATCTGACTGTGTGTTAAGTGCAGCATGTATGTGCATGTATCAAATCAAAGTAACTTTATTGTCTACCTTTGTTTGCAAGACTGAATTCTTCTTCAGTTTGCATTACAACATCAGATATTACATCATCGTAATAAACCAAACTAGCCAGGCTGGGACCTTAGAGTAAAGGTCACAGTGAGCATGCAGAGGAAGCATGAAGGGACCAGACACCTGTAACCTGTTTTGAGTTCAAAGATAAAGAGTATGAACCCAAGAATACACAAACAAGTACAAGGTACTTACAGCCAGTGTCTTTTAATCTGTTGATGGCATTGGACAGGAGGCGGACACAGCCCAGGAAACCTGCGCCCTGCTTTTTGTGGATCTTCTTGTGGTTCCACACACTGATGGTGATGGAGTCTGCCTTTCCAATGTATCTGATGGGGAAGAGACGGAGTAAGAGAAAACAAGTCAATAACACAGAAAAGAGGAGTGATGACAAAGTGAGGAGTGATTTGCAGTAGTGTCATTATGTGCATAATTTTAAAGGATCCACTGAGACATTTAATGATCCAAGCACATGATCTATAGAGCATGGCACAAGTGCATGTAGGGCGTGTCCAAATCCACCTCTGTGAGTTTAACGATGGAAAAAGGGCTCACTGCACCAGGTGCATGGTTGAAAAGGGATGCACTTAGTTCAGTAATTAATCATGGGGTTGTTTTTGGTGCCACATGCAATAAAACGACCTGAATACCATCTCCCATTACCTTTAAAAGCCAGGTGGGCTGGCACCTTGGCAGATTGATATGAAAACGGGGGGAGTTGCTAAGTAGTAAAAGAGAAACTTTGAGCAAGAGCTAATTATCTGTGTAACTTTTCAGCAGTGTACGCCTGTTGTGCACCCACCAATGTTGGCACATATAACTACCTTGATAATGTGTCCTTAGGATACCAGCGAGATACTGCAGCGTTGATCAAAGGTTTTTGTTGATCAAATGTGCAATTGCTTTCCATTGCCTCTAGAAGCAACATAACAATGCGCTTGATCACAACTACCTCTAACACCAACTAGAAAATGACAGTCAGCTGGGGGCAAGTGCATTTTTTGTTGCTGAAACAACATGGGCACTAAACAGGAAAATGACAAGTGCGTCAGTGTGAAACTTGAGTCACCAGGTGTGAGATAGGGCTCATGCTGTATGCTTGAGTGCAAATTGCAGAAACCACCCACTTTAAGGAGATATTTTCCGTCAACTCAAAACTGTACCTAAAAAACTCACAGGCTGACTAAAAATACACCATGAAACTTAAACTTCTATTATGGATTTTTATAACTTCTCCTGACAGCATGAGTAGAATGCTGGCTGTTTCTGCAGTGTAGACTTTCAGACTGTGTAATGAGGTAGATTAGTTGATTTTTAAACAGTGTGTGTGTGTGTGTGTGTGTGTGTGTGTGTGTGTGTGTGTGTGTGTGTGTGTGTGTGTGTGTGCTGATTTAGCACAGCTGAGGCCAGTCTAGTCGTGGTTGAAGAACAGAGGAAGTTCCCGTGAAGTGCTCCACCGCTGTCTGAGGTCCAGACAGCTCGTACAGTAAACACACAAGAGTTCCACATTCGAATGTAAAATCATTCACCAACACACACTCACACACAAACACACAAGGACATAGTTACAGCCTAGCAGTTAGATCCGATGCTGAGCTCTGTATATTGCTGTATATATCTTACAAGGAGAGGGGTATCCCTACTAAACAAAATATATAGGTTTAATATGTGAGCTAAATAAAAAAGTTGCCACTGAAACAAAATTACAACCGGTTTTCTATAGTTAAAGTATGAACAAAATCTGATCAGGATGCAGTATAGCATCTTGTTGACAATGTGTTTATATACCTGTGCTTTGTTTAACATGTTGATTTCATTCTAGCACAAATCACAGTCTAATAACAAATGGACAGATGACTGCACTGAGGTGAAATCCTATAACACTTACTTACAGACTAGAGGCCACTAGAGGTAAAGCTGTGCTAAATCTGGTACAAGCCTCCTAGCACCCCATAATATGAAGGTGGCATTACAAATGACATTTCACAACTTGTAGACTTTTCACTGATGTAAGAAATAAAGCATTTGAAGGATTTCACTTGTATTTGATTTGTGCAATGCTGTTGTTTACTGTGATTAGATGAACTTAGACTAAGCTCATCCACAATTAGGATATTCTTCCAATCTTGAAACAACACTTGCTCTTAGCATTGTGCTATTATGTTTCAATGTGTTTTGCTGCTCTTTGTGCGCTGTGATGCTGCTCTAATCATCTCTCTGAGGACAATGAGTGTTCTAAATTTAGTCTCATGCTCTTCCTTTCACATGGTGCAGTTCTGAGATTAAAAGGTAAATGTGATGCAGAGGTGTGTTGTGCAAAGCTGGGAGCTTGAAGCACCAAAAAAAGGAGAACTGAAAGAGCAGACGAAACAATGACAAAGCGTCCGAGCACAAGAGGACAGGTAGACCAATATGCCATTTACTCACTCACAAATGCAGAAGCAAAACAGTGTGAGGGAACCTCGTCATTGTTTAATTTTGCAAGTACTTAATTGTTGCAACACGACTATAAGCAGAAAATGTCTACAGATGGCAAGAGCTGAACTGTTAAAAGGAGTAACTGGATTCCAAAGAAGATAGTAGAAAGCGGATGGCAGTATATCTACAGACTGAACGGACTCCCTGTCTTCTTTAGATGAAAGATGGCTGACTACAAACTGTGAAAAGCACCATATACTTGGTGTGGAAACCAACTCAATTTGATTCATCCAGACAAAAGGATGAACTGGAGAATATTTCTGAACAGGCATTAATTATTGCACATTCATGTGCAATAATTTCATCTCTGTGCAAAAATCTTATCCTTAATTCAAAACAGTTCTTGACTTGGTTTTCTTAGGTTTTTATGAGGACATAAAAGTTCTTGGAAACAATAACACAATAGCTGCTGGATGACAACAAAAACATTATACCAGAATGCTGGTAAAATATAAATTTTCAAGTAGAAGAAAACATAACCCTTGAGGATAATTTCACAATGTAATTAATTTGCACATAATGTCATAATATCCATCCATCCATTCCACTTTAAGGGTTGCAGGAGACTGTGCAAGGTTCACACAGACCAATATGTGCAGGGTTCACCTGGTGGTCTTAGCATATTCCTGTTTTCGTTCACTGTGTTCGGTTCAATTTCAACAAGAAACAACGACTAAAATCTATTTTGGAAACAAGAACAGGAAAAGCTCCTGATTAATTACAAAACATGGTGGTGAAGCTCAGAGACAAGACAGAAACAATCTATCTCCATCTCTAATGCACGAAACCCATGCACGCACACACTTTATTAGGTGGTTACATCAACAACAAAAATAAGGATAAGCACTCTTAATCCTACAGACAACAGCAGTGGAGGGGGAAATTAATGGGTCAAATTCAGATTAGCTTTCAAGAACATACCAAATCCAGACCTGCAGGACTTCCCCAAATCTTTATTGCAACGGATCATATGATACCATGGGAAATTTTTTATATTTATGTTGGACATCCTTCATTTGTTAACATCTATAAAGGGAAACATAAACCAGAGGGCATTCTACAGCTCTGACTTGTTCAGATCAAGTACCTTGATTATTCTTCCTTACTTGCCTTAAGATTGACTGTTATTTTACTCTTACATTGTTTACTTCTCTTCTACTTCTGGACACGGGCTTTCACAAATCTCTGCTGCCTCTCTTAATGGAAATATGCAATAACAATAAAAAGGTCTGGATCCAAAGCAGACACGCATGGCAAAATGCCTGTTGAAGTTAGCTGAACCTTTGCTGTCAGCTCAGGACTGAGAAAGACAAAATACTTAATGAGTAAACAATAATGACGTTGCACATTTCCAGACATACAGCAAACCATTTATTTGCTAATAAGGTTCTCCCCAGTGTCAAGTCAACCCATGTTTTGACGGTGCCAACTCACGGCAGAGAGGAATGAAGCAGAGAAATATTCCCCAGCTTAAACAATTACAAGAGTCTGGAGTTACTCACTTTTTGATTATACTGTGGGTGGGCATGTGTGCGATACACAACTCCAAGGCTTGTGGTAGGTAATGATCTGACGATGAGAGTCGACTTGGCAACCATTTTCAATGCATTTTTGGATCACTACGAGGATAGTTAAAACTCACTGCAGCTGCGCCATCGGTCTGCTCAGCCTTTTATTACTGGGGGAAAAAACTAATGTTGCAAAGCGATTTCTTTGCTTGGGCTGATAAAGAGGTGAAATTGTTACAGGAAGAAACACGTTGCCTTCACTGCTTCACTGCTGTAGTCGAGACATGATTAATAAGAATCAATCATGAAGCAAATGCGGGTGACTGTGTCGTTGTTTCCACCAACACAGCCCCAGAGTTTTCAAACTCAAACAGGGGCAGCAGCGTAAACAAAGTTCTCTGTTTTAGGGGCTCAACAACTCAAAAGTAGTGTGGATGGCAGGTTAGAAAAAGTGGTAAAGTGATGCATTTTAAAACTAAAAACTTAGTGTGGATATAGGCACAGAGAACAAATCTATCCCTCCAACTAAAGCAATGTGAGAAGTTGTGCTGAAGAAAAGCTGAAAACTGGCGGCTAAACATGAGACAACCGGCCAAAACCAGACCCCTATAATACTGTGAGGTCATGAACTCTCAAGTCAACAAGTCCCAAATGTTATCAAACACTTAGTTAGGTGGATGTGTACTCAAACATCTTCTGTAAAGGACACCAATATGAATCACAGAGCATCAGTTGTGGGTAAACTGATTCCCAGTATAGAGCATCAAGGCATCTGGCAATATTAGTGTCATGTGGGAAAAGACCCCAACTCCCAAAGCTGAAGGCTCGAGACAGGGGTGTGTGAGCTGGCCTTCTGCCAAACCCACACTCCCATCTGCTTTCTGTGGCATGTTAGTCATTTCCTGAACCAAAGGAAGAGGCCAGTGCTCACTAGATGGGAACATACTCCTACAAGAGGGTGGGGATCCAGTAGGGGGAAGAGAATTATGCAAAAGAAGGAGGGATCTGAGGCGGAAGTTGACAGGTGGGAAGAAGCATTCCGCAACAGGTGTGTGTTGGAAAATGAAAGTTTGTGAGCAGAGAGGCCAATGTGTCTGTAGTTACATGCAAATTGTACAGACAAAAATTTACTGTGACATGTTTATTGACAAAAAATGTTTTGCATTATAACTGCTCACAATTGAATAACAATTAAATTAATCTAATTTATCTATCACTTAACCATTTAGTCTAGACGATATGGTAGTGGAACAAAGTCACATTCACTTTAGAGAAGTTGGAAGCTGAACTTGAAATTTCTGCAATTTCTTTTGAAAAGTCCCCATTTGTGAAGCCACATTTGGCTCAGATAAATAGAGGAAAACTATAACACAAAACCCATGCTCTAAAAACCAAAATAGTTAGAATCTCTTATTTGAGCAAAACGGAATGAATCTATTTTGTACGAGTTGTGTTTTACCACAATAATCTCATATGAATGTCTGGCGAAGCCTGTGCTGTGGAATTTGTAAAATCTCACTCGACGAGATGTTTTGTTCACATGTAAAACGTCTCAAAGGGTTCACAGATGGGTGTTTCTGCACACACAAAACAATCTACATTCCTGAAACGCTTGTCATAGCAGTTGCACACACAGACATAATAGAGAGCAAAACCAGCATGCAACTTTTTTGTTAAAACTATGGTTTCTATACTGTTTCATTCCTCACACACACAGATCCATCTTAACCGCACACACACTGCATGCGTTTCTTAATGAGGCATTCAGTGGCTCTCCTGTTGACTTACAGATCATAATGTTGATTCCACTTTGGGTCCAGCGTATTTCTCACAGTATCTGTAGAGTGACATTGTCCTGAACCGTCCACCACCACTTTGGCAAAGGGATCTGGCAACCCTGTAAAGTAGACAGAGGCAAATGAGGTGGTTTCGTTCATGCACATCTAAGCCTAGTGAGGTCATCATTAACCCACACGTGTGTGATGACGTTCAACATCTCATCTGAAACATTTATGGGACTGAAGACACAAAAGGGAGGGAGAGAGGGAGAGAGGGAGAGAACGAGAGAACAAGAGAACGAGAGAGAGCATTCATAGAGGCTTAATTTAGCAGCAGTAGTTTCACACACTCTACTCTCAACAAAACATTACATACCTATTTTTGCATAAGTACTGATTAAAGTCCCTTTTCAGACCTCTTGGAAAAGCTCTTTTGCTTTTTAAGACTAATCGGATAGTCTGTTAAATGGTGTCATTAAATTTGATCTCTAATAGAAACCCAAGCCAAGAAGTGCCTGACCCAAATGAAGGTCATGAAACCAGCTCAGTGGTCCATTCATATTGATTATAGATTCACATTTTACTGTTTCAATCTGAGACAGATTTATATAAATGTACACCAAAAACTAAAATATTGGTCAAATGAACCAGTCATATTGTGTCTTGTATTTTTGGAACTTCATTTTAGTCTAGTTTGGGTCAATGTAACATTATAACTGTCCAACCTCTGAAAGTATAATTCAGGAAAGGCTGTCATCAAAAGATGACAAGTGAATATTGTTAAGAAAACATTCTTCTATGTGAATCCTTTGTGCAAAATATTTACACTGCAAGAGAAGGAGTCTTTCACACTGCATCTTATTCAGGTGGCAATCTAATAGGGGATTCTTCTCTGTGTGTTTACATGGCGCTTATATGAATACAATATATGTTTGTGTATTTTAAATGTGACTATATACCTCTGGGCATCGATACTTCACACAGGTCAAACCTGTTCAGTCACCCTTCTCCTTTCCTGTGTTAGTGTTATGCTTGTGTGCGCATTAGACAAAAATGTACCTACTATTATTTGTATCCATGACTTCCGGGGGGGGGGCAAGAATAATCACACGTAAAAATAGGGTTTACTTACGGAAGAAGTCTTTCTTTGCCAGGTTCTTTGCACACAGGACTGGAAGAAGAACAAACACAGAGAGATGTTAATAAACAGGTCAAATTGTATCTGTGGAAGATATGGCCAAACACTAGATCCAGATAAAATACATCAGTTAATATCGATAATTATCACAATAAATGCCGCCTTATTTATTCGTTTAAACAGATTTTTGCGCCTTAGTGAAGGGCTTTAAACTCTTCTTGATGACATTTCGATAAGGCTAACCCTTTCTCTCTAAGAACATTTCAGGTAAAGCCAACTTATATATTAATCAATTTCTTTCTATGTAAAATTGAACATAGTTTCTTCTCAGTATTTAGTGCTTTTTTTGTCGACACATTCATTCGTCCATTCCTCACTGCGCCCTCACAGGCCAGGAGACCAGTCCTTTTTTGAGAGTTTCTCCTTGTAAAATATTGAGTAGCCGAGCACTCTTTCCTGTGTGTGAAGCTAATCCCAGGGGTTATGCATCAAAGACAACATACAATGGCTTTCAGCAGAGACAGAGAAAGAAAGCTGCAAGTATGTATTTGGGTTTGTTCCGCTGTTGTCTTTCTGTGTCCCTCCTCGAATGTCTCCATCCTGGTGTGTCGTAAGGCAGAGGTGAACTGAAGCAGACGAGTGATTTCTTTGAAGCTAGCTCGACAGCACTGTGGCAGTTATGGAGCACAACAAAGGAGGCCAAGCAGCAACAATCAAGAGCAATGGCTGAGAAAACTAATGCAGCGAGTTTATCAAAAACATCAGGGAACGTAAAACTTGTGAAAGGGAGTTAAACAAGCCTCATTGACTGCCAGCAGACTGAGAAGAGGTATTAAGCTTGAAGCAAAGAAACAGAAAAGAAGATACCTAAAAAAAACTCTGTGCCAGTGCTTCCACTCATCCTTACATTTTCAATATTGACTGCTGTCATGGGCAGGAGCTTTTAATTCATTATTGATGCAGGTACAGGTGACCCCTCCCTTTTCCATATGAAAATATCATGATTCAGGCCTAAAGTAGACTGCAACCTACATATCAGTAGTACAAATGTATTCATCCCTCCATTCTGCAGAACACTGGTCTCCTTATTAATTTAGAACAGGTTACTTAAGGTCACTTTGTAAAAAGAATTTACTGCAATCTCAACTGTGCACTATAAAAATCATCACAAAACCACTGTCAAACCCAAAGGCTCTGTTATCACCACAGCTTTCAAGCACATTAAGATGTCATGGTATGTGAATCTGTCATGAATGAAAAAAGAGCACCACTTCTGAGAAAGATTGGACAAGCTAAGCAAAACCATCTTTGCATTACAGCCATTGAATACCAAGACCTGAACAGAGACCAAAATGACACAGTGCGACAAATCAGACAGAATCACAACATGGGAACGGACGATCAACACAAACCAAATTACACCGACTGGCCCGACTAAACGAACACTAACCATCATCTTGTCAGGGAAATTACACCGTCAAATCTCACAGTATGGGTGCATGCCAAATCGAAGGCAGCCAGAAAAACCTCCCGTGGGATCAGAGGGACACCATTTTTGTTGGCAGACAGGAGAGGATACAGGAGAAACAGAGACCGTGAAATCTTGGCAGAATATTTGTGGAACGACAATCCAACATCCACTAAAGTTTAAATGAGTCATAATCCTTCACCCAAATACTTATTTTTAATTTATATGCATGAGCCCATTTGCACACATTTTTCAGGATATTAGGAGCAGATGCTGATGACACATTTGAGGCCAAATGTTGTGATTGAGTATATCTGAGTTCACACTGTGAAACGGAGAACATGGCTTTAGTTAAATTCTGATATAACCTGCAATCCAGGCAGTGACGAACTACGCCTAAACCATGGTATTTGTGGTTAATTTGTTTTACTTATTCACAATCAGAAACCCAAATCCCATATCATGACAACATTTAGCATACTTGACAAAGGACAGTGTTTCCCACTATGTAATTCATCCCTCTACAGTTTTATAATGAACCAATTTTTTTCCACTTCTCATGGTAACTTAAAAGATCACAAAAGTTGATTAATTTTAGAGCTGTGCAATGTGAACCCTGCCCTACTGTCTGTCTCACACACAAAAACACAACAGACCCATTCATCAAAGTTGGAGCGGCCATCATGAGCACAAAGAGTAAGCCTGCAGCATAAACAGCCTCATATTTAGACTTAATTCCTTGGTCATCTCACTTCATTGATTTAAATATCTCATTCTGAAAATGGAGATCTGATGTCATGAACCAGGGTACTTAAAACTACTCCAATATATCTGAACAGTGTATGGGGGGGTGGTTGCTGAGTCGCTGTGGGTGCTCACCATGCTGAAGAGCTACCACTGGTAAGTACCTATCAGGTTGAACTGACTGTACTTGGCTCTCTGGTTACCAAACTGTGATGAAGATTAAGGGATTAACCTGCACACTGCCCCATTACCTCAGCCACAATTACCACAAAGGGAAAAGCCTCTTTCATTGTTATCAATGGGCTTTCACCAGCTGTGCTGTGAGGCAGAGGAGGCTGCCACAACTGATGACGATGAATAGGTTCAAAGGAGGCATTCATTACACAATGAAGCAATGATGACAAATGGGGGTCCAAAGTTTACAGAGATACAACCCACCAGGAAGGTTTGTAAGGATTTGGGAAACACAAAAATTGTGCTGAAAAAAAAATTCCACACGAATCAGCATTAGGGCTGTGGCTAAATATTAATTTCATCATCTTAATATGTGAATTATTTTCTTGATAATCGATTTATCTAACACTAACCCTGTCAAATGTCATAAACTAGTGAAAAATGCCAGTTTAATGTCATGACAAAGAAAGGCTAAATTGTTGTAACTTGCACTTCATACAAGGCGTCTGCATTATAGATAAACTGAAGAACTCTGAAATCTGGAAAAAGCCTCTTTGCAAAAGGCCTTATTGAATTTGCATGTTACAACGCTCCAACAGTGCTCTGTAATAGCTAAAGCACGGTCATCAGGATAAATTAAAAACAGAACAAGCAAGACACAAGACAATAAGTTAATTCATGTTGGTTCTATCTACTGTCGAAAATATTATGTGTTGGACAGTGAAGGGGAATGGTTTACAGACCAATTTCAAGCCCTAGTACAGCCTCCAAAAGTTGATGTAAGTAGATTGTAAAAGGTCTTTAAAACCAAAACAGAAGAATATTGGAATTATATTAACAAAGCAAAGATGTGGACTAAAGACACTGAAATGTATTTGTGAGACCTGTTTTCTATTATGCTTTCTTGAATTAAATCTAAGATGGTCTGAGAAATGTTGTTAAAACTCTCCTCGAGGTATCATTGCTGATATGACCCTCACAGATTAAAAAATTATTTTGCAGCAAGATCGACTTGGCCAAATATGTTGAAAATATTATCTGGGCTTTTGCAGACTCTGCCACTCTGAATCCTCGCATCAATGAGGGATCAAATCTCATCTCTGCACCCCGTGTGAATCCTACAGTGTTGAATAGCTACCACGTGAGCAGGCGGACCATGGTGACCCGGGGCTGGCAAAGGACCAGACTCATTAAGATCCTTACACGGAAAGCTAGGTCAACTAGGAATTGGTAAACGACCGGCAAGCCCAGGGTTGAGCTGCCCTGTGTTGCCCGTGGATCATCGTCTCAACCACAAAGGCCCACTTTAACCGTAAGATGAGAGACAGTAAATCTGACTGCACACCAACGTCCTGAAAACAAAGCTCCTGAATATTTTTGGAAGATGATTCTGCGAAGACATTTTCTTCTCACAAATGATAAAAGGAGTGTTAAGCATCCCTGATGTTTTGGAAGGATAAAGTTCATCAGAACATCTGAAAATAAGACATTATTTTTAAAACAATTTTGTTCAAAACAAAACAGCTAAAATAAGACAGATGAGCAATATCTTACAAATACAGTTACACCTTTTCTATTTTGTATTCATGAGTGACATGTTCACAAAAGGTTTTACTGATTTAGGTAGATGATCTTCCACCTATGTCGGTCCAACATCAGATTTCAAATCATCGTTTGTGAGTCCAGATTGTGTTCTCACTTTAAAACAAGACAAAGGCCTGCATGTTTCAGTCCAACAATAAGACATGTGAAGTACTATGTAAAGGTTTTAGTTGTTTAAATTCAGAAACACACAGTTATAGAGTCATAGAGAAGCGGCAGATCCATGAATTAAGCATCATCTAGTCAGTGTAGGATTACATGGCGAGACCGGGCCACTGAGACAGGTCAAATCCGCAGAAGGGCTGTGGCTGGAACAACTTGCTAA
This sequence comes from Hippoglossus hippoglossus, assembly GCF_009819705.1. Classification (NCBI taxonomy): domain Eukaryota; kingdom Metazoa; phylum Chordata; class Actinopteri; order Pleuronectiformes; family Pleuronectidae; genus Hippoglossus; species Hippoglossus hippoglossus. The sequence continues at coordinate 12,479,676 of NC_047151.1, read as the reverse complement.
GTACACATGAGAATTGTTGCCGTTTTAAAAGCAAGCTGTGGTCAGAGTTTTCATGACGTGATACAAAGATGGATGGCATTATTTATTTAAAGTAAACTCACTGCACTTTAAGTCTGTATATATAACTGTATTTCATTATTAAAATAAGACACAAAAAATGTAATTATAGCTTTATTCACAGTCCACATAAACTATAGCTTTTTACAGCAGATTGCTCAATTAGTCATTCGACCACCCAAAGTTGCCCTAATCTTTTACCAATCTGTGACAGTAGTTAAAGGGTCAAAGGGGGTCAACTTCCCTGCATTGTTTAGTAAAAGGATTTGAAACAGCTGCTGATTTGGGACCATTTGGAGCTGGGTCACCCCATTCCACAGTCTGAAACAGGCCATAAATCAAACTTAGCAGTCACACCACATCAAGCCTATCCATCTGAGAAACGGACAAACAAGGATAATGCTTTTACCACTGTCTGGTATCTAAAAGGGACACAGAGACAGACAGCGCCCTGTCATTGACCCAGACAGTATGTCCTTAAGGCTTTAGAGGTCAACCATTGCTTTCTCCAGGAAAACTTGTGGTGTACCATTTAGGTCTACACCTTTATTGAGCTTGAAAACTCGAGGATAGAGGAAATAAAGGTTCAGAAACTTAGGAGTACCATTACCTCTGAAAAATATTTTATGAATATAGTAAACCTAATTTATGTTGGGTAACTTCTACCGCATTTTGCTGCTTGTGCCACACGATGAGTTAGAGGCTATATATATGACTATCAGTTAAATGTTTTTCAAAGATGTAATTATCTTAGTGTGTCAATACCATAAGATCTAAAAAGACGAGTCACTAGTATAAATCCTTGTCGCCGGGACAAATACAGCAATTCCTTATGTGGGTAGCAGCCAAATCTGTAGTATAATGTAATAATATGCAATTATTATAATTTGCAGATTGGAAAACCCCTCTGCAGTATGACTAATACTACAGATAAACACAGCCACACTGATGCCACGCTGCTTTTTACATAAATCAAGATGAATGATAATTATATTATGCATTACAATAAGCAAGAGTCCCTTATCATTCATAACAAAACATTGCTTCTGCCCTTAAAGAGAGGCAGTAAGAGAGGCGGGAGCTTTGCAACGTCGCCATCTGTCTGAATATAAAGGTCAGACTGAAGGTTGCCGTTAGTTCTGGTCAAAGGGTGAAAGGTCATTAACTGACTCGGGCAGGGGGGTGTCAGGGGATTCCAATTTGTTTTCTCAAGGGAGTCTCAGAGTTGCCATTTGTACCGTCTCCTGTCGCCTGTGCTATTTGTTGGGGAAAGGGGTAGGGGGTGGGACGAGTCAGATGCTAAAATCCAAAACAGTGCAACCTTTGATGGATCTGATAGTTTTAGCTTGATCAGAGCTTTGTTATTGCGATAGGAATATGATTTAATGGAACTTCTAAGTATATATCTTTTTTCCATATTATTTTGTCCATGGTTTATATGTTTTTGTATTTTTAATATGACTCAAAACTCATTTTAATACGCAATAATTCAGTTTAGCATAACTATATGGTGGAATAGCAGCAGTAGGATTGGCAGAGGCCTCCAAATTTGTGCTTTTATATCCACTAAAAGAGCTTCTTTTTTAAAGAACATGTTCAGTCCCAATGCACATCTATTATGAGTGGTATCACTGGTATTTTAAGAACTGTGGGGAGTTGTTTGAAAATTTGCATCACAATTGTAAAGGTTCACAGCTTAACTACACAACACAGTAAAACAAACTGCATTTTACAGAAATTATTCTGTAATTATGTTTGATAGAAAGAGGATTGCAGGACAAAAGGACATGAGCTGTATTCAAGTTCACGAAAGTGTATGATTTGCACTGTGCAGTTCACTGAACCACCAGCATGCCTCTCGCACTCAGTGTTAACATTAACAAACCACATAGCTGGGCCGCTTTGCCCAAGACCAAAAGGGGTTGTTGACATTGCGTGATTGTACTGTCAACTCCACAGTGAGGCAAAGCCATTTGCGGTTCATTTGTTCACTTAATTCAAGCACTACAAGGACAGGACAGTCAACCCGTGCTGCATCAGCATCCCCTCGCTGTACTTGGATGCCAATGCTGTTATGGAGTGATGGTGGTCCTATGATTATCCCCTATTTTAGTGCAAAGTGTGTCTGATTTGCTGTGCAGCTGATTCTGCTGCACATGATATACAGGGGCAAGTTATTGGGGAGCAATTTTGAATCATAAAAAGTTTAATGAGTCTGCACCAGTGAACCTAAATAATATCTTGAATACAATAAATCAACCAGAGGTGAGTGTCCAAACCATTGATCAAATTTAAACTGTGATTCTGTGAAGGGATAAAGTTTTTTTTTTTATTGCTGTGCTAATGTTCAATCATCACCCAATTAAACCCATAACACTAAAGTGCTACCAAATATTAACAAGTGGTGTGTGGTTAAAGGTTGGTTTAAAGGAATGTTTTTGATGTCAAAGAAACAGATATAGGGTACTATACTCAGCAGGTTTCACACACATTTTATATTTCCAAAATATGCTTATTTATTAGAGAATAATTGCATTATATGATTTGAGAACAACAAAATGTTCTCTAGACTAAATTCGTCATACTGCATCACATGATCACAGGATGTGGCATCACTAAGGTTTAAACTTCAGAAAATGTGTAATCATAGTTATATTTGGATTGAAAGAAATACTTACTACTTATGCAATACTTGTATGTGTATATATACATACATACATACATAATATACCCATATATAAATACCTCTGACACCCCCTGAATCATTAGTGTTAGTCATATATATATATAAAAAGAGAAGGCCCATATATTCTTGCCTGTTATGACTCTTGCTACAGCGCCATGCTGGCTCACTCACAGCATTGTCCAATAGTTAAACAAAATACTTCCTCTTCCCCTCCTCACGCCTCCCTGGCGGGATTGCTCACTCTATAGAAAACACGGAGAATGCACGTTTGGAAAAGTGTCAAGCCAGTGCACGCTGCAAAAAATAATAGTGTTGTGGTGTGAATTCGCATTTATGGGTCTCTAAAATTGGGCAATGTTGCCAGTCGGCTTCTAATCTACATTGCACTTCCTTCCCAGACTCCCACCCTCAGCCTCTTTCCAGCCCAGCGAATGCTCGGGATGACAATTATGTCATTCATTTAAGAGGCCAGCAGTCTACAGCTGACACTCCCTCTCCTACTCCCCCTCTCCGCTGCCCCAAGGAGACGCCAACAGACAGGAGTCAGGAATCTGGGGTGGAACGTAATCGCTACACCGAGGAGGAGGGCTGGGTTGGAGAGGGGTGAGGAGGTAAAGACAAAGTGTTCATCTGGAGGTAGGAAACTACGGTGGAATGGAGAAAGGGAGAGGGGGAGGAATGTGAGGAGGGGAAGAGAAGAGGTCTATCAAGAGTCACAAATCTGTGGAACGCAGACAGCAGAGGGGGAGAAAGGGAATGGGAATGCAGAGGGAGGGAAAGAAAGGGGAGAAGGTGATTGATACACTGAACTCTAAACAAGTAGTTATATTTTAATTTATTATATTGTATATATTTTGTCTGTAACCACATGTGTACTCCCTTTGTGTTGTATAGTAGTGATGATTATATCTGTTCTTTTTCTTGTCTATTTGTGAACAAAAATGTTAATAAAAAAAAAATAAAAAAAGAAAGGGGAGAGGGTAATTTGGAGGAGGGAATCAATGACAGTGACAAAACTCTTGCAGTGTTTACCCTGACAAAGGAGTAGCAGGGATGGCGGAGAGAGATAATAGGAGATGACAGGAGAGAAGGGGAGGGATGAAAGAAGGAGCAGCGTGGACAAGAATTAAGTCTGGAAGTTGAGGAAATTTGCTAGTCTGCACTTACATCACTAAAGTACCATTATCAGGAGGATGTCTGGAAACCTTTTTTATAAATCTCATTGGCTGAAGTTCAACCACCTCATCTATCTTCAAGTGTGCCTTTCATTTTTTTGTGAATTTAGTCCATAAATGGAGCTTGATTGATTTACCCTGCATTAGATCTCTATTTCTGTACAGTTTTATTTTTAGCAGCAAAGGAAGACAGGACGCCCTGCAGGCAAACAAGAGTAAACCAACTGTCGGTCCAGCCATGTCCTCAGGATTTTAATTGAGTAGGAACCATCCAGAGCATCCTGACTGATGCCATTAAGATACACACTTAACAAATCAGAAACTAGTTTCATTCTACAGCCCCACACTCAACAAAAGCTTCTTCCCTTCCCTTTCCTTCAGTGGATGATTTTGATTTTACTGCTCCTCTTCTCGCTAGAGTTTGAATTATACAACCCCCCCAAGTATAGTGCAAGGAATACATTTTGGAGGGCAAATGCCACAGCCTTTGTCCTATTGGCTCATTCACTAATACAAACATATCATATCACACATAAAGATTCTACAAGCTGGGACAGCAATGGCTGTTCATTGTGAATGAAATCAATCTTATCCCATGCAGGGTTAAGAAACTTAAAAAGCCTCCAGCTACACTACGGGGGGAAACCTATCCTAAGATGCAGTGTGAGCAACAGCCTGGTGAAAGCCAATTACAATCATCTTGATTCCATTGGAAACAGAAGCTGGTGTTGTTTACAACTACGCAACTTAAACAAAATTGAGTCAATTTGATTGTTAAGTATTTGGTTCCCCAGTTCTCTACAACCTTGATTAGTTACAAAGAAATAAAACAGTAGATTGACATCGACAAACATATCCAATGCATTGGTGTGTCTTGCAGCCGTGAATACGTAAACAACAAACTGTCCAGTTAGAACAGAGAATGTACATTATATATAAATAACACAACACACCCACAGATCAACAGATTACTAGTCTGCAGACTCGGGCTCCAAATGACATGTCCCACGCAAGATGGCAGTGTTCACATCCAGGATATTTTGGCTTCATTTGTGGGAGGAAGTGGATACGTGTCATCCATCTTTATATACAGTCTATAAGAATCTGCCATAGTATTCTGACAATATATTCCAGAAATGGTCAGAGATGGAGGTGATGTGTAGAGATAAATATTAAAAAAGAACATGGGCTATAAAGGTAAATTAGTTTTTTGGGGTAGGCAGGCTGAATCATAGGGAACAGATGGAGAGTAAAGGTGGTCGGAAAGTAAGAAAGAAAGGTGACATGAAGCAGAGAGAAAAGGACGAAGCGAGGGATAAAGAAATAAAAGAAATACGGGCGAGGAAATAAGCCAGGGGTATTTAAGCTCATCTAAAGCATGAGTCACAAAGTAACTGTTATACTCATATAGGAAGCATTCAGATTGAACTTTAATTTAGATACAGTCAGGTATAATATCATTCCACAGGAAAGTCATTCCCATGTGACTCATTAGGTGCACGAATAGCTGGGAGATCGCTTATTTTATCCGCACGTGGCTTGAGCTGATGTAAAGTTGGTTTAGTGTCTTTATGAGCACAGACCGTTTGTCCATACTGTAAATGATTCATGCAGCAACTGTCTCAGGAATGCAGCTTGGAATTCTTGTATTTAAGCACATGAGACTACTGCCTATGAGTCTCACCAAGAGGGATTTCCTTGCATCGATATGTGGATACTGTTCGTCTAACAAGTTCACAGGCACAACAAATGTAAATGCAGGATTAGATCATTTTAAGAAATGTTATGGCTTTAGTTGGTGTCTAATTCTAGATTATGATAATCTACATACTGTACTTGCTTGTATACATGCGTAGTTGTTTGCACAAAAGTTGTTTCCTTGTTATATTTACATAAACTTTAAAAAGTTTGAATGCAGCCAAGTCATGCTCTGTAAGCAGGCGTTACATTAAAGCTTCTCCAACTCCTCTCCTTAAGGTGCTTCAAAGCCACCCAGGATTGTGTGTTTGTGTATCTGTGCACATAAATAATAGGCTTGTGTATACAGTATGGCTGTGCTCCATTTGTGTGTGTGTGTTCATTCCCATATGGATGCCAGGATTCATTTAGTAACTGTCTCTGTATGGTCCGTTAGCCCTTAGACATAAGGGAATGAGAAAAGACAGAGGCAGAATGAGATGACGACCATGATTATGAAGTGGAAAAGAGTATTCAGAGGTTGGGGTGGGGAGGTGGGCATCTAGAGAGCACTAAGAGGAGGGAAGAGGAGCAATAAAAGAGTAGAACTGTGGGGATGGAAGAGGGGATTGGGAAAAATAAAACAGAGGAACTAAACGTGAAAATATGAAGGAAAATTAAGGCGGGGGGGGGAGTAAAAGAAAGGGCAATAAAGACTGATTATAATGACTCAAGTTATTCCATTCAATTTCAACAAGTGTAAAGCAGAACAGAAAGTACTGCAGGGAGAACTGAGCATTGGTTTGGACTCAAACAAATAGATGCAGTGTGAATAAGTTTTCCTCATCTCTCTGTGTACACATGAATATTCAACTGAGCCAGGCAGACTGACAGCGGAGTCCAGGGCTTTTTGTTGTGTGTAGCTGGATGGTGGTGATGTGTGGCACAAAAACACTTACAACAAGAGAGAACCTGACCATATTTGGTTCACATAGACCACAGTAATGGCCAATGAGGACAGTACTTTATTTAGCATGGGGCAACATTGGTTGCATATAAAAGTAATACATCTTCCACTCATTTCCATGCCTAATTAGTGACCTCCACAAAAAGGCATGCTTTACTCTAGTATAAAATTTCAAACTCTGTTGTTGCACAGAATCATAACCTTGCGGTTACCTCTGCAAAAGTTTCAATAACACAGTTGTTTTTACAGCTATATTGAGCAAGTGGTTCAAACAGCAAACTTGTCACTGAGCACGATTGCAATGTACACAGCAAAATGCTATGAAAGTCACCAATAAGAAAAAATAGCTTTTAAGAAAATACAAAAAAAGGCACAAGAATGCAGCCACGCAATGTTGATTTCCTGTTAGGCCAGAGATATACTTGCTGTTTAAACATGCGTTCGCATAGACAACCGGCTGCGTCGTGAACGTAGTTGTTCTTATACACATCAAATCAAGCCCGGCGTGACAATGGCGAGTATGTTTCTCTCGTTCTGCCAATGCGAGAGATTGATCATGAAAAACACCACCAGTATTTTCGAATGTCCGCCAAGACGTCTGATGATTTGCTCCGCCGGATTAGCCCGCTGATGATTCACCCTACATTCCCATACATACACGTGCACAACCGATGCTCCAAGGCTTAAACTCTAGTCCGGCATTATTGCTACAAATCTTCTTTCTTTACATCTAAACCTTGGTAAACAGGTGGCAAATCCTGCTGTTATTATGATTATGTAAAGAGCAGAGTGGGATGGTGTGGCACACCGGCACTGTCTGAGTTACTTGATCCTCATCTCCACAACACAAACCACTGCATTTCTCATATAGTCCGACTGCCTCTCTCCCACAGTTTAACTGAAAACACAGACACAGAGAGGGTGGGGTGTGATTTGAGTGGCAGTGGCAGTGTAAGTGTGTGTGTGTGTGTGTGTGTGTGTGTGTGTGTGTGTGTGTGTGTGTGTGTGTGTGTGTGTGTGTGTGTGTGTACAGTCGACTTGCTGAGTGGTCCACAACACACACACACACACAAGGGTAATGTGACTGCAGAAACAGTAGCAGGAGAAAAGTGAGGGGGAGGAAAGTGTGATCCATAAAGTCTAATCTGTCTTCCTGCTTCCACTGGGTTTTTCCAGAAATACCAGTGAGAAATTAAAAGCGTTGTCTTTATCCACACTAGTTAATATTTATGATTCTGGCCTAGCAACAGTGATTCATCTGAGGATGATCTTCTTTCTTTGATGTTGCACACTGTACACATTTTTCATTTTCTTGGAATCAAAGAGAAAAATTGCAACATTATTTTTTTGTTTCAGTTTTTACTAATATGCCTGATTCAACATTGTTCTGTGATTTAAAAGCAAAACAGTGTCTGACTAAAAATGTTTGATTGAGGCTTAGCATAGAGCTACAAAGAACATTTCTTGGCCCCATCAATACAATGCTCTCCTTTATGATTTGCCAAATATTTCTGATTAACATAAACATGATTATTGATTTGGCATCATGTGCTTCTTGTACTCCTGATTTGGAATAAATTGTGTAACTTAAAGACTTTATTGGATAGTTTTGAGTGACTGGAAGTCAAGTCAATTTATTATTTTTGCTAAGGGTCCCTGGAATCCCACAACAGACTCCTTAGGGTCACCAAGCAAACTTTATCAAACACTGTCAGAGTACCGTACTGTGTTGAGGGACCAGTACAGGAAGTATGTGTGTGCTGATGCACGTGTGTGTGTGTGTGTGTGTGTGTGTGTGTGTGTGTGTGTGTGTGTGTGTGTGTGTGTGTGTGTACATCACAAGTTGAAAACAGATAAAGAAAAAAAAAAAAAAAACTGGAGCCACACCGGCAGAGTTGTCTGTCAACTGTCTGGACAAGATCCGGGGGTGAGAGAGGGAGAGGAAAGAGTCGAGAGAAATGACAGAGAGATGAGAGACATCCTGTTTGCAAAAAGAAGAGGGTAAAAAGACAGAAGAGAAAAACGCAGGATACAGAGACACATGATGAGAGGCTGCAGTGGGGAGTCAGAGAGTTCAGGCAGTGAAAGGAACAGAGATAGGTAGGACGCATTAAAGTGTGAGAGCAACCCAGTCGGGGGGGAAAAAAATCACATCTGTAGACCTATTACCTGCTTTTGCACATGTTCCAAATTAAGTTTTTAAGACTCAGGTTTTTTTTTTGCCTTCCCTCATAAGGCAGAGGCTGTCAGAAATATTATGCTCTAGCCCTATGAAAAGAAAAACGTGATACTTCTCCATATTCTGCAGGAAAATCCTCCTGAAGCACTTGGAAAGTTTAATGTATTCTGCATATTGAAGCCCACCTCCTCTCCAGTCAGAGGCCGTTATGCAATACTGAGGTGTTCAGTCTTTCCATTTTCCTGCTCTGCAGTACACAGATGCCACCAAGTTCTTAAGTAATTTGAAAAGCAGAAAAACTGAAGTATTAACTGAAACAACCAGTCTGCAAATAAAGTTTCACAAACATATCAATACAAAAAAAGGCAAGAACATAGGTTATATTGTAACATGATAAGCATGCCGCCAATACGGTCATACCTATGCATTCTTTGTATTCAGTGCACCTGTAAATACGCAAGCTGTATCCTGAAGCTAAATGTCTAATGGACGTTGAACTTTTGGTGCCGCAGAAGGCTTGTAATCTCCCAGTGTGTTACATGGTAAAATGCGCACAGAGTCGTAAAGCTGAATTATGAGACTGGTAGTGCCCCTGTGAGATTTCATCACTGACTCACAGTCTCCTAAAAGACCAAACTCTTCTTAAAATACAGTGCTGTGCTGAGAAACAAAGACTGCGTCTGAACATCCTGAGCCAGCTTGAATTTGTCATTGCTGACAGTTATGTCTCCAAACAAATCATCAAGGGCCGATCAGATATCAAGTAGCATTCATTGTGAGTTATTAGAGGGCTGACCAGCTGCATGCAGCTGGCGTCACTCCAGAGAAGTCCTCGTCTATGCCTGCTTTTCTGTGGTTGTGTTAAATGGGCTACCTCTAATAGTTAAATCCTAGAGTCACCAGAAAACAAATGTATCAATGAAACAACGGGGTATAATTCCACGCACCAGAAACCTGGGACTTCACCCACAGCATGACATTTGAGGAGAGGAGAAAGATGCCCAAAAACAGTGTGGAGCTCTGTGTTCACACAAGCTTCATTTGATTTGAAGATGAGTGTCGTAAAGAAGCAGCGAAAACAAATATTCTTGATATCCTTGGATTAAAAAGCTGCAATAATAAAACATTTGAGTGTTGTGTAGATCAATATGTTCTCAGGGATTGCCAAAATCGCTGACTCTAGAGAGCACACTGCCAAGACAATTTATAATTTATTATGATACAGAGGAATAAAAACAATCACTTCTGTTTAATGCCTCACAGCCTCCGTCAGATCTTAAAGAGCGGTGGATTTCGGTTAGCTCACACTTTGGAATGTACTTTACTGGTGTTAACTCATCGTTAACTGATCATGTTACCGAGAGATGAAAAGCAAAGTCAGCCTTTTGTTTCCCACCATCAAAGTAACCAGACAGCTGTAACTGAGCTACCGACAGCCAAGTGAACCATGGGTTAGATAAATACAAATACTCACTCTGACTTAGTGTCTGTAGATTGTAGGAAACCAGTCAGTAAGGCTACTGCTCAGATTATTTACATGTTTCATGTGATGTATTTTGAATGTGTGCACATTTTCTTTTTGTTTATGTTTGGGTGAGCTCGCCAAATTCCACTCAACTTAGTTGATGTGGCAATCTTAAAACCAATCTTAACGTACATATTACACAAGTATTATATTACCGTGTCACATATGTAGTTAAAGACATACATAAGCATCCTTTCATTGAGTATCCACATTCACATGCAGTAAATATATGTAAAAACGACTGATATGAAAAAGTTTTTCATATCAGGCTGGTCAGTTCTGAACAAGATTAATTGGTGGGATGAAACCAAGTTTTAGGTTGAGGTTGAGATATATACATTTCTTCTTTGGGATTATCAAATGTGCTGTGAGAAGTTTAAATGTTTTAACTACAAATTAATTAAAGTGTGCCTTGTAATTTTGTCTGGTTGGCTGGGTCTGAAAACTGTTGTCTCCTGTATTTCCTTTTAGACTCACTGACAACAGATAACATAAACACAGCTGGGTCGTAGAATGAATAAAACGTTTCCATATGATGATGAGGGACACGTGAACAGTGAATGTGTATAGAACCTGTGATATGCGTGTGGTCAATTGAAGTCTGTGCTGGTGATGCAGACTAAACAGAGCTGGAGGAAGTTTAGGTATGGAGCTATAATATCCACAACACAGTGACCCCAGACGGTAGAGGCAAGACCAAGCAGACACACACACACACACACTCAGGCACACAGTCATTACGGGAGCATTCTCTCTTTCCTGACAAGGACTGTGCACAGAGACTAATCTATAGTACTGAATATTTACACCAGATGATATTATGGCACCAGATTCACAGCCAGATGACTTGACTAAGTCGTTCACTGTAAATGAAACACAGATCATTAACCAGCCCAATTAGTCTTGCCACAGTGTTTCCATTTTTACACAAGGGCTCTTATACATCCAATAAACTAAGACCATTTCACACTTGATTAAAAGAGTCTCGCACCAACGTCTGCCTCAGAGACCCAGGGGACCAGATGCAAGCATAGACCAGCCACATTCAGGGTTTTAGCATATAAATGCAGCCTATTAGAATAATAAATGTTATATACCTCCACTGCAAAGCCTTCTGTGTGCTAACCTGATCACTATTGTTAGGTTTACTCCCCAAGGCTGGGAATGGTTTAGAGAGCCATGCTTTTTGTCTCTTGTTTTAGAAGATCACAATTATTTTGTAATTCGATACAATAGCTGCCCCATAGTGCATATTTAAAGATGACAACAACAAACATCCATTTAATTCTATTTACTCATTTGCATTTAAATGTTAAATGTATCTCGTCTCTGCATCCTTCTATTACCGTTTCTTAAAACGGTAAGACAGTTATTAGCTCTCCAAGGAGAGGCTACACTGAGAACAACATTGATAGATTCACTTCTACAATTCTAAGGTGAAAGCCTTTCCATATATATATATATATATATATCCATGACAGTTGCTTGGGTGAGTTAATATCACCAGAGTATTGATGACATAGTAAGACGGTTAACGCTCAAGTTATAGGGCTGGTTAACGTTGAAAGCTCTGAAAACAAGATAAGACGTATGACCAATGTGACACCACATACAGCTTTTCATTTTAAGAAATGAGCAGTGCACAACAGACACATGCTTTACTCCATTATTAATGACATTTTCAGCCCTACAACGTGAATGTCTGTGGCTGACTGGCTGACTGGCTGACTGGCTGAAACTCTTTACATGTGGTCCATGACAAAGTGAAGGAGGCTAAAATAAACCAACCAACCTATCAGACAGGGAGCAGAAACCTTAAGGATGGCCAAACCAACCCCACAATCCTAAAAGACTGTGGAGGATAAGAGTAGATGATGGCAAAATCCTTTCCTTGGTGAAGATCAAACACTGGCAACATCTTGCAAGATCAAGAACATTCTAGAGGAGGTAGACATATCATTGTCAGTGAGTCTACATAAAGGAGATGCTTTTATTAATGCAAATAAAGAGGGTTTACCTCCGTGTCCAAACCCAACATGTAAAATAGGCTGGTCGGTTCTGAACAAGATTAATTGGTGGGATGAAACCAAGATTAACTTGAACCAGAATGATGGAAAGAGAAAAGTAAGAAGGGTGAAAGGAATGCCTTAAGAGCCAAAGCACACCACACCATCTGTCAAACACAGAGGAGGCAGTGTTATGGTATGGGCTTGTATGGCTGCCAATGGAACTGGGTCACTGGTGTTAATTGATGATGTGACTGCTGATTATCAGGGATGAAATCTGAAAGAGCTACACTGTCTGCTCACATTCAGCCAAACCCTGCAAAACTGATCGGACGGTGCTTCAGTGCAGGTGGACAATGCACCCAAAACATGCTGGGAAAGAAACCCAAGAGCTTCTCAGGGCAAATAAATGAAATATTCTCCATGGGCATCATTTGTATCTGTCACTTTACCTCAAGCAAATTGATCATGCTTTTCACTTAATGAAGACAACACTGAAGGCAGAAAGACCCACAAAGAAGCAGCAACTGGAGGCAGCTGCAGCAAAGACTTGGCAAAGCATCTCAAGAGAGAGAAACTAAGAAACCGCAGGGTTTTCCCAACCACTATAGGACTTAAGCGCAGTGCCTTAGCAAAGAATTATGTCCGTCACAGATGATGAAAAAGTCGGAAAACTGTATAATGTATAATTATGCGAGAGGAATGAGACTGAGGGAGGAACTGACTTGCTTTAGTAACTCAGCAAGAAGACTTCTGACCCACTGAACTATCTAAAGACATCTAATTAATCCAAATGTTTGGTTAGCGCCCAAAATGTAGGTTTAGAGAACTGCAATTCAGTGATTTAAGACTCGTTGCTTCTGATTGCACCTCTTAACACCTCTAAAACCTAACTAGCCCTAAATGCTGAAATGATTATGGTTCAAAATGATGTGACAATGCATGTTTTCACAATGTACACTGGCCATAATCATACGACTTATGGAGTTGACTGCATTATATGAGAAAGACATGAAGATGAGGTGAGCCGGTGGAAGAAGAGCTGACGACAGAGGGGTTGACAGCAGCAGCCGGGGACTGCCCTATATGGGCTGCTCTCTTGTCTTAACAGATCAAGTGCAAAATGTTTGCGCTGAAGTACATAAACACACACACACACACACACACACACACTCATCGGCCACCAAGCAAGAATGAATAGTGTACACACACTCTCCAAGCTAAAAAAATATCTATTCTCGCACTCACCTCCCTTCAAATCTCAGATGAAGAATAGCACTCGGTCCTTCACTGCATGTACAAAAATCACAGTGACAGACAGAGTCAGGAAAACGCAAGAGGCCAAGTCAAAAAGGAAGTGTCTGATCCAGAAAGAGGAGGTAAGCAGTATGGAAATGAGCATGTAGGCTTCTACACATCATACTGTGGTGAATGCTAGCTGAAAGACAAGCACTGACTCTATGCCTTTACACAGTTAGAGGAAGACAAATCACCGACTGACCTCCAATTACAAAGCACTGCTTTTTCAATGTGCTGAAGTAGAGAAGCGAGATGACATAGAACAGCTAAAGGCTTACTTTGGGCAGCTAAGGTTATTGAGCAGCCTTCGACATTCTTCCTTATGCCTGCGTTGCACGTGCATGACGGCTACCTCGCAGATGGCTGGCACAGTCTTGCTGCTTCTACCAGCTCTATGTTTCTCCATTGAGTTTCCCTTTGATAAAGGCCATAAATAATAATATTCCATCATCCATCATTGATAAGTGGTCTGCAGAGTGAAAAGATGCAATTAGGAAGCAGTTTTTGTTTAACCTCAGTTAGAGCAGGAGAGAGAAAGAGAGAGAGTACCAGAAACCTAAAAATGTTGTTTTATGTAATGTTACAGGTATGATGTCATGTCTATTTTTGCAGGGAACTGCGGATGTCATGTGAGAATTAGGCGAGACGCCGAGACTCCTGATGACACACTGCAGCAGGCACAGGCAGAGTGGCTGCTCTGACCTGCTAACATGGCCACTGAAATGCTCAATGAATTTGCGTAAATTAGATGTGTTTACCCGATAGCTTTAAATGTGTGTGGGGCGGCACAAATGCAGATAAACATGGTGAAAATCTTACCAACAGCCAAATATCTTTGAGGTGATTTCTGCAGCAGGCAGAATTTTTGATCCGTGCTTTTTAATCGTTTCATAACTGGGTCAAACCGCACTTTCTGAGTATTGTTGGCTCCTAAATTAGGCTCCCAGGGTTATATATAAAACTGAGAGCAACACAATAAACAAGTTGCTGTATGACTCATGTCTATTGTGTGCTGATGAATCACAATCACCAACTCTGGTCCCCATTTCAACCGTCAAACCTTTGTGTTGTTTAAAAGAAAAAGAAAAAAAAGACACTTGCAAATGTAACAGCACCAGAACATCCTCAGCCTAAGTCCCCACACTACCAGGAGTACTATGTAATCAGCTTATATTCAAATCATACAGAGAGGACGTCAAAACTGGAGAGCAGAAGTAATACTGTCAGTTTAAGGAAGATGAAGTGAGTCAGAGAAGATAGTGAGATGGAAAAATATATTTACGATCACAGATTCAGGCAAACTGAGAATACAATAATATAATATCGGCCAAAGAGGTTATGTTTGTTTGATTGATAGATGGTTGATTTGTTTGTAAGTAGGATTATGCAAAAACTACAGACTGTATTTTCATGAAACACAAATGTGTGTGAAACATTGAAAGAAAGAGCCCATTACATTTTTGGGATGGATGCAGTTTTTTTACCTTCTTAACTTTCTTTAACATTGCGAGATAGGATGTATTTTGTTTTCACCGATTTTGCAAGAAACAATTTATATGCACATCTAGTGTATTTAAATGTGGTTTCATAAGGGGACTGTTAGGCTTTGCGCTCCACTTTGTGAGCTATTGTAGTTGTATTTTCTTTTATCTCATTTTAAGCTGCTTTACTAGATTAAAAAAATCCAAAATGGCCCTTAATATTTAACATTTACATACATCTCTCTTCATACATCTTTCAATTCTCCCGACATTCTGCTGTGATCAAAGCTTATCCATCATGTATAATTATCTTAGCCCCATGTGGACATCATAAGTTGAAAGTTGACAGCTCCTGTTGGTTTCTCACTGTCACCATGGTGCACTCTATGCAACATTCATTCTTTATATTTTTGAGAGTCGACAGGCCGAATTTAGACCAGCCTTGCGTGCTGACAGTACATCCTGTGGAAGCTGGTGTTCGTATGAGGGCGACTGTGTGGGTGTGCAGGTGAAAGTGTGTGTCGGACTTCTGTTGTGAGAATACAGACATTGTGCTTGCACATACAAGCAAGCTGACAGCGGCCCCTGATAACTTCCCTAAAATACACTCTGCCCGAGCGCTAATGCTGGACCAGGGACGCTGGCTGGATCTTTATCTTAATCACCAGCTTCCTGCTTTTTCCCTCTTCAACACACACACACACAAGCTCCAGCACTCGATTCCCAAAATGTTGCAATGAGGAACACACAGATCTATTTCACTATCCCCATGGGGAATACTGATTAACAACCTGCATTCCCGAACCAAAACCTAATTCTAACCCCAACCCTGGATCTTAACTCTCAAAAAGCAGTCTCTACACGCCCCACAGACGAACGCTACAGAAGAAAAAAGCTCATGTGGGTTCCCTTGCTTGATTTAGTGTCACATTCTCACACACAACAGGAAAAATCCTGAGATGATTCTTCCAGTGATTCCCTGCTTGCTTTGTGCCAACTGGAGGCTAATGGATGAAACGGATCACAAAGACTCCCTCCCTAGCAGCAAAGGCAGCAACAGCACAGTGCGGCCAAGAGGCCATATCTGTGGGGGGGTGAGAGACGGATTCATCGCCTCGTACATCTCATGACATTCACCTTTGAGGAACTCCAGATTCAATCCACTGAAGGGAGCTGAGGCAAAACACCATGTTTTTGTTCAATTTCAGAAAATCTTACAGCAATTCTTCCTGCAAAGGAGACAGAGAGAAACTACACCAACTGTTATGAAGAAAAACAGCTCTCAAAACCCAACATTGGTCTCTTACAAGCATGGCAGCAAATTCTATGGGGACACGACAACACAGGGTCTCCCTGCAAACTCAAACCACATTAATGGTTTGAGTTTGAACCACACTTCACCTCCTCCAACTCAGTTTCTAGCAGGCTAAATATCAAGACTAATCTGTGACCACTACAACCAATCAGAGGATACCAGACATACAAGATTGTGTGATGGGCACTCCTCGTCGCCAGTCAGACAACTTTGACACTCGTGGAAAAAAACGGAAAGTTATCTTTAAATCACACACTAGGGCAACACAATGCCGGCTTTAGTTCAGTGTAAACTTGCGAAAGCAGTATAACAATATAGCAGGATCTCTGTTTAAAAGGGGCTTTTGACAGTCACACCTCTGTGGCACCATTCAAGAGACATTTTCTCTTGAACACCAAACAATATCCAGAGAAGAAGGTTGTCCAGAGCATGCATGTCAAGCACGTTATCAACAACCTTGGTTTAGGCTACTGGTAGCACCTGGCAGAGAGTGCAGTCCATTTGATGTCCGATCCAACTGATTGAAACATTTGTGTTCAAATGTGTGCATGCAGCAAAAGCTTCACTTTGGTGGGAGAGAAGTTAATGAATAAAATCTGTCAAATATGAATAATATTGTGAGGAACACTGGTAGAAAAAAACCCGACCAGGACTGAGCTTCGGTTTTGATCAGAATAACCAATATTGATTTTTTTTGTAAATCAAGAATCTCAATTAAAGTGCAGACTTTTGGCTGAAACAGCAAAATGCTAAAATATAAAGCAAGAGCCTGTGTATGAGTAGCTTGTCCAGGCTGAAACAGATGGGTTACTGGTGACAGCAACGTAAAAAGCCTTCGAATCCCCTCTGCTAAGACATGCAGCCACATAAGAACAATAGGGACAGTAAGAGATAAAAAAAAAAAGGAGTTAACAACTTTGAAATCTACAATTGTAAAACAGAATATTAAAAAAATTGTATCCCGAAGCAAAATAGTCGATACAGGGCCATTGTTTTAATGTTATTCGATTGGCTCACACTTAATGAGAATGTATTGAGGCCAGAGGGTGAAGCCTTGGAAATAGCGATGAGACGACAGACTGCACCAACAGATGAATTCAAACTACTTAGGAAAGTCACCAACCAACATAACAGGTAATCTTTTACATTCGTTCTGGGCTTTTTGACTATTAACAACTCTTGCCAATAA
Source organism: Hippoglossus hippoglossus (assembly GCF_009819705.1). NCBI lineage: Eukaryota > Metazoa > Chordata > Actinopteri > Pleuronectiformes > Pleuronectidae > Hippoglossus > Hippoglossus hippoglossus. The sequence goes on along the minus strand of NC_047151.1, from coordinate 12,462,120 downwards.
TTCTTCGTACAGAAAATTAGAATGAAGCTGTAGTTATTTAGGCAAACGGCCATAAGTCTATTGCTTATCATTTACATTGTCAATTATGGAACATAACAATAGTTCCAAATCCCTTAACTCCTTTACAGCCACACTTTCAGTTTTCCTCTTTTGTCTTAGAGAACAAAAAATACCAACTATGAGACCACAGTAAAACTGGACTATGGCTGGTATGCAATGTTAAGTCTAAATGCATGAGGAATCAGACGCATAAATGAATGCAGCAGTCTAAAGGATTACTCAGCATCACTGATGATCGCAGTGGTCACACTCTACCAGATGAACCCCAATGTCTCTCTCCTCACACACACACACAATTGTCCTAACCCGTTCTCTCTGGTGAAGGACAGACAGAGGATGTGTCTATGATGGAGAAAGACTCCCATTTCCTCTCTGAGGTTTCACATTCCTGGGATTCCGTCTGAAGACCACTGCAGCCCACTTAAAACCATTCTCCATATGCAGAGGTGAAAAAAAAGAAACCCAAGGCAGGCGAGCAGGAGGACGGCCGGGTACATCTTCGAGTTTTCATTACTCTTAACAGTATTAATGTCCCCTTATATGTAAGCAAACGTGTTGCTCACTTTTAGCATTCGCTGCAGAATGAAAGACTCTTCCTTCCCATGATTTAACCGACCCTATATAAAAATCTGACCGTGCTAGAACACCATCAATTGGTGTTTTGGGAATTTTGAGTTATGCAGCACTGTTGTGAGTCTTAGAAATAAAAACCTGTTATCGGAATAAGACACTTTTAGGTCTGTTATTCTTCACCTCATTTCAGCAGTCAGATTTATCATTTAATGTAGTTTCCACCAGAGGATGGTGAGGGCGAAAGGTTTCAAATCTGGTTCTAGCACAGCACACATCCATCAATGCAGGTTCAGCCTAAAATGCCACCCCCCTCTTGAAAAGACCTCAGTTTGTCAGAGCAAAGCAGCAAATGTTTGCCAAGTGACACAATGCAAATACTATAAATAAATTGGGACAGCATCTAATATAGCGATGCATTTTCAGTGTTTTTTCCACTGTTATAAACCATTATAGACCACGATGAAAGATAGTATCTCTATTAACCAAGGTCATTGACAAAACTATGATATCACGTTAAGTTAAGAAAACAATTGTAATGTATACTCCTGAACCTTAGGCTCAAGTATGAAGCCACACAGTGGAGATGGTCTCTGGAACATGACTGCACAGAGGAGGACGAGTACCAGTGATATATGATTTCAATGACGATGTGGATGAACAGGCTTTGAAAATAACCACAAGAAACCACACAGATACCATGTGAGTCGATTAACATGATCACAGACGTACTGATACCGAGTTTACGTATTTAAATCCAAGCTAACTGTGTGAGGATGCCAGCAAGTTAACGTTAGCCAGCTCACTTATTAACCTACAATATAAAGAGTTACAGTCGAGCGCTGGTTCATTTTTTGATAACGAGCTAGGCTCATTTATTGCCTTTCATAGCAGCTAAATTGGTTAGCGTGAGTTACCTTACGTTAGGTGCGATGAATAATACTACTAATAATGATGATAATAATAATAATAATAATAAACACGAGGTTTACTATGAATTACAAATGTTGATATTAGCCTCGACAGTGTGCTGGCTCACCATCAGCAGATGTGTAACCTGCTCGGCTAGCAGGCTACCATGCTAACGTTTAGCAGCGCAGGAGGGGGTTTAAATTCGCTTACCTGTCAACCGCAGCTTCACTGGGCCGTTTCTCCTCACCCCTTGGTTAGACATCCCCCTCTGTGTTCCGGCGTGAACCGAGAAAATCACCAAAAAGTCACTAATTCATGTGTCGCCGTGTGAGCGTATTTCAAAAGAAGGTATCTCCCAAAACAATCCCGCTGCTAGCTCGGCGTTAGCTTGTAGTATCACCATAGCAAATCACGCTGACTGATGCAACGTAATGGTGTCACAGTCATGTCGATGGAATGACTCTCATCCCGAGCCACTTCCCCCTAAGAACAAAATACACGTAGCTACGGTTCCCTGGTGTGGTTCATGCCGCAGAGCACGAGTACTGGAGCTGGTTCAGGTGAGCGGCTCGTCCTCCATCCGGACACACGTCCACTCAGCCCGGGTAGCTCAGACTGAAGTTGTCGGGGGGGGGGGGGGGGGGGTGAAGCCTGCTCCTGCAGACAGTCAGGCTGAGGGAGGTGAGGAGCAGCAGCACATCCGGTGGTTCTTTCATAATAAGAGCTGGATTCAACCGTGCGTTAGAGCACGTCGCACATCAGATCATTGAAACTAACACGACCCCACAAGTACTGTTTGTTACTGTAACAACAAGTTATATCGGTATATTTACAACATGTTTTATAGACAGAGCGACATTTTGTTTAAAAGTTTGTACTATTGTTGTGTCATTAAGTTACATACCATTCACCCACAATAATGAGCACTTCCTGTTAACATTGGCACGAACGGATTGTGTTTTGAATGTGAAGTTTCAGATCTTAATTTGGATAGTTTTATGCATTTTTTTTCTCAATTCATTAGAAAGCTGTTATAATATAGTTGGCTGGGTGGATCCAGTATTCAATTAACTATCAAATCTAGATCAATGTGAAATGTAGAGGAGAACTATTTTACTCATCCAGCATTTTGAAACACTAGAAAATGTATTTTTCCCGAGGGTAAATAATGTAGATTCGCCTATTGTGATATTAGGTGCCTGCATCAAATGTAGATTTCACTAATAGAACAGTTTCCCTGTACTGCAAAAACAGCAGGATCCACACTCACAAGCAATGAGAATAATCACAGTGACCCCTAGTGGTGACATGGACACAGAATCTCCTCCCATTTCCACATAGAACTGTGTTTTTTCCCCACACATCTTTTCACCAACTAAATCAAACATGTTTCCCTGTTCATATCCTGCTTACGTCTGAAACACAAAAAGCCCCACCATATACATTAACAAAATTTATTTACAAACATTTATCCAAAGAAGGATATTTTGTCCTTGTACTGTCATGTACAAGGATGACATTTCAACAAAAAAAAAAATACAAAAATAAAAACAAGGTACAAATTTTCGTTTTATGTTACAAATAGCAAAGTGGAGATGTTAAAATTGAAAAGTGCTTTGGTCGTCGGGGGCCTGGAAGGCAAAGCCTTCTTCTGTCACCTCGGGAACCACAGAATCATCTTCATTCTGAAAGACAGGAGGGACGGCAGGAGAGGAGCATGAGAGGATTAATCAAGCCTGAGCATGTTTTGGGGATGGCATCATGGGCATGGATTAAGGCAGATTCTGCAGACTATTTTTCTCAGCTAAAACAGGGATGCTTTTTATAATGAAGATCATAAATGTAAGAGAAGGGATGTATTTTGATAAGTTTGGGTCAGTGATTGCAATGAGCATTTTGTGTGACAATAGCCAACAACTAGCTCATGCTACTGTATGCTACAAAATAACTCACATTCATTCTTTGGCAACAGTTAAACAGAAGAGGAGTAAACAGACAGTTAAGCTGTGCCAAACTGCTGCCTCTGCCAAGACTGTTGTCATTTCATCTGTGAATGAGTCATAGAGATGTAGTTGTTCTCCTGCCAGTCTTTCAGTTCTTTCAATGTTTGCTCAGACTGATGACGGAAGTGTTTCATATCATATTGAAACTAACTATACAAACACACTTGACTGAGTCCTGGCAAAATTCAGTACATAATATGCAGTCACTGTGGTCATTATAGAGATAGTACTGCAATTTAAATTTGTTTTTTAAACCAGTAAACTAAATGATATGATTCTTCTTTGATTAAATAGACTAAAGGTGGTTCTAATTTCACATTTACTACCAAAATTATAAAAAAAGGTTTTTACATTAATAGGTTAAACATGGCTCATAAGTCGATGCAGTGTCAAAACACTTCTAGTTGAAAAGGTTAAAACCTTCTAATCAAAGGTGGATGGCCCCCACCACCAGCAACTGCTCGTGAGTGGGTAGATAAGTTTGTCTTCAGACAAAACTTATGGGTAAAGTTAAACTTTTAAAAATTTAAAATTCAAGTTGCCTTCATAATTAAATCTCTACGGATCAACAGAGGTCTAATTTTCTACTACTGTGCAGCTAGTCTGAAGCGGCACCAAGCAGTGACACTTACCTCTTCAGAGAAAAATCGGTCGATAATGTTGAGAGAGGACTTGTACACAGCTTCGTTGTCGTGGGACTGCAGCGCTTCAATCTTGTCCAAACCACCCAACTCCTCGACCATTAGGGACAGTTTCTCACCATCACCTGCTTTGTGTGCCATCTGTGCGGAAAAAAAGAAAAAAATATAAGTCAGTTTCCACGCAACAAGAGAACCTGTGACAGACATTTTATTCTGACTGTCAACAATCAATCTGCATCACTTCATCTCTAAAGGGACAGTTCACCCAAGGAGGCATGTTAGGTTTTTTTCTGTTGTTTTATTGCACCTGAAGAAGAGGACACCATTGACTTCCATTGTATTGGATTCTGCTCTAACAAAGTGTACCCCGAGACTCCAGAAGTGTTTTGTGGAATCAAACACTTCACACACCCCTCCATCAGCATAGTGGTGAGTAGATAATGAGTGAGTTTGCTTTTTGTTTGGTTCTCTTTGTGCTGGTAAAAATCTACCTGAAAACTACGCAATTCCTTTTCTATCAGTTTATATTACTGATACATTACTTGTTACTGTTATAAGCTGCCTATTACATTCAAATATCAAAATACTCTGAGCCGAATGGTTTCGCATAAAATATTCTCAGACTCTTAAGTGCAGCATTTTAAGACAAATTTGCTGTGAACATCTCCAACACACAGAGCAATATGGCTGAGAACCGGACTAAAAGTCTAGGTAATATACCTTTAAAATATTGTAGATTGCATCCAGGATGACCAAAATGATCTTGCATTCTTTGACTGTCAGTAGGTCGAGCAGAGGCCCCAGCACATTGCAATGGACGAGATAGGCCACTTGTTCCAAAGTTCCACCGCTGGTGTAATTACTGACAGCCCACACTGCCTCCTTCTGGCTCTTGAAGTCTCCCTGAACAGAAAATATATCTGATGTTTTAGGCCACAGCAAAATGTAGAAATATACGATGGTCACTAAAGATTTACAACATGAGACTTTGTGAACAAACACACTATGACACCATTATACATGTATATCTCTAAAAAATATGTCTTCATAAAACTATGCTTAATCTGCAGCATGCCAGAGAAAAGTTGGAGAAATATAAGTGACAGTGCTGGTCAGTTTTAATATATATATTTTTTTCTTCTTCTGCCTTCTGACCTGTTGGAGGATCTCAACCAGGATGGGCATCAGGTCTGCGTTGACAACCTCCTGGATCTGGGTGTCCTTGCCAGCCGTGATGTTGGACACTGTCCAGGCCGCTTCCTTCTGGATGTTGGTCTTTTGGTGACGCAGCAGGCTGGGGAACATTGCCAGGGCACCTGTGTTCAGAACACACTGGGTCTGCTCATCCGTCCCAGTCACAATGTTGCCAAGTGACCGCAACGCTGGAGTCTGGGAAGTAAATTAAAGACAAGACAGTCAGTAATTTTAGGTATTCACAATATAGTAATATATGTATGAGAGACGATGGTGATGACAAAGATCTATTTTTGACCTGCCTCTCCTAGGGCACAATGCTAGCAATGACAAAACAAGCTTGTTTTTCAGGTTTATATCTCTTTGCACACATGACTTGAGTCTTTGTAATATTAATCTGCATTACACTTAGCCAAAACTTGTGTGCAAACTCTTCATAGGGCTAAATTCATATTAAGATAAAATAATTATGGTTGTGGTTTTCTTCAGATTATTGATAAGGCTGAATCAGGCAGGTTTGAAGTGAGGGACACAGGAGGATGGACACAAAAGAGGAGGCTAGAGTGATAGAAAGATGATATTTTGTGAAAATACAGTAAAATGACAACTTTTGGACCTGAGTAAACAAGCTAGTACATTAAGGTGCATTAAGACTTTAATTCAAACTCTTATAGTGACAGAAACAGACTAAAAAAAGCAAATCAAATGTCAAAAATGAACTTTTAAGTGGAACAAATCTCAACACCACGTACCACGATGGAAAGCTCCTCGCAGGTGAGAAGCTGCACCAGCCGGGGCACCAGCCCAGACTGCACAACCACCTCTATTCTCTCATTGGAGCCATCGGTCAGATAGGACACTGCCCAGCAGGTGTCGGCCAGGACCTCATTGTCATTATGGTGGAGGAGGCGCACCAGGGCCGGAAGCAGCTGTTGCACTGCCATCAGAGGAGGTGCTGGGTCCTTGTTCCGACACAGGTTGGACAGCGTCCAGGTGACATTGCGCAGGTAGCCATACTGGTAGGGTGGGTTAAGAGTCATGTGTTATTTTGCAGTATCAACATGCCGTAACATGATAATTGTTAAGAGTAACAATCTCTATGAAGAGGGCCATCTATTACATAAAGTAGGAGCTTCTGAGTACAAATCACTGAATGAAATTTCTAAAAAGGTGCATAACTTAACACCACATGCCAGGGTGGTTAGCCCTGTTGGGGCTAGAACGCAGTCAACATCAAACACATCTGTTATCATTATTAAATCTAAGAGCCAGTGTAACACAGTAACGTCTTCCTAATCTACCTAAAACATATATCTGACTTTGATGACATGTTAGTAACATGCGATACACCTCTGTTGCATCTGGATAGAACATACTGTACAAGCTCCTAACAAGCCTGTAGTGCCATGTAAAATACAAGTGCAGCTCAAACCCAGCACCATGGTTAGAAATTAAAACTCACATGAAAAACAGACAGGTCAGGGGCCGACAGCAGGTCCAGGAGCGGCTGGATTCCACCATGTTGGATCACCAGGTCTCTGTAGGCTGATCCATCACCTGAGTATGGAAAACATTCATCAGTCATCTTTAGTAAACAGTGTGATTACAACACAGAAAAATGACCTTACCAGAAAATGTTTATCATGAAAATAATTAGGATTAAGTAAGTGGTCACCATGAAGGCTACATTACTTTACAGATCTTTTCAAAGTTATCCCTTTGTTTAAAGAACCTTCTGTATCAAAAAAACTATCAAACAGGTTCATGCTCTGAAATACAAAAATTCCATCTCACATAAATCACCTTTGGGTAGTGAACTCCGTTTGTCAACAACACACAATTAATTCAACATGTGGAGATGAACAGCACCTCCAAACAAATAAAAGGCAGCTTAAAAATAAAGACCCTCAAATCACAAATATCAGAGTAAATTAAATGAACAGTGCACTATGTAAAAATGGGCCAACAGGTGGAGCAAATTAATCTGTCAACCAAAAAGAGACAGCCTACATACCTGCAATGTTACCCAGGGCCCAAATGGCCTGTTCACTTAAGTGCAGTTGGGGTGATGTCACCAGGCTGATGAAGGCAGGGATGGCCCCTCCTTCCACCACAGCAGTGGTCTGGTCTGATGTACCTGAGGCGATGTTGGTCAGAGCCCAAGCTGCCTCAAACTGGATGGGAGGGCATTCAGACAATGCCAGAAAACTAACAAACCTTGGGATGAGGCCAGCTGCTATTATGGTGTCAATAGGTGGGCCCTTTTCTCTGGAGAGGAGTTTTCTATACATCAGAGGGAAAGACAAAACACAGTTCAGGGGGTTAATCAAGGGAAGACATAGCATTGTTAAATGTAGTTAAAGTAATCTCTAGCTGGAGGGCATTTCAAGGCATACAATGTTTCGGAGGTTTGGGAACAGACAAATTGATTTCCTACTTAAACGTACAATTTATAACTTCTGATGATGGGGTCTCCCAATCAAAACCATAACAAAAGGCCAAGTTTAATGATGTCATGAGGCAGCGTGGGATCATGGGAATTGTTGTTTTACCAACATTGCCAATGAAAATCTACCTGACACAACTCGGGCATTAATCATGTTCACCAATGAGGTAATGTATTATACGTTTTATTTATGTTACGAAGCAAAACAATAATAATATATAATGGCGCAAAGTATAATTCAAACAGATCTCACCTGGCTGCCTGTGTGGCCTGCAGCTGATGCTCTAGGCTCTGGCTGTTCACACCTTCTACAAGCTCCTCCACAGACCAGTCCTGCTGCGGCTGTGGAAACAGAAGAGGATAACTTCTCTGGCAATAGTAAACCTGGGTCAAACTGTAGTTAAAAATAACGTGCAACATGGTAAGGTGGGGCACACAGGATCAAGAAAATGCAAATCAACAGCTCGGGGGGGAAATCTACAGAGACTATGGGTAATCACTGGGTAATTCAATATTCATATATCTACATAATATACACCTTTCACTACAGAATAATGTTATATTGAGATAGGCAAAACAACATGTGAATTAATATGATATGACATATGGTTAATGTACAGATGATACTAACGTGCTAAAACACATTTTAGTAAGATTAGTTAATAAAATAACATCACAATATAATTTTGATCAATAGCAACATGTAAGCACAGTGAGGAGGTATAACATAGAATTGTTATACTACAGATTAATAAAATGGGTTGATGATTATCAAGTGTTTTCCATTCTCTGCTCATAAAGATGAGGTCAAAACCACAACCTTCACTGAGAATAAACAATAATGTGACATTTACTGTGATATCGACCCAGCACAATGACAAGTTAATAAACGTATGTTCACAGTCAGTGAGAGTTAATCAGCAGAGAAGTAATGGAGAGGAATAACCATCACATTGTTTTCCATCAGGTATACACTTTAATGTTCCTCAAGTTCCTCATCGACCTTTGCCCACTGTGTGCAAACAATGCTCACTGGCCTCTCTATTATTAGCCTAAGGTTCAGACAGCTGGTGAGGGAACAATCAAATATCTCAGAATGGAAAACACATGGAAACCGGCTACATTTTTTTTTTTTTTTTTACTGTATCCCGCCAAACCATGACCGGCACAGTGGATCAGATCCGGGGGGGGGGTTCTACCACGGGCTGTACATACCTGAGCATTAGGATCCTTCTCCTGCATAGGGGAGGTGGGCTCGTCCTCAAGACTGAGGACGTTCCTCCTCTTGAAGATCTGATCATCCTTCTTTGCTTTGCGGAGATCCACGTTCACTTCCACTCTCCTGCGCCTGAGCTCCTGAATAAAAAAAACGTCGACACCAACACATGTATTGGTGCATAGAAAAGGGAAAGGAGAAGCGAACGTATAGAAAAGGAAAAAAAACAACATGGCGGACAATTATTTGATAAACGCGTGCAGTTTGCGATGACTTACGGAGGCATCTTTCCCTTTGTTTTTGAACTGGGTGAGTCGAGCTCCGCTGTCGCCGACAGCTGACATTCCTGACCGATGAGCAAGGCACACACTGTACACGTTCCCTGTGGAAAGACGGCAGCTCTTTACTTCACGGTAAAAACTAGACGGACGTACACAGAGCAACGTTTACTAGCTTAGACAAGCTAAGAGGCGGTGAATTATCCCGTGAAGCCTCTTATCTAACGCCATGTGGCCCAGCGCGCACACAGCCTGCCCGGTAACCCAACGCCCCGAGACCCCGCTGGAAACCATGAAAATAACAACACACGTTCCAATCATGATCAAAAACAACAACTTACAGAGTTCAAATGGTAAGACACTGGTTTCAAATGGACATTTAGACGCAGAGCGGGAACGACGTCCTCAGCTTATCGATCTCTCGTGTCGTTTTTTTTTTAACTAAAGAACTGACGTCACAAACATGTACCGCCCTATTTGTTCTGACTCACAATTGGTCCGTTGGCCACAAGCTCCCGCCCCCTTACCCAGGGTAAAAAAAACACGTCTTTAACCGTTGTCAAAGGCAACAACGGTGAGTATCGCGAGATGAACGCTCGTGCTATTTCAGCGTGAGAAAACGTGTTTTAACGTGTATTTACACCGTAAACAACAATATTCCAGACAACGAAAAATGTTTTTAATCATTTTAAAGAAGGTTGTTTCTATGGAATGGCGACGTGATGACCCAGTGGCCTAATGGATAAGGCATCAGCCTCCGGAGCTGGGGATTGTGGGTTCGAGTCCCATCTGGGTCGTGTTTACTTTCCTTTTCAGGCTTCATACAGCAACACACTGTCCTGCCCACCACACGAAGCTATACATATATTTACGTATTCCATTACTATTGTAAGAACGTCAGCTAAGCAGAGTACAAATAAATACATGTTTTGGGCATCAACAATACAATTAAACTTGCAAAAATAAATAATATAATTTAATAATCTATTCAGTACATTTCCTGGTTTGTCACACTTTTCTCTATTTACCTTTACTATGACTCATGTAAATCCATTCTTGTACTGTTCTTGTTTTATTCTACAGCTGTTATATGGAAACATTTTATTAACAGATATTAATGTTGATCTATGCAAAGTTGAGGTTTCCCTGCTTCCTCCCAGCAGTCTTGTAATGTCAGTGTCATGAGTTCCTAGTTCCTAGTTTTCCTTCCATAATTGCTTTACCAGTAGTTATTTACTTTTTCTTCTATTCTATAAATATTGCAACACTAGTTCCATCGATCAGTTTTAAATCAGGACAAATATAATCTAATCGTGCATGTTTCCCTCTCTTTAAATGAAAATGCTCATTTCAAAACTAATGGGGTAAATAAGAGAAAATAAAGTGCTGCCTAACAGTTGGATCAGTCGTGGAAGACATGAGCTCATCCAGGTAAGGAACATCACATGATGTGGTGTCACTATCAGAACAAAGATCAAATGAAAACTGCATATGTGGCTATGAATTAAAATATGAAGAAGATCTAAACATTAGAATAACTGAGGCAATTTACAAAACAAAAAATCTATGAATACATAAATCTCATCTCACTATGCTGTTCACCATACAATTCTAATAATCCGTTCTACTTGTTATATACTTCCTTGTTTACAGACTGTTGTATTGTATACTCGTGCAGTTAATGTGACAAAGAACAGAAAATGGGGACATTTATCAAATTCAAGTTATACTTTCTAATTTTGTGAAATTTGTGAAAATGTTCATATTAATCATGTAGAAACTAGACGTCATTGTCTGTCCGCCTCACCCTTCCATGTAAAATATTTATTTTATAGTTATCTATATATTCTTAAACAGAAAAATAATTTAATAAAAAATGTAATAAACGTGGATTTCTGTCGTTTTAGATATTGTGTCTTCTTCCTCTGATAAGTATTATTATTGTTGTTGTTAATACGTATTCCCTACCAATCTTAGTGTCTGCATTGACCCACCAGAGGGCAGTAAAGAATAATGTATGTAAATACATTTCGTAAAACATTCTCACCCATCAACAATGAAGGCAGGATAACAACCTGGAGTAGTGCAGTTGTATATTATATAATCCACAAAAAAATGTATATATATATTTATATAAAATAAAATAAAAAATAAAACAAAAAGCAAGTAAAGTGTAATTCCGAAGAATCTTTTGTCATCAGATATCAGCGGTTAAACCTAGTTTACCATTACAAAAGAAATCCTACTCAGTGAACAGGAGTCTGTGCAGGGAGTCACATTTCTCCTCTTATATTGTAAACAAGCGTTTATGAATGAAAGGAGTGTCACTGTGCTTGTTTCTGTATCTGGGACGTCCCACCGCCTCCTTTTCCCTTCTCATGGTGGAGAGGGCCATATAAAAATCCCAGGAATCCCAGCTCTGCAGCAGACCTGCGAGTGTGTCCACACTGAACATCCACGATGACGGGGACTATTTTGTTTCTCTTGTTTCTAGGGATTCCTCTCTACCACACAGAGGAGCATACTGTTAATGGTGAGTGTAGATTCTTTCAGAGTAGGGATTTATACAGACACTTTTATATTGTCTTATATTTTCTTATAGCTACACAAACTTGTTGATTTATGGTTGTTGTCATTAAGATTTATTAATGATCCAACCTAATGTGTTTCATTACAGTATTCTACACTGTTATAGTTTACTGTTTGCTTTTAAACCCGATTGTTTCCTTATCGTGGATCTAACTCTTGCATGGCATTGATCGAAATAGATATTATTTTATTTGTATTCAAAAGTTTCTCTAAAAACCATAGAAAATAGGTGAAGAAATCTTAGGTCATACTGAGAAGTTTAACTGTGTTTTTTAAATTACCATGAAATAAGATGAGACCCCAAATATTAATATTATCTCATAATTTTGATGGATTGGAAGTTTTTTGATGATATATGACTATATTTGATTCATATCAAGTCACACTTGATTGGAATAACACACACACACACACACACTAGGCCAATGAATGTCATACTGAGGAATGTGTCCAGTTCTTTGTCAATTTATAACATGTTAAATAAAATTGTGCTTAACCTCTAATAACAAAATTTCTGTCATAATTAATTGTTGAATCTAAAGTATGTTTTTAAAGAAGCTCCATGGTTATTGTGCACTTTAAATAACTGTACCAGAACAAACTGTGTAAGCTGACTGCATGTTTTGTTTCTCTGTTCAAACCTCAGAGCTCTACACCCTGATAGAGAAGGGTCAGAGCAGCTTTGTGGATCCAGCTCTGAGCAACCAGAGTCGGATGCTGGCCAAAGAGTCCTCCCTGCCCATCAACGAGCTCCTGGAGAAGAACAGCAAGACTGTGGAGTCCAAGTTCGCCCTCCACCCTCTGCCTCCAGCTATGTGGCCCAAGCACAGCGACCTGGCCCCCATACCTCGCCACCACACTCCCCACAACAAGAGCAAGAAGGGCCCCAAGAATGATCGTCTGCTGGAGCACAACAGCGAGAAAGCCAGGGGCGAAGTAACCGGCCTGCTCCCAAAAACCCTGCAGACAGGAGCCACAGCTGCTGTTGCTGCTGCTGCTACCACCAACCGCACCGTGCAGAAGAGCAGCCAGGACGCCCAGTCTCACATCAGCCCTCCACAGCACAGTGAACCAGAGGGACACCCCAACTCCAGGCCCAGGGGTCCGCCCCTGCACACGCAGCCCCAGGCCCAGCCTCAGCAACCCGCCCCGTCTCCACGGAGAGAGCACCCCAACCGACGGCTGGACCCAGAGGAGAACCGGCCGGGCAAGTCCAGTCTGTATCAGTCAGGTATCAGTGCAGCGGCCCGGAACAACAGCCGCCCGCCTGTCGTCTTCAACCGGCGCTCCTCCAGCCTGCTGTACCAGTTCGACATCCTGAGGCGAGGTACAGCAGGATTTGTTGGGTCCTGACCTCTGACCTGTGTCTTTAGTCATGAGCAGTGTCATCTTTTGACGCTCCCTTTTGGGATAACATCATATTTCAGAATGATTGAAATGATGTAAGAGTTTATCCAGCTGGGAAAAATCTTTGATGCTAAATATCAGAGTATTTATGCGTAAGAGATAGCCCCTTAACCGCTTCTCATACAGTGACTTCATACATATCAGCACACATATGGAGTTCACAGAGTTTGCACACAAGCTAAAGAGCTGTAATGCCATAATGACGGTGCGGGTTTCTCCCCCATCCAAACGTCCTCCTGCCACTAATTACAACCACTGCCCTCAAATCTGTCAGTGTGTCGCTGTGTGTGCAGCCCTTCTGGGAGCGAGAGGCCGAACGACACTGAGGCACAGCGAGCGAGACTGTTCTGATATTGTGCTTAAGATGAAATGTGTAAGACCCATGTGATCCCATCTCACATACCACCTCCTCCAGGCCTCTGCTGCGGAGCGGGACGTCTGGGTTCTGTAATGACAACCCTGTCGTTTCTAATGACGCTCAAATGAGGGTCTGGCTCCGCACAGGCCGTCACTCTCCTGCTGTACTTTTTTATTTCTTCTTGGTCTCATCCTCATCCCTCCATCCTGTCCTCTGCTTGTCTTCCCCTCTGCAGAGTCTGACTTCACACATGACGCCTTCTGCATGAGCGAGTGCAGGAAGGAGAAGGACGAGAAAGAGTATTACTGTTACAGTGAGTTTGGTATGTATCCGATGAGAGACACCTATTTACTGTACTGGTGTGAAAGTGGCAATCATTTTCCCTTTCAACTCCCAGTTTGAAAGGGAATAAGCGCATTTCCTGTACAAATGTTGATCATTGAAATTTACACAGTTTTTTCAAACCCAGAGTCCTGAAGGTTTCTGCCTTTGTTTTTCCATGTCCCTCAAACAGCTGTGAACGGGATAGTTCATGACATTGAGGTGCTGCGTAAAGGAATATGGCTCGTCACACTGATGGTGAGCAGCGACGGGTTCTACAAGATGAGTCGTCTCTACGTGTCCCCGGACAGCTTCTTCTTCAAAGTTCGCCTGCTGGTCCTGGACACGTTCAAGTGCAGCAAACCCTGCCCCGATATCAAACTCGGTGAGTGTAGCAACATAGACGGCTACAAAACTGAAGATCAGCGGTCGAGGGTGGCCTTAATGTGCAAGTAAAGTTCTCATGACCAGTAGGGAAACTTTTACTTATATTAAATAAAGTTTAGAAATAAAAACACCCTTTCATGATACTTGATAAATAATTAATAATATCTTTCATTGTTTTTATTTTATCAATGTTTCATTAATTGGGCCTGTTTACGGATGTTTTTCATGACCTGATTTAAGATGAAAGTTACATGTTATTGGAAACGACAGTTTGCTAAATCATGTTTATTAAGCATATTATTATTATTTTTTACTATAAAGTTTATTAAGTTTGTAAGGTACATTCCTTGAGACCAAGAAATCTCTTAGAACTTCCCATCTAGGCCTCCTTTTATGAGACCAACAGAAGCAGCAACAACTACTTGTGTAGTGGAACCATAGACTGTAACTAAACATGGACAACATGAAGGCTCCTCAAATGTGAAGCCAAACCCCCCCCCCCCCCACCCCCCCCTGGTGGCTGGCTGGATAAAGTATAGGTCATAAACCCTCCTCCTCCATGTTAGTGGGCCCAGGGTCGAAAGTCCAAGTACACATCAAGTAACTTTTTCTCAAATACAGTATCTGTCATTTTAAGTAGTTCCTATCACACTTATGTTGGTTCAAATGCCAAAACACTTGGTGGAATGGGCATACTGGTGAGATCTTGATACCACTGCTCCATCCCCGGATCACTACTGCCCAGACTCCTGCTCTTAATGACATGCTCTTTATATAGAGTCTATCAGTGGAAACACAAAAAACAGATTGTGCTCTTTTCCCTGGTACTATAACATTCCATCTGCTCGCTCCACAGGGACCAGATACATTGTAATGGGGCAGATCTACCACAGGAGGCGCCACCTTCCCAGTGACCTCCTGAACCTGCTGGGGGGAAAACTGAAGCCCGGCGACGGCCTCCTGCGGAGCAACAACTACATCAAGAGATTCAACAAGCGGAGACATCAGAAAGCCCTGGAGGCCACCCGCACCAAGTGTAGGTGAACAAAACAAAGAGACAATCGCCCCCTGCTGCAGGGGAAGAGACACTGCAGCTTACACAAACTGATCGTAACTAGCCCCTAAGTGTTGTGCAAGAGAGAGGACGTTTTGCAGAAGGCATGGATTTACTTTCATAAGGACTGCTCTAATGTACCATAAAGTAACAGAATGTTTTGAGAGACTGAGGTATGTTTTTCTTTTTCAATATTGTTTTATTTTATTTTATTCATCTGTGTAACAATCCAGTGTTTGTCCTGAGAATTGAAAAGAAAGATCACATCAGAGCCATCACACAAACGAACACATACATGATCATTGCAACAATTATTTCCCAGACAAACATGTTGGATTTTCAAAACTTACAGATGCTCACTTTTACCATTTTAGTAAATGTCGGAACCTTGGTTCTCGTCACACGACCTTTAAATCTCACCGATCCCTTTAACTAATGTATGATGCTTCTTCATTGATATGAATGCATTGTGTTGTATTGCACTGAATAGTATTGTTTTGTAACACCCAACCCTGTGCATGTCGTCCCTGTGGTTGTTATTGGTAAACAGGAAAGGGACTATTATTGTTACAATGACCAAAGGGAGGGATTGAAAGGCCTTAAAAAAGCAACAACCAACCCCAGTGGAGGAGGAGGAAAAGGGAGAGAGAGCACAGGACCTTTGCTTGTCATGAGAGCGGCTTATTTTTCTAACTTTAATTATGTGTCCACGATGAAATGTCTACCCGAGGTAGACGGGGACATCAAACAAGCCCACGCTGAATGAGGAAGGAGCGTGTTGTTGTAGGGACTAAGCCATAAGTCTAATCGCAGGAATCTGATCCTCACCGCACCTGGACCCATGACGCAGAAAAGTGCCTCCATCACAGCTCCTCTTTGGGATTTTGCTCTTGTTTTCTTGCTTACACACAAACACATGCTCCTTTGGGGATGGCTAGAGCAGCTCAGAGGCGGCATTTAAAGTATTCAGGCAAGATCAGAGGAAAGAGGAGGGCAGCAACAACATGGAGGAGGAATAAAGAGGGTTATGTAGAAATGGCACAGGATGGGGATTCAGGCAGGAGAGGGGATGTTGGGTCTTTCTGTCTGAAGCAGAGGAAGCCTCTTATTTAATCAGAAATCTTGATTGTAGAACGACGCTGAGCTTGTGCTTCTTATGAAAGGAAAAATATTTGCACTGAACGCTTCAATTGTTTCTCAATACACAAACCCAATAAAAATGTGTATTTGTTTTCTACGACCCCATGAGAGATGTATTTGTCTTTTAACCAACCCTCCACTCACATTCTACCCACTGACCCTTATAATCATTACCAGTGATTTCATGATAAGTAAGACACTCTAATTAGAGTTTAACAGCCATGGTCTCCATCGGGCCTCCAGGAAGAGAGGCTGACTTAGGAACTGGGAGGGTGAGGCAGGCAGGGCTGAGGCCTCTTTCTCTCCCCCTCTGTCCGTCTGTCAGCTGGAGTCGGTCAGTTCCCAGGCTCGACGAAGCCTCTATCTGGGATCAGCGCTGGAGGGAACAGATGCAGGCGGGCAGGAAACAGGAGCTCGCTCCACATCTTGGCTACTATCGCAGCGGGAGGACATTCCTCATCCTGGAGGATGCAAAGTAGGAGGGTGAGAGGGAAGAAAGAGGGGAGAGACGAGGGGGGAGGTGGGAACATCTCAGTGTTGTTTCCTGTGTTATAGCCCTCAAGCCACAAGTAGGCGGTGGGAGAAAGAGACAGGGGTGGTGGACTGACACCACTTTGGGTTCTTGTGGTCATCCACGGCGCTCGCAGCGACCATGTGCAGCCTCTGGATTCATTTAGCGGTTTTGAGCAGAGAGTTGGGAAGGGGTGGTGGGGAAGAATGGTGTGGGAGGAGAGACAAAGGTCAACCTCAGGGGTGGCTCTCCTGTGTCATGATGGTAATTTGATCACAGGGAGAGTTTGAATGAATTTACATGGGGGTCACGACCTTGTCCTTCAGTGCCTGTGAACAGATGCCACCTCAAAGCTCTTTTCTCTGAAAGCTTGTGTTGACAAACAGACGAGAGGAACTTTTAACTTAATTCCCCATCCACTCCCTGTGCATTGTGTATGTATTAGCGCATAATTCAGTAGGTAAACTTGAATAAAGATACATATATTTAGTATAATAATATAGTGAATTTAATACAGAACCCCTTTTTACAAGGTGGAGCCTCGTGGTGAACCTGTCGTCTTTGGGCCCCTGAAGGTACGGGGCCATGGGCAGCACCTTGTCTTCAGTTTTACAAATAATCTCAAAATAAATTAAGAATTAAAATGAAAGAAAATACAACAATAAACTAAACAGAAATATCAGACTAATCTTTGATATCAACATATTTACCTTTACATTATGTAAAGTAATATGGACTGTTACTATCAAAACAATCAAGATGCCATTTAGTGTGTATTGTGGTGTGCCCCAAGGTTATGTTCTGGGTCCTATTCAGTTTGCCTCAGAGAAGCCTCTTCTTGGGCAGATACATTATTTTCAGGGCAATTTGAGTCCTTGAGTCTTTTATTACAGAACATTGAAACAGTTGACATGAAACTTTTTACGTGCCTCCTCTCACTGCTCTGCAGATAAGACTCAATTTCAAATCTGCTTTAAATTCCACAAATAGAGAGCATATTATCTTTTAAAGTAAGTCTTACTTCTGCCCCTGAAATCTCAGTGTCACTGTGGACTCTTGACCAACGCGTAAAATGCTTCATTCACACTGTGTGGTAACTAAACTCATGGCTGGATTCAGTTGAACTCCCTCTCTTCCAGCCTTTACAAAACGTCCCTGAATGTTTTATATTTATTCCACAATGCTGCTGCTAAAGTTTTAACCAGGTCATCTAAAATGTCTTGTGACACTGATGTTGATTTCTGTATCAGAGTTTCTCTTTAAATTCAAAGTCCAATTCTGCAGGGTCAAAACTCCGATAACTTTTTAAAGTTCTCAGATGAGATGAGATTAGTTTCCATTTGCCATGAAGCCCTCTATGACATGTGCTCTTGTTTATACTGTAAGTTTACTTATAACGTGAGAATGCAGGAGTTGTATAATATGGTGCACAGTAATACACATAGCCTTGTATGATGAGGAACAAGAAACTGTAACTCTGGTGTGTCCAAGCACAGCCACTCAAAGAAAACACAACTCTTTAGAAAACTGGTGTCAAAAACATAACTTTATCCAGGATGAAATGTCCTATCAAGTACAAAAGAGAATCTCTTCAGAGTTGCCACAATCGGTTAAAAACATAGAGTACTTTATCTGCAGTTTCGATGCCTCAACATGACCCCCCACCCTCCCCCTTCCACAAAAAACTGTGAATTTTTCATTGATATGAATAAATAATACAAGAGATGCAACGTCAATATAGAAGTTATGCTGAACTGGTTGGTTTCTTAAAAACAACGAAAACCTCTAGAGTTACTGTGTCACTCTATCCCATTCAAAACCTTTATGCTCACAATATGCAGCACTTTTAATGTAAAGGGCAATTTCACCTAAATGTAGAGTTCACTTCAATTAAAGAGAAAAAAATAGTTAAAATATACTGACGGGCTTAGTTGCTGGTTCGAAAAGTGAAAAATAAAAGTTTCTAGTGCTAAAAATCTTTAATCTCTACATATTTGGACAGCAATAATGTACAATAGAGATTACAAACAGTGGATGAAACACATCATCATCAGATTACAAAGTGACAGACATTTGTGTGAAAGAGAAACACAGAAAACGAACACAGACGCTACATTACCTCTGAACTCTTGTCCACACAAAAATAAAAAGACTTCCTGATTGAGACTGAAATGTTTTCCTCATTTGAATTTTTTTTAAACATCAACTGTAGCCGTTGTACGACTGCTCCCTTCCTACAAAAAAATTTAAATCACACATTACAAAAATGTTCCCAAATATGCTCAAAATTTGAGCTATAAAATTTTCATACAAACCCCTGCGGTACAAAGACGCCCCAGCCCCCCCACTCAAAGTTGACTCCCAGACATGCTGCCACAAACCGCAACATAACTGAGTTGATGCTGAGTGGAAAAGTCCATTATCCAATTACTTAACCAATGCTTTGAGGGCGAGTTTAGAGACGTCTGTGAGCCAACCTGTCAGCTTCAATGAAATATGCTGGAAGAGGCAGCTGATAGATAAGGGGCAGGGAGACTTACAGACTCAGCCACCGACGGAAACAGACGGGGATCTTTCAGGAGACACCGAGTGTGTGTGAATGGACGTACAGTACGTGTGGGTTAGTTAAGCCTTGTACTAGCTTCACCTTCCCCTGAAGGCCTAACAGTTGCTTCTCCTCCAGGAGCTCAGAACCAGTTACCATTCTTCACTTGCACTTCGGAAAAAGCACCAAATTTGAACAAATCAGAGGAGGGGTGGGATGCAGTGGGTGGGACAGCCTGTTCTGGGTGTTTCCCTCTGGGAATTAAGGTGAAGGGAACACAGCCTTAAAACAAAATAAAAAACTCTTAAATGACTTATTATTACAATGTTAATCTGACTGAAAAAATAATCTCTTTGACTTTTAGTTTTCACTTTAGCTTCTATGTCAAATGGAGCATCCCAGCACCAGGCTACTCTGACAGGGAATGTACAGTTAATGAGTTGCACCACTGACAGACATACTCAGATTCTCTGTGGCTGGTTCACGCTTCAAACAGGGTGACACACCTGAGGCGATTCTAGAGATGTGGTTAAAATAGCAGGGTGCAGTGGAGTTAGGTTTGAAACATGGAAGGTGACACTGCGTTTCTGGATTAATTAACTGAACCCGAAAACTGACAGACAAATAATCCAGAAAAAGAAGATTCTGCTGCCAGACATGGTCTGTAGGTGGACGTGAAACCTGCAGGTCCTGCATATTTAGCTTCATGTAAAGCACAATCAGGGCATTTCTCGACATGTCGAAGCTTAAACGTTTGTATCGTGAAAATGCAACAGGATGTAGTTTAAGTTAAACCTCTGAGTGGGAAGAACAAAGCAAAGATAGTGAGCAGCTACAGATTAAACCCAGCTCTTTCAGAGTGCGCTGCTGCCATGTGATCATCCAACGGGACAACTTGACAGTTTAAACTCCTGTCCTGCTACTTCCATCTGGATCGCTCTTCTCGTGGAGGGGCTGCACTGGTAGGAGCTGCTGGCTGGGAGGAAACCAGCTGCCAAACAGTCTGTGGACGCCCTGTCCCTGGTCTGAAGGTGGGGCGTCTTTGTCTTTCTGTCCCACTGATGCTTTTGGGTGCTTTTGAAGTCACTTCTTCCCCCATCAGCAAACCAATGGAGGTGTTGGAGGCCGGGCTCTGTGACACCACTGCAAGCTGGTTTTCAGCTGAGGGGTGCCCCCTCAAGTTCGAGTGCAGCCTGACCAGGACCACAGGGCTTAATCATTCAGAGGGAACCACAAGCCTCTTTCACAAGTCTTTCTGACACTTGTTTTTTGTTTTTGTTTGTTTAGGAGGGAGCTAAGAGGCTGCTGATTGTAGTTTGTTGTTATGAGACCTACAGAGACGGGCAAAGAGAGCAGGAAGAAACTGTTGGAAAACTTCTTTGTTTCTTTTTTTATTAAAAGCTTTACAATATGACAAAAATATGCACTAAGAGAAATACAAAAGAAAACAAACAAAACAATAAACATGTATTGGATGCCAGTGGGTCAGACACTTTGACAGAGACCAAGCAGCCATGTTGGTGGATTGCTGTTGAAGTGTATGATGCAATGTCTTGTATATACAATTAATTTCTTTTAAAACCTGGAGACTGTTAAACTCACCATATTTAGAACAGGAAAGCTAAACTACATTTTCTCCAATCTATTTTTATACAGGTCCTAGAATGACTTCCTTTAGAACGTAGAAATAGTTCGTCACAAAAAGAAATTATATGCACATAAAATAACATTATACATGGGTACAGCCAATAAAAAGAAACTAGCAAAGGTTGCATGATTCTTTTAAAACGTCTCAGCTAAGAAATGAGGTAAAATGTTCTTCTATAGCACATTGTGACCAAATACAATAAACAAATGTTCTGTCAAATTAAAAGATAAGTTATGCGTGTGTATGGGGGAACTAAAGTCAGATTTCACAATAAAAAGTTTTGTCTCTTTTTTCAAAAACTGAATCTCAAGAAAGAGAGTAGCAAACTAGTTTTGCCTCGGACATAAACAAAATATCAGTCATCTGTTGCAAGAAGTGTAAGAAAATACATTTTCCCTTGAGATGCTCTGTGTTACCAACATGGCTGCCGTTATCAGACAGATTTTTTTTTTCTTTTCCTTCCTTACTTTGCTTACAAAATAAAAATATATGCACTTTCTTACAAAGTGTTTAATGCTGTTTTGAACGAGTAGAAAACAGCAACAACACGCGGGATTGCAAATTGTTTTTGTTTGTTTTAAGAGTGACCCCGGCACCCAGGAGTTTGACATCACAATCTGCAAGAGAGGGAGAGGTGGGTAGGGAGGGGGGAGAGAGAGAAAGAGAGAAGGGGAGAGAAAGAGAAAGGAAGAGAGGAGGAGAGGGAGGGAGGGAGAATGGATGGTGTAAATACATGCGGGTGAAGCACATCACTGTTTTAGGCACAGCAAGATGGATGCAAACCACAAGACTCACTCAGCTTATTAAACATCAGAGTTGAAATAAGACTGATTCACCATGAAATGTTTAGCTCCACCTCCAGTAAAGAAAATAAATAAATAAAGCTGGATCAAACTATGATAAACATCATAGACTGTATTTATAGATGGACGTCGCGTCTCCACTTCCTCAGACTATCCAGAAATGAAGCCAAAATATCGAACGCTGTCATTTTGCTCTGAAGACGTCACAGGATGGAGCCACGATGGCCAACCAATGTCAAGTCAGTCTCAGCTGTCAATCATGATAGTTCACCCGGTGTTTATGACATCAACTATTCTAAGAACTGCCTAAAACGTCCCATTCACTAACATTAGATAGGCGGGGTATTTGACCTATACTGCAGCCAGCCACCTGGTGGCGAAAGAGACACTTTGGCTTCACTTTTCTGTCATTTCATCCATCTTCTTGTACAGTCTATGATGCATATATATAAAATTACAGTTCACAAAATGTTGTAGTTTGCATCCACTCAAAGCAATCACATGACACAGGAGAGGCAATGCAGTGAGATGAGGTCGCAGGCGTAAATGAGCACAAGGTTGTGGAGTTGTTCGGGTTCAATACTTGCTTCTATACTATGGACGGGAACAGTGGCAACAGCATGAAGGCCACAAAGAGTAAGCTAAAATTCTAGTGTGAAATTAGTTTGTATTAAATCGGCCTAAAAGATGTTACAGAGAAAACAGAGAATGCAGCTTCGTTACACGGTGAAAGCTGGAAGCTGACATGTTGTTACAGGTGTAAAATCAGCTGACTGAAGCCTGAATGTGTGTGAAATGGGTGGGACCGAAAAGCTCAAACTGTGAGCAGAAAAAACACACACGTATGTATCACTTCTACAGCGTAAACAAACGAGGCTTTTCAAAAATGCCACAAGCATAATAGGTCACTAGACTTATCCGTGTCAGTGTTTTATGTTTGGAGACAGAATAAGTCTGTTTGCCACATGAGCATTCAGTCATCACCCAAAAACAAGTGTAGATGACACTAAAGGCCTGGAAGAGACCCAGGATGGTGACCCAGGAAATCAAAGAGAGAAAGGAGTCAATGAACTCAGACAGTTTCTGACAATGTGCGTTTCTTTCCATGAGAACCTATATTTTATTGCAAATTTTTTTGTAGAAAGCCGGTGTCTAGCGAGCCTCCAGGGAGGTCAGGGGTCAGTCGGCTCCAGAGCAGCACAGCTGGAGCCGCTAACGACTTGGTCTTTTTCCTTAACACATTTAATTCAGCAGGGTGGATGGTCTCAGGCTACATCCATACTTCTATGTTGTCAGTTAAAATCAGTGATTTCAAACTACAATCTCAGTCCACATTAGCGTTTTGGCTCAGTTTTAATTCCCGTCCATACAGACAAGTCTGAAAACACATATCCCATGACCACTCACATACACTGGGCATGTGTGTATCGGTGTAAACAGAAATTAAGGAATTGTAAAGAAGACTAAATCGTCTCACACACATGTATCATTGTAAAATGTAGAATTTAACTGCCCAACAGGGTCAGCATCACTTGTAATTGATTATCCACGTTGACTTCTAGACTGGGAGTGCTCAAACTAAAATGGGGTCAGTAGTGTTTCCAGACTTCTCCAATTTAGTGTCCCTAAAGCTGCAGAGTAGTGTGGACGGCAGACGTATCCGTAGCAGAGTTGAAAAAAAGAAGAAAACTAATTTCTGTGATACAATTGATCCTGAACAGCGCAAACAAATCCCTGGAACACCTTTGACACATGTGAATAACGCAGCAAATTGAACCTGCTCCAAAACGTTTAATGAGCGTGTGGACGTAGTTGACCCAACGTGAGGTTGTATTAATTTGTATTTTTTATTCTGGATGAAAAATACGGACTCTCTGTGCAAAGACCTCATCCGTCTGTTGTCTCAAAGTTGCCGGCTGCTACTTTGCCTTTCTTTTTCCAATCAGCATTCATCACCATCTTACCTGCTGGCTTTGAAGCCTTTGAGCTTCTGGACAAAGAAGCTCTCCAGAACCTCGGCACACTGGTAGAAGGGCGAGTCACTGGGGTTGTAGTAGCGGCAGTTATCGAAGATTTTGGTCATGTCTGCTACGAACTCGGTGAGCTTCACGTACTCGCGCTTCTGTAACCTCTCCTCCATGGTGGAAAGGTCTGAGGGAAGTAACAAAAAATATATTTGGTTAATGATTATATGTAGGACAGGAGACAATAAACCATACATATTTAATTGCGAGATCTTGCCAGAGACAAACTGTATATGCGGAAGCAGCAGGGGATAAATGGCTTCTCTAATCAACTCCTTTCCACAAATCAGCATGTCTGCTGCAGAGTAATTGCAGCCTATGTGGCATGTCTTTGACACACGTTCAAATATGTTTCCTGTTAGCACAGTTCATCACTTTATATGTGACAGCAAAAATCCAGAGCTCCTGCCAGCTTTAACCTCCATCTACTCAGCCTTTCAGATCAGTAACTGAGATGTGACCGATCTTACATTCCTGAGGAGAGCATCATTATCTGACTGTCGTTCCTGAGAAAGCACACGCACACACGCGCACACACACATTTGTACTTCTATCTTAGTGAGGACACTCACTGGCATAATGCATTCCCTAGCCCCTAACCCTTCAAACTAAATGCCTAACCCTAACCCTGCCCTTAACATGACCTAAACCGAATTCTAACCCTAAAACCAAGTCTTAACCCCCAAACAGTCCATTCCAGGGGGGTCACAAAGTGAGGACCGGCCAAAATGTCCTCACTTTCCCAAAATGTCCTCACTCCGTAGGTTGTAGAGTCCAATCTAAATCAGTCTAGATCTCCCTTGAAAAGTAAAGTTCAGTGTCACTAACCTGGTTGAATCAAGTTAGAAACTAAACAAATACGATTTTAGAGTTAATGAGGAAGCAGCCGAGGCTTCGTATAATCTGCTGCTGTCGGTGGGTTGCTGCTCGGCACGGGGTCCCCGGGGCTACGATTTAAACAAACATATCCGACTGTTAACCTCCTTAACCCCCACCCAGCTGGCCCGGGGGCTTACAAACCCTCATAGTCAATATCAAAGACCCCCTTCTTCTCCGTCATCAGATTTCATCTCAAAACCCTCCAAAAACGACTAACGGCTGCAGCTACCACGGCCAAATGCTCTTTTTATTTTCTGAAAATCAACAAGGTCTTTTTCTTGCAGTGGAAGCGAGAGGGAAGGGCTAGAGTTTCCAGGACCAGGCCGACAGGAGCCGAGTGTGGGGCTGGTCCCTTTCCACAGGGAGCCCAGCAGACCCGGAGCAGCTCATTAACGGTTTGTTTGTATGGAAGTTCAAAAAAAGCCCTGTTGACGAAAAGTCCCCATTTACAAGGTCGGTTTGATCTGAGTTGGAGGGCTTCCTCCCTGCTGGCCTCCTGGCGGCTGCGTTTTTCATGTGTACGATATAGAGACTGGGTGTTACTTCCATTGCCTGAAGCAATTACAGAATGAAAACAGCTCCACTGAGGCAATTTTATCTACCGAACAGGGACTGCTCCCAATCCCAGCCTGACTCATTCAGCATTAACTATCGGCTGATTCACAATCTGATATTTTACACATAAAAATTAATACGGTCAGTCCATAAACAATGTTTGACATTTGATGAGCTGATTCCTTTCATAGTGCCCCATAATAATATTATGATTATTTTGTATTATTAGTTATTATTTCTTTGTTAACTTTGAATCTTAAAAAAGAAAAAACTAAGGAGGCATGAAGAGCACAGAAGTAGAGTAGCTGTAGTAAATGACGTATTGGAGATACAGAAGCTGGGAAAAATCACTTACAAACCTTGTTTTCAATAATTATTATTGTGGCTATGTGTGTTGCGTGGTCAGGGTCTCCCCCCCCCCCGTTTCCTCCACTCACCCATTGGTTCCTTGATGACCCTGTAGTAGTCCGGGGCGTCATTCGGGTCCACTGGCTCCAGGAACGGCCACGCCATTTTATGTGCCTGCAGAGGAGGGAGAAAGATAAAGAGAAAGACAAGACACTTGAGAAAGCTGAAACTGATGAAGAAAAACAAACAGCACCATGAAAATGACACTGGAAGCAGGTGGGTCAACACAGATGTTCTCTCTCTCTCTCACACACACACACACACACACACACACACACACACACACACACACACACACACACACACACACACACACACACACACACACACAGAGAGAGAGAGAGAGAGAGAGAGAGAGAGAGAGAGAGGAGAACATGGCAGGAGAAGAGGTAGAAGGAGGAAAAAAAAAAAGCGGAGGCCAGGCAGCTGTCCAAGTTGCACTCTGGGGAGGCGACTCATCAGATAAGACACACACAGAGCACTTTTGTTTGCTGCTCTGACACTGTAGTGGGTCGACAAGGAGCTGTGTTAGTGTTCAGGGTATCGCTGCTTATAAAACGACCAAGACTGTGTCGCTGCTACTTTAGCTAGTGGAGAGCGTCAGATCCAGATTTTATATTTGCAGAATTTGTTTTTGTTTGTTTATACGTGTTTTACCCTCAGAATACCAAGTCAAACATTCTAACTGAACTGTAGTACCAGAAGAACGGGACCAAGTTAAATGATCCACTATTGATTAATGATTGTCATAAACCTCTCTGGTGTCTTCATTGAACCATTTTTATCCACTGCGCACTGCCCACTGTAATCATGTCTTCATGTTTACCTGTAAGGAGCGCAGGATTCTCCGCAGACCTTCGTAGTCCTTGTCCGTGAGCGGGGTGAAAACCGTCATGGCGTCCTCCGTCGACTGACACTGCGGGCACACGTACTGGTCGATGTGGTTGGCCTCGCTCTGCAGGATGCCCACACAGCGACCGTGGTACCAGTTTTGACATCGATCGCAGCCAATGTAGAACCTGAGAAGATAACGTTTTCATTTCAGGTCGTGAAGTGAAAGGGGGTTAGCAAAATAGACCTAACAAATAGAATTTGTTAGATCATGGAGGAACTGGCAAGATGAAATCCTATTCATATGTGTCCATGTGTCTCTTTTTAGTTTAAATTCACTTGATTCTCGTGCTACAACCCACAAACACACAGGGGTTTCAGGTGAAGCTGCTTACTGGGACTCGTCGTATGGCGTCCGACAGATGCAGAACAACTCCTCTGTGCTGCTCTCCTGGCCCCGTTTACACTCCACACAGATGTAGTCGTCCATTTTCTTGGCCTCCTTCTCTGTGATGCCCACACAGTCACCGTGATACCAGTTGGTACAGAGGTCGCAGCCTATGTAAAACCTTAGAGAGAACAAGGAGGCAAAGGTTTTTGTCAGTTATATTGCACTTGTTTAAGAGTGAGTGATGTTAACTTTTGAAAGATAAGTGAGTATAACTGGCCGATGAGAGAGAGATTATCATCCGCTTCCCTTCGCTAAAATAAAGTATTTATTGTGAGTATTCAAAGTGAGCCTGATCATACTTGGTCTCGTCATATGGCGTCTTGCAGATGCAGTACAGCTTGGTGTCCTTCTTGTTATCCTTCGTATTAGTCGCCAAGATCAATTTCTTCTTCGACTTGGACTTGGCTGACGTCGCTGTTTCCCTCTCCTCGTCCCGTTTCCTCTTGTGTGCCGAGGTGGCGGTTGTGGCGAGGTGGTGCTGAGCGGCGATGCCGTGTGCGTGTGCCAGAGTGTGTTGCTGCTGCTTGTGGGCGGCCTGGGCTGCAGCCTGGGCTGCCTGCTTGGCTGCAGCCTGAGCCCTCTCCTTCTCCCTCCGCATCCGAAGCAGGTCGCGTTTTAGCTCCTCCTGAGGAAAGTGATGTCAGGACAGACAGGCTCAAAACAAGGAGAGAAATAGAGAGGGCCTTTCTAAGCTGACAGATTCAGTCATTTCTGTTTCACACTATTTTAAAGGGATTAAAGAGATGTTATTGAGAAGACACAGATTTTGCCCGAATCTTCTGCTGTTATGCTCCCACCGTCCTCTTTACCTGGGCCTCTAGCTGCAGATCCTTGTCCAGAAGCGCTCGCTTCTTCAGGATTTCCATCTTAAGGCTCTCTTTGTGCCGGTAAAGGAGTGAGGAGAGCTTGCTGGCGTTGGCCAACCTCCTTTTCGCCTCCACCACCTCTTCCTTTTTTCTCCTCTTGGCTGACTGCCTCTCATCCTTGTCTATCCGGTCCAGGAGGAACTTCATCACCTGGTTGCATACAATCATTCTGGACAGACATACAAATGAAAATGTGAAAATGTGAAAGGACATGATTACAATTGTTTTTTTTAAATCTTCCTGACCTTTTAAAAGTTACACTGAATCATTAAAGCATATTGTATAGAAGAGATAAGAACTGTGCAATGAAGAACCCCTTGAATGCAGTAGGAAAAAGAATAGTCAAACCTAAACACATAGCTCTACTGAGTCTAATAAGGAACCATGTGAAATAGGGCTGTGATCTATTCAATGTATTTTAAAAGGAATCAAAGACAAATAATAATCCTGCTGAGAGAGGAGAGGGATCAAAGAGCAGGGAGGGGAAGGATTATCACATATCTGAATCTTGAATTCAGAAAGTCAGTACAAAGTCACAGAGGAAGAAAGGAATCCCTCTGACACACCAGTGGGAAGGAGCCGAATCTTACTCCAAACAATGCTTCAGTTTTTTAGAAAGTACAACCTGCATGACGGTTGGCTGCTCAAAAAATGTGAACATCTAACTTTCTGCATGTAAGAAGCGGTAGTGAGTGTCAATGAACAATGAGAGTGTTTCTCTCAGCTTCAGGTCCTTGAGGCTTTCTGGTGACCCTAAACTGTGTAACTACAAAGTCCAGGGTTTGACTCTGGTTCTGGAATTTTCTTGCATCTCATCCCTATCCTCCTTTAAATCTTTTCCTTCTCCACTGTGTACTATCAAATAACATCCTTGGGAAAAACAGACTGCTTGCTTTTACCAACAATTTCTACTTGTACTGCTTGAAAATGGTTCGGGGGTTTCAACTTCCAAAAGGGATTTTATGCCTCCGCCAACCAGGGCAATTTCAATCTACAAACTTTTTTTTCCCCAGACTCATATAAGCTCACCATGACTTTTGAAACCCAAGCTTATCTTTTTGTCCAAGTGACAACTGGTCCAATTTAGAAGAATTTCCCTAAAGGCAGTCTTGAGATATGATGTTAAAAAGGCTAAGAACATGTTTTGTGAGGCCATTGTTACCTTGACCTTTGATCTCCAATAATCTATTCAGTTTATCTTTGAGTCCAAGTGAACACTTGTGCCAAATTAGAAGAAATTCCCTCGAGGTGTTGTTCAGAAATCGTGCTCACATGAATGGGACGTACAGACGACCGGACAACCCCAAATCATAATCGCCGGCGTGGAGGCATAAAACGAGTATGAACACTTTCTCTATGACTTGACAGACGAGTCACACATTCAAACAACACAGCCGTTTGTAATCCTGAACCTAAATACTATAGAAACAAGTGTGTCATCATTCCTAGTCCCCTTGTTGTGTTACACATGTTGTTAGAGCAGAATTTGGTCGTGTTTATTTGTGTGAGACGTTTAAGTAGCAGGGAGTGGGGCTGAGTGTCGGGAGAGTGGGGAGAGATGGACAGATAGAGAATGACTGTGAAGCCACACTGTCCGTGTAAACACAGGAGACAGGAGGAAGTTCATACACTCAAACTCAACAAATAGAAATGCATTGGGAGATTCAAATTTCATACACATCAGTCCACTTAATATGCTTCATTTTTTTCACCAAGATCCATGAATTATTCAGAGGGAAATTTTGCAAAAATGTAAAGAAAAATAATAATTAAAAAACGCCCTATCTCGCAATGTTAAAGAAAGAGAATGTATTCCTGGATCTGCCTCTTTCCAAATCCACAACAAAATTAAATGAGTTCTTTCTTGGTTTATGTCCCATCCTGCCACCAAATTTCATGTTCAACAGTCTTCCGTAATCCTGCTGACAAACAAACAAACCAACCAACCAACCAACCGACACGGGTGAAACATAAAATTCCTTGGTGGAGGTAAATATAAAGAAACTAAGAAGTTAAAAACCTGGGAGATACAAATGCAGATAAAAACCATCTCCACTGCTAAATCTTTGTCAGAATTAAATGTCCCTTATATGATGAACAGACCGGTGACTAATTAAAGGGAAGACATATAATGTCTTAGTTTGTTGTAGGGCGTGTCACAAGACACCAGGACATGTTACATGCAACTCGGCATAAATTCTTCAAGACTCTGGACTCTACTGAAGAGTGATGTTTTGATGATGATGATTGTGCAGACGCTGTCTAACACATTAGTCCAAAATATCCCATAGGTGCTCAGCAAGGTTGAGATCTGGACACTGTGGAGGTCACAAAATATGATTCACATCATTTTCATACTGCATTCCAAGACCCTCGCACCCTATGGATGTGAGCATCGTCATCCTGTCTCATTTTTCAGGCTTTTCTTTTTATTCATCACATGATTGTGTGTGTAAAAAATGAAAAATCATGGCTCTATGTCTGCAGTTTGTTCACTTGTGTTCGCTAACATTCACAACTTAGATTGAAAATCACCCTGAATGCCTTGTTCAACGCACAAATGTGTGAATGACACACAAACACATCCATGGCTGCTGAGGTCAAAGACGGGCCAGGGTTCCTGCAGCTTGCACTGAGGTACACAACACAAACTCGGTGAGAAAGCAGAAGACGCTAACGAAACAGGATGGGAAAACAAAGCTGACGTTCCAGGTAAATAACTTAAAATGACAGAATCAGGTTTTGAGGAAGAAGAGAGAGACAAGGAGGACATGAGGAAATGGAAAAAGGATGGAACGCAAGCAGAGAGACAGACAACAGACAGAGCGGCTGTCGTGAAGTCACGGTAGTCTGGGTTTGGTATTACAGGTCCGTGTGAATGGGCACAGTGTTGACAGACCGTCTGTGGACATAAACATGGGGTTGTCAGAGTCAACTGTAGGTCAGAGTGTAATCTCTCTGCAGCAGATGAAAAAGGAAGGAGCGAGGGAATAAGCCTTTTTAAAACATACTACTGGTTTTGATTTCACTCATTTTATTTGGGTGTTTATAGAAGTAATTGCTGCACAAACTTCTGCAGAATTAAACAAAAAAAAGTCTTTAATAGTGAGCCAACAAACATCTCCGCTATAAACGCATCACTCTGGAAAGAAGTCTTGGCTCTTGATAAAACAGTAGCAGTATACAAACAGTAGTACTGGTCACTGTTTTTATATCTATATTCAAGAGCGGTGTCTTTTAGTTTGAGAGCAGGACTTATTGATTTCACTTTAAGATTTTGTAATGCACTCACTCAAAATCGTGCACTCAAATAGCCCCTGCTTGTGCTTAAATTCGCTCTGATTGTGCGCTTGCACTCTGCACTCCAGCTTTAGCTCTTCTCCTCGCGCAAACGTCTGCTCTTGGATTTCTTCTCTGCACTTTGATGTTATCTCCTGCGCTTGGATTTTTTGTGCAGACGTTTCACATGTGCACAGAAGCAGCGTGAGCGCACGATCTCTGAGTGCAAGTGCACAGTTTGAGCAAGCAGAGCAAACCTAAACACAAGCAGGGGCTATCTGAGTGTGTGCACAGGAGTTTGAGTGTGACAAAATCTGAATGTGAAATCAATAATCCCTGCTGTAAAACTGAAAGACTAGGCTGTTTAACAAAGAGAGGTGGTCAGTGGAGTGATACAAAGTTAAAGCAGACAATCAATATATCAGAATCAATGCATGTGATGTTAGTAATAAAAGTGAGACGACTTCATTTTCTGCCCATTTTAGACAGAATGTGCTCAGAGGGGAGCGACAAAGAAAATAAATATGACGAGCCGAAGCTTGTTTGTATAAAATGTATCTCGCCTCAAATCAGTGACAGGGCCGTTTCGAGCCTCGTGTGGTTTTATCGTACAACTCCTCTCATTTAAAAATGGATTTGTCTTTGTGTTCAGGTTTGAAGGGTCACGGTGAGGACATGCAGCTGTTGGTGGTTACACACCCAAAAGTTCCCATGCTGTGCAGTACCTCCCAGTGTGGTGTTGACTCAGAGTCAAAGGGAGAGAGGAGAGGACAGCACGTTTACTGCCCGAGAGGTGAGGTTACAGTTCCTTATGATCAGAACATCGACACACGAGAAGGCATCAATTCAAAGAAGCATGACTGCTTCACAGATAGTGACCGTTAACATTATGCTGTTATTGTTTGTCGCTTTAAAAACATGTTGCCACAGTGTGTGTAGTTTGATTGGATTGGTTACACTTCCTCTGACCCAGAAGCTTTCAGTATAAAACTCAGGATACAAGCAGAATATCATGCCTACATATTCACACACACACAAAAAAAATCTGGACACAAACCTCTGGTTCTCCTCCCGCTCTGCAGGCGTCAGGGTCTTCTTCTGCTTCAGGTGCTCGATCACAGCGTTTTGTTTCATCACCACCTGAAACACACGGCGCAGAGAGATGTCAGAACAAACCCCATCAGAAAAGATATTTACAGCTTTTGAGATTGTTACATTTTTAAGTCGATTTTTAAGTTTCGGTTTCAACCACCCAGGAGCTGAACTTGGGCCTGTTGGTCAAGGCGTATGCGCCCATGTTATATGTGCCTTAACCCTCTTATTAGGTCGCCCCCTAAAAAAGTAATTCATATTTTGAGAGGAAATGTCTAATGATAATAATGGTGTAAAGAGACCATATTCTTAAACTGGGTTTCTGCAGGTTTCAATAAGTTAAACATAAGACTTTTAAGTAGCAATAAATGAAATTCAACATAATTAAGACATACCTAAATGTATTTAAGATGTGCTGTTTAATATTTGAATGTTTGTAAGACCTAAATTTCCACTTGTTGAATTTTACACTTTTCAGACCTGTGGAAACCTGGTTATAACATATTTAACTGAAGATTTTGTGAATTTGATGTTTTGTGTGTTCAAAAAATATATATAAATTGATTATTTTTAAAGGGAGAAAGTGTGGTGACTAATGTGCAGAAAGGAAGGCACATACATGTACACACATGCAGTACAATCAGTGGTAAATACACACACAGGGACAGTTAAAAACAAACACACACACAGTAGCCATGGAAGGATTAAACCCAACAAACTGTAAAAATAAACAGTGTTAGAGGGTTTGGATGTTGGAGGATGGTGACTGTTTGTGAGCTGATGGCAGGAAGACAGAGGGCTTTGACAGAGATGGATGACCTGGCCATGGTGGCTTCCTGAACACATGCACCCTCTCTCTCTCACACACACACACACACACACACCTGTTTCTGAATGATGTCGCTCTGGCTGGCTGCGTTGAGGGCCTGCTCTCTCTTGGCCTCTGCGGCTTGTCTCTTCTTCTGCTGCTGCTGTTCTCGGAGCTGTTGGATTCGCTGCAGTTGCTCCTGGACAGAAGCTGCCTGGATGGTCACCACGTTCCCTATCTGTGCAGACAATTCATGCCTTTCATAAAGCTGGATTCCTATAATTCGTAATTACTCAATTACAAAGATTTCATGAATTATAAATAAGCCATATACTATCTAAAACGCTACAGGTAGAAAAAGTATAAAATTCCAAAGCAAAACTACACTTTCTAATGTGTTTTACAGTGCTTTTACTGTGATCAAAGCCATCAAAGCAAGGCTTTATAAAAAAGAAAAAGTTTGGATGTGGTTTAGCAGGTTTGCTGCCTTACCTGTCCTCCCTGAGCTGAGGTGGTCCCGGTCTGTTGTATCTGGATGGGGAGCTGCAGTTTGATGTGCTGTGGCAGAGAGCCTCCACCCTGCTGGGCCTGCAGCTGGGCCAGCACCTGCAGACATGACACAAGGCAACACACAAATTTAACAAATAACAAAAATCATGGTTTTGCTTGTATATTTACATAAAGCATTTATTTAGATGGTTAGATCACACTGTCAGCTACATCGTGGGTCAAAATTGTTAATGCAGATTGCAGAATGGAAAAAAGGGGACAAAGACCAGACATGGTCTATAACGTACACTTATGAATGGCTGGAGAGAGTAAATTAGTAGTTCACAGTATTATCTGGTTTAAACAGTTTAAGGAACAACAACTTTATTTTACTTTTACGACAGAACTAGTTAAATTTTCTACTCCTGCTGGACACTAAGTTGGTCAAGGTCATCTTACCTATAGGTGTTTGGAGGAGTGGACTTTAGAGCCCAATCAATATGGTTTTTGACCGCGGATACCAATATCAGGGAATAAAAGATTTCAGATACTGATATATTGGCTGATATGTATATAAAAAAGGGGGGCAATGATTCATAAGATGTATTTATCAAACTCTTATGACAGACAAATGTAATAGAGAATTGATATTTTACAGTTTAACCATAACCTTTATTCTAAATAAATGTAAATGA
Source organism: Hippoglossus hippoglossus (assembly GCF_009819705.1). Taxonomy (NCBI): domain Eukaryota; kingdom Metazoa; phylum Chordata; class Actinopteri; order Pleuronectiformes; family Pleuronectidae; genus Hippoglossus; species Hippoglossus hippoglossus. The sequence goes on along the minus strand of NC_047151.1, from coordinate 12,427,660 downwards.
AACGCAAATACAACAAAATATATAGACCTTGAATTAAGAAACTAAACATAAATGCAAATTTCTTTCAAATTTTCACATATCAGCAAGCATTAACTCCAATACCAATATGTCTGTGAAAAGTTCCTATCAGCCAACCGATAAATCAGACAGGCTCTAGTTAACTTTCCAGCACCATCCCGTCTCTTTGCTAATCCTACCTGTACCTGCTGCTGCAGTCCAGAGACGCTGATGAGCTGAGGCGTCTGCTGCAGCTGCACTGTTCCTCCCTGTGTTTTAACCTGCAGCGAAGTGGGTGATTGGATGGGCATGTGGGCCTGCGTCTGAGGCGGCAGTTGGCCCTGTGGGGTCGCTGAAGTAGGGCTGCTGGTGGTGGCTAGTGAAGGCGTCCCCGCCTGGATGGGGGCTGCTGCCTGTTGGGCAGGTTGGGCCGGGGTTTTGGTGCAGGTGGAGTTGGGTTGACCTGGACCTGTGTTGGCTGGAGACACAGGGAGCGAAAGATCAGAAAGAGGGGATTTAAAAACGAGCAGGAGAATGTCAAAATTATGGTTTTTCATATTCCGAATGTAGCAAATGGATAAGATAAAACCATTAATCAGAGATATTATGCCAGTTTGTTTTGTCTGTTAACTGCAAATCACTCAGTAGAAGCACATATAATTCACATTTTATTTTTCACATCTGCTTTCACGTGTTTGATTCAAAGTTAATGATTGGCTGAATGAGTTCTACAGTGGTTAACATTTGTGTTATACCTGTGCTTGATGTGGGTGTGGCAGCTGAGGCCAAGGGGGTGAAGAGGAAGCGCTGCACCTGGCCGTTGGGCAGTGCCGCCTGCATGAGCTGCTGCCCAGGTCCTGGGATGACGGTGACCCCGTGAGGTATGACCTGCAGCTGGCCCGTGGTCTGGCCCTGACCCTGTACCATAACCGTCAGAGCCTGCTGGGTACCACCGACACCAGCCTGCCGATCCACACCTGACGTGGCCTGCTGCTTCTACGAGAGACAGGGTCGAGAAGACGCTTGTTAGCAAAGAGATCAATCAGAGCATTGCCGTTTCTTCCAAAATAAACTGGTTGAGGTGGGAAAATATGTCATTTAATCAATTGAGTCAGTATTCACATCTTGTTAAAAGTAGATTTTCTTAGCTCTCTAAACATCAATTTTATTATTTCACATCTTATTGCACCTACATATCCTACCACCACCCATGTGTTCTTAAGGTTCCTATGTTTCACTTCTTCTTAGAGAATGGATTACGCCGTCAGAGGCAAATTATTAGTCAAATTTTAAAAGGATCAATCAAGGATTGTATATAACTCATACACTGTAATAGGTCTATAAACATCATGGGACAATTTATCTTAATGTTTGGGAAGTGTTGACTTCTGACCCTGCACTTAAGGTGACCTCACTAACCTGTGTGAGCTGGGTGAGCTGTGCCAGGGTCAATTTAACCTGGCCCTGCCCTTGTGCCCGTGGGGTGCCGGGTGTTGTCTGGCCTGCTGCCTGTCCTAACGTGGCGGGGCCGGTTGCCCCCTGGCCAGTGACAGTGGCAACAGGGCTGGCACCGGATATTGCCGTGGAAACTGCCTGACCTCGGATGATCTGCGTCACTACCTGCTGGCCGCCCTGACCTGGAAGAGAGAGAGAGAGAGAGAGAGAGAGGAGGCATATTTGACACACAGATGATAATCATGAAGCCAAAGAGGCTCAGCAACACTCATACAAACAGACATGCTGACTAACAGAGAGGAGATGCCATTTGCTGCCAGTATTTAGTTATTCTTTGAGGGTGATTTGTGCTTTGTTCAAATGAAGTCTTCAATCTCTCAGAGGGAGAACATTACCTTGCTGGACCACGAGAGGTGTTCGTAGTATTGTCTTTCCCATAGGGCCCGTCTGCTGGAGGGGGGTTCGGATCACTGTCATTCCTGGACGGATCTGACTGCCAGTTGCCAGAACCTATGAGGATATTTTAATCAAAACGTTACAAATAATATTTCAAGGCCAAAAGGTTCATCCTGTCAGATTTAGACATAAAACTGAGGTCTATGGTAAAGGTCACAAGAAAAAAACAAAAAGGGGAAAAACAATAGTGACTTCTAAAGTTAAAAAAACTTTCAGAGAGTAGATATGTTATTTTTTTTAAATATAAAATGTGCAAACAATAAAGACATCAGAAACAGTAATGTGAGAGATTTTTGCAAACACTAGAAAGCAGTGGAGGAGATTTCTATAGTAAGCATGGTCCTATAAAAACCTTAAAGGATGCTTCAGAGCTGATAGACGGCAGACGTACCTGTTGCTGGGAGCCAGGGGTATGGGGCCTGATGTTGAGTGTGGTTGTGCGTGGCTGGAATGTGGTGTAGGTCTGGGCGCCACCCGCTGTGCTGGACGGGATGATACCCAACACTTTCTGCTGAACCACACCTGCAAAGATAGGAGGAGAAGAAAGGATTAAACCAATTAGAAGGAATGAGAAGAAAGGGGGGAGTTTTAATAACTAAGTAAGACGAACTCATAACTAGAGGAAAGATAAGCAAAGGACCAGGAGAAATACAAAATGTGATGGAGAAAACTCAGGGATATTTGTATTTCAAATATCTGACTTTTATTACCTCAAACACATCCAACCAACACATTTCAAAATGCTCCAACGTCTGTAATACAATTACATGTTTGCATGTCACCAGTGAGCAGTTGTGCAGAGGTCCTTCACCGACACAACTCAATACATTATTTGTGGGCTTCTCTCCTGGCGAGATGTCGAGCTTTTGATCACAGCGCCAGTAAATATTAGTCGAGCAGGTAAACAAATCTTCAAAGTCTACCTGAAAGCTTAGTTGGGTTCCCCCCAACATCTCAGAACCCCCCTCATAAATTATGCATGAATTCAGATCCGACTTTTAAAACTTTAATCCGACAAAGGCAGCGTTTCATGTTTGTTCACCAGGCTCTGTGCCTTCATGAGCTCACGTGAAGCCGATGGCAGAGATGGAAACCCAGAGAGTGCAGCTCTTTTTCCTCTGCAGCCTCGTTGCTGCGGTTTTTCAACCGCAACCACGCAGGTAAACCTATACATCAAGGGTTTCCGTCTTCAAACAGGGACGTTAAACCCGCTCGTAAGACCTGGGGAGTAGCTGCTCTGGTCGCACACATCAAACACTGGTTTCTATGGACTGGCTGTTTGGAGAGGTCGGGGAGTTGGGACTCCGGTGAGTGGAGAGGTATACTTTTATTCAGAAAAATGGAGGGAAAAAAAGAAAAATGGAATCCCACTATAGAGGGCTACCTGTCTGGGAAGCAGACCTCAGGGTAAACTTGTTTTCCTCCCTAACTTCCTTAAGCCCTTCCAAAACAAACAGGGCGCTCAACAGTCATGCTGGATAAATACACATGTCCATTAAATGGCTACACTCCACCTGAACTTAGTTTCTCCTTCATGGCTACTTCAAAGCTAAGAAAAGTCACCTTCTTCATATCCTTGTTGGATATCACTCTTTTTATCTGGTGACAGCAGGTATTTATCAAACAATACATTCATTGTATTTCTAATGAGATAGTCTTTTTAATGATAATTTGGTTTTGCTGGAAAATTAGGATTTCAGGTTTCTTTTCAAATTTTTGCAGTTAGCTTGATGGAAAGGATAAAGTAGGAAAAATGACAACATATTGTTGTTGTGGCTGTTGGGAGCGTTTTATGGGTATGGACGATTCCATGAGCCTTTTACAGAATTTATGAACGCAATGAATTGAGAGAAGATGAGCATATATGTTTACATTTTATACAAAAAAATCTTGAATCAAGTTGTATATATTTGGTTGTTTAATAATAAGGTTTATGGTTTAACTGTAAAATATCAGGCCTGAATTAAAAATAGTTGTCATAAGGGTTTGATAACAGCATTTAAGGAATCTTAAAAAAAAAAATATTTGCATGATATTTTGGTTTGAGAAATGTTTAACTCTGTACTATAGTTATTATGAATCCATAACTCATATCAGTCAGGCTCTACTACTCTTTTTTAACGTTCAAATAAACATTTCTTACTATGTGTTTTTGAGTCAAATTGTGGAGGATGTAAATTTCCAGCTTGAAATTGTACAATTTAATTGAATGAATACTTTTGTTCAGAGCATCTAGTCAAGTAAGTGATTTTGTAGATACTGAATCCGACCTATGTGAGCTGCACAAGAGCTGCCAGCGGCTTTAAAGGAGCCTGTCAACATGTCAGACCACCTCTATCTAGTGTTGAGAAGTATCCATCATGTGATAACTTGACAGAAACACGTACAGACTCAGTACATCGCCTCACCTGCGTTGTCAATATTGACATTTTTAAAAAGCGCCTAACTAAAGATAGCCCCATTCTGAATCAGCAGTCCAGATTTAGCACCTCAGACTACACAAGTCTACCATCCCCAAAAAACATCCAACCAAAATAACAGCTTTCTATTAGATTACCATGCCGACAAGACAAAACCAGACATGATGTGCCACACCAAACTGAGCTGCTGACTCATGAGGTTGGCACAGGATGGGCACCACAATGGGGGTGGTGCCACAGTAGCACAAAACACAGTGAGCAACTGGCTGCTTCTCACATGGTAGCACCTTCTATACTTCTGTGGCATCTGCAACCAGATGGAACACAAGGTTCACTTAAAGCACAAACTCACTACGCAGTGCTATGCTCAGCTTTACAGATTTAGTGTTCGGTGTTCATTTATTTCAGTATCTCCTTTTTCTCTTTTGCTCAAACAACAGCCAGCATCAGGCCATGGTGCCTCCAAATTCCACTGTGATGCTTGAACGGTTTAATTACACCCGATCTTTAATCATTATGTGATTTAATTTATTTTCAGGGTATCATATCATAACTGGTAAAGTCTATGGCAAAACACTGAAGTAATTTGGGATGTGGGCTGGGGTTCTGAGGGCTGGAACAAGGCTAAAGGAAGTGCCTCAAAAGTGTGAGTGATTTCAAGCATGCTAAGGAAAACAACTGCATTGGGTCCATGGTAAAACTAACTGTGACAGCTGTGTGACTGATTCAGAAAAAAGTGTATTTAGCAGTGTGAAATGGACACATGTGCCCCATAGCTCCCCTCAGATGTGGGATTTTGAAAATGATCGTCCACTTGCATACTTGGCTCGCTAACAGTGGCGATCAAGGACAGAGGAATGTCTAATTTGTTTCGAATTAGTAGATTTCAAAATATTTGGGTCTGCGGTACCTGGCAGCATAACATTTAAAAAAGCACCATGCGCACCATTGGCCTGATAAATTGCTTCACATTAATGAGTCAGATCTGATTTGGCTCGTTTGACGCGTTTGAAAGGTCTCAGCTGTGGGTCTGAGGTGAAGAAACCAAAATACAAAGGAATCTGTAAATGGTTGTTGATGGAAAGACAAGTCTACACTGAATAACTGTAACTTGTTCTCTGTGTTTGCCTCAAAATAAAAAAAAAAACCTACCTCCTTGTGAAGTTGGCACATTGACTGTGACGATCTTGCTGTTGGCAGGCAGCGGCAGCTTGGTGGTCACTACCTTTCCACCCACTGACGTTCCCGTAATCTGGAAAGTGTGCCCACCCGACGTGGCCACAGTGCCCTCCGCGCCTGATAATGAAGCAAAGGAAAAAATTAGGACAAATACTATCAACTCAGTAATATCAATGCTTTAGTAATCTACGGTGACTACAACAGCTATGCTGGTGGGGGGGGATCAAAGGAGAAAATAACAACTCATTTCCTGTCACTTGAAAGCCAATAGTTAGACTCCTCTAAAACATACCTGTGCTTTGACCCTGCTTGACCCAGGTGGCGAACGACTGCTGGAAGTTCTTGTTCTGCTGGAATGTGACGGGGGTGCCCATCTTGGTGGACAGTACTACCTTGGTGCTGCATGTGCCCTGGCCTGTCAATGAACCGACAATGACTTTGGGTGTGACGGCAGATGTTGCGGGAGTCCCTGTCGGTGTCGCTGAGCCTGGTTTCTGCTCGAGACGTTTCTGAAATGGTAAATGAGATGGTCAGTGCATTTATGTAGCAACTAATGATAAAAGGTCAAAATATTGTGTAAGACAGGTTTGCTGCCCGGCCAAATGAGTAGAAATGAAATTTAGTTGCACTTATATGTAGCACTTTTTGAAGCTAATGTACTTCCATGATTCTTGCTGTTCTGGGTTTGTACCCTCTTGGTTGAATGCACTTATTGTAAGTCGATTTGGATAAAAGCGTCAGCTAAATGATATGCAATGTAATGTAATAAGTGCTCGAAAAGGACAGTATGAAGACTTGCTGATGGACAGAAACAGACTAACTAAGACCATCCTACAGGTGTCCAATGAAAAAGAAAGCAAGAAAGACAGAGAAAAGGATGGACAGACAACATTGCCGAGTGGACCGGAAGGAACACTGCTACAACACAAGCCTTTGTGATGAAGTGTACATAGCATCGAACGAAAAAATGACTGGACTAAACCAGGCTTACCTTGGCCTGCTCTGCTGCCTGAGCTTTCTCCTTCTCCACCCTGTAACAGATACAAGAACCTGTCAGCAAAGATATTGCTAATATTGTTATAGTAATTTCAATAAGCTTAACATCATCAGGCAAACACATTTTGAGCATCGTGTCACAGTAGAAGAATGGTGGCATTCACCTAATGAGACAGTAAATACCAAAACCATATCTGGCTATGCAGTTAAACATGTTTATTCATTATTTTGACGGACGACACAACGGATGCTACAATTCAGATGTAGACATCACATGTTTGACCGCTGTGAGCCTCGACCCACTGACCTTTCTGAGAAGGCTCTGATCTCCCACAGGTCCAGCTCCTCCTCAGCCACCCACGTCTCGATCACAACTGGGCCCGTCTGCTTGGCAGGCTCTGGCTTCTTGGGGCGCAAGGCACTGGAGCGCAACCCCTTCCTCTGAGGTGTGTGGGTTTCTGGGATGGTAGACAGAAGAATAAATTAAAAGACAAGACGACTGTTTGAATGTTTGCATGTTGTGTTTGGTTGGGGGAGCTGGAGGAAAAGACGTCTCAGCAAAAGACTTTGTGCTTAGCAAAGCAATACAAACAATAAAATTCATGGATAGACAGAAACAACTCAATTAATTCATATTTTTTTCTGAGCTTTTACTATGGTTTGGTTTATATAATCAAATTCTTCAATTTTGTGGCCTTAAACACTTTCTTCAGTGTCAGAAAAAAGAAAACCATCTTTACCTTTCGGAGTCTCCGGCACTCCAAGTGGACAGATAATTTTGCGGATGCAGTACTCTGAGCGAATGCCGTAGGGCCCCACGTCACGGCGCTTGATGATCTCCGTCGTGGTGATTTCAGTATCCGATGTCTCTGTAGCAATGAGTGGGGATAGGGCTGGGTTGGTATGGTGATGAGGAGGAGAGCCCGAGAAGATGGAGGAAATGCACTCCAACATAAACACAGTGACACCCAAAGGAGACTGTCGTTTTCAGACAGACATATTGGCTTGTGGGGGTGAGGAGGAGAGCCCGGGTAGATATTGCAATATATATCTCAAGTTCTTGAAAGGAGGAAACATCTGGGGTTTGATTATCACGGTGGAGTTTCAATTTTTCTATCATCCACATACACGTGAAAATAAATTGACCAGTAAGAAAGCAGTAAATATGATATCTTAACAACCCAATTAATTTTACCCTAAAAATTAGACCTGTTTTACTTCTACCTCCCAGAATGAAGACAACCACTATATGATGATTTGGGGGAGTACGGTGATGTTCTACCTGTGCGTGTGGTGCCGATGGCAGCGGACGGTTTGACAGCCATGTCGTCCCACCTCAGAGCGGCCCACAGGAGCCTCAGCATAAGACTCACACCGGCCAGAGACTTCACAGTCTGCAGACGATATCTAGAACATAACCAAGAGTTTCAAGCATTAGTCACATATAGAGTAGCTGCACGTAAACAACCTCAACTAAGAACGTTGCACCGACACATCTGAAGAACATATCAAAACTAGAATTATTATTACTTGTGTTTGTTCACCTCCACCAACCAGTCAAGTTACAAGAAATGTGGTCACAATCTCCCTTCTGCTTTTTTGCAGAACATTATATCTCATCACAAAGAGGTTGACCACTGACATTTTGTATATAAAATGTCACCACTTCATCATTTTATCTTATCAAACATTTTACTAAAAATGTGGCGAAAGCATGTTTTGTGAGGTCACAGTAACCTTAGACCACCGACATCTCATCAGTTCTTTTGAGTCTGAATGCCAGTTTAAGGGATTATCCTTGAGACTTTCCTGAGATATCTCATTTACGAGAATGAGATGAACATACAGATGTATGGATGTACGAATGGACAACCCCCCAAAAAAACATTATGCAGCCCACAGCTGTCGTCGGAGGAGGTTATATAGAAATAAACTTCTGAAAAATGGAAACATCTGTGGTGTACGTTTTGGTGAACACTGAAGAGTAATAAAAACATCTGTGGGGCGATGGAAGGGTTTCTGGCAGCCTCCTCAGCCCAGTGTCATGCAGTTTATTAGCGCAGTGCCACTGACCAGCGAGTCGCTCAGCATCATGGGACAGGAAGAGGCAGAGTAAAAACAGAGGTGTTTGAAAATGTTGCTGTGACTGTGACCACGTCCATGAAAGAAACAGAACGACTGCCTGCCATCTTAAATTAATCATTTTCAAACATAAATTTGAAAAAATATATCCCTGACTATGAAAGTACATAACACAACACAACTCAGAAAGTTCAAAGTGGAAGCTTGTGCATATTTCTTTTTTTTTTGGTATGTAATAATTTTGGGTGTAACAGACTGTTCTGAGGGTAGATTTGGATGCAAGTACGTCATCCATCAATGGATAAAATTCCTGAAATTTTATCGAAGAAGACATATTCCTCCTGTGCATCATTATGGCCGGGACGTACAGCAGTAGGATACGTTCTTTTAAAGTATGTGCAAACACATGATCATCACAGGGCCGTGTGTGTTGTTTGGGGTTTGGTAGATATTTCTTTTCCCTTGTGTAACCACAGGTGGGAAATATCCCTTGGTTGCAGGGCTGGGTCACTGCACAAAGTGAACATCCTGACACTTCTCCGACCGCTGGATGATTCATGTCTGCTTCGGAACTCTGAGGTCCAGTCAAAATTACCAGAGGTCCCTTTGTGACACCCGGCTCGGAGCCACAACATCACTCAGCGCCAAAGCCACGAGCGTCAGACAGGGAGGGAGAGGACTGAATGAACGGACGCGGCACACTGACATAACTGGGAAAGGGTTTAAAGGTGAATGATGAGGAGAAACATTATCCTCTTTATCAGATTTTTGTCAGACATATCTTTTTTAAACTGTTAGAACACAGTGTGGTTAACAGGGACAGCATTTATACTATTGCATTTCTTCCAGTAAACTGAGTGGATATGAATATTCGAACAAAAACATGTGACATGCAGATGAGGTTGTTGGTTCAATAGAGAAGGAAAGGGCAGTAACACTAACCCTTTTTAAGACTTGATACATTTTCTCTTGTAGACTGTTATGATAAAAAATCTGAGTCTTTCCTTAATTTTAATTAAAAATAAATTTGCTGTGCTGCCATTTCAGGGTTTTCAACTAAGATCTTTTGGGCAATCAGGTGATACAAGTTATGTCTGACTGGCAAATACAAAAACTTATATGTTCTGTTTTTAAATTAATCCGAAATTAGATATGAGCTATATATAAGCATTTCCCTCCTTTGTTTGGACGAAAGTTCTATAACAGAACATCCTGACATAACTTTATATTACGCCCATTTTGTTTAGCTTGACTTAATGTTTTTCTCTCACACAGAGTGATGTGTGTTAGCTGTGACATTACAGCCACTGCATCTCTGAACAAGATGCTGCTTGTGAAACTCCAGTTCCTCCTCAAGTCAGATTGATTGGTCAATTTAATCAGTGCATTTTTCAGTAAATACAGTACTTTTTATCTCCATTTAATTTAGTTGTGGATGTGGTTTATCAGACCACTTCCTTTTTTATGTTTTCATCTGTGTTTGTTTATTTGTTATTTAGCAGCATTACGCAAAAACTACCCAACTGATTTTTCCTGAACGTTTGTGGAAGCGTGCGGCATGAACCAAGGAAAAAACAAGAAATGTTGGTGTGGATCCAGATCAGGGGGCGGATCCAGGAGCATAGAATAATTCATGAAAAAAAAAAATCAGGCAAGTTTAAGGGACTGATATTTCTGAGTGTGTGCAATTTGTTGCAGATCCAAATAAAAATCTCCAGCTAGTGAATGTAAATGTGGTTTCATTAGGGAAGGGCTTTGGTGGAGGTGTCTACTCTTCTTAATGCCATCCAAGTTTCTTTTATATTGATACTATAAGAAATAGAAAATCATATGTAGAATTGTTTGGCCATGGCTGAGGTGTGTGCTTGACTGAGGGCCACTCTAGTTGCAGTTAGTACCACAGTAACAGAGATGGAATGAATCACTAATGATTGATGTTTGGGTGGTTAACAACCTTACCTCCAGGTGATGCCAAATGTGGGCCTGGGTGAGGGATACGGCCAGATATCCAGGGCTGGCTTGGCGTTGTAGCTAAACACAGGAATCTCCCGGAATCCACCTCGCCTTGCTAGCACCTTCAAGTTGTCATACGGTAGTACAAAAATGCTCTTGCGGCTGCTCTTGGTGACAAACTTGCGGTATGAAGGAAGAGCTGTGCCCGAGCGTGTCTTCTTAGTGCGGGAGAATTTCAGGAGGCGGACGTGATCCTTTGTGGATGAAGAGTCCTCTTGGCTCACGGCAACAGATGTAACCGAGGTTTTCCCATCGGTGTCGGTTGTTGACTTACTGACAGACGCCAAGAGCATGGTTCTCTGTTCTTGTGTCACCATTTCACTCTGGCTGTCGTCCGACTGACCGTCAAGCCCGGAGGAACAGATTTTGGTCACAGTTGTTTTGGTCATTGTTTTAAGTGTGGACACTGCGCTGCTTTCTGTTGTTGACACCGTTTCTCCACATGCATTGGATGGCGCGTTGGCTGTCCTCATCTCTGTGGAAACTACTGTTGTGGTGGTGGTGGTGGACTTTGTGGTTACCTGGGTGATGAGGGATTTGAGTGGCTCTGTCGTCCCACTGTTACTGTTCTCCTCAGCGAAGTCATCACTGAGACTCGACTCCTCTGCAGAGGGTATAGGGGAGGGTGCCATTCTGATGATCTTGACAACAGAACTGGCTTTGGTCTCAGTCTGAACCGGGGATGTGCTGTTGTGCTGTTGAGTGCTCTGAGTATTAGCTCCAAGTGCATCTAAGTTGTTATCCAGCCTTGTTATCTTTATTGGAGGTTTGTATTCCTGGTCCGATATCGATGACTTACCCTCAACCCTGGAAACTAGACCTGGTTCTTTCAGCCCAATCTCTGTGCTATTGTTCACAGGGGTCAAATCTCCATTCACCAGAGGCTTTTGCTGCGTGCGGTCCTTCGGGGAGACAACTAGTCCTTGTTCTTCAATTTTAACAGTGCTGTTCACCTTGGGCTGGGGACTGTTGGTGAGCACGCCATTATTTGAGCCCATAACAGAGTTACTCAACATGCTTTCACTCCCCAAGCCGTCATTACCATTTACCTGAGGGAGAGGAAAAATTGGCACGGAGTCGGGAGAGCTAATACTTTTGGTTTTGTGTTGTCCAATTTCTTGGTTCTCCGCTGGCCCTGTGCCATTTTCCCCAGGGCCTGAATGTGCAGAGATTTCTGGGTTTTGCTGGACAGGTTTAAGAGGGGATGTGTTCTGACCACTTTTTTGGTCAAGTACATTTGAAGATATCCTTACAGAGTCAAATTTTAAATTGGGTATCTCAGACCCTGTATTGTCAATATGCACAGTCTTGGTAACATCTGATGCTACACTGGCTGTTTGATGCTCTAAAGAGCTATGGGTTCCCTGTGCTGTAGTTTCCCCTTCGGGCAGTTTTACACCCTCTTGCCCTGAAGTGTCTGAATTGGTTTCTTTTGGCCCCATAGTCCTTTCCAAGGAGGTGGTTTGATTTTGAGGTGAAGCCAAATCTCCACCTGTACCTGTACTGCAACTGTCTTTGGGTGTGGAGTCCAGACCAGGGAAAGGAAGGGGAGTGACAGTATCCTCTGTAGTTTTTGAGAGTTCAGTGTAACTCTCCCCTTCATTTTCTCCTCCTCTAACTTCTCCTAGCCCTGGAGTTTGTGGTGTGGAAGATTTCTCCTCCACTTTCACAGCGTGGCCCAATGCGAGCTGTGTCTGAGCGAGAGCATGGGGCTTGAGTGGCGACCGCGGCCGGACTGGAGTGCTCAGAGCAGGAGCTGAAGCTGGTGAAACTAGCGCAGGGGTCTTGGGTTTGGAGGTAGACACTTGCTGCCTCTGCCTCTCTTCAATAACGTGCTGCTTCACCCGCCGCTCCAGCAGGCCGTCCAGCTTGGAGGACTTGACCTTCTTCTTGTAGGCGATGCGGGTGAGGAAACCGTTGCTGACATGCACCACATCGTAGTTAAAGGGCCGTTGAGCGTCATCTGTTGGCTCCGCCTTAATGGAAGCCTCACCCTCCTGAGTACTGCACCCTGGAGAGGAAATACATTTATTTTTTGATCAACAATAAAATATTCAAGTGAATTCATTCCTAGCATAAATTAATCAAATTTGACATAAAGCACCACTCATATTGTACATGCACTTAAAATACAATGCTATTAGACACAAAGTCGCACTCTGTCATACTTTGCTCTTCATCCGATCGTGATTCTGTGGGGTCCACCTCCATCTTTGCAGGTGATTCCTCAACCGACAACTCTTCTGTCTTTTCTTTTACATCCATCTCTTCTTTTGTTTCTTCTTCCATCCTCTCATTAGACTCGAAATATTCAGCAGACAGCAGATGATCTGTTGCAGGTTTGGAGAGGCTGCATGAGCCTTGATCTTTTGCTTCACTGATTAAAACAGCAGCTCCCTGAGCTTCTGTTGAAGCAACGCTGGGTCGTCGACTCAAGTCCAGCAGGGTACACTTCTTGCCAAGTTTCGCATCTTTGGAAAAAAGAACATAAGTGAAATTTAAAAAAAAATTGTAACGAACTCGGGGAGAGTGACTGTTGCAATTATTAAATTCTTTTAAAATAAAATAAACTGTAAAAGGACTATCATGTGATGTCCAAGCTGAAAACCATTAGAGTTGACAGTGCAGTTTGACAGTCAATTACATTACTTTAAAGTTGAATGAACAATTAAGAATCTAAATGATCTGTGATGTCTTTGATTTAAGTTATTATACACGAGTCAAGACATCCACAGACATATCTAAAGACAGACTTAAATCATTGAACCCAAAATTCCAAATAACTAAAAACCATAACTTAAGCCACAAAGTGGCCCGTTCCAGACCTTCCAGTTCTTTGCGGTAGTTGGCATTGGTGTTGCCGGGAAGCTTGGGGACAAACCGCTGCACATAGGTCTTACTGATCCAACTCCAGCCCCCGTAGCCTGTAACGCGATACTCCTCTCCTTTCTGCTTCCACACCTTCACATTAGACAAGAAAGGAGATGCGGAATGAGAAAAATAAAGATAAAGAAACAACTCGGGGTGAAGGGTTCACAAGAGCACGAGTGAATCCGGAGACACATTTGAAAGAAAAGTGGTGGAAAAGGAGAGGGCAATGAGAAGAGAGATTAAAGGTTTTGAGGTTATTCACACACTAATCACTAATTGCTGAGGGAAATGAGTCACAGCAAAGCTCAGCTCGCTGTATCAAAGAGGCCTTGATGGTCACTCATGCACAAACACACGACAGACACAAGTGTTTCCCACTGAAATGACTCAGTTTTCCAGGCATTAAGGTTTCGAACCTGGAAGCAGATCAGACTGAAACATTATGCGTTTCATGTTGTGCTGGTAAAAGGTCTAGAAAAATGGGGTGCTTGTATCTTGTGAAATCAACATTGCGTCAGTCAGTGACTGCCACAGGATTTTCTCGCTGGTGGTGTGAAAATGTTGTCATTCAATATCAACCTTTGTAATGGCAGCCATTCCGGGCATCCAACTGTCTCTAAGCACTGTACAAAAAAAATTACTGTATATGACCGAGTGGCTTAGCTCAGCTGTGATGTTGACCTGAAGGTATGTCATGTCTAATTGCAGAAAGTTGGACCAACCTGATGTTTGATTGGGAAGGTGTATTTGACCCAAGTGGCCTGTAGCATCGTCTCCTCATCCTCCAGCTTTTTCTCACGTTTTTTTACTTTCTCCTTCTCCTCGCGCTCCATGGATGTCATGCGATTTAACCTGAAAAATGATTTAAATTGTCATTCAATCCAGCTCTTGAACTAAAAATTCATCTATATTTATACAAAGACTAGTGATTACTTAAAGTTGTCATTTAACAAATTAACCTATTTTGGGCTGTTTGTGAAAAAGCGTTCAACCTTAAATTTCTACTAGTGTTATATGATTGATGAAGCCAGACTAAACATTTTTGAAAGTGTTGCACTCAGAGTCATCAAAGACATGTATGCTGCTTGAAAATGAAACACACACACTTGTCCTGCAGCTCACTCTCTCTCTCTCTCTTCCTTACTTTGATGCTCACAGTTCGGTAACACACATAAACACACTTTGGGCCCGACCTTGTGAAATCGTGGTCAATCACTTCTTTAAAAGGGCCGCTGTGGTGTTGAAGCAGTGGTAGAGGCAGAGGTGGGTGGCACTGGACTCGCAGTCTAAATATTATGCCTCACAGCTATGGTGGGCCTTTTGGATTTGATCTGGTTATGATCGCCTCTGCCTGCTAAACTGACCACACATCCCCTGTGTACGATGCACTGAATGCTTGTTTGAATTTTGAAGTATTTGATCAACTGAATTTGTGGATGGATCGTGTAACTATTATTTTGTTTATGTGTGTTTGAGTAATTATATCAGGCAGTAAAATCACAGATTAAGTATTGTATTTGGTTTTGCATATGATATTATATTGGTAGTATTAGTACATACCTCGTATGGCCCAGTGAGTCTTTCCAGACAGGCAGCATAGCCACAGGTTTAATGGCACATTCCAGGATAGCCAGGGCCAGCGCAAACTCCCTAGCTTTACTGCACATCTGAACTGCTTTGATCCAATTTGTCCTGAAAAACAAAGACAGCGTAATTTAAAACTTGTTTTGTTTCAAGTGGTCAGTCTCGTCATGATATGCTTTTACTTTTGGTACAAATGCAACAGTTCTGACATATTTTCGTTTTTAACAAAACATGACAGATTCACTGAAGGGCATCAACCTTGCTGACAAAATTGAGCAATAAAACAAAACAAATACCCACTGTACTTTTTTGTGTGGTTAAAATCTACATGCATGCACACATACAACATGTTAAATTTCTATATACTCATCTTTCAATCTGTTCTGTACCTGTGTGAGGCCCAGTTAGGGTGCATAAATGGCGCTGGAACATTGTTCTCCAGCTGGATGATGGTGAGTCTCAGTGTGGAGATGGTGAGAACCTTAGAGCCATGAATAGACCCGTTCCACTTAAATTCTCCTGCAGGTGTCATGCAGAACTTGTGCGAGAGATGTCGCCTCTTGTCGTGGTCCTGAGTTAAGGAATCAGAAAGAACAGGGGCATTAAACTCAACAACTCTCTCATCCGTGATCTATAAAATGATTGTCTTAGTTAGAAAACTGCTGGGCACAGGGATTGAAGTGTACCCCATCACACGGCAAATTTTATAATCTTTGACCTATCTGAAATACAAACACAGAAAGATCTAGTAACCAGTGAACCACACAGCATTGTTTTTGTGTTCATGAACATTCAAATGGCAACACGGGAGTTGTCATGCTACTTGCCTCTCTGTGCTGGTGCTTGTTGAGGGCCAGGGTATTGGAGCTGTACTGGTTATGATAGACGCGGTACTTGCCCTCCTGGCCAAGCTTGAAGTATTGACAGAGGGCCCCCTTCATCACCACGTCTTTGCTGCTGCGCGTGCTGACACGTGTGACGTCACCTTGTGCATTTACCACTAACACCTGTGGAGATGACAAAAATCCAATCAGCACTAATTACAACTGCTTGCTCCTTCAGAAACACTAATATTGCAACCTGACAATAAAATTGTTTCCCTGTTCTTGGGTGTAAATTCACTTCAATGTAGTTCTTCTGTGTATTGAGCTACAGTAGTAACGAATGATGTTTAGTAGTCACAAGATAGTTTGTGCCTCCGTTCATCTCTTATCCCTCTACAAACATTGACCAGGTCAGTGCTCTTGTTTTAGACCCTGTGCAATATTATCTGAAAGAGCTGAATCTGTTTCTTCCATGGCTCCCACCTCCTTGCCCTCTTTAAAGCCCTTGTTGGCTTCATGAACAGCAGCAGCCACCTGTTGGTTCTTCAGCTGACTCAGCTTGCTTTCTGGGTTCCTCAGCCGGGTCACCATGCGAGTCGCCGAAGACCTCTTGCAGCTCTCACCATTGGCCGAGTCTTTACCGTCTCCTGAAAATGCAGAGGGAACTTTGTCATACACAGTAGTTAACTGCATTTGAACTAACCTGATACAATCTGCAGAGATTATTGATAGAGAAAAGCTCTTAACAGTAACCTCACATCACACACACCTCTGGCATTTTAACTAGGTGCTACTATGTGCTGATGAATCGTATGATTTAGGGCACAGTTATGCATTTAAAGATAGCTAATATTTAACAACAAAACAAGATGTAATTTCTTTGTCTGACCTGTGTCATCAAAGCTTGCCAGGGATGACTGGGAGGACTTGTCAACCAAGTCTGGGGGCTCTGGGCCCCTGGCTCCCATGCTGCTGTTACTGTTCTCCTCACAGGTCTGAGAGGGCTGGCTCAGGCTCAGGATTCCATCTCCACTAACAGGATCTGATGACGAGTTTTCTGCTACAAAGAGAAATTACAAACAGTGTTGGCTTAGTTAGTTGGATTGCATGCAGTATCTCGACTGTGCTGTTCTTGCTGTCATAATATGATTCTATTTTCATGGACAGCAGGATGCAGGTGTTAGCCCAGACTGAAAGACTGAAGACTGTAATTTCAGCAAAGTAGAAGCTCAGTCTTGGTGAAGTCAGAAACTTTCTAGCGAATGTTATGAAAAAGTTAGGGCTGTGGCTCCCTCTACAGGTAAGCCGTATGCAATGCATGCATCAAATAGCCCATTATTTGAGTCTTGGAAAGCAGTGAGCAACCAGGCAAAGAAAGGTTTGTGCACACATGACCACACTGATCACAACAAATGGTGCTCAGCAATTTTTTAAAGATGGATATGTGAAGGTCATCATTGAGAAAATGTTTGAAAAAGGCAAAACCCAAACAGAAAGCTACTCAATCAAAGCTGCAGAGTACAAGCAGGAAGCTGAGGAAAAGCTTTTCATGAAAAGTATTGCACCAGGCAATGCAATGCGTGTCCCCAGTTGACTGAGGCTCAGTGAGGCTCGTCATGCTGATTGCAGTGACAATATCATCTGATTGCAAATCCATCGATGCAATCGATTTCTCAGCTGTTAGGAGAAGAGAGCACGAGGGATTAAAAGAATTCAAGTACAGAACGGCTGAAAGTGTTACAGAGCTGAGGCCAGATTTCAAGAAATCAAAGGTGAGTGACTGAACACAACAGCCAGCAGATGGGATGAGAGCCACATGCAAAAAGAGACAGGCCGGGAAATGGTCAGGAGCCCTGTGGGAGCTGGGAAGGAGGGTAATGGTGGAAGACACAAGTCTCTGTGATGTTAGGAGGCATGAGATTCATCACGCAATCTCGTTAAAGTTGCTGACTGTGTCAATAAGCACATCCCCTCATTTAAAAGGGCAACTTAGCCTTGAAATGTCCATGTATACCTTCAGTGGTGTTAGAGACCTCCTTATGGGAACAGCCCTCTAGACGAGCCTCTACGCTGGAGGCCAGGGGCGGTGGAGCCTCAGTAGCCAGGCTTGAGCTCACAATGGTGGTTTGTGTCGGAGCTGAGGATACTGGAGGTTTTGGTCCATCTGAGAAGTTACTGCCACTACTGCCTTCTTGGCCAGTGGGTGGAGCTTCAGCAACTACAGATAACCAGTAGCAACGTTGTAAATGAAAAAGGTAACGTGGAGATAATGGAGAGGAGCAGTGATGGCTGAGGTTGACAGATATTGTCAAATCATATGATATCCATCACTCATATGGGAAAAGTAGACTTTCATATACTCCTGGACATTATTATAAGATACATATATACCAAAAAACCTTTTCAGCTATTTAATTTTAAAGTTTAACAACAGGACGCATTTATAGGAACACGTATAGACATTTTTATTCATGATTCTCTAAAGGTGAACTACAGGCCCCCTTTGCCAAACTTGTAAAATTCCCTTCGCAGTTTGTGTTTTTGTTCAGCTGCAATAACTAATTAGAATGTTGTGATGATGTCCTTTCCTTTCGAAGCTTTTGCAGGTTAGATGTTTTGTTTTTAAATGTTACTTTGACAAAATATTTAACCCAAAGAAATGATCAGATTCTTAATAATCATAATTACCTCCAGATTTGACACCATCCCTTTTCTCCTCTGTAGCCTCTTCGTTTGTCTCCTCCTCCTCCTCCTTTATCGAATCTTTGACCTTGCCTTCCGGATGTCCCTCGTCTTTCAGCCCAACCTCTCCTTCTTCCTTCTCCAAATCAAACTCCTCCCTCGCCTTCTCCATCCGCGCTCTAAGGGCTTCCTCGGCAGCTCGTCTTTTTATCTCCTCCAGCTCCTCCTCCTTCTTAGCCCGCAGCCGCTCCAGGATCTCCTCTGGAGGAAAAAGTTAAATACAGGAAATAAAGATAATTAATGGCTGAGTCCAAGAACGTTCGATTGACTGAGATATTGCAAGATAATCAAATTCAGTGGTGTTATCAGTGACCAAGCAAAAGGAAAAAACATAGAAAAATAGCACATTGGACACTGCAGTGTTTCCAAAAACACTATCCAGAACACCAATCACATAATCAAGAACAAAAGAAATATCTTAAAACTAATTAATGATTATGGCAACTCAACAGTCATTAACTTTATTAGGGAACACAACAAGAAATGTTAATTTAAAGAATAATTAACAATACAATTATTTAAAATTTAAAGTTATGTAGTATCAAAGATGATTTGATCAAACTCATATTGGTAATATGACCCCAGATATGTGCAAATATAAAAATCTTATATTCACCTTGGGGTGATTTAAAAATGGTGAAAATAGATGAATGGATTAAGCTCCACTTGAAAAGATGTTTTGTACTTAATTTAGCTATTAGCTCATTTTCATTTTTAGTCCCTTGGCAGGGAGACAGGTGAATAGAAACAATAACAAACAAATAAATAAATCATATCATCTCCATTACAAGCAAACAACCTACCATCCTAGAAAACATATATACACATATTATATAAATATTTAATATATTTATTTATGTCGCGATTTACAGATTTTTAGGGTATCTGCGGTTTCTTAACCACTGAGCCACTGAAATGTCAGTTGAGAAGAGGGAACTGACTTAACAGCCTTATTTCCACCAAAGCTGGACACAAAACTCAATCTGAGGAGTTCACAGCCAGAGGAGAAATCCTTGTTTACTTTCGGTTCTAACACACCCCCTCTCTCTTCCTATTAGCCATTATAAATGTAGCTGAGAGTGTATTTACCTTTACTGAGAGGTAGTAGTATAATAAGGACATGAAGAATGTGACTTGAACCAGGACAATATGCCCGTTTACTTTTTCACAACTCAACACTTCACTCCCAAAACAGAGCAACTTCCGTCGGTGACCCTTCACAATAAAAGTCCCATACAGATACACTGCTTATGATGACAGGAAACACAAATTCACTGACCAACCTTCCACAATAAGGCAACTAAGTAAAATAACTGACAGAATTTACTTTTAAATAGCCAAACGTTACACTATAAAAACTGACTGGATATAGTTGAAGATAATAATAAATATTTTAGTTCATTAGCTATATTATTAGCTTTATATTGCTTGTTGTGTGTCTTTTTCCTTCTATAGTATCGATAATCGTGAAAACCGTGAAATTTCCTCTGACAATAATTGTGGCACCAAAATTTCATATCGTGACATCCCTAATACATATATATACATACGTGTGTGTGTGAGTGCATACAGAAATTAATATCAATATATCGATAAGGAGAAAATTCAGAATTGACTAGGCTTTAATAAAAAGGACAAAGATGTTGTGTTTTTGGGGCCAGATTGAGATGGGTTTGAATTTTACTATCCAACTGAACTCCTTGTTTCGACTTCACAAATGGCGTCAGCAGCAGACTTCTAACCTGATATAAAACATATACATATAAGCTGTTTTAAAAAATGCACTTAACCCCGGAGAAACTGCGGAATATCTGTATGTATGTGAATTTGTTGCTGTAGTGAACGTGTCTGAGCAGAAAATCCCTGTTGCATTGTGCATGAGTCCAGACCCAATTCTCTGGCAGTCCTCCACAGGACCTGAATGAAAACGTCTATTTAAGTGTGTTACAGTGCATAGTCTAATACTTTTTGGGAGTTGGGGTTGCTCACACTCTACAATAAAAA
The DNA here is from genome assembly GCF_009819705.1 of Hippoglossus hippoglossus. Taxonomy (NCBI): domain Eukaryota; kingdom Metazoa; phylum Chordata; class Actinopteri; order Pleuronectiformes; family Pleuronectidae; genus Hippoglossus; species Hippoglossus hippoglossus. The sequence goes on along the minus strand of NC_047151.1, from coordinate 12,407,037 downwards.
AGACCACAGAGGCAACACAGAGGATAAGCTGCTGCCCGTTTGTCTGACTATTGCTCTACTTTCTGAAGTGACATATTTTCTATTATAAACTTCGGGGGGCAAAAAGGTCAAATACAGTTGTCAGTGAGAACATTTAACTTGTTAGTGTTAGTTTACCATCAAGCTGTCGGGTCAAAAGTTAACACCACATTCCACAGCACTGTTTGAAGTGTCGCACCAATTCCTAAAATTGAATTGTCTTGAACTTGAACTGCACAGCATGCTATAAACATGATTTGCTGACAATGTGCTCACAAGTTGATAATTTTTACCCACTAAGCAGGTCAAAAGCGTGCACGTGGATTTGGTGGATACCCTGCAGAGAGAGAGGAAGAGATGAGGGCTGGAAGGGAAGCTCAAAAGTTGATTACCAGCCAGACTGTGACCAGAGTAACGTTACATAATAGCTGGGTTGATTCCTATAGCCCAGCCATCTATGACTGGGTGGCATTCATGAGCAGTCGGGAGGAGGAAGCGGGGAGAGGAGTAAGGGGGGAGCAGACACAGCAAGAGAAAGAGAGGAAAAAATACTTTGGGCCAAAAGAGATCATACTTCCACTCAGATCCATAATCAAACTTGCGTCTCAGATTCACTGGAAGTGATTTCATATTTCATAGAGGAAGAACTGAGTTCTCTTTACCATTGGCGGCAGTGAAGAAACACTTGTTGGTGCCACGGGCCTTGTTGGTTAGGTCTTCAGTGATGTCCATATGTGTGTGCACCTCGTCCCTTATCTCCTCAAGGGCTGCGTACAAGTCGGCCTCCCAGTAGCCCTTATCCAAGCAATCTATCAGATCAGCCAGCTGGACCTGGACAGAGGTTAGGCAGGGTTCAATACGTGAAACACAAGATTAACTGGACGTGTTGGGAACATGTATAGACAGATAATGTTGTAAGCTAAAAGAAATAGCGGGGTAGGGACACATATAAAGCTAAGAAAAATAGAATAACAATGAAAGAAAACAAAGTAATTAGATGTAAAGAGCAGAAGAAAAAGAGAAGTCATTTACCTTGGTGCTGTAGTACCAGATGGCTTTGTCTTCCTGCTCACCATCCTCTTCACTGTAGGAGAGAAATAGGAGAGGGGAAAATAGGTGAAATAAGTAGACACAACAGGGAGGAGTAGGACATATGCTGGTTTTCTGTTCGCTGTTGTTCATCTGTATGTGTTACTAACACAGTAATTAATTGTCCTTGTCTCAGTAGATTAATCATTTTTTTCATATTTTTCAAGAGACAGCGAATGATAATGAGCAGATCTTCTAAATCTAAGTCAATTTGTGATTTGCATTATTATTATGTGCATTATCACTGATAAATAAACATATTATTATGTAACAAATATGTAAATGGAGGCAAAAGTGAATTTATCATTCAAGCAAGTATTTACTAAAACATCTGAGAAAATGGAACCTGACTGCTTTTTTATCTGGCATATTCCTCCATTATAAATGTTTGTTTATTTAACTTCACAAAGTGGACTTTACCAAAAGGTTGACATCTATTTCAGTCTCTCTGTGGTGATACAATGCTGTCTATTCTCATTACAGAAATTATACACAACACCAACAAAACTCAAACATGCAAGGTGATGGTGGAGAACGTTAGACAATAAATCCACCAAAGAATCTTGCAAACCATAAAACTGTCAATCAGACTTATTTCTTCAATTGCTTTCTCATTTATGTTTGTTCTGTAAAATGACAGCAGGTGTTCATATGCAGTCAAACACATAATTTATGCATATAATAGATCTATAGTGTATATATGCATGTTGCAAATGTAAAATATTATGGTGATACAGCACCAGGGCTTACTCTACACAGGACTCAGGTATTATTATTATTGCCTTAATGTGCGGTTGTTTTTATTTAATGACCTTCTCTTGTAAAGATGCATTTTATGAATGTATATATAATGTTATTTTTCCTGATTTGCATGAAACCATTAATTAGCACTATGACACTTGACTCTATGTGGCAGCATATTTGACAGCTTTTTGCTCAGCATGGTCCACGTCCAGCGACTGTGAAGCCCGAGGCCATGTAACACTAGTGTTGATTCAGCATCCTTCCAGGACCTCCCTACAGGCACATTTGTGTGTACAAAAATGTGTGCAGATCCATAGACACCATCCAGTCACACTATTTCCTGTGCACATACATTATTTTTTTGGACAAACACACAAGTCTCTGAAGAGAGATTGAAGATCAGCACCTGCTGGGGCCAATTTTGTGAGCAGTGAGAAGCAGAACAAGAAGAGGGAGAGAGAGAGAGGGTGAAACACAGCGATGACAAACCTCTGGCCACCGAATCTCAAATCTTATAGCGTTCAGGTGATCCATGCTCCTTTATAGTTTATGTAGCAGGCCCTCGGCTGCTGACCCAGCACACACACCATCTGTGACCACTACTGCTGATGGTCAGGTTATGTTAAATCCTATGGAGGGATGCAGTTATTTTTGCTTCATTAAATAGCAGCTCTTGTTGAGATGCAAATCTTTAAGCTAGAAATTAAGCTTGTGTGTACTCAACTTTACACCTAAGAGCTCATTACTTCTTCTTACTGAGGATTTTAAGCAGTAACAAAATATACAGCCCTATATCTGATTTTAAGCGTGTCTGCACCTGCATAATATTTTGAAGCAAAGCAAATGGAAAATGTTTCCTGTCGTCCTGTAATCTCGATAAGTGTCAATAGACACATTTGTTTTGCTTTATTAAAAAATGTATGGTATATTAAATGTTTTAGATTAGTTTCCTATAAGCCTCACGTCCACCATGCCATCCTTTCTCAACTGGGTACAAGATCTCCTGGGAAAACTAAAGCTTGATTTACGGCCCTTGTGAAAATTTAACAAGAGGATAGCACTTTTGTTTTCTTGTGGTAGCTCTCAGAAGCTTTCCCTAGATAGCAGAACTGGCAGACAGTGAAACAACCGGATTAACCGTGGAAACTACCCAGCAAAAGAAAATCTGTCCCGAAGGAGGGTGGTAGAATCCGAGGAATAAAGGAGTGAACCTGGGATGGGCATTTTCTCAGTGGAAAGAGCTCAAACCATCCAGCATTATTTCTACTAGACCAGTGAGAACTTGCCTACTAATTAATATAACTGCAGTATGTCTGAATGGGTCACTACAGGACATTCAACCTTTTTTCATTAGTAACCTCTAGACCAGGGGTATTCAACTAAAATGTAAAGAGGTCCAGTTAGAGAAAATTTCTTGAAGCCAAGGTCTGGAAGATCATAATGTGTAACTATTTAGTGTGATATATATTTAAGTAGCCTAGTAGTTGTATCAACATCTGCATGTATTAAATACCTGACTGTCAAATCAAATGAATTCAGTACGATTCAAAAACTTTGACATAGAACGTAACATAGAACTGAACATATATGTATGATTGCCGATATGTATAATGTTCTCTCATTAACTAAATAAAAGTAGGGCTGCATTTCAAAATAAGAGAAAATAAATAAAATGTGAAAATTGTGCATGTTCAAATAAAGGGCTTAACTTCAGAAAAATTAAATAAAGGGAGCAAAAGTTTCACATCTTGACTCAAAAGTCTCAACCAATTTTACAGATAATAAATCTCAACACATCTCAACAATTGAACAGTTTTAGAATCACTTTCTTCCCCTCTTATATCCCACTCCCCCACTTTGTACGTCTGTTTCTCTCCCTTTCTCCGTCTCACTCCTGTTTCTCTCCCTTTCTCCGTCTCACTCCTCTGTTTCTCTCCCTTTCTCCGTCTCACTCCTGTTTCTCTCCCTTTCTCCGTCTCACTCCTCTGTTTCTCTCCCTTTCTCCGCCTCACTCCTGTTTCTCTCCCTTTCTCCGTCTCACTCTTCTGTTTCTCTCCCTTTCTCCGGCTCACTCATCTGTTTCTCTCCCTTTCTCCGGCTCACTCATCTGTTTCTCTCCCTTTCTCCGGCTCACTCCTCTGTATCACTCCCTTTGTTTTCTCTACCTGTATCTCTATCTGTCTTTTTCTTTCTACCGTCTTTTCATGTGTAACTTGCCTCTAGCTCTCTCATCTGTCTGCACTGTAGAGTCGCAATGTTTACCACCGGGAATGCACAGACTTGATTGGCTGAGTAGTATCACTTGGGATGGCTTAACTCGCATGCAATTGGTCTGTGCGTTTCCTCATCCGCTAAACCACTACCGTAAAGACTACAAAAGCTGCGCCGGTTACAAATAGAAGCGCCCCGTCAAATTTTAAATCATAACCTTCTGTTTTGGCTGTAGGTCCGGGTCCGTACTGGACGGCTTCTGGGTCCGGACCCGGACCGCGGTCCGCCTGTTAGTGACCTCTGCTCTAGACTATAAAACCAAGACTGAACAGCTCTGGCTTTGGACTCCAGGCAAGTCTACGGGGATAAGGCTTTTTTTTGTTAGTGTCAACAATGTAAACAAAATTTGAATCACGTTTTATGGTTAAAGAAAATTCTGTAATTCTAGAGTATCATACACTGCCATGGTAAGGATAACCCCAAACCTTAGAGCAAAGGGAACTCGGAGGGATAGGTGCTATGCCTTTTTCTCTCCACTCCAAATCACGTAGTCCTCGGTCTACGTGGGGAGAGTCATCATGATAGATTCATAACCATAACAAGTGGATTTAAACAATGAAAAACACTCATATGAATGGAGGGGAGTCCAATGCAGGTTGAACCCGTGTTCTGTAAAGAACATGTCCCTCATATCAAATTGATATTATTAATGGCTTTGATTAACAAGGAGGCTATAACAAATATAAAATCAACCACACACAGGGAGCTGGGTGGTGTATCTCAAGAAGATCATCACATATCTCAGGTACGAGTCTTATCAGCACTTAAGTATGAATGTGAATACGTGTTTGTCTCTGCAGCTGCTTTCAGACCTACACTGAAATCCAGGTAATCTAAATTTTCATGAGGGGCTGTATGTGAGAACGCAAATGTCTGAGTCAGTTTCTCCTGCCAGAGGCCAAGAAAAAACTCCAGTTAATGCTGATGAGCCCATGTGGGAACAAAGCAGGAGATTATCTGGAGGATTCATCATGAGTGAGTGGAGATGTTGTCGTTTGTAACACATGACGGATGTAAAACTGAGATAAAAGCCCCCTCAAAGGAATACAAATATTTCAGGATAAATAAGAGGAGTTATACACGTAGAAAACACAGATGTCAAATTGGAAAGACACCAACATTGAAGAGCTTTTGTCAATATGGGCCGACACCGGTGTCGAAGTACTGTAAACTAAGACCTATGTTACGCACTGCCTCCTGCGCCAGCCCTCACCTGAACACTTTCTGTGGTGTTGTGAGGAGCGTCTGATCAGAGAATCTGCTGCTGGCTTCCTAACATGTGAAAGGAAAGCTCCGGACAAAGTGTGGACCCAAATGAAAAACTGCTTATGTCAGCCCCTATCATTGACTGGCGTTCTGTGCTGGCTGTACCTCGCCTCTCGCAAAATGTCAGCTGGGATCGGCTCCAGCCCCCCCGTGACCCTAAACGGCTAAGCAGTATAGCTCATGAATGAATAAACAATGTAAACTGACCCGCAGTGGTACATCAGCTGCACAGAGGGCAGCCACAGTGTGTAGTGTATCATATCAAATCACAGTTGAGAAATGAGCAGAATGGAAATTGCAGGATTAGTGGCCACCTCTCTCCTCTGTGTGGTGTGGTTTATCATTGTACACACAGATAGTTTGTGACATCCGTGGCCTCAAGTTTGATGTAACTAATTAAGCCGTTTTGTAAAGTAACTTCTTTTATGCTGATTATCCTCACAGCCAAAATACTTTTAGTGTGTGACAACATAAACTTATGGAAGTTGGGTGTGTGTGAGGCGTTGTGTGTATTGTATCTACTTTAATTTATTGCCGAGGCCCCTCTTCGACAAAACAAGGTTAATGAGAGTTAAATAAACATTTTGAATGTTTGAGGTATATTTGGATATTTTAGTAACTTTACTTTATATTGTCAATGTGAATGACAGTAATATTTGGTCACCTGCAAAATAAAGTTAAATTCTATCTTGGAACATAAATGTAAACTTACACAACAATGCGCCGATTCAGGAACCAGTATTTGCGCTGGTGTCGGTCATAGCCGACTGGCAGTTGACGGATAAATGGCTTGCTCTTCTGAACCTCTGGGATGCAGTCTGCAACACCAGGAACCTTGTGTGCTACACACACTTCGCACTGCCACTCGTCCTCTGGTACTTCCTGCAGCGGTGGTTTCACACACTCCAGATGGTAAACGGCCGAACATGTCTCGCAGCACAGCAGGTCACCGAGACGATGGCACACTCGGCAGTGGTCATCATAGGCAACCACTCCTTCTGACATGAGTTCCTCCCGGGCAATATTGGTTGCAAGGAACTGGTCCACCAAAAACTGTAGAACTTTAATTTTGCTGTCCAATGGTTCATATGGGTAATCCTCGCTCTCTTGGGGAGGCAGAATATGCCGGTACTCCGGGTCACTCTCACAGTACGCCCGCACCACCTCTGGCCAGGTCATACCATCCACAAAATACAATGTGGAGTTAACAGAGTCCTTCACGTCAGCAGGACCAAATGTGGTGTTGGAAGTGTCCTCTTCTCTGAGAATAGCTTTGAGCAGGGAGACGTGGGTCTCTGCCAGCAGCGTGCACTGCTCCTGGCTGGCCAGCGCTGCACAGAAATCCTCAAACCGGAACGGAGAGAGACGCAGCACTGAGCCAAAGTTTCGGAGGACCTCGTAGACAGCAGATACATTGAGGAGCTGCGAGGTAAGGACCAGGAGGTCCTCAGACGACTTGGGAAGATCCAAGGGAGGAATGTCCTTTGCCTCAAGGATGGGAGAGCCTGGTGGCATTAACCGACTCCTTTTCGGGCCTGTGAAAATTGACAGGAAAAGAGTCAGGAGAGGAGTTACAGATGGGATGCACATAAATAAAGGAAAACAATGAAAAGGAGATGTGTCTATACACCACTTCAAGCAGCGTGCTGCCTGTCTACTCACAACTAACAATAACAGTAAAGTTTATAAGCAGTAAATGTAAGCATTTGAAATACAGATATTTGAAGAGAAAACAAATGTATCTGGAGAATAAAATGAGCACTGCTGCTTTAGAGCTCCACAAAATAGCAACTATGACCATTTTCATGAGATGCACAGAGTTTACCAAACTGGAATGTGCTATACCTAATGTTTACCAATAGCCCATGCAATCCAGTGCATGAACCTATTACAATCCCTGATGTCTCACTGAACTGTTCCCTGTGATGTTACAGAAATGAAGGCCCTGGACCCTGGGGACACTCAGAACAATCTTTCAGCTTACCTGGTGGTACTTGGGGTTCCCCCAAGAGGTACCACAAAGTAGGTGGGCAGCTAAAAGTTCCAAATCCTGGTCTTATAAAATAAAGGATACAAAAACAATATACGAACTAAATTTTAAGCTGTGTTCGAGGAGACCAAATAAACTAATCCTATAAAGTTACAGCACCACATCCCTACTGTCTGCCATGCTGCATCTGTGCTGTACACACTGCAGTTAAAGCTGGTAAACTGGAGGTTGTTTAGTGATGATGCGTGAACAGAGTCCAGTGATACCACTACAACAGCAGAAAAGGGATTAACCTGCGACCGTGCGCCATGAATGGGTCCAACAGGGGTAAGCAATGGTATGTGCCTATGTGCCCATGACAGTGAGAGGACCATAGTGTCAGCCTGTCAGCATTGATTTTATGAAAGACCCAACACACGCACACACTCACAATACTACCATGTTGATGCAAGGCCATTGAAAGTTGACAGTTGTGCGTGTGCGTGTGTGTAATCCCTGAACCTGATCAACTACGACCTCACCGGACCGGGGAGTTGTGATGTGTTATAGGTCAAACGGTTCAAGAAATACAATCTGCAGTTAAAGGTTTTTTCATTTGAACTATTTGTTTCAAAGAAAAAAACATTATCCTAATCCTGTTTAGAATGACTGATTCCAGTTGATCGTCCCATCCCTTACAGAGCGTTACTTTACACTGGACACTGATTTCCATTGCAGACACCAGCTTCATAAACATGACTGGTCATAACTGGGAACGTGATGGATCTAACTTGGCCACCTGATAAACATATGAGTGGTTACTATGGCAACAGTGCACCACATAATGCTGTAATGAGATGCTTACAAAAAAGTGGGGAAAGGTCAAAACAAAGGCCTGTCAAACTCATTTAGCAGCGTTATGTAAGTGGAGTCACTTCTGGAATCAAACTGGGAAAAATATGAGCCTAAATATAGAGATCTTGACTGAATTGGTGACACTGGGATTAAGTGCTGCAGTTTTGAGAAAACCCCCTATGAGCTGTCAAAGTGACACCAGCTAGAGGCGATGTTTACAAACTGTGTGTTTTGATGGAGCGAAGTTTGCAGAGTCCACAACAGACTGCTTTGGTTTTACACAAGTAGAAACACTGAATGAATGGAATGAATGAAAAGTAGCAAACGCAGTCAGCACGTCTCCCTCAGAAAACGTCAAATACAACGAGCGTGAAAAAGGGGGGAAAAAACGGGAATCCGGTGAAAAAAAGGGCGTAAATTCGTGTTTATAAACTGACATCAAAATGTGCTGATCCGACAAAAAGGAGGTAGGTGAGCGCTGGTCGGAGCGTGGATCCGCTCGGCAGCGGCCAGCAGAGCACACGGTAAACAAAGGCCTGTTTCTGAGTGCAAGCTCCATTTTGAACAATGCGCCTTGCTTTCTGTACTGAGCTAAAAATAAAATGCACACTGTGAGTGATGCAAACGTGCAGCGGTGAGGTGCGTGCACTTGCACACGGACGTACCTGGGGTGCTACCGAGCGTGCTGAGGCTCCGAAAGCTGCTCTCGGTGCAGTAGCTGGCATCATCATCATCATACGGTAGCTCCTCCAGATAGTCCGAGTCGTTTCCCAAGGCCTCCTCTTCTTCTGGATCCGACGGGTTGTCGTTCAGGAGTTCGTCTTCCTCCGACCTGTAGCTTATATTATCGTCCTCCTCGTCGCTGTTGTCGTCGTAGACCACCTTGTTCAGAGGCCGCCGCACTCCGCCTCTGACGCCGCGGACGCCTCTGGACCCCCTGCCTCTCCCTCTGCCTCCTCTGCTCCGCGATGCCGCGGCCGCCGCCGTGATGGAGGCTCCAACTTTCCTGCGGCCCCGGGACGAATGAAAGTTCTCTCGGCCGGAGATTTCTGTGTCCACTTCCGCGGAGCCAGTGCCGCAGAAGCCGCCGCTTGCCACCCGTCCCCGACCTCTGCTTCTCCCCCGCCCGCGCATCCCTCTGTTCCTGCCGCCCCGAGAGCCGCGGACTGGCCCGGGTGAACCCTCCCGCATCACGGCTGCTTGTTTGGGCGGCCTTCCTCTTCTCCCCCTCATTGTGGGAGAGAGTCGCTCCTGTTCCGCTTCAATCTCGGTGCTCGAACGAGACGCGCACACCGGAGAAAATCGGGATAGCAACGAGCCAGTGGGTCCGGCGACGGTTCCCGCTGCGTGCCCACCAGGCCCCGGTCTCACTTCCAGGGTGGAAAGCTCAAAGTGAACGGCCGGTGTCCCGCTCTGTGTCGCCTGCAGACGCCATTTTTCTTCTTGGCTCTCCCTCCGTTGAAAACACAACAGGCCTCAGTCAAGCTACACACGCGTGCAGCGATTTCACCGGATGTTCAGCGCCTTTCCTTCAAAGTAAAAGCGATGCATTTATTTAACAAAATGTAAAAACAATAACAAACACCGTGTTAAACAGAACGTAAAACTAACACAACATTAACACATATTACGTCTCTTCGCTGTGGCAGTTTAATAATCTCAAAACCACCTTTACGTTTTAACCAGTTCAACGTACGAGTGCGCGGCTGCTGGTAATTTTCTCTAACTTTACACTAAAGTGACAGACTTGGTGCGCGCTCACGTGACTCACCATTCTACAACAACCCGTGCCGTGCTAGTTCATAATATAAGTTATCCGTGCTAACGCTGCTGTGTGTTATCCGTGCTAACGCGGTGTGTTATCCGTGCTAACCGGTCACATGCGGGTCAAGTTCATTACACCGGAACATCGGTCATTTCAGCCCTGTCGCGACCGTCGTCACAATAAAGCAAGAAGACAACGATAAGCCCATAGATACATTATTGGTATACGGTTATTTACTCATATGGAGCCGAATCAGTCTTAAAAGTTACATATCGTCACCTACCTAAAATAATGGTGTATAACAAAAAAATTACAAAGGATCCTCTTTACCTTTGTGTTTTTATTTAATGAAAATCTCACTTGAACATAATATTAGTAATCATAACATCTTTTGACCGGTATTATAGTATGCCTGTTGTGCAGTGTCTAGAGGCAGCTTGTGCACCCCTAGGGGTGCATGCACACCACTTTGGGAATCCCTGATGTGAGTGACCACAAGGCAATGGATGTTTTTCAGAATGATCACACATTTGTGACTGTACACCTCAAAGGGTTGAAATGGTTTTCCTTTTTGGTAGGAGATGCACTTGACAATTCTGACACCGATCAGGCCTCATCCACTGAAAATGACAATGAGACCGTCGTTGAAGAGATGAAGCCGCATGTACCAGGCCAAGACTCTGTTTCAGATGGAGCAGACAATACCTTAAACACTCCCGTTGATGTTGTTGAAGATGCCAAGCAGACACATGCACACCATGAAGAGGACATATCTGATGATGATGATCATCCAGAACTCAAGGAGATCATAGTGTGGAGCGACGGTGGCGGTTATCAGAACCGCAATGCATGTGTGGCGAATGCATTCTCTGAGCTTGCAAGGAATTATGAGGTACTAATAACACCTTGTTGCAGGGCACACACAAATGGAGTGTGACAGCATGCATAGTACTATTGAAGGCAAAATAGTTACGGATATCTTCACCCCGAGAGACTACGACATCATACTACGTAATCAGGCCATCACTTTACCATGTGAAGGTGCTGAAGCATGATGAGTTCCTGAAAATGAATGGATCATAATTCATTAGCATCAGACCAGGCAAAAAAGCTGGAGATCCGATTGTGCATCACTTGAGGGCTCTTCAGTTTAGCAGTGAAGGCAAGGTCCATTTCAAGCTGTCCTTCTCGGAGGACTCTGCGTGGGAAGCACTGCCACAAAGGGTACAGAAAGGAGCCGATAGCATGGATAAGAAAGTTCCAGGACCTCCAGTCAATGAAACACGTCATGCCCGTTGAGTGTCATCACTTCTTTGACAATTTGCCACACTAATAGGCATCAGTCAAGAACCCCAGCAAAGAAGAGCTGGAGGGAGAACTGAGGAGATGCACATGCCTCCTCAGCATTATGTTTAGTTAGTTTGTCAGTTATGCTTTATTGTTGACAGAGTTGAAGGTTTAAAATTATTTAAGTCACAAAGGCATGTTCAAAAATGTGCCTAAGTCATTTATTCCTCTTATGTTACATAATTGACAGACATTATTAGTATGTCAATAGTCATCTATTGTCATAACCTTTTTGAGTGAAATTATTAATAAATATCATATATTCAATATTTGGTTAATTGTTTTGTTTTCTGAAAAACCTGAACAAATGTCTTGGGACATTAGTTTAAGAGGGTGACGATATTTGATCTGGTTTTAAATGTAGTGAATATACAAACTGCTGCATTTTATTTCTTTTCCAAATACATTTTAAATAACCTTGAATTTACTCCCTGATAATAATATAACATCTTTATCTGTGTAGCACTTCTCAAAACAAAGTCACAAATAGGTAAGCAATAAGTAACAATGCACAACAATATCATAAAAACAAGTAAAACACAGTCATAAATGAATAAAAACACTAAAATCTAATCAGGCCATCCATTATAATAAGTAGAATTGGATAAAATCAGAGAATGCATTAAGAAAATTACCAAGGAAATCTGACGCTGTTTTCAATTGGATGAACCATTTAAACCTTTTAGTAGCAATGTTGAGTTCAACAAACATATAACTGGATATATTCTGTTGTAACCATGTGTCCCAGTTACATTTAAATTATAACATGTGTAACATCACAACTTCTACATGACTTTATAGCTGTCATTGTTCCTTCATCAGCTTTTAATTACATTGACGAGTATGTGGATTTCCTCATTCTGTGAAGCACCATGTGACTTGTTTTTAAAGGTGCTCTAGATGTAGGTGTAAAAGATTAGAATTGCTATTCATTCACTTTCTTTTGCTAAACATTTTGTTTGTGATAAAATAATTGCATTTCAAAATTAATCAGCTATGAAATAATTAACCAAAGCAAATGCTTTTTGCATCAGCTATTCAACAAGATCACTGTGTACCCAGACATATTTCTTTCCAAAATCCATCTACATAGGTTTGTTAGCAAACAACTAAGAATCTCCTGCTGTGTTTTTCATATGTGAAAGGCAAGTTCGGACCTAATAGTGTTATAACTCCTAACAAGAGTTCATGTCTGAAAATATCTAACTTGTACAACAAATTGTTCAAGGAGTTGAAGATATTGTTTCAAGTGTTCAGTGCATGATGAAACCTCATTGTTTTTTACCACCTTATAATACAGATAATATTAATTACCTTTATTCACCTTTAGTTGTCACACTACGAGTTTACAGAAATCACAACAGGAACTACAGTGATTCCAACACTGATTGGTTGTATTTCAACCTTGATCGTTTAATAAAAATAAAGTCACACATTGACCGTTTTCTCTTTGTTAGACAATTGTATTCAACATATAAGCTTCTCCTGTGGAAACCCTGTAGAGTCCCAGCTGACACACTTACACATATCCAGCTGTGTTAGGACATACAAAATACAACCATTCACTCCGGCAGTTAATTGTTCAATGGCAGTCTCATTATGAATGAAGGTTAAAACCGTAACCATACTGCTGTATTAAGTTGCTTTTGTATGTGTTATACCAAACTGACAGTGTAAATAAATCATGCAATTGAAGTCATAGGAATGGACACATTTTCATTGGCTTACACAAATTTAAAACAGTTGAGATTGAACTGCAAGTCAGTTCAATGTCTTCAGTGAAATTCATGCAACTTGAGTTTTGGTGGTGAGCATCTGCGCCAAAAAGCACTTCTAAAACCAGTCGAGACATGCAAACAACCCTGAAACGCCTTCAGGTGAACAGTCGGGAGGAGACGATCTGCTCGAAGGTTTATTAAAAGTATTCTGTACACATTCTAAAACAGCTCAATGACTTCAATGGAGTATTGTCCAATGTCCCTCTTTTCTTTCATCTTGTTGAGCTCCTGGAGGCTGCTCTCGATCTTTCCAAGCTCAGAAACCAGTCTCACCTGAGGACACAAGAAAGCAAATTGTTTTAAATGCTTTCCCACATAACTTTTAACACATCTTCAATAACAGGCACACAGAACGACTGCAATAAAACCAACATGCAACCAGTTACAAAGAGGAGAGTGTTACCTGTGACTTCACAAAGTTGTGGAGGTTCAGCAGTAATCCTTTGGCCTCTGGGGTCATCACCAGCACAGTGAAATGAGCGTCCAACACCAAGCAAACCCAGTCCATGATCTTTAATCAAACGCAAAGAAAAACACAACTGTCATTTGTTTTGTTTTTAAACACAGGAAAGTCTGATTGGTAACATAACACAATTTGGCATGATTTCTACAATCGTGGCACTTTGGCTCAAATCCTGTTTTTCAATATAGTATAGAAATAAATCGGACTAGATCTGAATATCATGATAGCCGTTATTTCACATGTTTGTTCCATATTAGAAGTTTAAAAAAAAAATGTTGGGGTCAATAACTATTTCTGAGATCAGATCAAATTGATGGCATTTGGCAGATATGATCATACTAGGCACAAACATGTCTCCAGAGGCTTTGGTTTCTTATAATCTATCTCAGTACAACTCTACATCCCTTGACATTTTTTCTGTGGCTGAACTGAATTCACAAAGTTCAGGTTTGAATTAACATTTTACCTCCACCATATCTGGATTGGCAAATTAGTGAGCTAAGTGAGCAAAAATAATGTTTTCTGCCTCCAGGTAAGTCAAGTAATGTGTCCTCCTGTGACAGACACTGCCTGTATTGATGTGTCAAAGATGGACATCCTGATAATAGGGGCAGACATTGATACAGACCTGAGCCAGACTTGGTGATCTCAATCCCATCTGTGGCACAGCATCCTGGGAAAATTTTAGGTAGAGGAACTGCAGATACTGGAGGAAAAGCTGATTGGACGAGAAAGAAAATAAACACAGTAAACACATGTTTTTTAGTTACTATAGCTGGACTGACTGAAAACACTAGAACGGCCTATTAAATGGTGCAACATGCAATGAGCTACATTTATTGTTATTTTCACTACTTTCATTTGAACAAAAAATAGCAGAACAATCCACAATCAGACTCTATGGATAAAGACTGAGGACTAAAGAGTTGTAAATTGTACATAAATTTCATACCTGAACAACCTAAATAGCATCAACCAATCTGTTACTTACAACAACATTCTGGGAGGAGAGATCTTTAAGGTGTGGGAGGAGGAAAGTGTCGCTGTACGCCGTCTGCAACACCTCATTTCTTTGCAGCCTGAGTTAAAGTGTCATACTTAAACATTTCTCAGTCATTTTAAATTGATTACTGCATCTATTAAGTTTCTAAGTTTATTTACCAACACAAAATATGTGCAGCAACAGAAACTAACTTCAAGGCTACATCCATACTACTACATTTTCGGTAACAAACGTTTACAACTTAAAATGTCATGTGTTTTGGCTCCGTATCAGTTCTAATACCCCGTCCATACCAACATGGCATTTCATGTGACCACTCGCGTACAGTGGGGGCGAGTGCATGCCAGGGTACAGACGAAAGCATACAGGTCCCAGTGTACATAGGAATTGCTTGAATACAAGTTTGTCTCCTACACATGTAAGCAGTTGGATCATTGAAAAACACAGAATTTAACTATACAACAGCTGTTTGCAAAGACAACAGAGTCAGCAACGCTTGTAATTGATTATCCATGTTGTGTTCTGGTATCTCAGGCTAATGCTGGTTGTTTTCTTCCAGAAGGGGTTCATGTTAAACGAAAATACCCAATCAGCCGTGGTGAGTGTCTACGTCATTATTACCAAAACTCTGTTTCTGCCCGTCCAGACTAAAACAAAGCCCCAGATATTTTAAACTAAAACCAGCAGCGTTTCAGAACTTCTCAATTTTAACATCTCTCAAACTGAGGAGTAGAGTGTATGACAGGTGTATCAGTGGCTGAGTTTTCAAACAAAGTTGTAGTAGTATGGACGTAGCCTAAGTTGATTGTGAATAGTTGCCTCATTGGTCAATTGTGTTTGATTGACTGTGCATTGGAAGGATACAGTAGAACAGCCTTGTGTAATCCCACGGGACACATCTGTTCTGTGGGAGTTGAGGTCTTCTCCTTTTCTTCTGCGTTGGTGATGATGACATCACCTCCTCTGTGGGCGTCTGAGTGCTGCTCGTCCAAGGAGGGGGGGCTGAAACCGTTCTGCAAGCCGACCTGGCCATGCTCCTGAGATATGAGGGTTTCCATGAAGGAGACGCTGTCGGGCTCCAGGCTCCCTTTCTCTGCATCAACGTCTGGCATACTGCAAGACCAAGGTAGAACAGCATATTGTTAACCACTTTATATTAAACCAAGGCAGATTATTAAAACAGCTACACCACTTCTGTTTCACTGTGTGCAGCATATTTCATCAAACTAAACATTTTTTATTATTTTGGTGCCCCCTGTGGTCACAAAAGGTAACAGGCATAGACAGGATGTCTTGCTTGTATCTGAGGCCTGGTATTAAAAACTATCCCAGATGACCTCATCACCTGCACCACATATTGTATGTTCAACATAGTTTATAAGAAATTAGGTTTTTACCTGATAAAGGCCATCAGACAGGCACAGGTGACAGCTTCAGGGATGTCAGGGAAGAACTGCAAGCAGAGTTGACACAGAAAGTAGTCCTTCCTCTCCAGGGCCAACAGCACAAGGTCAGGACACACACTGCAGGAGGTCATAAAAGGTAAATGGTCCCATTATTGTATAACAGCAGAGAAACACATTTTGTAAAATAAAGACTGATGTAAGATAGTAGTTTTGAGAAACATTTTAATCTTCCTGACCTGTGACAGAGACCCTGAGTGTGCACCAGCTGAGCCAGGGTGCTCGGGGTGTAGAAAGCTGGATCAGCCAGGCTCCTGGACACAAGGACTGATACAAGCCGCCCCACTGAGGGCTGCAAGTCCTGGATGTCGGATCTGGACAGAAGCCCCTCCACTTCTTTCTGGACATCTTCTACTGGGGCCGTCTACAGTGGGAAAATAAAACAATATCAGCGTTTGTAAATCTTGTTTTGCTGAAGCATGTAAATCAGGACCACAAAAACTAAAATTTGCATTTTACCTTAATGAGCTCCAGAACTTGGTCAGTTGTTAAACAAGGAGTTGATTGAGTCTTACGGGTTGTTCTCTATAGGGAGAGAAAAGAAGAGTTCATTAGAGTTGCCATTATCAACAAGACCACAAATTCTAAACAGTACAGTTGCCTTGTAGTATTTTTTCTTTTAAGAAAGTGACAAAACTAACTTAAACATTTTCAGGTTTTCTTTGCAAAAAGAAAGTCTGTCCTCGCTGTATCAAGTCATTGACCTTATTTTGCCTTGAGAACGCATATAAAAACACAGTTATCTAACTCACCGTCTTCCTGGTCTCCACCGTTCTGGAGGGCTGAGCTTTCTCCCCGTGCAGAATGTTGTTCCAAGATGGTACAGAAGCTGGAGCTTTGGAATCTGTGGTAGTTAGACATTTTTATTTTGTTTTATATGTACTGTACACAATACAATATATTGTTGTATTAATTACATGTAATAAATCAAGCAAACAAGTTGTAAAGGTTACAGGTTTTTCTTTTGTCTGCAAGAATATTTTTATTAAGATCACAGTACCAAAATATTGTTTACGCTCACCTTCAGTCTTGGCCTGCCTCAGTTTCCCCAGTGCATAGGCCAGTGACGATGTGGGGCAGACAAATGGGATAACAGAGAGGGTTTTCCCATGTGGAATGAATAACTTGTTGGAATAACACCATAGCTAAATCAGAAAGAAAAGAAAATGGATCAGAATTAATGGTACAAGCAAATGTTATATAGATTAAAAACAAAGACTGCGTGATCTAGTGTGTTTATCCATCTATCTTAAGATTGTAAACCGCAATGCAGTTGTGAGGAGGGACAGTGAAGCCCGTCACAGTGGAGCGCAGACACAATGCTCTACCAAAGTCATACAGGCCTCCGTCAGCACCCAGCAGCTGGAAGGACAGGGAACCTTGGCCGGTCGTAATGTGGGTGTGGTTCATGCACACTTCTAACATCAGCAACAAAGCTTGCATGCACACTGGTGACTGTCCCGTATGAGCTCTACTCTCCTGTCACTAGCATGACTAAAAGTCCACATCAGTATATTGTATTACTCACTGTATGTAAGCACGATGATGCATAAACTACTGGCCTGAATTGCAAGATACAGGGTCCTTCAACATTTTCACTGATTTCCCATGGAATACTTGATGGGAAAACATCTGGCATATTTAAGGAACCGATATCTATCAGTATGGTGCAGCTTGATTGAATGTAAGGGGACTGTCTGGCCTTGGAGGCTGTGTGCACTTTACTGAGTGTCATGCTAATTTAAATTTGATATTGTAAAGCAACCCTACCTGCCCATAGATTTTACCAGCCATTTCTTTTCCCGCCTGAAGCGTTTGGAAATTGGTATTCCAGATGCAGAGAAAGTCTGAAAAAATCAAAGACGGAGACAATCAGGAAACACAGACACTCACATTAGATACTGGAGTCATTCTTGTGCATTTATTCTGAAAATATGGTCCACATGTAAAAAAGATGGAATACAGTAGAAGATTACAGTAATATTTAGACTGAAGTAATAATTTGAACCTAAAAATCATTTTAGTTTTAACAATTTCTTACTTTTCTAAAGTAACTTAAACCTTTAGGACACACATCTGGATCTGGCATGCTAAAAATGCTACTTTGAGTCGAGCAAAAACAGAAACAAACATCATATCCTCAGTCCAATTTCACCTGAAAACCTCAAACAGATATGTCCGAGTAGAGCACCTGTTGTCTGTAGTCAGGGTAAATGAACTGAAGTTACCTTTACCAGCTCCAGCAGAGGGATGTGGAACACCGACAACAGCTACATGGGCTTCATCCAGGACCATGGCTGACGCTGCCTCCAGCGGGCCCTCACCCACAGGAAGAGCCAGCAGCAGGCTACGGGGAAGTGACAGAGCCTGAGTCCCTTCTTCAGTCGCCAGGCCTCGCACAGAGACCACACTCTGGTACACATGGCCGTTAGGGTCTGTGGGGCAGGAAAACAATTAGGCACAAAAAGGGAAAAGGAAGGGAGAGGGTAGATGGAGCCAATAACATCACTCTCACTTCGCATGTCACATGCAATACAACATCTAATGTAAAAAGAATCTCAACAATATTGGATCCTAGGTGTTGAGTCTGTCATTCAACTGAAAGATCAGCATTGGCTGCCCAATCAAGAGGATACACAGCATGGGGCTCCCGCTCAGGATAAAATGATTTAATTATAGGCTACAAGTTGTTTATCATAAACATCTAACCCCCTTAATAAGGGCACAAAAGGTCACAGCCACATGTTTCCCTTCTTAGTTCAGCTGAATTGCAGTGAGGAAGAAAGAGAGACAAGAGGAGCCTAATGGGCATAAGTTCAGCGCCTGTCTGAAAGCAGCTATACTGAACCAGGGTCAGTCACTTCTCTCTACAGTTATGCTAAATGAGTAGGGTGCCTCGTTTGTGGCAGGTCTCCATTAGTAGTGGCAGGGTGCTGAATTCAAAGTTTAGAAAACATACCTACCAGGACTCTTTCACGCGTGTCCGTTTTCATCACACACCTCTTGCATACAAAGCATTAAAATTACTGCCATTGGGCTATCACTGTCAGTATTTATGTTTGTTCCTTTCTATTAGAAATTCTTATCACCCACTGTGTTGAGCCTGTTTTCATTTCCAAGTCCATTAAAACTCGCCTGAGCTGCCAAACACTGACACTAAAAGGGTTTTCACAGGAAATGCTGGCTTACAGAGATAAAGCAGGCGGATGTGTTTATCCCTGTAGGAGGCAGAGAAGCTGAGCGGGGCGACACCAGGCTCTTCTCTCTCCAGCCGGTACCTCTGTAGGGTGTTAGGGTTCAGTCTCTGCAGGTAGAGGAAATGATCTCCTTTCTGTGGGAAGACAGTGAGGCAAACAAACATTTAGAAACAGTTCAGTACCTAATAGCTTTCCCTGCCGCATGTGAAGAAAACAAGGATAGACTAATTATATTTTGCTAAGTGGGTCATTTAAATCCATGTCATTCATGTGTAGGCACATTAGCATAACACTGAATTAATTATTTTATGGCTTGGCATTGTGATACAAGTCCAACAAACACTTAAACCTGAAATATTTGAAATGATTGATCAACTTTTTTGTCACAAGTCAAACATTTTGAATTCTGTTACCTGTTCAGTTGTGAAGACGACAATCTGCTGTGTCTCTGCCACTATGTTGGTGCTCCACCTAAAGAACAAAAAGACAATGCATTTACAGGCTGAAAGAAACAAAAAGGTCTGCATCAGCAATCCGGCGATTGTAACACAAGGGTTTTCCTCTGGCTCTAAGGCATCATGATACTGACCTGATGGCCTCTTCTTGAGACAGGACTTCCTCTATGGGCTGCTGGGGAGCAGAAAGCAGCGAGTCCAGCAGTCTCACAGCTCCTCTCTGAAATAAGACCACAGGCTCCGCTCCATCCACACAATGGACCTTCCAGACATCTGATGACAGCTGGAGAGAATATTTGCACAGGAGGCCGGAATGAGAATGTGCCATCAGTAAAGGCATTTATAGCTTTTTTGGCTGGTTACTCAGAATACTATGGATAACTCCAAAAATAAGGGGCTTTCTAGATAAAAAAAAAAAAAAAGCCATGGTACAATAAACCATGTTGGCAGTAGAAGAGAAAGAGAGAAATATTTATTTCATGGATCTGTACCCTACTTAATACTTTTTAAAAATACATTTTCAAATGGAGCGGATGCAAAATGCTGTTGACAGAAGAGATGAACCCATGTTCAGACTTACTGTTGCTTTGAAGGCCTTTTCTAAGAGAATGTCTTCTTCCTTCCATATTCTGATAACCTTAAAGACAACAAAAAAGGGCATCAGGTTATAAATATTTCAGAAAGTTCCGATCTACAGCAAGACCAATAGAGTAAATAAACATTTCGTTATGTTCCAGGACCTCATATTGTTAATTATAATGATCAAAACATAAAAAGTATAAACATTATGTAATGAATCAGTAGCAATATGGACAAGGAAAACCGATAATACAAACCTGGTAAAAACAAAATTGGATGGAAGATTGAAATAAAGCAAAATTAAACCGTAACCTCACTAACACAGTCACTAACAAGTTTTCAGTCATTGCTTTTTCATTTAACTTGGTAACTTGCCTGCATTTATATAACCTTTTACTAGTCTTAATGATGAAAATGCTTTTCAATACAGCAGATATTAACATATTCATTCACACAGTGCTAATGTGTCTATGAGTAATCTCATTCTCATGCTGCAGTCAAGAGAAATTTGGGGTTCAGTGCCTTGCCCAAGGACACTTCAGCATGCAGCCAGGACGAGATGGGAATAGATTGAGCGACCCATCAGGCTCATAGACGGGCTCTATCTCCTGAGCCACAGCCGTTCACTACCTTCTTTAATTGTATGAAAAAGGTAAAAGAACTGGCCTGGTTGGTTGGTAAGTCAGTAGGGCTGCGTAAAATGACTCAGAATACAAGAATGTGTAGAAAGGTCTACCTTGTAATCTGTGATGGCCACATATTCATTGGTCTGTGAATTGAAGACTGCTGAGCAGGTCAGAGTTTGACCTTGTTTAACGGTCCAGCTGCCGAGTGGCTTCTGGTCTGACACCTGTCAGAACCACAGAGGAAGGAAGGAAGAATTAATAATATTTCTTAGGGGAGGGCAATAAAACATAAATAGTTAACACAATATACATTTCATCAATAGCAATATAACAAAAGGTCCAATATATATCGATACATTGCTCCTTCTTTGGGCAAGCACAGTGTAGAGGTACATAATGGATCGACTTCAGATATGTAAAATAGTTTGCCGTTTATCAAGTGTTTGTCATTCTCTGCTCATAAAGAAGAGAAAGCTCAACCTTCACTCAGAAGCAAAACTCCATTTCAAAACATAAAGAGACTGGTGGCACTCAGTAGAACGTGTACCCCCTCCAAGGCTCAACAGTCCCCTTAAATTCAATCAAGCTGCATCAAATTGCACATGCTCATAGATAGCAGTCACCTCAATGTGCCGGATTGTTTTGAATAGGTCCATCAATTATTCCATGGAAATGCCCAGTAGTTTTTGTCTAACCCTGACAACAAAAACGCAAACAAACATACGCAAATGAACATGTGACCTCCTTGTTAGAGGTAATAATAACGTGGTATGTATCCTGAGAATTACCGTTGTCAAATGATGTGAACATTATCTTGATATAATTTTTGGACCTAGTCCCCCACTCCTACCATCTCATGCATGTGTTCCAGTTCCCTTTACCTGTAACTACACTGCTAAAACAAGCTGATAATGCCATATAGACCACCCCCCATGATAAACTGTGGCCTGAATTGAATACTACCTCTGTTCCTGAAATCATAAATCATTACATTTAATCATTAAAAAGTTCTGCCAATGTAAACTTTAAGCTGCTTTATCCCAAACACAGAAAACTGCATCATGTTTTTTATCTGGTACAAGCTATTCTCTGTAGCCACCAGACATTTAAATAGGAAATTATAAAGGAGCTACTAAGTGATTAGCTGAAGTCAGTGTGAGTTCACAGGTTATCGAAGTCATTAAGCATTGTGTGTGTGTGTGTGTGCCCTGTGGTGGATTTAGCTAAAGTTAGCTAACCTGCCATGTATGTTTGTGTAAACTAGCATTTAGCTTCAACCTGTGCCGCCACCACTCCTGTGTATTTTCAAGAGAACTGAAGAACGATCCGGGGTGAAATGTTAATTTCCTGTCTTGTCCGTGGTTTCTGTGACTGTTGGCGAACGGAGGCGATGATGCCAACACGAGTGTCTCGGGTCGCAGTGATCAGCTGGCTCCGGTTAACAAGAGCCTCGTGAAAACAGAGAGTAAAACTCACTTTGTACAGGGTGACACATCTGGTGGAGTCCGTGACGACGACGTGGTCGCTGTCTCGCTCCTGTTCGATGCCCTGAACGCCCGAGTTCGACAGAGTTTGAGCTGGAACGAGTCCGCACAACGTGTATCCCTCATACAGCGCCGCCATGCTGGACGAGAAGAGAGCGGAGTCTCGCCGGATATCGCGAGAATAGACGCGCGGCAAGCCGGAAGCACGAGACTACTGCTGCTGCTCACCCAGCACGCTGCTGCTCCCGCCTTATTATCATTACCAGAAGAACCAGATAGACAGTTTGATGAGCTGTCATAGCTTCTTCGGCCTCTACATTTAAAATATATGATGTTCACACAGAGTAAAATATGTAAACAAGAAACTCCTTGTTAATCATCGCTGCATCATTCAAGATCACTAAAATAATCTACATTTTGTGATGTATTCTCACCACCTCCAAACTCATCCTGCATGTCATTGGAAACATTGGAATCTACACAAACATTTACAAGACCATGTTTAAAATGTTTTTCTGAACATAATTGCACATTGATACAAATCTAAATCAAACTAGAAGTGCATACCTCCGCCCAAGGCCCGACAGTCCCCTTGTGAAGCCACATTTTAATTCACTGGATCAGAATTTTTATTTGGATCCTCACCAATTTGCACACACTTATAAATATCAGACCCCTAAACATTCCTGCTCCAGGAAAACGTTGGAAAAACGCCCAAATCTCACAATGTTAAAGAATGAGAAGGAAAATCCTGGACCCTCCCCCTGATCCAGATCTGCACCACCGATTAACTAATGTTCATACAGCCCATAATGTCTTCAGTTTGGATTCTTTAGGCTGTAGTCTACTGAATATGGTTCCGCATCTCTTTCATAGACAAACAGACAGCTGCTACCACTGCTAAACAGTATACAGTGTTGTAAAGAGTTGGCAGGTTTGTGACACAGAATTGATCTGAGCTTTGGTTATATGTTCATAACTTACACAAAGAAAACCTTGAAGATGTCAATTTATGAAGGCCATTGTGTTACATTCTTGTTCAGATTGTCTCATGCTTCTTTGTGTAGGACTGCATCAGTTGACCTACTTTTGCTGAGGTTCGACATAGAGGGCATTTCTGTTTGTTTGTGGAAGGTGGGTTGATGACGCACGGTATCTTATTTGTTCAAGGACAAGAGAGAAATAAGTGTATCAGAACATAGTAATCCATGTAAACTCTTCATAAATGCCTCATGGATGGCATGATAATTCACATTTGAGAGGTGGAGTAGCAGCAAAAGAAAGTTTATTAATCAGAGTCAGAAAAAAATCATGTCTGAAATTGTTACATTTGTGGAGACTTGGTTACAAAGCTTAAAACAAAAAGACAGATTGACTGTATAATTCTACCTGGACACACTGACACCTATATCACAGTGGTTTAATAATCATCGGAGAGAAGGGATCTCCTGCTGTTTCAGCACTGTTCAATTTCCGATGGAAGGGAACCTGAATATATGCTATAATTAACATGGCTGGGCTCTGGAAAAAGACCAACACACACACAGAGGGAGAAAGAGAGAGAGAGAGAGAGAGAGAGAGAGAGAGAGAGAGAGAGAGAGAGAGAGGTTACAATGGGCCAAAAAATCCAAACAGTGATTTTATATACACCAAGTCGCAGAAAAACAAACTTAGTAAGTCTTGTTTATCATCAAGGGACAGTTTTAGAGAATAATGCCATGTAAGACACCCTGAGAAAACATACATCTGACATTGTGAGGTTGCAGGAAGGTTTACGGTGGTAAATATACACACTACCAGCCAAGTCTTAACTAGTTGGTCATTGTCTTGCTCTAAGAACCCCTGAACAACCAGACTGTCTTTATTTTTTAATACATTTTTTCTTGCCACTATAGCAATACTTTCTGGAGTGTGATATTCATCAGTAACACAGTTTGTGTTACTGATGAATATCAGAAGTTTCACTTCCTGCAAAAAAGCAATAAGTATTATTGCTCCCTTCAAAAGTCCCATTTTGTATGGAACTTCCTTTACTTTTCAGTTTTTGTTGACTATAGCTTTTGTTAGCCACCTCTGTGTCATTTAAGTTTATTAAATGGACTTGGATTTAAAACAACCTGGAGACATTATGGTGTTCTGAATCGTTTGATCGGCTATGTACACACATAGATAAATGAAATAGAATAAACAGCTTACTGTGATATATTCGGCTTCTTCATTAAATATTTTTTACCTTCAAAGCACTCAGGTATAATGAGTTTTCCGTCCATACACTGTGTTGGCACTGGATAACCACAACTCCTGGCCTTGTTCATGCAGTAGAGTGAGACGACTTCTTTATGTAAGACTCTATTTGGTTGCATGTCCTTGATCCAGAGTTTTTGTCCTTTGTATAATACCCTTGCTCTGTGTATGTCAACGCTGCAAGGAGCTATAAGGAGGAAGAACAAAAGTTTCAATGGAGAAATTGTGTTATACTTATTATTATTATTATTTTTTTTACAAATAAAGACAAATCAATATCTTAATGCTAAATTCTGATCACCATGAATTGTAGTAAAGAGAACTGAAAGGGGTTTTAATCAGTTTTTATCCGACAGTTAAGAGTGTCATGCTGTTTAATTAGTTTTACAGCATATTGATTTTCAAAAATTCACTTTTATAAATAAAAGCCTTAAAGGTTCAGTGTGTGAGATTTAGGTGAAAGGGATCTATTGACAGAAATTTACTATAAAATAATCCAAGTGATGTTTTCATAAGTGTGTTTTATCTAAATTATACAAATTGTTGTTTTATTTACCCTAGAATGGGCCCTTTATATTGAAATACTTTATATTCACATCGTGGGAGTCCTCTCTATGGAGGCCGCCATGTTTCTTGTAGTAGCTCAGACTGGACAAATTAAACACCCTTTGAATTTTTATGACAACTGAAGGCTGCCACAGGTTCTCTTTCATGTTTGGAAGGGGAGGGTGAATTTAGTGAGTAGTGTGTAGAATTTAGTGACATCTAGTGGTGAAGTTGCAACATGCAACTTCACCACTAGATATCACTAAATTCTACACACTGGAACTTTAAAATAGTACAAAAATTGGCACTTTAGACCCCAGTAACAGTCAGCACAGGCACAAATAAATAAATAAAAATGACTGATTGGGTTTGAAAATAAAATTAAGAGTAAAAGTAATGGAACTGGACTGGGACCTGATTTGTAATAACAATACATTTAACAGTACACAATAGGAAACACGTAAAGAAAATTCCATTCCTATCCCACCATGCATTGTCTATAAAGCTAAAAGTGTACTAGACTTATACTTCTGTAAACTAGAAGCAGGTCAGGGGGTAAAATGTTTGTAATGTTAGTCCCACCTTTGCACGACGGCTTTTCTGACCACCTCCCATTTTGCTGACAAACTATCTGCTGGTTTCCTTCCAGTGCATTGTCCCCGTCGCAGCCATATTTGACTGTTTCCATGAAGTCGAAGACTCTCTGTTCACTGTTCGAAATGTAGCCTTTGTCAATGTTCGCTGGTGGTGGGCAACTCACCACTGCAAAGGAACATCAGAGAGAGTGTTGATGACTGTCTTTATTGTAGAATAAATATCCCATGAAGCTGTATTGAAACATTTCAGCTGAAAACGGTCAAGACCAAATGTGGTGCAATTGCATCTAATTTATTTTAATGTGTCTTCCTTTTCAGCTCCCTGGAGGGACGTTTTCTTTCTTATAATAGAGTGAGAAATCCACCAATTTCCTTTTCACAGGCCTGTGAAAAGGAAATTGGTTCCTTTCCCTGCCTTATTCTTTCAATACATGGAGACTGACACCTGTTAGCAGACAGAACAACATTTCCAGGTCTCTTACAATCTCATACAGTATTTTCCAAAAAGACAAAACAAGTGATGATTATTAAATTCATTGAGCCAAACGACTATTTGATGTAAGAATAGAATACCTTTGAATACTTCAATCAAAACCTCATTATCAAATACTGCACTGTAAGTTTATTCACATAACAGTCCCAAATGTTTTCTTGTGGTGTATTGGGACAGCTTATCACATGATTTAGGAAGTCTCTTTATTTTATGATTTTATGATTTGTCTTTAATTAGAAAAAATACATACGTAAATATACATTTATTGCCCTGGAATGTCAGAAAATGTTATCTATTACTTTGGAAAATGGTGTATCTACACCTGCTCAATAAAATATAATATATATTTTTACATGGTATATCTCAATTCAATGGTTGCATAAGAGAGGAGAATTCCAGTTCTATGATTATTATCTCTGCTGTCTCATTATTTTGTGTAAAGAAATCGGAAATGTACCTTACATGTACATTTACAATTAGAATTCCATGAAATCTGGACAAATTACATGTTTTCTCATCTGCTGATACAACTGTGTGTTAGATGGTTAAATAAGTCTCACAGTATAGCACTATAACTACTCCTGGTATTTCATACCTCGACATTCAGGTGTCTTAGTCCAGGTGCCACTGACGGTGCACTCGGCTCTCGCGCTGCCAACGAGCACGTACGGAGGCAGGCACCTGTATGTCCCTGCCACGCCGTATTCAGTGGAGTTCCCTCTTATCGTCTTGTCATAAATGATCATCCCAAACTGTGGGATCGGAGCGAGATCACAGGTCGGAGCTAGGAGGGAGGAGGGAGAATGAGCCATTTTATAAACATGCTTGCACAGTACGTGAAGTTTCTTTTGTCTTTTGTTTATAATGGTGTATAATTTACGTATTGTTATGAATAACTTGATTCACAACAAACTAAGTGGTAGTTTTGTTGTGTTCCACTTAACAAATACAAATGTGTTTTTGACCGGATTAATAATTTTCCTGGTCTTAGACGGATTACATACGCTTGCACTCTGGTACTGGTGAGCTCCATGTTCCATTTGCTTGACACACAGTAGAGCTGGCTCCGCTCAATATATGTCTGCAAAGCAGAAGCCATATCAATAAGTCAGTTCAAGCTCAGTTTGCCAAGATATTTACAAAATACACGATGATTGATTTAAATCTTGTTGAGTGCATTTGAAGCCAAATGTTGGTAAATCAGATTATTGTAAGATGCACACAAAATAAAATGATTGTATGACTCTGGTTTATTGATCACGTTATGTAAACTTAATGTGTGATGAACATGAGTCAATGTTTTCAGCAGATAGCTCTGTTAATGTTTAGTGAACAAGTCAAATTCAGTATTAATGGCACTACTGTTGACTTGTCTGGGTAAGGGTTGTTACAGATTGCTCTGCGGCTGATGTTAGTTTCTGTAACTTGCTTTACAATTACATTTAGAGGAAAAAGGACTAAATTCAGCTTCAAACTGCACTGACACAAACAGGAGCCTCTGCAAAAACATATCTCTGAATCTCATCCAGTTTTATTGGCATTTCATCCCCACTTTATGAAAAGTGTTGCACAATAAAATTCAAATAGATGTTTTTGCTTTACCCTTCATGACACGTGTAGTTGATGGTACTCTGGAACGCTGTATCCTCATAGTACAATTCTCCATTAGACAACAGATCGGGAGGAGGACACAGTTTTGCTGCAGGAGAGAAGACAGCAGAGAGCAGTTATTTTTCTATGAATGATAGATTTACACACTGTATATGTTGTACCTGCTGTAGTAATGTACAACCTCAACGAAGGGATCAGTGTGATCTAGTTGTGCTAGTTTTCAATAGAGAACATAAACGTATGTAAATATTCTCATACCAAAGCATCGGTGAAGTCGTATATATTTTATAAAAGTAAAATTCCGTAATAAACTACATATTTATAATAGAAAAACATTCAAGACAAATAGTGAACAGAATTTAGTAGAAATGGTTCATGTTGCATCACATGCTTGTCAAATATTCTCCCCAAAATCAACAGGAGAAATGTTGTTTGTTTTATTTCTCATAAAACAAACAAAGGAAATCTATCAGGGATACCAGTATAAATGACTTGATATTTGATTGTCGCTGTTAAATTTAAATTGCCATGTTGACATTAAACGTATGTGTTTCATATGCTGTTGTTCTGTCACAAGACCTTAAGTTCTCACAAGAGTAATAGAGACCCACGTTTGCACATTAGTCTGGTTTTTGTCCATTCTCCCCTCGCAGAGCAAACAATCGTCCGAGGGCCTAATATGGGGGTGTATCCCTGTTTGCAGGACAACGCCAACTCAGCCCCGGGGTTGAAGAACCTCTGGAGCCCATCCACCTCAACGTTGACAGGCAGATCAGGCCTTAAACACACTGAAGGGACACATTGATTATAATAAATATTATGTATAGAGTCTCACGCTCAAACAAACATTTCCCGAGTGATTTACATTATTTTGGGATAATGTAAATTATTATCCCCAACATGATCTGAAAAAAATCATCTTGTTGCTCTAGTTACTGGCCCTGAAATAATATGTGTGTGTGTGTCCTAAAATACTTCCTGACAACAGAGAAACTTGTCAAAAGAAAACTCCAGAAAATGTAATTTAATTTGATGTTTGAAGTTACATTACACATTTAAGAGACAGAGAATCAGTAAAAGAAAGTGTGAATGAACTTGAATAAATTGAAATCAAAATCTATTTCTGGCTTAACCACACAAATTCAAACATCAAATGAAATGAGACAATCACTTTGTATCCCTCTATTACAAAGCTAAACATCATTATTTCTATAGAGTCAAATACTGAGGTTAACCAGCATCGCAAGAAATGTGCATTCATGTACTTCAAGCCAAATAAGAGCAAATCAAAAGCAAATACCATCAGATGATGCGGTGGTAAAAATCACAAATGGACAGAGCAGAAACAAAGTCAACATGAATTCCATCCTCGTCCACGTGTTCAGACGCTCCTCAGGTTATGTGGTTCAAACACTAAATCTCTGTCCCCGCTCTCACTGCTGCTGTCGTCTCTCGAAAGCTGAACAGATAAGAGCAGCACGAAGTGAATTCTGGTTTTGTTTACTGTTTTTATTTTTTTTGCTCGCTATCTTGTTATTTGCAATAGGAGATTGGAATCACTTTACTGGCAGTGAAGCTCCAGCAGTGGACTTTCCCTTATTGCAGCAATATTATGAAACAGGGACAAATGGTTGTTTTTGCAGACTTTGTCTATTAAGCCTCAGACTTTCAAAAAACTCAGCTTAATGTGACAGAGATACTTAAAACCTAAAGAATACAACGGCATAGAGGCCAGTTAACAATACCTCAGTACAAATACAGAGAAGAAAATGTTGTTGTCCATGGCTTTGTCACCAGCAGAATTTATTACTTTTACGTCCCTTGATCTCTTGATAAATCCATTCATCGTCACTTCAGCTCATTAAAATCCATTTGCCTTTATCTTGACTTATGCTCAGAATCTTGATCACTGGTTCCCTGTCAACCACAGAATTTAAAAGATTTTTGCACCTGATCTATAAAACATTGAATATTTATCTGACGTGCCTCCATTTCAAGAAAGTTTTTCTTCCCCTCCCAACTCCAAAATTTGATTTACAATTTGACAAACGAGGATTTGTGCACCTACACTATTAAGATTTAGGATCAGCCAAAGATATTTTGGCTTTATTTAACTTTTAATTAACTTTTTGATCTATAAAACAACTAGAATGGCAGAGTGCACACCCTTGTCAAGGCCCAACAGTCCCCTTGTGAAACCACATTTAAATTCACCAGATCCACCTTTATATTTGTATCTGCATGTTTTTATTGTAACCCAGGTATTGTACTATGTATGTTCATTATTTATGTACATAGTGTGTATGAATCTGCAGCCTGGAAATAACAAAGTTTCTTTGTAGTCGACATCATTAGTTACCACACCAAAAGATAGATTTCTTTAATGATTTAATTCACAATTAAAAACATTGGATTATTATCAAAATAAAAGATCATGATGACAGATTTATTAACCAAGATCCAGTAAATGATATCCCGTCTGTGGGTTTCAGGTCAGTTGTTATGCAGGTCTTGCAGGGCCCGCAGGGTTTGTGGTGCTTGCAGGGGGCGAAGCAGCACACATTGTGATTTCAGATGGAAGAGAACTGGCCCTTAACGTGTACGCCACCTTGCCTGGTTCTAGAAGCAAGAAGTAGAGAGGCAGATGTATTACTTATATGGTATGATTTCAGATATTTCATATCACCATATGGCAACATCACAACACACCTGTAGGACATCTAACATATTACGTGACGTTTATTGAAGGAAAAAAACACATTGTATTGCTACGAGTGAAAACGTGTGGATTATGGGAGAAGTTACGCCCAAACTCTGTTTTGATATTTCTTATCTGATGGTTACTCTCCACAGTATATTCAGAACATTCTAGATATAGATGTGTAATTCAGTGTATACTTTTTGCACCTGTATAAGTACTAATGGTGCCTCAGTTGAAAGCATGTCTTTCATCCGGGGAAAGTTGTCCAATCGTTAGTCTTGATTTATTGAGCTGGCGAGAACTCACCCTCAAAGCATTCTGGGATGGGCAGGGTTCCATCATCACAGGTGCTGGCCACAGGGTAGCCGCACCTCTCGGCTCTGTTCAGACAATAGAAGACGACGGGTTCTCTGTGCAGGACTCTGTTGGGTTTCAGGTTTGCAATCCAGAGCTTCCTGGCGTTGTAGAAGATTCGGCCTCTTTTGATGTCAACCTTGCAGGGAGCTGGAAGGTGAAAAAACAACAACACAGTTAAAGCATTTTCTGACCAGACATTGCAAATCCAGATATAAAATCACAATTTTTTAAAGGCTCATTTGAATTTCCCCTCCTACATTTGAAAGCGGTACTAAGGGCTGAGAGGCTGTCATTGTTTCTCTTTACCAATTTACTCCTTTTCAGAATCAGAGGGGTGGAGACAAGCACAGCATGAGCATATCTGGATATTCTTATATTTCGAATAAAGATTATATTTTCATCTGTGTTTGTTTGATTGGTAGCAGGATTACGCAAGAACTACTCAACCGATTTACATGAAATTTTGTGGAGGGGTGGGGAATGACCCAAGACTGAACCCCGATCCAGGACTCGTTTTTTACGTTTTTCAAATTCTTTTTGATGAGGGACTGATGCAGATACAAATAAAAATCTGGATCTAGTGAATTCAAATGTTGTTTGAAAAGGGGACTGTTATGCGCTCTGACAACTGATTGATGCATAAATGAATCCAGAATCTTTGACAGTAACAAAACACAAATTACTCAAATTTAGCTTTTAAGATCTCATTTCCCCACGACTCACCTCTGCACACTGGCCTCAGAGACCAGGTTCCTGTGTTTTGGCACTGGACCTCGGCCTCACCGTCCAAAACGTAGTGCTCATTGCAGCCATATTTAACCTTCTCCTTGTAGCCATGTTGTCTCATCACAGCAAAGGTGATGAAGCCATTTGGTATACCTGCTGGAATGGAGCAGCTCACCTCTGGGATGATCAGAAACAGGACAAAAGAAAAAGGTGATGAGTTTTGAAGTGTAAAAATTCAGGGAAATCATTTTTAAAGTCCGGGAGACTGTTAAACTGTATATTGCTTTAATCATGGAGGTAAGAGACGGTTAAAGAATATAGGAATATTTGACATCTTCTCTGTACCTCGGCACACTGGAGGTTCAGTTGCCCTTCCATCAGCCCTGCAGGATCCCCTCTCATGACTGGGTGCTTTAGGTGGGTTACACTCATACGTCCAGGTTTGTCCATACATGGTGCTGGTTCCAGTAATTGGCTTATCATGGACGATTCTCCCATCTCTAGGTGGCGTGGGCAGAGGACAGTTCACAGCTGCAAGGACAAAAAACAACTGCATCAACTGCATTTAGATCTGGGTTCTTTCCTGAGCCATACAACATCCTTCCACCAAGTTTTAGTAATAATCCATCCAGTAGTTTTTGTGTGATCAAACCAATAGACGAACCGAACAAAAAATGGACAGGGGTGAAACAAACACTGAATATCATAACTTTCATGAAGGAGGGTGTATTGTAGCACTGTTGGATGAGATTCCCCTGGTTTTAGTTTGGTCTTCCTGATAAACTGACAACTGAACGTAAGCTTATTTTTCTGTCTTTAGGTAAAACAATGAGCACTGGTTTAACAATCTTTATGAAACAAGTCCACACATCGGTAAAAGTCAGATATACAGTACTACTTTCTACTTACAATGAACAATAAGGGAGAATTAACTTTATGAATACAAGTATATAGAAACACGATTAATTACAGTTTGTAGTCGGTTTGGGTGATCCTGGCTGCAAATCAATTTTAAATTTTAAAACGGACAATAAAGATACTTTGAGCTTTAAGCAAATGCAAGTTCATCAATAAAAAAATCAAGAGCAGCTTCTCAGTTAAGTTAGAAATGTTTCTCTACTTCTTTTCTTTATACTCTACGTACTATTTAATGGCGGTTGAATTTTCTCTCAGCTGAACACTGATAAAATCTATGAATCTTTTCCATTGTGTGTATATTCCTCCAGTACCTTTGCAGAGAGGGGGGGGATTGCTCCAGGAACCATCGTGTAAACACTTGCTTTCATTGGCTCCTTGCATGACGTACCTTGTGAACAAAAAAACGACATTACACTGACAGATATTATCATCGTAACACACAGGTTGCAGTGATGGGGAATTCATTCATTCAAACGTTACCCATCGTCACACGTGTAGTTCAGCACACTCTTGAATGGAGCTTCTGTTCGCCCCATTGCTAAAGGCTGCAGAGGTCTGGGGATCGGGCACATCTTAGCTGTAGAAATATGAGATAATACCATATTGACAACACTGAAGTTAAATGATATTAGATATAGTGTGTAGAGAATAAACACCAGGACAATAGAAAGTGTAATAATGACAAACTAATTTAAATGGGGCACCAGGTTATATAAAAATGGTACTTTAGGCTTGGGTCCTTAAAATGACTGTTTTCTGATCTGAACATATTACAAAGTTAATGATTGTCCCTGAATTCTTGTTATGGTGTAAGATCCTGTGTCACATATGTGGACCTCATCATCTGACAGCTGAGACTCGTGGAGTAAAGTAAACCTTCCAACACAATGGAGAGACTTCTCTGGGGGATTGTGGGAAACAAGGTCAGACGGAGCACAATACATTTGTATGCCGATATGGTTATGTCCAGATTGGAATTGCCTCATCTTTCGTTCCAGTATCGAATTGCGAACGTTTAAGGAAGCATTCCTTGTTGAAATGACAGTTGGGGTATGGTGGGCATTAGTGCCATGCAGGAGCAGAGTTGTCAGTGGGAGAGAGAACTCCCTCTGCCATGGACTTTAGACTTTTTAACTTTGCAGACCTTGTACATTCACCAACAACCTATAAAGCACGTTCCAGGAAAGAGAAATACTATTAAAATCACAAGTCTCCTTTAAGAATTACAGCTGTGCCACTGCTGCACCTCTGTGATCAAGCAGACAAAATCTACATTGACTCAACTCACGGGAACATGCCAGATTCGACTGTGACCACTCTCCTGTGGCCATGCAGGTGATCCGTCGAACGGTCGTCGTTGAAGGCGAGTACCCCTGTTCACATGTGAGGCCCACCTCTTCTCCTGCCTCGTACACACGCTTCAGTGTCGCCTCATCAACCCCGTCGGTGACAGGAGGACGGCCACATACTGGTTAAAGAAATAATTTGACTCATGCATGAGGAGCAGGATTCGCAGCAGTAAGGTTTATGTTCTGCAGCTAAATTATTTGGATGTAACACAGCAACAATACTCAACTACTAATGATTCAATGTGTAGATTATAACACTGAGAATTGTTGTAAAAGGTGACTTGATTTAACACCTTTGACCGTATGGTGCAAATGCAGACCGCTAGTCAAACAGGAATACTTGCAGCACATTACCAATAAACAAAATCGTTTTTACCTTTCTTCGATGTTACAGTTGTGCATGCAATTATTGGGCAGAGGAGCAACAAAGCCAAAATCGGAGCCATCTTCTTAAAAGTGGAATCTCCTCAGTTTCCCCTGCACCTGGCTAGAGGATGGGGGGGCCAACATAGGGGTT
Source organism: Hippoglossus hippoglossus (assembly GCF_009819705.1). Classification (NCBI taxonomy): domain Eukaryota; kingdom Metazoa; phylum Chordata; class Actinopteri; order Pleuronectiformes; family Pleuronectidae; genus Hippoglossus; species Hippoglossus hippoglossus. The sequence continues at coordinate 12,372,607 of NC_047151.1, read as the reverse complement.
GCTGGGTAAAGGGTCCATGATAGTGTGCTCCAATCAGATGCCAGAGTCAGCTCCTATCGATCGAGTACAAAGGTTTCAACTCCTGCATATTTACTTAGTACTGATCGATAACCTTGATTTGGTACAAGAGCGGGCAGCGGACCCACAGCATGATGTGAACTCATGAATAATGAAAGATGGAGACAGACACACACACACACACACACACACACACACGCACACACACACACAGCCTAGTGAAATGTAGGAGGTTGAATACAGATGCGAGAGAGAAGATTGATCACTTTATTAGAAAAACAAATGAAAAACTCTGGACTGCAGAACCATAATCACAAAAATGACACAATAACATGTCACTCAGTAGAGCTCATACCTCCGCCAAGGCCCAACAGTCCCCTTAAATTCAAGCAAGCTGCACAACCTTTTACACACTTATAAATTAGTCCTCTAAATGTGCCTAATTTATTCATCTAGATCAATTTATTATTCTGTGAGAAATCAACAAAAATGCTAAAAACAACGGTTCGCAATGTCTAAGAAGATGAGAAATAAAAATCCCTGATCTGCTTCCACACTAAAATGTAATGGTTTTTTCCCTGAGCCATACTTTATCCTTCCATAGAGTTTTGTGTTAATCTGTCCTGTAGGTTGTGCCATCTTGCTAACAAACAAACCAACAGGACATGGGTGAAAACAACCTGCTTGGAGGAGGTAACACTGTGTCATGCTGCTGACGGTTTAAAGCTCTCCCTCTTTTCTGCTACTTTGCTTTTTAATGGATGCTTGTTTTCAGTGGGCTTCGGCTCAGTGTCAGATGATTTCAGATTTATTTAACCTGATTTAATTAGCAAATATTTGGCTTTGTATTATCTTGCTTGTTGTCGTTGATGTTTTGTGTTCTTGTTTTTATTTGTCCTCTAGGTGAAGCCCTTTGAAACAGCTGTTTCGAAAGGTCCTATACAAATGAAGTCAGTATTATCATTATTATTATTACCATTATTATCATTGTTATTATTATTATTATTATTAATAATAATAAAGAGTCACTTCAGCTCGTTATTACTCATAATAATGATAATAATAACGAGCTGAAGTGACTCTAATATTCTACATGTGTGAACTGCTGATGTTGAACATTATGAGCTTTTTCCTTGGGGAGTTAAAGAAAAGTGTAATGCGCCTTCTTTCCACCCGGGGACGCACCCACTCCAGATTCCTGCAGCGGGACAGGGGCCCTCCCACAGTGAATCCTGTGGTGTGACATCAGCCTGAGTGACAAGGAGGAAGCGGAGTGGGGAAGAGTCAAGTTACACAGAGATACACAGACTACGATTAGGAAGTGTCTCTTCAAAATAAAAAATGTCCCTTTGGATCACTGTGCCAGAGCTTTAGAGGGTGACATGACTTATTGTTAGATTTGTAGCTCCAAAGGATTGACTCTATGGTTTTATATGAAATAAAATGAATTGGGGGAATATACACCCACATTTTAATCATGAATCCATTGCAGAGTTCTTGGTCTTACACGTTCTTGTCATTTTCACCGACAGGATACAAACCTCACACAACACTTCCTGTATGACTCAAGAACAACAGCTGTCTGGCTAACTCTGAGACAATGAGAGAGTGATGCCTGTTGGTCTTTTCCACAATATCCAGTGTTTAACAGTTGAAGACTGAATATGTAGAAAGGTTTCATACAGCGAACTCAGGGTTTTGTCTGTTGATCAATGAGCACTCTCTCTATCAAAACAAACAAACAAACAAACAAACAAACAAACAAACAGTGTTGTTCTAAAGTTTTTTTTGTCTCTTTGATTCACACACTTGATTAAACTGATGAATTGATCAGGTGTGGATCTAAAGCTAAATAAGGCCCCGGAATAAATGTGTAATTATTGAAAGAACTAATTCATTCATTCAATTTTATTTTATTTGTATAGCGCGAAATCATAATATACATTATCTCAAGGTACTTTACAAAGAAGGTCAAGACCTAATTCTATTCATCATAATTCATTCACAAGGGGATTCTAGTTTTTGTAAAGCACCTTGTTACTGTGGTCTGAGAGGTTCTGAATAATAATAATAATAAAAATAATAATAATAACAACAATAAATACCATAATTATTATTATAGCTTGTTATTATAGTTATTATTATTATATGTGATCAATAACATCTGGATGAGAAGGGCACGACAAAGAGTATTTTACTCTGAAGGCGTTACCGGACGTGCTCTCTAACATGTGTAGCTTGTGGCACAGAGCTGTCAGTGGAGCAGCTCAGTGGTGTGTACAGTCAGGGAAGCCCTCACTCTCTCACACACACACACACACACTCTCACTCTCACACGCACACACACACTCAGTGAGTCCGGTGTCTCCGGTGAGGACCGCCGCTCCGCTCTCTGCTGGCTCCACACCCCGAGTCTGAGCGCGTCTCTTCCGCCTGAGAAGCAGCAGCAGCAGCAACACGTCCGGACCGGGTATCGAACCAGGCTGTAGCGTTGATCGAGCACCAGCGGGGGGACATGGCCGATGGAAGTTTCAACGAGTCGTCCACCGCGGACGTAGCGAATCGCTTCGCCCGCAAAGGAGCGCTGAGGCAGAAGAACGTCCACGAGGTGAAGAACCACAAATTCATCGCTCGGTTCTTCAAGCAGCCGACTTTCTGCAGCCACTGCACCGACTTCATCTGGTGAGTCTTCCGCCTCAACACCGCCTCCACCCCCTGACTGCTGCTGCTGCTGCTGCCTGTTGCTCTCTGCACACAACTTGAGGGGATGATGTAACTTCAGGGCTAACTTTTTCCTTCACGATCCTGCAGCCTGCTCACATCTGGCAGAGTTGACTCACTCCAAAAAGTAGTTTCAGCCCCAAACTGTGGAGATGTGCTCGGGCTGTGCGACACATGGGAGGAGTCCCGCCGCTGTCAGTGTCAGGATCATTACACACAGTGTGGTTGTAGGCTGAGGATTGTCTGGGTTTTATGTATATCCTGGAAATTCCCAGTGATTAGCTCATATAAAAACATCAAAAACAAACAAATTAGACACGAAACAATAATTTAGGATGATTGAAATAAAGTACAGTTAGCAGCTTGGGGACATATTGTCCTTTTCAGAATAATGATATTGAGATAATATTGGCTGTGTTAAAGGGATAGTTCACAGAAACATGAAAATTCACTCATTGTCTACTCACCACTGTGCCGATTGAGGGGCGGGCGAAGTGTTTGAGTCCACAAGACACTTTGGGAGTTTCAGGGGTAAACAGCGTTTCAGCCAAATCCAATACCATTGAAGTAGATGGTGACCACTTCTTCAAATGTAAAAAAAAAAACTGCCTCCATACTGCTCCTGTGTTGTCATCCAAGTCTCCGTAAGCCCCGACATAAAACCGCGTCATTTTACACCATGTTTCAGCCTAAATGTCCTCTGTGATCCCCGTGCGAACGCGGCTCCCGAGGAGGATAGCAGTGGACTTTTAGGCTAAAAACACGACTGTAAATTACGACGTTTTGAGTCGGCAGAGTGGTGAGTAGATAATGAGTGAATTTTCATTTTTGGGTGAACTATCCCTTTAATGCATATGGCATGAAAGGTGTGTATCTTTGGGGGAATTTTTAAATCCCAGCCCACAGAATATTTTACACTGTGCAAACAAAATATGCCGTCTCATTATCTTCAGGACAAAAAAACCAAAGCATGAAATCTGTCTTTTATGATCATTTCAATAATGCCACATATTTATGCTCCGGGCTTCAAATTTGTATATTTTACTATTTAACACCATATTGACCCATTTTCCCATATCTGGCATGTAGGTAAAATACATACTTTTTTCTGGGTTTCCTGTAGTTGTACTTTTTCTGTATAATGGAACCCACAAACCTAATGTCTGCACCTGAATTGGCGTGGAAGGAAAGTGAAAAAAATGGAAGGGTATTCTTTAACCACACGCAGATCAAGAGCCACTCTCTCTGTTGCCTTCTCACCCCGGAGGCGTGCCTGCAGAGGTTGGACCTGTTTACGGTCTTTGGATGACTAATAGGTTTCCTCGTCTCTGAAGCTTTTAAAAAGCCTCCATCTAAAGCCACAGTTTTTTTTTTTCATACTTACTGGGGAAGGACGACTTGAGCGGTTATTGATGAGAAACTCTTCAGAATTTCTGCAGCTTCATTGGCAGCACAGAGCCTCAGTGGAAAAACACTTCTTCTGCAGTGAAATGTTTCAATATATGCACATGATGCCTTTGTGCCGCAGTTCTTTCCATGGAGAGAGAGAAAAATGGTACGGAAAGTGTGACTAAGCTGGACTTTCTCACTGTTCCGTGTAGAATCTGTCCACTCCTCAGAGTCTGGAACACAGTGATCACACGTCAGATGTCTTTAAACACTTAAATATCACCTCTCAGACTTTGTCTCCACTTTAGCTTGAGGTGATTTAAATGTTTTATTTGTGGAGTATCATCAATTTAATAATCTGTTAACTGTGAAACCTGCGTTGCACTTACAGTTGCAGTCCCCTGTGGGTGCAGGTGAGAGAGTGATCTCAGATCCTTTTATTGCTGGATGCTTATGACCTCGGCAGTTTTACAGCTTGACCTCTGCCCTGCCAAACGCAGCCCCTGAGCCAGGCACAGGGACAGGGGCAGATATAAAAAATAAAAAGTTAATAATTGAATATAATATTATTATAACATTGTGATTGAATTTAAATTTAAATATGAAAAAAATACAAACAAATACGTTAATAAAAATAAAATAAAAAATAACATGAGAAACATTATAGCAAAAAGGGAAGACGATAAAAATATTATATAGACATTAAAAACGAAAGTGACTTTATTCTAAAGGTGTTGGATGTGGCTGAGGCTCATAGCTGATCAGTAAAGTTCCTCCATGCCAAAGCTCAGAAAACCATTTCCTCATGGATGTGGCTTCGTGCACAGCGGCATTGTTGTCTTACTGGGAAAGGAAGGGCCTTCCCTAAAACTGTGAGCATGAAGTTGGAGGAACACTAGAGTCTAGAATACCACCGTGTGTACTGAAGTATTATGATTGTGCTTTTAGTCGAACTAAGAAAATGTGATAAACACCAAATTTTGTCGTAAAGTTAAGATGAAATTAGTTTTTCAAATGTTTATTTTATTGATTTGGTTGATTTAAAGCACTTCTCTGGTTCAGTAGTTGCGTGCACACCATGCAACACCCTTTCCATGGAATTAACAAACATATCTATGTGTGAATGGCTGGGTTTACTAAGTGCATTCAAGACACACATGAGAGAATAAATATTGAATTCTGCATTCTTTGTTTTCACAGGGGATTTGGAAAACAAGGATTCCAGTGCCAAGGTAAAACGCAAACTGACTGACCTGATGTGACTCATTCAAATATTATGAGAGCTGTGAGCACCTGTGTGTGTGTGTGTGTGTGTGTGTGTGTGTGTGTGTGTGTGTGTGTGTGTGTGTGTGTGTGTGTGTGTGTGTGTGTGTGTGTGTGTGTGTGTGTGTGTGTGTGTGTGTGTGTGTGTGTGTGTGTGTGTCTGTGTGTGTGTGTGTGTGTGTCAGTGTGTGTTTTTTCAAGTTTGCACATTTCGTGGTATTTATATTAGGGTTAGGGTTCATTTGACTGTTGCTGTCACTCAAACCCTCTCATTTAAATGTCTCTTCTGTGGTGTGGCACTTCTGTGGTGTTTGCTGCAAAGACACCAGCTCCATTTCTCTTTGAAAGCTAACAGGAGACGAATCTCTAATGGTCTGTGAATGTACCTTCATCTTGTGGCCAGAAGGAAATGAGCCTAACGTGGTTTTTAATTTCATGTTTATGTTGTTTGTCTCTGTGGTCTCATATAATGAGTTAACACTTGTGCTATATTACACTCCAAGCAGCCTCTTTGAGCTTGTTGCTTGGTGCTCGGTTAGATAAATGGAGTCAAATGTGGTGTTAACTGCTTCCGCTCAGTAAAAGCGGGCCTGTCGTAAAGGCTCAGTGAGTGTTTGTTGGTCATAAGCTGAAGGCCGAGGGATGACAGGTGTTTTAGAAAAGGTGGAACAGGAAGTGAAAGAGCAGACGTGAGAGACAAGGCACAAATTGCACAAATAAGGGAAGATGTCGCAGCTCACATCCAGCTCCCCAGTCGCCAACCTCACGCCGAAGGTGGATTTTCAATCAACCTGCCATTTTGAGTTTCAGCATGCATCAACTCCCAGAATTCCTGATCTGATGTGGAAACTTTGGGGCTTGCCAAAGTCAGACTCTGGCTGCGAGTGCCCAGGTAGCAGATGATGTCAAAGTCCTGTTTCACTTCGTTATAGACACTTTTGCACTGTTTTCCCACATCTGTCTCTTCAGTATATACAACACCTGTCTTTTAAGCATATACAGCACAAGTGACATTGAAAGGTTAGAGTGAGTTGTAGGATTTTCCTTTGTGTACAGTCCAAAGAGAAATCTCTGAATTAAAGGTTTGTAAAAAAATAAAAAAATAAACAAATGAGAGGGGTCCCTTGAGGTCTAACAAATGTATATTTAAAGGAAATGTCGCAAAGCCACGTTTGGATGTTTTAAATCCTGCATTGTTCTCATCCGTAGTTTTCTCCTTTGCTGCATTTATTTGTGGTTGTTAAGTGTATTGGTCTGGGAAGTGATGTGAATTGATATCAGGATGTGAAATGGTCACAGCACATCTCTGCATCTGCTTGAATATTACTAGGGAAGATACTGTATCTCCAGATGATTCACTTTTGGACCAGGTCCTGTTTTAACCTGTGGTCTGTCTGCCTGCTGAGAGCTGTATGCTAGTCACATGAACTCACACAGCGAAAACACTATCTACTAAGTTTATGCTGAATCCGGGCCCCCTGCTGAGGATGCTAAACTGTATGGCTGTTTTAACGGGCCGGTGATGTGTCAGAGAGTAGAAACAGAGGTTGACAGCAGAGCAAAGAGCACCACAAACAGCTCTTCAATGGGTTAAAACACTAAGTTAGAGATCTTTTATGTTCCGTGAAATTTTTTCATATAATTTTGAAACTGTGGTTGGTCCCACATTTTGCGTTTTAAATTCTTGCATTTGAAAAAAGTAACACTCCCGGTCCAATGGAAATAAAATGGAAGCTGGATTTTGTGGAAGGTTTCTTCTCACTATACTTGTCAACATAGTTTTTATCAGATGATGATATAGTTTCTGTCATCTGGAGAGTCCAAACAGTAAAAATGTATATCCAGTGAAAGACTTTATTGGAAACAATGTGCATTGATTTCTACTTAGTGAGTTGTTATGTAGCACAGGAGACAGTCTCGCTCTGTTGGAGACTTAAAGATAAACACTTTGCTGTGGATGACATTTGATCTCAATGATCTCAAATCTCTTGAGAGTGTTGGATTGAGTGAGACACAGAGGTATTTACTGAATCATTACTTATCATACTAACACACTCAGATGATTCATCGTGTTTCCTGTGTCTGACTGGACCTTTAAATTGTTTAACATACAGTATCGGAGCAAGTGTATTAACCCATGTCTGCATGTGAATCCATCAACAGCCCAACACCCACTCGTCTGTGTGATCTCCCCTCACTGAGGTGAGATGCAGCCTGCTCTCTCTCGGGTGAAACCAGGCTCAGCAGTGAGTCAGTCCAAGGTGTCGGAGTGTTGACACCTTAGCATGTTTTTGCATAAGCTGACATTTTCATCAGCGTGTCTGCCAACCCCCCCCCCCCCCCTTCCTCTAAGTTGTCATTTTTATCCTCCCTCATTGTTACTATTACAGCCTTTGATACCGGAGATTATAGATTTAATGATTACAAGGACGCCAGAGATAGGAGTGCTGCATAAAACCGAACAACCTGTGCTCTGCTGTTATTTTTCTCTTGTTGTGTCAAACGCTGAGGCCGTCAACCACATTGAGACACCTTCATTCTTCTCCCACCATAAATCCATGCCTGGGCCTCTTAAATAAATAATGTTTGCCTTATCTGGAGAAAGGTGATTGGTTACACTGCAGCTATTCAAAGAGGGAAAGGTCCCCACTTTATAATACAGTATCTGTTTAGACATAAATTATTAAATCTAAGCTTCTATAAAAACGAGGGTCAGGTCCTCCAGTGGAGAAAGAGAGAGCCGGGCAGTCAATACTTGAAAATGACAAAGTGATAAACTGGAGAGTGGCATTTCTCTAACAACAGTGACATTTAATTTTTCAGCCCTGTTAAATGTCCCTTTTCCAAGAATAGGGTGGGCTCAGTCGGTGTTACGGCACATGCATAGTTTAAAGTGCTGTGAGCTGGAAGCTTTAGTTTTTTAATGCTTGTGTGATTATTATTTTTTAACAAATGTATCATCTGAAACTGATAATTAAAGCTGAAATTATTAATCAATGGATTAAGTAGTTTCCTTTAATAGAAAATAAGTCTCTCTTTTGAATTTAAGTAATTTTTTAAGTAAAAATCCCAGAGAATGTAATTGATTCTCTGGGATTTTGGACTGTTATCAACTTGGCCATTTAATGAAAATTGTCAGTTGTCGCCTTGCTAACGACGCTGTACTGGACCATGTGATGTGAGGATATAGTTGGGCATTCAAATCATCAGTTCATTTACATGAACCTGTTTAGACCCAGGTGAAGAAATCAAACTGCAGTCAACATGACACTTGCAGTGAATTTTAGAGCAAAGTTAATGTTGTGGAAACAAACGAGCCTGTCAGTAACCACCTTTCTAGATGGTATCGTCATTGTGAACAGTCTGTCTGTCGTCTCCTGGACACTTTTCTTGTGGAGTCGTATTTCAAGGCCCTGGCCTGCTGCCATCGGTTCATGCAGACGTGTATCTCAAATCACCATTGAGGTGACATTCTGGACAGAATGACATGCTTTGGAAACTTTGCTGTCGGTGGGTGAGGGCTTCTCGTTTGGATTTTGATCTTGAAGATCTGATTTGCCAAGCGTTTAATCTGACAGTGTAATCCTGCTCTATGACCTGGTTCAGCTTCGTTCAGCTAAACATATTCATAGCTGAGCCGTTCTTATGTGTTTGGGGGTCTAGTGCATGCTTCAATGGCATATGAGCACACACTTTTTCAGACATGAACTTTGAAGTTTGCCTTTCACATATGAGGAATGCAGGAGGAGATCGTCCAGGTCAGACATGTTTACAGTAATGGTAAAATGCCCAGAATAATCAGGTGAGAGGTGTCGTGTGAGTAATTTATGCAGGAGGCAGGACTTGATATATAAATTCCGCTTTGGAAAGCACAATGTTTTTGTGGACAGCATAAACCACCTTAAAGCTCTTAAATCTCATGGTCTTTCCAAGTCCATCTTCGTCTACATCTACTACGTGTATGGCACCTCTTTTTCATCCTGAGACATTTGTATTCTTCCAGTTTCGTGTCTGCTGTGTGTAACCACATCAACACGCCCACCCATTAACTCTGCCTGGAGCAACTGACTCGGACATTTGCATTCTCACTTAAAGCCCCTCTGGAAAATTTCAGGAAAATGTGCAGACTTCACTGCATGTCTGAAATAAAATGGCTTTTCTATAGCCAGTTTTATACTTTATGTGTCCACAAATACTCATGGGTCTGAATGACCTTTTGACATTTTGTCATCGAAGGGTGTTTGTGACAGTGTACCCACCATTTTGGCCCCATCTGTACAATGCTGGGCACTAAATTTACATGAGCTCTGCTACACCACAATGGAAGAGGCTGTGTGAGGCGATCCGCTGCTGCCTTCACTTCTACAATACAGCCAACAAAGCAGCTATTCTTCTTCTTGCATGGATGTCATCATTTTTATATGATTTGTAGTGCACATGCTTGGATTATATAAATACCAATCTACTACATACTGATGTATGGAAAGTGTCCTTCAAGTAGACTCCAAGCGGAGTATAATTCAAACTATTGGTTGGGTCCATATCCCCAACGAGTACAACTGAGGCTTAACAGGATGTTGTTGGTATCATGAGGCCATTACGCCCTGCGACTGTAAGCTTAAAACACAAATCCATTAGTAGGACACACTATCCTGCAGTTTGATCCTGTATCAGATTTTATTAATAACAAGCTTTTTAGTCCATCGAACTCAGCTAATGCTCCTTCTTGTAGCTCTTCTTGGACATGAAGCAGGAAATCGTTTCTTAGATTGTACAACTTTGGCTCAAATGATTGTAAAAATACATTAGTAGACTGCAGCTTTGTTATTTCAAAATGTCTGGTGTTAGAGGCCTTATTTCAACAGACTAGGAATGTAAAGAGATGTGAGAAGAGAAAGGCATAAACACAGATGGTAATGTTCCTGGTGTTCCAGTGGCAACTCTCATTTTCTGCTCCTCGTAACGCAGATGATTTTCTTGAGGACCTAGGAGTTCCTCAGTGGATGGGACATTTATTGGTGGACCTTAGCCAACTGAATCCTACCTTGGGATTTTCTGTGTTCTCCGATGCACAAGAGGAGAAACTAATGAGATTTGCTTTCGCCTCCCAAAGGAGAGGACGTGATATCCAACCATACAAATGAAGTGAGGGCATACGCAGATCAATGGTGATGACGTTTTGACCCTTGTTATGTAAGTTTTGGCACATGTTCGCCTGCCTGCCATTGTTAATTGGTATATTGATTTTGTAATGAAAATTAAAAACAACAGCAACATGAAGGCATCACAAGAAAGTGTTAAATCCAAACAGGAGAAGGACTCCCACCAGCAAAGACAAAACGAGTGTTTGCCTAAAGTGGGGCTTCTTCTGTCTCATGGATGTGGTTAACAAGTCACAGACCCAAAAAATGTACTTTGTAAATAATGCTTCCGACTGGTTAACACAACAACACCCACAAACAATATCACCACCACACAAGAATCATGTCAAACAGTACAGAGAGAGTCTACGAATGAGAGCCACTAGAGAACAGTCCAGTGCTCAAAACAAAAGCCCACTCTCAAACTTTGCAAGAGACACAATATATGGCAAAAAAAAATCCCGAAGATGGACGGAGATAATGGCGGCTGTCACAACTTGCATCTGCAAAGACATGACCTCAATTTAGCCAGTAGAGAAAAGGTTTGAGTAACGAGAAACATTTGGTTTAATCACACAGTCCTCCAGGCCGGGATTGTTTCGTACATTTTCAAATCAGTCAATTTTGATTATTATCACCATAAATGTTGCATTATTATTATTTGTTTCAAGTTTTAAACTCTTTATTATGAGCAGAGAATGACACTTGACAGACATTAAATCATTTTACAAACCTGAGGTAGATCAATTACCGTTTATACAATCTCGGAGCAGCTATCGTCTGACAAGGAATTAGCCTCTGGGGGCAACGGCCAAAGACTCTGTCTTCCATTCCCCGTACACTGTTTGTAGTCCGACTAGTTCCTTTTATCACAGGAGTCGAATGTTTCCCCACAAAAAACACAATCACTGATAGTTTTTGTAGGTATTTCAGGTCCAGATGACATTTAGGCTTATCTATTTTAATAGCTATTTGTATATTTTTTCCCAATTTGTTAGTTTATGTATTTAAATAACCCACACAAATACAGGGAAGTGGTGCAAGTTTCAAACAAAAAACGCGTAGGCTTCTTTTTCCATTCCTGTAATAATTTCAGCCATGAAAGGCTTTAGTGTGATTTATCATTTAATCCTTGATTCTGAGGAGGAAAGATTTGCGACGGAGACATGAAGCTCAGTTTACTGTAGTCACCGTGAGCCCCCAGCCTCAGTTCTGAGTGTGAAACCACAGACCACTCTGCCACATGTGCCTCTTCATCTCTACCACCTCATTGTTTGTGCCTTTGTCTGTGCCATCACCTCTGTTGCTTCCCCCCCCCCCCCCCCCACTTCTGTTGTAAAGCGGCAGAACAAAGACTCAGATTCAAGGCCGCCAGCTTTGATGCTGACCAGCTGAATTTTGCAACATTAGCAGGTGTGCTACCAGCTTTCTTTGTTTTTCAGTCTTTTCATCTCTCTTTGCATCTATTGTGGAAGCCGCTCATAGCGATCCGGTTGTCCTGGGCCAAAATGATCACAATAAACGCTTGATTACTGTAACTGAATTGCGTAGCTTCTGTATGACAGGGAGGGAAAACGTAACACATCACATATTGCGCACTCGCGTAGGCACACACACACACACACACACACACACACACACACACACACACACACACACACACACACACACGACACCCTCTCAACGTTGATTTGTTTGAAATGAAACCTTCGTATTCATCAATTTAGCTAGTCTCACACGCTGAGACACACACACACACACATGCACTCACACACACAAACAGTGTCATCGGACACGTGTGGAAACTAAGATTTATACACTAAAAATAATAGAATTTGTAAACTTACACAATGAATGAAGAGCTGGAGGAGATGGCGGGGCAGGCTCGGTTTGGCTCGATTCAGTTGGCAGTGCGCAGCGCTAGTGATAGAGACACAGACAGGAGCAGTAAATTAATGACAGAGGCACCATATGTATAGGAACAATTCTGTCTTTTTGATCCATATAAATGGTTGATCTATATCCGTGATCACTATATCGGGTTTCCACTGTATTTGCTTGTTTCTCTGCTTGTCCTCTGTCATTTCTTGGGCTCTTTGCCATAAAACTGGACTCTACAGTGCACTCTGCCCTGACTGGCAGCCCATGGGGTTGCTCCTATATAACTACATTAATTCTCTCTTTATAAACAAACACTCACATTTCTAATCCTGTCAGCTCCTGTTGGAGGAGCAGAGAAGAATATGCAGGTATTTGGTTTGTGCTGTTATTTTTCTGCTGATACAGCGATGCTGCACGTCTCAGGGTTAACATGTTCCAGCTGCTTCATTCTTGATCCTCTTTAGACCCAACGTTCGATACAAATCAAGGTTTAAAAAAACAGTTTGAAATGGAGCAGAGCAGAGAAGAAGAACCGGGGCACATGTGTTAAAGTGTGTGTGCACATGTGTGTTTATGAGGCAGAGAGGGAAGGGGGCAGAGTTCATGGCAGACTATATTTAGAGTGGCTCCTCGGTCCCCTGAAGAGATCCGCTGCTATGCATAGCGTAGTTTCTGTTTACATGAGGACACTTGCTCTGTCGTTTTAAAGATGGCCACGGTGTGATTGCGTAACGCATTTGTCTGGGAACGTGCACGTTATAGACAAAGTTGTGCAGATCTAAGCAACTTTGTGACAAACCACGCTCATGTGGCTGATTTCTGATTTTTCAGCTTCTTTCATTTTCTTTCTCAAAACCATAAAAAAATACAGTTAGACGATAGTGCTGACTTTACATTTTGAAACCCAGTTTTTTCAATTTCAGCACATTTCTGTATTTCCACCATTTGGAATATTGTCATTTCTTCTTGTTACAGACATTTTAGTTTATTTGTCTTGTACACAGAGATGACTGAGGCACACTCACAAATCCAGTTCAGTCAGTTAAAGGACAAAGCAGTAAACTGATAGACTGATAAAGGTTCATAAAAAAGTGGAAGACAGTAGATTGTACCCTTGAACAAAAAATATGCATCTAATGTAACTTTTATCATTAATTTCTAACTTCACACTTTCAAGGTGACAAAATAACCAAAGTTACCACTGAACAAAGAGTTTAATATTTTTGTCAAATGCCTGTATCTGTATTAAATAAAATAAAGTGTGCTTTCAAAAAGCCTGCTATGTTAAAAAGTGTCTATTAAGAATTTCAAGTCTCAGATATATACTTGCTGTAGGTTTGTATTCTGACCAAAGCTGTAAAAAGCTGTAAATGTTTTTCAATATAAAGCTGTTCAGAACCAGTGTAAACTAACATCCCTGGAACAAGACAGGTTTGGTCCTTTTCCTTTGACAGAAACTTGTAGAAAATATTAGTGGTACTACCATGATTGACACCTTAAAACCGTGATCATGAGCACGACCTGTGCAGGGCTTCTTGGTGACATGTAGAGGGACACAGGAAGAGATATGGCCCCGCAGACAGTGACCATAATAACTAATGCTGCCCCAGCGAATCCCAAGCATTAAAACTCCTAAATCCTAAAGCCTCCTCGGCTGTCAAAGGCTCACCACTCTGATTTCATGCTCACCATATAAAGTTCAGTTAAAACAGCTTGTTCTAGCTATTACTTTTCAGTTTTTCCAGGAAAAACACAAAAACAATTTCTTTAAAGTCAACACTAATGAGACAGTGGGTTTGTACTCGCTGGTGGTGATTTTAATGTGAAATGATTACGGTACACGTTCTGGAGGCAGGGAACTCACTGGCACATAGTCCACAAGGGAAACAAAAACTAAAGCCACAAAAGCTCTCAAACAACCTCATGGTGCTGCTCATTTTTGTCTGGCTGGTCTACGGAGAGAGATACATTTGGGAAGCAGCATCCGCTTACAACTAATACATGAATCTAAGGAGGTCTTAGGCAGTTCTCCGGAGACATGATATGCTGATGTTCAGGTTCAGAAAACACATCACTGTCCACTGTCATCGCTGCAGCTCCTCTTGTCAGCCTCCGTCTGACACACTTTTAGCTCCTGTCCCTTTTAAGGCCCCCCTCCCCTGATAAAGCCCAGACTGCTCTGATAGGCCAGCTCGCCCACTCTGTTGTGATTGGTCAACAGCTTCCAGCGCACTGAGGAAATGTCAGTCTCTGCTCTCGCTTTACCTGGATGAGATGATCTCAGACTACTACTGACATTTAAATAAACAACAAACCTAGAACACGCTAGAGGGAAGAAAAACAGAAAAAAACACAATGTCTCCTTTAACCAACTAACATGTACAACTTGTTTGAAAGATTGTCGTCTTGAGAATGCTGGAGGCTGTAAACTGTCAGTGTTTTCGGTTTGTATAAATCTGCACCGGAGGATTATGTGTTTTTGAGTTGCAGAAGTGTGATTAAAAATCGACGTGAGGAACGTGGCTAAACATGTACAAGTTGTTGTGGAGAATAATAGTTTTACACATATTTCCCAGTTGTATGTTTTGTCATTAGGCCTCAGAGGAATAAAGCCTTAATGAAAACACTGAAATGTGAATTTGGAAGCTCTGGCTCGCTCCTGATCAGAGGCAGCTTTGCCAAAGTAAGTGTCCAACCATTTTGGACTTCCCTGAAAACCTCTCGTCTCTCTTCCTGCTTTCCGAAAATCAATTCAGACCGACTGCATTAAGATTAGACAAATCCATCATAGGGATCTGCATTATTTATCAGCTGAATTTCCATCATGCATTTGGGAGGAATATGCTTCAAAATGTGCCTCATATTGCTAACGTGTTTGGCATTGTATACGCTGGTGTTTGCACAGGGAGATGCTGCTGTTTATCATATTTTCTCAGCCCTGAGGGAATTAGCTGGAATATGTAAATCCCAGTGCTTACAGAATGAGCATTCATTACAAATATTGCTCTTTGCTGAGCATTGATGTGGAGTCAAATGTTTGAAATGGTGTTGTGATGCTTGCTGCTCTCTCGCTGCAGTGGCTCTCTCCGTGCTTCCCGAGTTTGTATTAGATTACCTTCTGGGCTTCCATGGAGACCCGGAAGACACGTTGATGCAAATCTGCTTTTCTCTTGGCACAGGAAGGTTCCAGCATGGGGGGGAAATGCATCCCCCGACACCTGCATGTCTTGAGATAATAGAGCCACGATCAGTTCCTGATTGCATGCTGTCATGATGTTGCCCAAATCTGTTTCACAGTTTGATGAGGGGGATTTGAGTGCAGGAAGGGGACTGACTGAGCAGTCCCAGGTGGGATGACGTCCGCGTCCCTGCTGTCATCTCGATGTCACATGGAGATTGGATGGTCAGAGTTATCTGTCTCTTGCTGTCTATTGAAAGACACAGCTATGGAAAAGAATTACAAGGTTTTTTTAGTCTGATTTTGAGAAAACATAATATTGTGGAAAACTAAAGTTATTTATAACACAGTCAGAATTGACAAACAGCTGTTTTGTGTTTTACTGTCCTACTGTTGGGATAATTTGAACCACGTGGAGTGTCTCTAATTCGCCTCTATTGGAGGAGTGTGGCATTTAATGGAAACCAGAATGCAGCAATGCAGTCTCTCAAAATGGCCATTTTAGCTGCTGCACTCCCTTGCTATAGTATCAACTGTGCTCAACCTTAGTTGTAAACAACAGATCCCAGATACATTTTTGGTGGCCGTGTATTTAACTTATTCGATTTCTAAAGCTGTTTTATGTGTGAATGAGTGTATGCCTGTATTGAAGCATGTGGAAGACATTACCGTTGCGTGGAAAGTGTACCCATCCAAAGTTAGATGAAAGGAAAAAACCTTGCCAGCAGCTTTGTCTCTTGGCATCTGCTCTGTGTTTGCTCAGGAACCTAGAGCTTCTGCAGGAGGAAGCGTTTGGCAGCTCGGTCACAATCTACTCCGGCAGCACGTTGAGCCAAACTCTCAGCACTTATTGTTTCCCCCCTGTTACTAATCCAGAATCTTAACAGATGATATTTATTTTTTGTAGCTCCTTTGATGGGGCCTGAATATAAATTTGTCATTGTTATCATGGGAAATGATTTTCAGTTTTCTGTTCCAGGGTTGTAAAGTCTTTGGTTATGGACGACCATAAAACATGCAACTGCCATAAAATATGTGACACTGTTTATTATCAGTAAGTCATGAGTGTTTCCCAAGACTGATATAGAATTGGCCTATTTTATGACTCACGGTTTCGCAGAAGCACTGAGCACGCATGTAAAAAAAAAAGAAGAATCATCTGGGATTTTCTTTCTGCACTGACAGCAGCAGTGTACTGTATACAACATAATGTAATACAGCCACAAACCCTTGTTCATTTGCATTAAGGGCCCGTGACTGTCTTTTTCTGGAGTGGAAAGTCTTGCATGTTGCTGTCTCTACCTACACGTAATGCAGCCGTCTTGGTGATTTGTTTGGGTCTTGTTGAAACGGCACTCAGGGAAGTGTGGGAACATAACTGAATTTAAAGGAGATGAGGCAATGCTGTGGGCAAATGGAAACAACAGAACGGTCGCTCACGATCACATGTGCAACTAACACAAAGCCGATGTCAGGACACATTATCCCTGCAGATACAATGTCCTTTCAGAATGCACATTTGTGGTAGTTAGGCTAGTTTTGACCTATTAAACCGACCACTGCAGCAGTTTTAACATCATCCATTTAGATGATTAAAGCCACGTCTATGGTTTCAATGTTAAATCTACTTTCGGATGGTTGATGTTAATGTCCCGAGGGGCAGAATGGTATCATAGGTGCCTAATGGGCGCTTAACAAATGGTGGCTTTTACTTGATTAAAACACTCTTTCTGTGTTTAAATTGTTTTGTGAATGGAACCACCTGTTGTTCTGTCATTTGCTCGTAGGATGTGAACCCACTCACTAGGATTAATGTCAGTGCTGGATGTGAGTAGCAGGGAGCAGCTCTTCCCTGCACTTCCTAAATCTGTGCCGTAACATCGACACACAGTTCACAACATCTGTCTGTATGAAAAATAGACCTGACTGCAGTGTCCTCAGAGTGCCTAAGCTGAATTGTCTGCCTCTCCATTTACCACAGACCTCATGTTGGCCTCTGCAGTTAAACGTTCGGTTTTGTCTTGCCGTTTTTCGGTGGCTGGCGATCTTCGGAGGTCCCCCGGGGTCAACATCAGGACCATTAACTATTAGGATTCATCGACCATATCATTGTGGCTCTTGGGCTGTAGGGTGTATAGATTTTCAGCTTTAATTAATAGCATTCATTTCATTTGCTTGACATAAAGACATCGAAAATCTTATTGGGTAAAACCCTCCTCTCCGTTGTTAAATAAGGAGCAGCGTGTGAAAAGGTGTGGGTGTTTAAAACCAATGGAGAATAGAATGCGTTTATGTCTGGCTGAGTCAAAGACAACTGAATATGGTAACAACAGTGTCCTGTGTTTTTATTTGATGTGTGGGTTGAATTGTCTGTGAATGACGCGCAACCTCCCATATTCTTCTTCTAATTATGGCGAAGGAAAACTGGACCTCATGACTCTGAGACTCGACTCTTTTCCCTCCTGCTATGCGTGCCCCCCCCGTACATTACAACACAGTAAAAATGCCATATTGCTGGCACTAAAGTCGCTTGTGGATTACAGATTAGAGTATTGAATAATCCTGATGATGATGATAAATTTCATTTTCTGGCTCATCACCAGCCGCATACGTATGTTTTTCCATTCTGCTGTATTAGTTTGCTCCAGTTTACACATAAACAAATGCAGGGATGTACAAAGACGTACTGACACACACACAAGCAGATTGGTTTTAAGTCATTAAAACTGTCATTTCGGTCCATATGTTAACATCTGCTGCCTGAAAGGGTTGACAGAACTCAATCCATATACAGAGGATGCTGTGGTTTGATTTATTATTCTTGTTTCATTATTGTTAATGTTTCTGCTTTGTTTCTCAGTTATTATGCATTCATTTCTGTGGTTAATTTCTTTTTTATTTGTTCTGTCGTTTGATCTTATCTTCAATACCTATGTAAGGAACATTGAAGAACACACATGATCGTCCATTGCGCAGGTCGACGTCCTGGAAAAGTTACTTCCAGGTGAATACACAGATAGAGACCTTAATGTACTTGAGAGGACAACCCAATGATGATATTCTTCTGCCACATACTTTGTGGTGGAAGTATTACCTGATCATTTCCAAGGTAAAATAACCAGGCGTTACTTCCATCATCCCCTTGCCTTAGATGCGATGAAGTGGAAATCTGCATGAAAAGAGCAGTGTGCTTCACTTCCACAGTTCAATCAAGATGTCCAGCAGACCGATGGCCTTTCCATCCATTTTTTCTTCCGTTTATCCGAGGTCAGGTCACAGCGGCAGCAGGCTAAGCAGGGTTTACCAGATGTCCCTCTCCCCAGCAACATTTCCCAGCTCCTCCTGGGGGATACAGAGGTGTACAGGACCAGATGGGATATTTAATCCTTCCCGTCAGTTCTACCCCAGGGTCTCCTCCCAGTAGGATGTGCCAGGAAAACAACCATAGGAAGGTGCCCAGGAGGAATCCAAATGAGAAACAGAGCAATCTCTACGGCCACTCTTCCATTGCTAGCGCGACAACTGCATTGTTCCTCCTTAATCTGAGGTTCAGCAGTTGATCAGAACCTGTGTGGTACCCCAACAACTGAAGCACACTCTCTGGAACCGCATTTTGAAAATGGGAACCACCACCACAGTCTGCCTCTCCACAAGTACTATCCCTGACCTCCATGTGATATTGAAGAGACATGTCAGCCAAGACAGTCCAACTATGTCCAGAGCTTTCGGCATCGGAGCGTGTATCTCACCAATGGACTTCTTGACTACATCAGCAAACTCTGCCAGGCCGTGTCCTCTGAACTGTTCACATAACAGACAGTTCGCATAACAGCCATAGTGAGAAGAGGCGAGCGCTTGTTCTCTATGAAGAACTCCCGGTGCCCATAACCATGGGTGCCCATAACCATGGGAAACTCTCCAGGAGTTTGACTACAGAGCCCTTGATATGCATAGAGGTGAGGCCAGCCATATCTAGTTACTGCTTCACCTCCTGAGATAGTCCACCCTATTCTTTACTTCCTTCCTTCCATCCTTCCTGACACCTTTTAGCCCTATACCCCACACCACAGCTACAAATTGTACCTCATTTTAATAAGCCAAGTTACAGACATTGTGTTGCATAACTGATGATCCACAGGAACTAATGAACAAATGCATGAAAGCATTTAGGTGAAATACAGTGTAGATGGTAAATTTCATCATTTTTAGATACAAAATTTACAAATAGTGGGAAAAGAGCAGCAACAACAGCTGTAGCTTTCTGATCGTGCAATACTAAAGCCATGCTTTGCTTTGGTTCTAATGCAGACCCAATACCATTACGCTGTGCTCCATCAGCTCTTAAGCCTGTGTGCCGTAGAATGACGAGGATTGCAACTCTTTTCTCTTTGAGCTATGAATCTCAAGCCTTTTATTTACAACTGGTAGACGTTCCCAGTCTGTGTGTTTATCTCTCCGTCGTTCTGTTTATACTGATCATGCTTATAGCTCTGTGATGCAGGGGTAACATGAGCGTGGAAATCATAACAAGGCTCATGCTAATGCTTCTGGCTGAATAACAATTGAATTCCTCTGGCTGTTGATCATTGTGGTTGTGACGTGTCTTTACGGACACTTTGTGAATGTTGCAGTGGTGAACAGTTTGTTTGCCCCAGTCTTTACTCTAGAGATGATACTGCAAGTGTAAGAAAGATGTGTTCTTACGCTACGCTTTTTTCCATCGTATTGAAATATTAAAAACAACTGCAGTGTACAGTAACAGCTATCATCTGGGACTCATCTGGGAAAATATTAAGGAATGTATGAAGGCTAATTATTAAGGCTTCAGCTAATTATAGTTTTTATTGATTAATCCATCAATATTTTTGTATTAGTCTATTATTATTTCTTTTTTTCTGATGAGTTGATTAATCACTTGGTTAACTAACCAATAAATGATAACTACAAGTAATATCAATCCACAAATATTATGAGTGAAATACTGATGCTTGCTTCTGGTACTTTCATTACATACACAATAGTTCAAACATGTCTTACATTAGTTATGATAATAAAACTCGGTACTCCTTTACACTGGAGCATTATTTGGCAAAATGGCTTTAAATAGGATCCCAAGGTTGCACATTTGAGAGTCGGCAGTTAACCTAAGCTGCATGTTGTTGGACCCATGCAGACATGGGGAGAACATGCAAACAACACAGAAAGGCTCCGGTGGAACAGAAAGTTAGAACCTTCTCTGTGTGAGGAGGGTACGGGAGGTTATCCATTGTATAATCTTGTGGGAATATTAAACTTCAAATGCTTTTTAAAACTGAGGCTTGTCAACATTAACAACATTAACATTGTCATTGAATATTAAAGACAATACAGCTGAAATGATTCGGCTGTGAAATAAAAAAAGGTTCTGCATTAATTCCCTCCTTAGTCCATCTAAGTAGCCTCTGTACAGCACTTATGTGTTTCAAAGGCAGACGTTAATGTGTTGTCTTCATTTATGCATATAACATGTCCAAAGACAGGTTATGTACCATTAGATATGTATTATTATTTTTTTATTTTATTCTCATACAGCAGTAATACAATTTTTTTGTTTTGTCCCATTCCTAACATTTTCTCCAGATCCTATATCGACCCCCTTCATGTTTCTGTCTGTGGTGAACATGAGAGGGAGTTTGAGGAAGATACAAAGCTTCAGTATATATGCGGAAATATGTTGTGAAGTTTCAACATAGCTTAAATTTAATTGATAAGATCTGTAGTGTTTCAAAAATTGTTATCTCATTCCACATTCAAATCAACCACAACAAAAAGTCAGTCTGGAAATGGATGACCTGAATTTACCCCTTGCAGACTTCTTACCGAGGGGGAATAATGCACATTCATAAAAATGCTGCTTTTCTGAGAGAAGGTGTACCTTCCAGAGGTACACGCCACTCTGGGTACGGATCAGCATGCTTTTAAAACTGAGAGGGTTTGCTTAATCCGTGGGGAGGTGCAGCACCGAACATTACCAAGGATTAGAGAGGGATATTAGTGTCTGAATGCATTAGAGGTGTAT
Source organism: Hippoglossus hippoglossus (assembly GCF_009819705.1). Taxonomy (NCBI): domain Eukaryota; kingdom Metazoa; phylum Chordata; class Actinopteri; order Pleuronectiformes; family Pleuronectidae; genus Hippoglossus; species Hippoglossus hippoglossus. The sequence goes on along the minus strand of NC_047151.1, from coordinate 12,350,958 downwards.
TAGATAGGTCTGTGATGGAGCACAGACTAATGCACCAGACTCTGAATCATAGTGTAATCTGCATTTAATTGCCTTGAGTTTTGTTGTGATAATGGCATTATCTAATGGAAGAGCTCTAGAAGGGTTTGTACGATGAACAAAAGGCCGAGGCAATAGAATGGGTCAAGATGCAGTTACAGATGAGGGACTCTTACTTTAGGATGATTACACAGGCTGGACGAGATGTTTTTTGACTTTAGTTACACAAAGGCTGTCCAATATTAGAGCAAAGATGTTTTTGCTACAGTGGGAATTTGATGAATGCAAAAAACAGGCATTTGTAATTCAGTACAGCTGAAATACATTGTAGAGGATGGAAATGAAACACTTGTTTTGGTAGAGGCCCTTTGGGTGTAATTTGCATTCCCTCCAGCTATTAAAGGCTGTTCAGACTTACAGGCTTGTACTGACTCTCAATTAAATGATAAGCACAAAACTAATACATTTAAAAGTAATACCATGGGTTATGATAAGTTGCATAAAGTACTGTGGCAGATTGCAGCTTGTGATAACTCTTGCATTTATAGTTTTAGAGCACTGAAGAAAGAGCAATAGAAAAACAATAAATTTGTGCTTCTTTCTGTCGGTTCTGATGGCTCACTGATTTACAAGGGGTTTTATCTTTTGGATGTGATCCCGCGTCTTCCCACAATAGGAGCTGCGTGCAACTATTAGCGCACGTACACAAGCCCTCTTGAATCTCGATCTTCAAAAAAGGGCTGTTGTCCCGGTAGCAGAGTTAAACACTAAATATTGATTTGCTCTGTCCGTCTCTCCTGGTTGTCAATGAAAAGCCAGTCAACACATGGTCTGATTATATCCCCTGTGTTTAACCGCTGTCTGTGTTAACCTTTCAGTCGTGTGTCTGCAAGAAAAGGGAGCGCCGTGTACACACTGTGTCCTCCTTATTTGAATTGACTGGGTCCTGTGTCTTCATGAACCATATTTGCTCTTGCAGCATAAAGTTGTGGCAATATTTGGTTGTAAGAACGGAACAATAATACATTCATTTTCAGTTCTTTTCTGCTAAGCCCTCACCAGCTGATGTTTAGTCTGCAAATCTGCAAAGTTTGTTACACCAAATCTCTCTTTAGAAATCGTCTAAGAGAGCTTGTTGTTGTTCTCTTTCCATGTTGACATCTACTTCGCTGTCCTCTATGTTTAGGGCACCTCTTTTTCATCCTAACACATTTGTAGTTTTTTTTTGTTTCAGTTTTGCGTCCATCGCGCAGTAGAAGAATCATCAACACGCCCACTTAAAGGGATAGTTCACTCAGAAATGAAAATTCACACATTATCTACTCACCTCTATGCCGATGGAGGGGTGGGTGAAGTGTTTGAGTCCACAGAACACTTTTGGAGTTTCAGTGGTAAACAGTGTAGCAGCTGAATCCAATACAATATGCTTGTGTGGTGCCATCCTTAAGTCCGTAAGCCCGACATTCATATTCAACTCGAAACAGCGTCATTTACACCGTGTTTTAGGCCTAAATGGCCTAATACAGAGCTTGAATGTCACAGGGCTGAGAAACTGCATCGTTAAGTGAAGCACTGAGATTGATCACTTTTCAATGCATCCAATGAGGGATCAATACAAATACTGTATGTTGCAATGATGAACAGCCAATACGGTTCCGATTTTAAATGAAAGCAACAACTTGTGGCAGCTAAACTGGTAATCTGAGACTCCCCGGCAGCTCATAACACAGACAACATACTGTATATGTCATCGCAGGCAGAATGTTTCACAAGAAATACCAGAAGACAAAGTCATTGATTATTTTTTTTATTCATAACTTCTGACTGTATGGCTGAATGGAGTTTGAAAATGAACTTGCATTATCTGACAACAGTGAAACCTCACAGCCTTTATAAAAAATGTGTTGTGCTATTGCTTCCATAGCCTGTTTGCTTTCTTTGTCATTGGTTGACAGTTAATTACTAAATCACAGCGTTGACATTTTCAAAGTTCAAACTGAAGCACATGAAAAGGCCTGGTAACATTTCTAAACTCTGACAGTTGTTTTATTGAAAACGTGACTGAAATATTCACCCTTTTGCTTTTCGTCCTGCCTTCCTGCACACCTCCATCGCCTGTGTCTGTAAGCTTCACTTTAATTTAACAGGATCTATAAATCAATGCAGATAAGATTGTGTGTGTTTGGTGGGTAGAGGGGGAGAAGTATGTTGAATCCCTTATCAGCCCATAAGCTCTTGGGTTTTACAGCTTTTCACTGAGAACCTTTGTTAAAATGACACAGATCCTCCTGTTGGACACTGAATAAATGTTGCTTATTGGTTTAATGATTATCCAGTTTGTTCAGATTTCTGTCGGAATATACAGGTTTCACACTGCTGATTGTTTTTTAAAGCGGTGGATTGATTTATTATGAGCATCAGATTAGAACGAGTTAATAAGTAACACACAAGTTAATGATCTACACATTTATAGCATGAATCATAATGTCGTATCAAGGGATTCTCACCCTGTCAGGGTTAACGCTTACACAACATTTTGCTTTTGATTTTATATTGGGGCAGAGAAACTTGCAAAAATGATTACCATAAATCCCTGATACACTGATAATTAAATGAAACGACACATGAGGATGTGACATTCTTCTCATTGCACCTCTGCAGTTATTTTACAGTTCAGAGTTGCTTTTTAACACAAATCAAATTCATTTTTTCTGCATTCAAACTGTTAATCCTGTCATACTCTGTGGAAAAATGATTTTACAATCCTCTTCTAAAATGTTTCCTTTACTCCTTTAATAGATCACCTAAATGCCTTAGTTAATCCCACCACAGATCGCAAAGTGCTTTATAATCCGTTTGCACAAAGACAAGATGAGATTTAAGTGACTTTAAGCTGATTTCATATTGTAAACATAAAAAAACAATGTTTTTTTCTCAATAGACGTGTGCGCAAGGCAAAATTGACCCAGCTGTTAAACTAGTATCAACATGCAGATCATCGCTAATGCTACCCTGGCCTTAGTGAGCACATGGAAAAGGATTTTAGAAGTAAATGGGGGGAAATAATCCTGTCCTGAGATTTTAATGAAATGAAAGGGTTTGACAAACAAATTTAGTGTAAAACCTCTTTGTTTTTAGTGTTTTTAATGTACTTATTGTAAAGCAAAGGCCCCATCAGTAGTTTTTGTTTAATCCCGCCATCCAACTACTAATCGACCAACCGACCAACCAGCCATGCAACGGAACCACCAACCAACCAACCAACCAACCCACCAGCCATGCAACGGAACCACCAACCAACCAACCAACCAACCAACCAACCAGCCATGCAACGGAACCACCAACCAACCAACCAACCAACCCACCAGCCATGCAACCGACCAGCCAACCAACCAAACAGCCAACAAACCAACCAGCCAAACAACCACCTACCCATACCGACAAGTAACCGACCGACCAGCCATGCAACAAACCAACCATCCGACTATGCAAACAACCAGCCAAACAAAATATGAAAATATACCATCCTTGGCCGAGGCAGTAATACAAAGGAAAAGAAGAGGTAGTCAACACACCAACCAAAAGTCTGAGACTATGTTTTTACCATCAAGATCTTGTCAAAGAAGTTTCTTTGAAACAGCACCATCCTCAACACAACCCCCCACCCAGAGTGACCCTCCTTGAGGCAAAGCGGCCTTAATATCCATGTTGAGAGAGGCTGGTTTGAACTCTTTTATTTACTTGGGATGAGTCCAGGTTCCATTCAGATGCACTAAGATACCTCAACAAAACAGTGGTCAGTTGTTTGGACTGAAAACAAAATTCCAAACTATCAACAAGAAACAACTCCAACACACACACATTCATCTGTTGAGGGAAAGATTCTCGATTTCTGAAAAGCATATTTGGTTTGTGCTTAAAAAGCCGAAGTTTAGATGTTCTTTTTTCTTTTTAGAAAGAAACTTAGAGTGACTCACACTAATGTGTGATTCCTTGTCTTGTCACTTTGGAATCCCCATTAATTTGCTGTCCACCTCATGTAAACATGTTGGTGGCACAACAAATAAATAGATGGACTGTTTAGAAATAAGGAGGATACATGATTTCTGTATCTTGGCAGTGGTTTCTCATGATGTCAGAGCGATTATTTTTCACTTACACCACTCTTACTGTAGTTGGATCACCGTTTCACATCAGGGACCCGCTGGATGACACTGAATCACGGATCATTTATTTGTGTTTATGGGTTCACTGAAAAGCTAACGAGACTCTATAAAAAATAAATAAATATGAGAGCACTTGTTGTTGTCCACACTGTGAGTCAGCATTTGATAGTTGCCCTTCAGGAATGACTCATAGTGTATATACACTGTGAGGGGGAAAAAGGTGTTAGAGCTGTTTATTCAGGCATGAGAGGTGTTCCTGTCATGAGTCTGAAAAGACGTCTAACTGGTGTGTGCATGTGTGTGTGTGTGTGTATGTGTGTATCCTGCACTCCTGGGCTCCTGCACAAAGTGGACAGCTGTGTCTGTCTTTTAGCCAAGCTTACAGCTTCTTGCCATCTCCGTTGTTCACTGCCTGTCTGTATGACTCTATAATCCCTGTGTTTAATCCGCACTTTTGAGGATTAAATCTGATGGAGCACATTGTTGTGACCTGAACAAAGTTCTTATTAGACAGGAAGGATACGTCATGGAGACACATCTGACGCTTGGTACAATACCAGGCAACAAACGCAATTCTTGCACAACGTAAATATTTAACCTGAAACATTCCGTAAATACTTTACTCATCCAATAAAGCTCTATTACATCTTACTCTTTTTTCTTCTTTCTTTTACTCATGTGTTGTTTCTTCTTTTTATTGCACAGTACATCTTTATTATAGCAACAGTTATATAGCATGTTGGCCCACGCTCAAGGTACCACTCTGCTAAATTAAACACGTATGTCTTACCACGTCTACATCACACACACATGCACACACTTGGTTGGTGTGAATATTGGGTTTGCGGTGCAGTGCTATGTTTAATGTGAACAGGTGACTCATCGGGACACTGAGGATGTTGCCTGGGATGGCAATTCAATTTAAACTCATTAAATCCTCTCTTTTTCCACACAACAGACTCTATGACTCAGCTTTTAGCTTAAAACACCCCGACAATGAAATTACACACCAACAAACGTTAGAGGTTTCATTTGCCTCTGACAACAGGTCGTAGGCTTTATCGGAATAAATCACAAGACAGCAAACGAAGGCATGTGGCAGGCTAAGTTAAAGTACATCTTATTTTGTATGATCATTTGTCTGATTTAAGAAGTGGTTTATCGCTTCTATATGTATTGTTTGAATTCAAGTTGATTTAGTGGTTCTTAATATTTTGATAACGGGAAGTTTACTGGTACTTTAACTGGTAATTTTTTAGCTTCTCCTTCAGATTTTTCATACAATTGCCGCTGATGCTTTTGTTGTAGATTACTACTGCAATTTTATTTGCCGTTCCCAGGAAATGAACTTTGCTCATAATCTGACCTATTTGCTAAAAAATGTGGTTTTGAGTGAAATAGCTCAACAGCTGTTGGATGGATCTTCTTTAAATGTTGTTCCAACATGACAATGCTCCACTCAGTGTAATGGTTTTTGGCCAAATCCACATGAATGTGTTTCAGTCTTAAAATTCCGGTCATCCACACTACTCTGAACTTTTGAAGCATCTAAGCATGGAGGAGTTGATTTGAGGAAATTACATAACAATTAGGATTTTGGGCTACGGTATTTGGACGATGAATGATGACGCAATGACCGGCACTCGTCGTATGGTCTTATGGTTCTTATCAGTCTCAACTCAACTACCAGTGGTGAACACAAATTTCAGTAACAGCTCATCTGTATTGTCGGTCCAACAAATGAAATTCCTGCTCTTACTTTTTACCAATGCTTTTTAATGTTCATCGTATCTTCTGCAACTAAGCAGCCAACTGCAAATACACCAGCATGCACATGAGGTGAATGGTCATGTGATATGCGTTTGGAGGTGAGTTCGAATGGTTGAATTTCCTTTTTATTTTGAAAAGCCATTTTAAAACTAAAATGTATTCGTGTTGATATAACCTTTTGTAGACAGCTTCAAACTGATTGTGGCTCTGTGGCAGCCTCCAGTTACTCCAGACCTCAGGATTTCTGTCCAATTGAATCTTGATTCCCATCTTACTTTATCCACTCACCTTAAAGCTCTGTGAGTAAGGAAGAATACCTCTCTTAATAAGAAGGGGGAATAAAAGGAATTTGTTTTTCTACCTCCCTTAAATTGGGATTTTGGATCAGCATCTTTTCCAGCCAGCCAAAACATTCCTAGTTGTATTACTTGGGAATCCTCCCCACTCCTCTCCTTTCCTTCTAGTGCTATCATGAGGAAATAGCACCGGTCAGATGACATCTTTAATCCTTTATGCTCTACTGTAGCGCTGGAGTCTGGGTTCAGTCAATCTGTGAAACTGATCCAATCATCAGCGCATTGTAACGCCGAGGACATTTTTCAAACAGTCATTTTATGATCATCTTTGCTCCCCATTGTTGGGCTCTATTCATGCTTCAGCTAACAGTCAAAACATTGCCTGGTTTCCATCCCTTTATGTTGATACAGTTATTCAGTCATTCAGTTTGTTATTTTTCTAAACCTGGTCTCTCCTGTTCTTTTGGCACACAAGGTTCAGAGCTGTGTCCTTTTAATTACCCTGAAAAACCTGGGGAAAAAAATCATTGTTCTTTTTGAAAATATTTCTTTTTAATTTGTGAAATGGTGACAACAGAAAGTGACATATAAGATACGCGTCAGGTCTTTTTAAACTTTCATATTTAAGTTTATCATAATCACATGGTCTGCTTTAATGTGCCTCACACTTCTGTGAATCTCAAACACATGGGACTGTTTCACTATAGATCAATAAAGCACAGGTAAGAGTTTGTACAGTATAAATCATTTACACACTCAATTCAGTTAAGTAAGTTCAGTTTTTACATTTACTAATGAGGATATATTTTCGGCTTTTTGCTTCTTTGTTAGTTAGCAGGATTACACAAAAACTACCCAAACGATTCCCATGAAACTTTGGACCAAATTTTGTACAGGCCAATAAAGGACCCATTGAGTTTGATGCAGTTCTAGATCAGGGGGTGGATCTAGACTTTTCCCCCCCACTTTCATAACATTGTTCTGAGAGAATAATTCATGGATCTTTATGACAAAAATAACTCACGTTTACGTTTGATAGTTTTGAGTTTGTCCAATAAGGGGCAGTTCCAAAACAAAATCCGGATCTAGTGAATTTAAATGTGGTTTCATAAGGGGACTATCGCACCTTGGCGCAGGCATGAACTCTACTGAGCCAGTCTAGTTTCTGTAAATGATTTCAGGCAATGGCTTTGTGTTGCTTTCTTCTTCTCCTTCAGGTTTTATCTCTTTCCACTCTGACCTAATTGGATAATGAAAGTGAAAGTGGTGAGAGGTGAAACAGGGTGAGAGTGCAGTAAAATGACATGTAGTAAATGATCCAGCTTACAGGAAGTCAAACCAGAGACGTGCTGCCCAAAGCGTATGGACCGTCCGGGGTATCCATCCTAAACCTTCAGCTATCGGGTCGCACCCACTTCATGTCTTTGGTTTTCCTTGAAATACTAGAGGTCTGATATTGTTCATAAAGTTTTAAAGTTTCTTTATGCACTAAAGAAAGTTGAGGCTTTAGCTATGGTTGATCCATTACTGTGATATTTCCTTGCTTTATAGTATAAGGGATAATACCCGACACGTTATACAATGGTAATGGATGGAGTGGGGGATAAGAACCATGGAATCCATTAACATCATGAATGAATAAATTTATACTCAAACCAAAAATACCAGTTCTTAATTTACACATTCATCTAATTTTAATCCAGCTGTTCTATTTTAAACATCATGAAATACATTTCCTGAGCCTCAAGCATTTCTGTAATTTGTGTTGCTAAGCAACATAGAGCTAAAAAGGAACGGGTTCGGAAGGTCCGGTCAGGAGTTTAATAATACTGACGAATTTTTGCAAAGTGAGGAAGTGGAATGTTCACTAATTGTTGTCTCGAGAGTCTCAAGAACAGAGAATAGTGATGTTCTGATGCACAATATTTCAACTTTTTGTCCAGACACACACATGTTGTACTCTCGCTCTGTGTCTCCTCACTCTTATGCGTAACAGGAAATTTCTTTATTATCTGTTGCTGTCTTGGTTGCATGTCCTCTCTGCCCTCCTGTAGTCTCAGGCTACAATCATCACTGCATGTTATTTCAGTCTTTTAGTTCACTTTCCTTTTCCTGCAATGAGTAATTTTTTTCAGTTGCTGGTGTTTGTGACACAAATACCCTCATAGGTCCAAGCTGTTTAGCTGAGGCTGTTTTTACCTACAATTTAACACTGGTGCATTTATTTAAAATGGAAAACAAACACAGACGTCACTGGTGTCCGGTTAAACTGATCGGTTTCTAAAAGTCAACCCATGGCAGAATTTTACAGGTCTATAGAATAATTGGTTTTACATTTTTATGGTGGACAATAGTTTGACATGAGAGGCTCTTGCATGTCGACAAAGAGATGAACAGATGACGAGTGTTGCTTTACGACACAGAACAGGACAAAGTTTGCATTCGCCATCAACAATCTTTGTCATAGTACCTATTTGACAACAAGGGCTTTATGTCTTTTATGCCTGCTCTCCCAAACAAATGCATGTTTAATGAAACCCGGCAGTGGAACCGACCAGGGAGAATAATGCAAGTAGCAAATGTCTCGACTGCTGCAACAGGAAACAATGGTGGAAGTGTCTTAAATTTTCGAAACTTTTGCATTGACTGTGTTGCTCATATGAGATGAATAATTTCATAGCTTGACTGAGAGAGAACAGTGTTAATGTTATGTCGTGATGGTGTTACAAGCTTCCTCTGGTAGACCTGGGGCTTGTTTTATGCGTAATGTCGATGAGCAGGGTGGAGCAGCAGACATGGCACAGAGCGACACCTCAGACATATAATGGAAACATCCAAGGAATGTGCCTGTGGTTTACGTAAGGTTTAGCAGGCGAGGCTGACAAAATGCTTGCTGACAAAATCAGTGATCATGGGAAAACGTGACGTATTCGGTGCAAGATTGTAGTGTTTGTCACCGGGATATTTTGGCTTCATTTCTAGATAGTGGGAAGAAGTGCAGACAAATAGACCATCTCTATTTACAGTCTACGTTACAAACAAGTGGACACACTGGTTGTCGTTCAACTAGATTCTTGACGCTGCGGTTTGAAAGGCAAAGATTCAATCAAACAACATCCTGGACTCCTTCAGTCCTCCCTCTCGGTGTGTAATTCGTCCAGTGTGTCAAATACATAAATTTCTTATTTCATGTATTGTCCAATGAGCTCAGCATTACAATGCACAGCTATCATTAGTCAAGCATCTCCTCTGCTGCAGAGTGAGTGCTCCAGGCGGCGTCTTGAGGCGCGGCTCTAATTTGACTCATGCTCAGGTGTTCAAACCTCATTTTCAGTCAGAGACAGATAAAACCCAAATTAATATAGGAAAATGCGGAAATTGGTTGCAAATAGTTCAGAAGATCAGACTCTGCGGATAGAGTTTAATTCGGGGGCAAGAAATCTGCCCCTGACAAGAATAATAAAAAAACAACACTTCATTGTTGGCTTTGGGCTGCATGTGTGTGGATAAAATACAACTCCAGGACGTTTTGTATTGTTTGTCTGTAACTGCCTAAAGATGTATATGTGCTGCTGCAGCACCACCACCACTCACCCCCAGCGCTTCTTCCCTCCCTCTCCTCTTCCCATCCATCCATTTCCTCTCGGGCACTCTGTCAGCTTCACTTAGCTGCCCTGTCAGCGATTACTCTTCATGTAAACACACACACACACACATGCGCAACTTATCTCTGTTGCTCCCGCAGCTAATGACTTCTTTCATCACCATCACAAACCTATAGACCCCTGTGTCTTCTTCTATCTCAGCACATACTGTATATTGAGCTGTATTCTGGTGTGTATTCTATTCCTGCACCTTAACATGGAGGGTGAACTTTCTTTTTCCTGCCTCGAGGGACATGGATGACTTGCACATAAAGCAGGAAGGAGCAGCAGAATGGGCGGTGAATAAGGCTTTGTCCTCGAAGAGCTTCGGCCTTCCCCCGGGCGTCTCGGCCCAAGAAAATACCTGCTGCTTTGTGCGACTTTTATGGTGCCTCTCACATCAGAAATGAACTTTGCTCAGGACGGTGGTGGGGTGATAATTACATTAGGCCTTTGTGTACTTATGGGTGTGGGTGTGTGTGTGTGTGTGTGTATGCAGTGGTCGGGGGTCAGAAAAAGGTCAATATGCAATGACTGATAGAACAGGTTTGTTCAGTGATGTGCTTCCTTATTGCATTGTGAAGAAATGGAGGGACACACTTTGAGTCATTTAGGAAAGACATATAAAGAATATAACATTTTTACACAAGAAACTGAGCAGGAGCCTCAAAAATGAAAGTTTTAGTTTCGTAGGGGTGGGTGTTACACCAGTGTCATAGTCATCCCCGGTGTGATAATGCACCATGACATGGATTGTGCCATACCTTTATCACTGTGATAAATCAATAAACTAATTATGAAAATGAAAGCATTTCTTCAAATGCTCAACTGTGGTCAGAATACTTGTCCTTATACAGTATTATCTTGTAGCAAATAAAAATTTACAACACGATTGCTATATTGCCCATCAGGCGCTGCTGTCGTGTAAGATGCTTGATAAAAAGGAAGCAGCCAATCCGAGGCGGCCACAGGAGAGGATATTATCGTGCAGTAGTGTGTGGCTTGGGTCGGATAATCTGTCTGAACCGAGAGAAAACTAAACTACAAGTATAACTACAAATAAAGAGATTTTTTTTGTTGTTTTTGTCTTTCCCTTTTCTGATCTGGTGAACAGTTGCACATTTGAGACCAAAGCATTTACATGGTGCCGTTTGAGGTCCAACATAGAGAGAAACTTGGATATTTTCAGCCGAAGATAAAGATCCGTGAAGAAAAAAAAACATAATAAATAAGGAGCAAGAGGGTGGAAACGATGGGACTTAATCGCTGTGACAAAGCGAGGTGAAAGCCGGCATGAGGTCATCTGTCACTTTCTCAAAGAGCGCTAATTTTAGCATCGTCACCCTCATCTCTCTTCTCCGTCTCTTCCACTGCTTCCCCTGCTTCCCCTCATCCTCTCACCACGTCGCACCACCGCCCGCATGCCTCCCTTTTGTGTCAGCCGGGACTTGCTGGCGGTTAAAAGCGTGACATGTTCGACAACATTGTGTGACTCCTTTTGTGAGACAATGAGAGATGGAAACAGTGTGCGCTTGGATAGGGCCTGCAGCGGCGGGAACCTGTTGCTTGCAGAAGTGGCCATTGTGACTCAGACTGTTTACATACCTCACATGCTTGTGTCATTAAAAAAACTAATGGAGTAGGGTGGTGCTTGTGTCACAGGCATGAATCTGCACAAACCGGCACACGTACGTGCCAGTCAGTGTCTTCACAAGCACCATGAATGACTTCTGTTATTGTGGCATGTGCCTCTTGTCTGTGCACATTGTGTGTGCATCAATGCGTGTATGAAACTTTGTGCGGGTGCATGGTACCAACGGTGAATGAATGATTTGTTCTTTAGATTAACTCCATTCACTCCCTTTTAAATCCATGTTCTGTCATGTGCTAACAGAATGTAGCTGTGCAGGTTTCCAATACAATTTGCACAGTCTGCAGCTTGAAAACCCAATTTTGAGTTGCACCAATTCTGAAACGGGTGATCGATTAGTCAATCAATAAACAAAAGATTTTTAGAAATCAAAAATACTTTCCAGTCCCAGCTTCGCAAATGTAAGAATTTCCTGTCATTCGTAATTATTTATTTATCGTATCGTTTCTCTGGCTTGTGGAGCTCTGGATGGAAGAAATCTGTTGATTATTGATCAAATTATTTATCAACAATTCAGAGATACATTGATAGTGATGACTAGATTGGTACTCTCTAAGGTCCCCGTTTAAATTCTATCTGGCTGCACCAAATTTCACACAATCAGAGATAGTAGTTCCTTAAATATGACAGACTTTCTTTTATGGGGAACCATGAATATTTCATAACAATGCCTATTTTGCAAGGTTAAAGAAAGTGAAAAGAAATTCCTCTACCTGGATCCGCACCAGTTTCACATTCCACATCCTTCCACCAGGTTTTGTTGAAATCAAACTCTTGTTTGCAGATGCACTAGCTTTTCCAGTTTTTGTTACAACACAAATTTCAACAGACACTTCTACAAATGGCACGAGGTAGAGACACGTTAATCTTAGTTGTGTTTGGTTTGGTACAAAATACTGCTGAAACATTGGTCATTTTCCAAGCCACCCCTAACCCTGCTGAACTGCCTGATTGCTCTGCCTTCTAAACGCAGCCACCTCATCCAGGCGCCGTGGCATTTGGCAGCAGGCTCTTATAAAGATGAGCTGCTACATGTCCTATTTCCTGAGGTGTAATCAGACACCGCTTCCTTTAGACCAATTTCCTTCTTCCTGCTCTCCGATTATTGGTTGTTATTTTCTGTGACAGGAAGTTAAACGCAGATATGGATGGCCAAACCCACCACCGTGTCACCAGTCAAACCAACTGACATGGAGCGGAGATGCTCCACACACACACACACACACACACACAGATATTTTGGTACTTCTATCTTACTGAGGACATTCATTGGCATAATGCATTCCCTAGGCCCTTACCCTAACCTTAACCATCACAACTAAATGCCTAACTCTAACCTAAACCTAATTTTAACCAAGTCTTAACCCCCAAACAGTCCATTAAAGGTGGGTCAGAAAGTGGGGACCGGCCAAAATGTCCTCACTCCGTAGGTTGTAGGGTCAAAATGGTCCTCACAAAGACATCTGTACAAGAACACACACACACCCACCCACACACCCACACACCCATCATCTGCTCGAAACTGACATGTCTCAAATATGGCCATACTGGCAGACCTAATGCAATCTATTGGGCACAGTTTTTTTCCCTTCCCATCTGCCCTGCTCTTCCTCCTCTCTGAATCTAGTGGTTTGGGGTTTTCAAACCAGTAAGACAGATGTTTGTTTTGCTCTGCTAAATGAAATGTACTCTATCTGGTAATATAATCCCCACATTTGGCTTCATCTACACAGGAATATTAACTGGGCTTTGGAAGATTACTCTCACTTAGAAAAACCAATACGTTGCAGACAAACTTTAAGGACAAGTACAGTGTAAACAGTCAACATCAGCGCAGGACGGTTTGCGCTTCTTATTTGCATCGGGTGATCTACTCTCCATATTCCAGCTTTTGTTTGCAACATTCACAGAGGATGTGGTTGATTTCAGCAGTGTGCTGTTTGGCGGCCTCTTCTTAGCCGCGCTCCCTCTTCCCTCTGCAGGCTAATGCAATTGCTGAAAACCACAGAGTGACTGTTGCATGTGTTTGCATTTGTTGCCTCACGGTGCAGCGCTGAAGCAGAAAAAAGCGTCAGTTCAGTGTTCACAGGTTCGTGCGGGATGAAGCTGCTCAGAGAGAGAGAGAGGGAGGGAAGAGGAGAAAATTAGATTTCATAGGAGGAAAAAGATGAACTAAGGAGATAAAGAAGAGAAAGTCTCGGATGTGTAAGTGGTGATAGCGCTGTTGTGATATCTTGGAGCTTTTCCAGATCCGTGGCGCACACCTCCCCACACATTCACACACACACCCACCCACTTAGTGGAGGGCTGGGGGAAAGTAATGTCCCGACTGACTGTGGGCTGTAAGAAGCACCAACAATCAGCTGACCATAGCTGAGGGAGCAGAGGAACCGCTGTGAGAAGAAGAGGCAGGAGGCCAGAAACGGAATCAGGCCTCAGTGATGGAATCTTTTAAATTTCTTTTCACAATCTCTTCACCTCTTGTTCTCCAAGCTCTTTCATTTCCCTACCCTATTTAGCCACCGGGGACATTAAAGTTTAATCTCCTCCTCATTAGTACTATTACACATATTATTTTCTTGTATTCAACAGTTTTTCTTTCTTCCACTGCAGTTTTTTCTTCTTTCATTTTACTCTCATTTTCTGTATCCACCAATGTTCTCCTTCTATCCGTCAGTTATTCTTTGTGAACTTGAACTCATGCTGTCTTTTCTGTTACTCCACACGTTCACCTGGTCTGTTCCAGGTCAGAGACCCGTTTCTCTCTGCTCTTTTAACCCATCCTCCCATTCCTTTTTTTCCTCATTTGATCCTTGTATGCTTGTGCAACTTGGCTTGTGATAAATTAGAAGAAATGTTCTTCTGCGACACTATGTCAGTGCATTGCAGGACTTTAACATAACCTGCTCTGTGTCGGCGACGCCTCTGACTCGCAATCCAGGATGCTTGTCTAGTATCACCACCTGTTGACATTTCTCTGCTCTTATCACTTTCAAGCCTGTAAGGAGGAAGTATGAGGGTTGGGTCGATGGATGACCCCCCCCCCCCCCGTGTCTGTCACACTGAAATATTCGGACCCAGCTGTTAATCTGAAGCATTTTATTTTTATGAGCTTCTTGATCCAAATCCTGAAGGTCATGGTCTGTAAAATAAAATGATTGAAAGAATATGAATGAAAGTTCAGTGAGGAGAACTCCCTCCCTGGCAGTGATATGAGGTCTCACTCTGTTGGATTTGTTGGAACTGCAAAAACATTTTGTTCATTTGTTGTACAGTGGTGTGACAGAATGGCAGATCTGTTGTCACAAATTATCATTGACTAGCACTGATTACCAAACCAACAAGAGCCATGTTTAATTTAGTCCTGCCAACAAGATGATACTGTAAGTCACAGCCGAATAGATGCACCACCATCAACATTTGTTCCTTTTTTGTTATTAGCGTCATAGCTTTGTGATTTTATTCATTTTGGAACGAGCCTGATTCACTGTTTCATGCTGTAGTGTTAAGCTAAGCAGCTGCTGGCTGTCTCTTTTTATTTACTTCTTTTCTAACTCTTGGCAACAGTGTGGACGGGTGTATTTTCCAAAATGTCTACTGTGATGTAGCACGAAGTAGAAGTAAAGTTGTTTACCTGTACTCTACTATATTGTATTGTTGAATACCACATTGTTCCCAGTTACAAATTGAGACTGGCAGAGATATTGGTTGGTTGATAGAAATCTATTTTACTATATTGTTATCGGCATTGGCCCCTAAAAATCTATATTGGTCGAGCTCTAGTTATAATATAAAGTTAATCAGACACCTCCCAGCCAATCAGAAGCAAGTATTTTAAAATAAGACACATATCTCTGTTGTGCATTTTAAGCTGAAACTTGTTCTTGCTCCAGATCACTGACTTAATTTAGTATCTAATCGATACATCCTGCCCTCATACAGTGTGAATATTAAACACAAGTGGTCCAGTGCTGCTGGAAAACCTAAATTCATTGACTTGTTCAGTCAGACTCATCTTTCTTCCATTTCCAGCAAGCTGTCGCACGAAGTGTCGACTTTCGGTTCCCTCAGGGCCCGGTCATTCGGCAAAGACACAGACACTCGCTCACATTCACTGTGTATGTGTGTCCAGCTGACTGAGAATAATGTTAAACGACAGCCTGAATGATGGATCCTTTTATTACAAGTGTTGACACTAGGTCCCCTCTGCATTTCAGAAAACACACTCTGTTATTGACACATGACGTATTGGGGCTGGATCGCAGAAAAAAATGTGATTTCGAGAATAGGGTTGCAATATTTAGAGAATAAAGAAAGGTTTTGAGCAATGAGGAAAAATGCTTGACAGAGTTGCATTTCTTGTGGATACTTGAATCAATTTCATTGTATTTCATGTTTGAATAGAACACAGATGTATCCTATGAGAACCTCACTGTTGACCACTACCAAACATTTCATCCTCTGTCTGTATGATTCTTTGTACAATCTTACAAAGTCCTGATACCTATGATAATGTGGTGCTGATGATTTAGTTGAGCACCACAGTTGAGTATTTTGTTATTTCTGAATCCTATTCTAAAGTATAACTTTTCCTCCATATTCCTCATCTTAATATGGCAACAGGCTGATCTTCCAATATTCCCCCTCGTCCATGACGCGCAGCCCAAAATTGTGATTTTATTCTTGTAATAATACACCTTTTATCTTGTGTTACCACTTTATTCTCGTAATTTTAATACTGATACTCTGTTGTACTGCTTTATCTGGTTTTTCATGATATTTTCCTTTTCACGTGGCTCCCATTAATTACAAGCACAAACTCGATTATCTGCACTGAGCATCAGGTGAATATCAAACCATGCAACTCCTGATCTCGAGACTGTTGCAGAGAAATCAAGAAACCCAAAATAGATGTTGTCTTTGCAATGACTTCATGTTGTTGTTCTCTTCCTCCAGAGTTGTGGGAAAAATTGGCACCTTATACGTGGATCTATACACTTTTTCCGGTTGTTCAGGCCAAACCGCAACACCCACAGTGAGAGAGTAAAATTAGTCTGCATGCGGGATGCACTTTTAGAACTTTGTCTCCCTAACTCCTTAATCAGAGGATTTATTGCTCCTGAATTAGAGCAGAGAGGAGAAATTACTGGTGGGAATGAAGCTCTATGATTAGAACAGTCATCATTTTACATCCTGTACCTGGGATAATATTTTGATGAATCTGTTCCTCTTAAGCCTCACATGGAGATTAAAGCTCCAGCAGCCTGTTCGTGAATTTTTTTAAGTTCTCCAAAAAGGGGTATTATAAATGTGCAGCCACAGTTTAACGCACCTCTTGCTTACACTGTGTGTGATAAAGGTTGTGACACGCATCAGGCTGTCTGCCACCACGCCAAGAAACCTCCTGGGATTATTTATAGCCTCTGCAAGGCCAAACCCCCCTGGGAGGACGGAGAGGTTCAAACACTTGTGTAACAGTGTGTTTGCCTTCTTTGCCAAGGGGTGTGAAGTGTAGCCATCTTCATCTTTGTGTGAGTTTCTGCTGTCTGCTCCTATTTATTCTGGCTTGGTTTCAAATATTTAATCCTATAAAAATTCAGATAAGGTTAATCAGTTTACCTTATCAGGACTATAGCTCCGGTGTTTTGACAGTGCATCGGTCCGGCCTGCTGCACAGAGCAGTTCAATGTTGGTTTGTGCTGTTGTCTGGCTCACTACTCTCATGGGTGGGAGCGCCTCTTCTCTCAACGTAGCGGGGATATACACCCTGGGCAAACTCCTACTTACACACACACACACACACACACACGCACACACACACACACCACACTACACTACACTCTGGAGAAGGGCACAGTGCTGAGAGATTAGCCAACACCTAGGCCTGCAGACTGCAAACACGGAGAGAGGCAGGGTCAATATGTACTGTAAAAGGGGAGAACAGAAATACTACACATTCACACATGAATATTTTACCACATGGTAAAGCTCCGTCTTATATGTACCTCCTATTTTAAACACTGGTTCTGCTATATTTGCCATCATTCATTCTAACCCCATAGGCTTTCACGCCTGTGAGTTATTCTGTGTCTTGGCCTCAGCTGACAGGAATGAAGTGGCATTCTGGGGGCGTCGGAATAATGAAATCCCAGAATGCTGCCAATAAACTATTTTTCTTTGAAATGGTGTCACAGCGTCTTCTATTTATTTGCCAGCTCTGTCGCCCAGCATAATGTATATCCCCGAGCAATACCAGGAAGTGCAGGGACATTATCAGCGATCGATGCGCTCGGCTCCATCTTGAGGTATAACTCAGCTGGAAACCATTTACCCAGTGCTGCCTGGGAAGACGCAAGTGAGGGCAGACGGCTCAGTGCTCGCTTCGAACCTTGCATTGCTCAAATCGGTGCCATTACATCGGTAGTGGGGGGGGGGTTCTTTGCAATAGGGAGGCAGCAACAGGTAATGAGTGATATGTGTGTATTTTTTCTACTGACTCACAGTCATTCATGTACATTCAAATCAAGGCAGATTTTTCACTTTATACTTGAGAGAGTTGAATGTGAAAGCACTACTACTAATATATTGGGCCTTTTTTTTTAAAGAAATTTTCATATTGAACAATTTCTTCTTCATTTCAATGACAGCTCGTGACACAGCATTAAAAACACTGCTTTATCGGCCTTTTAATTATTCTACTGATGCTTCTATAAATCATGGCCTTCAGTTTCTGCTTCTCTTAAATCCGTACTTGACATTTTTTTTCTTTTTACTCTTTTCTTTATCGCGTTACTTGCCTGAGTTTGGCCGCAGGATCATTTGTTGTTTACTTGCAGCACACAACCTGCTAACATTTGCCCGTTCTCCTCCGGAAAAGAGGAATCTGAAGTGATTACAGTGGCTGCGTCATGGATCCACAACACCACCCAGAGACGCTGGGAATTCCCCGGTAGACTGTGTCTGCCATTTCCAGTGGTACGTGAGGCTGACCAGTGGCTGGTTTGATGACCAGCTAGTTTGGATCGGTCCCTGGTTTCATTCTCAATGCTGATTGGCTTTTGGGTCATTGTGTCACGCAAACTTTTAACTCAAGTTCAAATATATCAACTGGAGCGAGTGCAGCGAATGACTATCCATCGAGTTGCATGATTCGCGTTTTTTGTGTCGCATGGCGCGAGTGACGCAATTTAACAACTTTTCATTGACTTTGTATGTAATCTAATAGTGCGGAAAAATTCCCTTTGCGTTTGGTGTGAACCAGGGGGCGGTAATTATGCTAATTTACTGTCCTTGCACGTAGCATTTTCACACTTTTCTGAAGATAGAAGCGTTTTTTGTATCGGACGTTTCGTGTCCGTACAAACTCACAGTATGAAAAAACGGAGGAGAAATTTAGGATGAGAATACATGTCCTTGTTTGATGCCCAAAGTCTTGCAATCCTATTAATTTCCATCCCACATGTACACAGCACTGTATTTATTATGTGTTCCACTGTAACTCAGATCCAGACAGTACGTCGTGCCACTTGTGCTCCATTGTTATTTTCAGAGTGGGGAGAGAGGCTGTAGCGCTTTTCTTTAGCGAGTCCTGCAGACCAATTAGCACATCCAGCCTCTCTCATGTGGCTCTCCCTAATTTCAACCTCTTCTTGTCAATTGTAATTGGGAGCTGTGAGAGTTGATGAGTTGCCTTTAGACTGGCTGCCCTGTGAGCGCTTATTGTCTGACCTCACAATTGCAGGATGCGGGTCCAATTTCAGCATCAAGACGCTGTCTAGAGGACAAAGTGTTTGGTGCTTTTGAGACCTACCTTTTATTGTCTTTTTGCGGATCCACAAAACTACGGAAAGCATTTAATTCGTTTTCTCCATCTGTCTTTCAGTCTCATTATTCAACTCTCATTTTTGTGTCTCCTTCGACCTCCCCTTTATTAAAGAATGCAATTAATGAGTAGAGTGGCGTTTGCCTCATCTTTATGGCCTTGAGCCCTTGATTAACTAACTGATACTTGAAACCTGAAAAGGATCCACAAGCTGACTAGAGGCAGATAAATGTGAAGGCCCTGGTGGAAGTCGATTCGCTTATATGTCTCCAACCCCAGCAAGTGAGGACGGCACCTGAGATGAGTAGGATTCTCAATTAAAACAGACTCGTTACGGCAAAACAAACCAGGACAATAAAAGTCAATTCCAACCTTGCTGCCCTACATTCAAACACATAAACCGTTCCAGGGGTTTTAGAGTGAGTGAATGCAATAAACTATAATAATGCAGGAACGTGGTATAAATAGTGTATAACATATAGTAATGACATTTTAATGCAGCTGTCTCTAACCTAATAAACATAATACACAAAACAGAATAAAATCAAACCATGAGTTAATAACCCCCTGAAAATTCTCCAAGTCAAAATCGAACACCATTAAAATGAGTCTCCTCCTCTGCTATGACGTTTAAAATGTCAGCTCCAGGGAGCTTTTCCACCACTCAGTGCGCTATTGACATCCTGCTTTTTGGCCTTTATGGTGAAATCATTGAAAGGATAAGGAGATTAGAATTTTATAAGTGCCATTTTCAAAATGTCTTTTTCTGCCACACAAATGTGTCTCGATACAGAGGTGCCCCTCTCCCCTCTGTGTTAAGGTGTCACCTATTATGGAAGGGTTTAAATGTCATTCCGTGGTGGTGAATTATTAATGGGGATATGAAATTTAAACCTTCATCATCAAGACGAGGATAAGGTTCGCCTTTTCTAATGGATGACTACAATAAGAAAACTAGAAAATATTGTGACTGTGTTTTCACGTTTTCACAGTATTTGGCTTTTAAAGCTTTAATGGACGTTTTTGTCCCCTTCAAAATGTCAAGTTGTCTCCTCTTAGGTTTCACCAAAGCTTCTTAAAGGACGTGGGTCAAGAGGCTAGTGGAGTCCAGTCAGCCATGATTGTGCAAAGCAAAGATATAAAAAAACACTGAGCGGCTGTAACAGCATTCAGTGCTGTGCACAGTTTACAAAATAAAAAATGTATAATGTAGCAATTCTTCATTAAAATGACTAAACACCACAAGGTCTATGTTGTATGTTTTTGTTGACTTGTGTACTTAAATTATCCAAAATATTTCCATCATCGCAAATTCCGTAATTATCTCATCCATTAACATTAATAGCACCTGGGTTGCGATAGTTAGAGTTTCATTGGCAGTGGTGGTGAAGACAACAACTCCCATCATCCCATGCTGCTTTCACGACATCATAAAACCAGGTCGTTTTTTAAATTGATTCGATTGAGAGACCCCTAATGGCTGGAGTTGCCTATCGTACGATTATGCGTGAGTTAATGTTGATAGATCATTTTTCTTGTGTATTTCTTTTTAACGATAAGGATTCATATCTGTTGTCTCTCTGTTGGTGACTTTGTGGGAGCTCGTGTTTTTGAGAAGAACGTCACAAAATCCGATGTTTGTGTGATTGATGTTATACCGGTTGAAGTGTGCAGGCTTTTATTCCAGCTCAATGCAGGTGGGTCATCATTTCTTCGTACACTTTTCTTCAGAATACATTTGCTTTTCCAAAATGAATCCTGTGTAAATATTTGAGTGCATAGAAGATAGTTTACCCAAAGCATAAGGCTGCAGACTATTTGTCCTGCATACATGCCTTAAGCTGTATTGTCCGTAGACATCTGGCGTTTGGTCAGTAAATAAATTCTTTAACAGTGATTGGAAATCTCAGTTCTCTCCTGCGCAGGATTTGTTTTTCGCGTCCTGCAGAGTTTGCATGCTGTGTGCTGGATTAGCTCTGCCTTTTTAAAATCCCATTAAGACTCAACCCTATCAGTTACTTCAAAACTCAGCCACTGTAAGCTTGCTTGTACTTAGCTGATTATAGACTGAATGCAGTAAGTCAGCAAATCATTTTCTGATTCAGTTACTGAAAACCAGTAGCCCATTATTTTGAATCAACACATTTGCATTTGATGAAGCGCATCTAAATTTACAATTTTATAACAGGGCCGCTTAAACGAAAGATTTTGAGAATAAATTGGCATTATTATGAAAAGACTTAAGAATAAAGAATAAAGTCGTAATATGACAACAATGAAGTAGTGTTATTACAAGAAAAAAATGTTTTTCCTCGCACGGCCCTAGTAGATTCCTAAGAGAACCACAGCAAGGGTACAAAGATGTCTTTGGGGAAAACTAGGGTTCAAAGTTATAGTCACAACGTAAGCTTGTATAATATTTCTGCAAATATATATTTCTTTCCGAGATCAATGGTGCCATATACTCACCAACACTCTCAGTCTAAGAATTTAAATCTGCAATGGACATCACAAAAAGACCAGAGTGTATGGTGAATATAAGACCCTGTGTGTGTGTGCTGTGGAAAAGCTGTACAAATACAAAGCAGCTGTTTCCCCCCTCGTGCTCGCCTGGAGCTTGAAACAGGAAGCTGGGCACGGCCCTCGCAGCCTGCTGGGAAGAGTGCTACACTGGTATGAGATCCTCCCCTGGAGAAACACTGCGGCAGCCTGTGTTCAAAGGGCATCTTTTCCTTCTGCTAAGGGCTGAAAGTTAGCTGGAGAAATGTGAACTTTTTAAAAAGAAAGTTAAAGGTAACAAGGCTCTGCATGGAGGGGCTTTCACTTGGTAGCAAAATAAGAAAGTAAGAGAAGGACCTTTTTCCAAACTGGCATAGGCTGGCTGGTTTTCTTACATGAATAGTGAAAGGATTAGTGTGTGTGTGCATGTGTATTAATGTGTGAGGTCATTGCTAAGAGACCCAGGGCGTCATGGGTTTTCATGTGGTACAGTACAGTGCCAGGATTTAAAGGGAAAGTTCAACCAATAATGAAAATTCGCTCATTATCTTATCACCACTATGCCGATGGAGGGGTGGGTGAAGTGTTCGCAAAGTGAGTGAATTTTCATTTCTGGGATAACTATTCCTTTAAGAGTGAGGCAGTTTCCTTAGTAAGTCATCTTATCCTGAATGAATTAAGAAATAAAGGATTTATTGTCGGGTACTTTTTTTTATTCAGAACACGAAAAAACACCATTTCCGAGGTAATTTTCAAATTGCACTCCGTAGTTTTTCCGTAATGCTGCTAACTAACAGACAAACAAGCTAACGTAGATGTAAACATGTCCTTGTTTGCGGAGTCAATAATTTTTATCGTAGATTTACAAATACTTTTCAAGAAGCTGCTATAAGTTGCGTGACCAAATAAATTACTCCTCCTTCACAAGTTATTTTATTTGAGTAAAAGTTGCAGGAGTTTGGCCTTGGTGAATTATTAATTGATATCATCAGTGCTCCAGCCAGTCTGTCTGTTTTTGGAGCCCAGGCCTGTTTTCAGTCCATTCTATTTTTGCTCCACATGACTGAGTTGTGGCATTACGCAACGTCCTCTGGGACGTTCATTATAAACAGCGTCCACAGGCACAGGAGCTGAAGTGGTTGAGGGGAGACGCAGTGCGAGTCCTGGCACAAAGCCAAGTCAGGTTAATCCGCTGACGTGGTTGAATGGAAGCGTTGAGAGTCGCTGAAGAAGAGAAGTGTCACGTCCACTTCCACACCAGCTAACTAGGAATTTCTTTGCAGCTCACCGAGCTGTCCTCGCGGGAGAAATAAAAAATGTTCACACCCAGGGAGCCTGTTTCCTTTTCAAGCGCTGTCTGGAACCTGTTCACACTACAGAGAGGATCAGTACTTACTGCTAAGTGGGAGTTTCCCACTTTGTTCCCCATAGTCCTGCTGGTTGAGATGCTCCACAAGAGTTAATTATCTGCTTTAAAACCATCCTCAGTGACCTTGACTTATGCCTGTTATATATAAATACAATAATCACACTCTACAAATCGTCAGTATATTAAAAACACAAACACACTTTTATTCCAGTGCAAGGTTGTATCAGCTAAGGCTCTAATTATCACATTTTTGAATCACTTAATTAAAAAAACAAATTACCTACATAAAATTCAACAGCAGTGAATGAAAGGTGGGAATTGCAATAACTGTTAACCATCATTGAATGCCTCCTGAAACTTTTTCAGTTTTACATGACTATGGCTGCACCTCAAGTGCTTTACTGCTGTGCAAAGCATCTCCTGACATTCTACGGAGGGGCTGTACCTGTATGTGAGAACCCTAATGTCCGGTCTTTCTAAAGAGTTTCTCCTGCCAGCCCCCTCGTAAAAACTTCAGAGAATGTCCAGATGAGCCGATGTGAAATACACAGTGGGAGATCCTTTGTAGGACTCATGGAGAGCGAGCGGGTGTGTTGATGACATTTCTCACATGACGGAGGCAAAAATGAAATGCCACACACGTAAAAAAGACACCAACGATGATGTCAAGAGAGCTTCTGTTGATAAGGGCCAAAGACGTGTTGATGTGCTGTAAACCACAACACATGATCATGGAGTTTAGATGTTAGAACCGGTCTCTGCCTGATAAACAGCCCTCACCCGAATGCTCAATAGATTTCTGTTACTCATGTGAATGTGACTCACTGGAGAATCTCCAGCTGCGTTGTACGTACGTGAAAGGCAAACTCTGGAGAAAGTCCAGACCCCATTGGGTGGACATTCTCCAGAGTTCATGTTTGAAAAGGTGCCAACATGTTGGCTGGTGCATTAAGTTTACAGCACTGACGTCATCAGCACGTCGTCACCGATCAAATAAATCGTTCCTGGTGATGTGAGTCAGATATCTTACTGTGCTCACTACAGTTGGGACTTCAAGTGTCTCGCCTGCACCAGCCAATAGGCTTGTTTCAAGGAGACATGCCTTACCTTTACTGCAGATGAGTCAGTGATATAGACGCTGCAGCCCTGAGCAGTCACGTTGTCCTGTCAGTAAGATGCTGCTGTTGGTGCACAGTCTGATTCAAGTTATGTTTAACAGTTCACATTTACTCTTCATTCCAGAGGCCACTGGATGTGCATCACAATCATTTCTTATAAAGTTGTCAATGGGTCTTAGAGGAAATACACTAACCACCTATGCTATATTCAGTAGAGTGTAGATTTCAATGTACCTACTCACTTGTACATTCTGTACATTTGCCCAATTGCTGTTGAACTTGTGCTGACGGTGATCTCTGTTGTCTGTTGATTTTCGTCTTGTAGAAGCCATTAGAGGCCACAGAGTCATTTACTTTAAAGCCTGCAGCACCGCAGCTCTTCGGCCACAAGTCGGCCATGTGTGAAAATGCTTTCTTTACCTCAAAGGAGTCAGTCAGGCATTGATAACGTCAGCAGGGATCAGAGGCGTGTAGCGCTGAATCTTAAGAATGGTTTACACATACGCATGCACACACCAGTAAATTGCACATAATATGCTTTGAGGGTTTTCCCTCTTTTCTCATTTAGTGTGTCATGGAGCTTTTTCTGTGCATGACAAAGGTCTAAGTTATAAAGGACAAAGGGAGTCCTACTACTACTCCCACATGAAACTCTGCTCAAATCCTTGGCTTAACTGTGTTTTTCTTCTTGTATTCTAATTTCATAGTTTCAAAACCCAGTGTGACAACCATCCTGCAGCACTACTATGACAAATGATGAATGACTCTTTCTAAAATAAACCGCTGACCTTAACCATTATGGCTGATTGTAGATGTTATAGCTGTGAGGGCTCCCCTTGGGTGGCCATTTTGTAGATTGTACACAAACAAGCCACATCCTTCCATTACATTACATTCTTCCTCTCCGCTCGAACACATGTGTCCTTTATGTCTGCAGTGCAGGTGAGTCCCACTGTTTGGGAAGAAAACACCAGTAAAGGTTCTTTATAGACATCACTTATACGATCATGTTTCCTGAGCTGAGCCTTGAATAAGTGATTAAATCCCAGTAATATTTCCTATACTCAGGAGCTTTTGATATTAGATGTAACCTTATTGATATTTTGAACACAGAACCTGTAATAATTGCTCTCTAACACCAAAGGGGCTGCAGGGTAAGTGATTAAAATCTTGTCCTGCAATAGATTGATGCCCAACAAAGAATAGACAGATAGATGGATGGATGGATGGATGGACAGATGTACTTCATTGATCCCAAACTGGCAAATCTCTGTGCTCAAGCAGCAAGGCATCACGTACATAACACACTATACAAATTATAAAAATATAATACTGTATACTTAACAAAATATACAAATGATGAGGATTAAAATATAGATGATATAAAAACATGTATAATGTAAAGAAGCTTTACTGTAGTTAGACCTTAATCAGTGACAGGTTGGATACAACCTTTAAAAATGTCTCAGTGTTTTAAGATGTATATACAGAACAGTCTTAATACCAAAAACAGTTCAAAGAGACCTGAGAGGTTTTTGTGTCTGTAGAAAATTCACTTTTTCCCTCTCAGACCTATTGTTGTATCTGCCTGGAAATTGCATAGTGCAGTTACATGAAAGGAGATCAACCTTGGCTCTCATAGCAAATACATTGACCTCTGTGCCAAAAATTCTCATATGACTGTTTGATATAAATATTAAATATTTAATACATGTTTATTGGAAAAGAATATCTGTGAACTTTTACATCAAACTGAGCTCAGTTTCATTAAATATATAATGTGAATAATGAATTACGACGCAGCCTCAGCCACATTTCAGTGAAAAGCTAGGAGCCCGAATATATTTGTCCGTTGCTAGAAATTCTTACGTGGTTATTGGAAAATACATCCACAGGATTAAATGACTTGATAAAATGTTCAATAATAAGTCTGCCGGAGTTAATTCACTTCTTTCTCTGTGACTCATCAGACAGACGACATTATCATTAGTCTGCAGAGAGTGTGTAAACCATCAGACTTATGACTTATGTTATTAAAGAAGGGATCATTACTCGGCAAATGGCCTGATTGTGTGCGTAGTTTGTTGTGTCTCTTCAAAGTCGGCCTCTTGTAGTCCGTGTGTGAAGCAGCTACCTGGGTTCTTGTTTGTTTTTCTCTCTCCACATTAAAGGAAAAAAAAATCTCAGATCACAAGAATAGTATCGTAATGTTATGAGAATAAAGTTATAATATAATGAGAAGAAAAGTTGTAACTGAGAAGAAAGTCATAACATTATGATAATAAAGTCATAATTAAATTTTGCTTTATTGAGCCTTTCACCGGTGCAGAATGGATTTTGAGATGTTGAAACAAGTTGTGTCTTCCATTTTGAAGGTGAAACATTTAATTCTCAGCCACATTTGGAGAATGATGGAACTTGTATGGTCGTTATGAGGTATTGCATGTAAACAGACAAACTATGGAGAATCCAGGCCCTGAACTTACTCTGTCAAAGTTTATACAACCTGTTGATTCGACTTAAGTATTTATAAACATGGCTTTCATTTTTATTGCAAGTTTAATGTCCTTTATCACTCTTTTTATTTGTTTCCTACAGAGCCTGTCTCTATGTAATTTAATTGTAGAACCTGATGTGTAAGTTGCTACTGTACAACCAGTCATTATATAATTACACATTAGTGCCAACATGACCTCAAGGCATCCAAACTTATTTGGATGAAGACATTTTACTTCAGTATTGTAAAACAGTTGAACAATGACATATGACGTCAGAGTGTGCTGCTTTCTGATTTGACAGACAAGACGTATAAACAATAAACAATAGCACGAGCCTGAACCAACCCTCACTTCCAATGTCCTCTACCACCTCCACAGAACCTTTAACCCATCCCACCCACATTATGGAAAACCGTCAATAGAAAATAAGAAACAGAAGGGCATCGTTTTGACTCTAGTGAGAAAGAAACTGCTGATCTACTGTATATATGTACAATATGAGTTTATATATATAAATATATATATATATATATATACATACTCACAATGTACATCCAGCCTCATTCAGGCACTCGATGGAGAGCTCCCAGGTCTTGTCAAAGGATTTATATGGTTTTGCTGGACTCTTAAAGTTTATTGATTTACACAGTGATCACTGTTATGTGCTCAGCTCATGTATTCTGATTAATAATTTTTCACGAAATTGTTTTCTACTGGGTCCTGTCTTGAGAATTTAACTGTGAGAGTAAGAGAATATGCCAATGATGTTGAGTGTTTTGCAGGCCTGGGAGTTGTTGGTTGGTTTTGTCTTGTCATGGCATCATCACAGTCATATTGAAGTTGCAAATATATCCACAGATAGTAATGTGTTCCCAGAGTTTCATCTATCACAACTGAATATAGTAGTTCTCGCAGAGAAGAATACATTTTGGAAATAAAGAGATGGCTCTTGGCTGCAGCCAATTTGGATTCATCTTTGTATGAATCGTTATTTCAGCCACGATTTGATGAATACTTCAGTGTTTCTCCTTGACTCCCTTTAACAACTTTAAAACCTTTCTCCAAGACATTTACATTTATATCATTTTCTCTATCCGATCCAAATGGTTCGTGTTTAATGGTTTTTCTCATTCACCTCTTGATGACCACGGCATCATTGTTTTGTGACAGTTAGGGAAATGGGGCAGGCATCCAAGTCGAGAAAAGAACCACGGAAAATAATGAGAAACTCCCCGGTCCCAGGAGATGCTTTTGTCATGACCAGCATTGAGCCACAAAAGCCTCGTGATGGTTAGATCTAAAAGCTTTCTCTTCTCTTTCTTTTGTTTTACTGAGGTACCTCAGAGGTGAATCACATCTTTATACAAACGGACTGTTGAATGAAACCGTTCCCTTTTTCTCATTTCCTGCCTGAATTTTCCGAAAAATCTCCAGGAAATTGCTCCTATAAACTTGTGACCTGGTAATCGTGACCAGAATGAAATCGGAGTGAACTATGTTATCTTTTTGGATAGAGAAGTGATTTGGTCTTGGGTTGTGTTGAAGCCAATCAGTATTGTTTTGAAATACCTCGTCACGCTCCTGTCCAGGGAGAAAGGTTACAATCAGATACAGTATCTCCAGTTATCTTTACAGATCGACGGTGATGGAAACGCCAAAGTTTAGCCACTTTCCTCTCTCAAAGGGGACTTATCGGTTGCCAGTGGTAACACATCACATCCCCCAAATCTAATTTCTTGCAGGAACTTAGAAAATCGTTCATGCTTACACAACCCTGTGAGCCTTAATTGCTTTATAACACATTGTCAGTCCCCAGAGTCCCTGTTTTAATCTAATAGCTCTTATTAGCGACAGCTTTTAATAGAAACTGACCACCCCTGACACCGGTGCCCTCCATTTCTGCCTTATTATGATGTTTTACAAGCAATTAAACTCCACATCAATCCCCATGGTTTGCAAAGACAAATCTGCCTGATGAATTGACTTGCTGTTGAAATATGGAGCACATTATCGTCTCTCGGTTATACAGTTACGGTGAAGCTAGCTCTGTACCTTTTGTAGGTACAGTTCCTCTAGGATGGTGTCAGAGGTGATGAATGTGTCGAACCTTTAAGTGCTGCTCCAGAACAAGACTGCTGGGACGGCTGATCGCAGGCAGTGGAGCTCTAATGAGAGCAGCAGAAGACAATGAGGTTTGACCTCCTCCATCTTGCCTCTGCCGAACTCCTTCTTTATCTCGCTCCATCTCTGTTGATCAGATTTACTCCCTCTCCTTCTCGCTCTCTTTGTCTCTCACATTCTCTGATCAGGCGAAGCCATTTTCAGAAATCCCTGAAGAAATATGTTTCTGTGTGTCACAGGAAACAGTTGTCCCGAGCCAGACAAAAGTAATTTAGGGATTTGGATCGAGTAATTTCACCGGAGCAGGTACAAAGTAGCAGGAGCCGCTCATGATGCACCATGTGGAAGAGCCAAAATAGAGCAGAGTCAGGTTCTGACCAGATATGGTTTGTGTTCAGTAAATACATTTAGTTTTTTCTGGTTTAAATGCCTGCAACAACATAGCACTGCCTTCTACTGGGCTGTTGCTATTGCATAGTGCTCCAGCTTGTATCCAGTTCATGCTATGTTATTAATGAAGCTCTTTCCTACACCCTATAATCCACTGCTGCAAAGGAGGTGATGCATTAAAACACACAGGTAGCAGTGTCTGCTTCATTTGGAGGAATGAGGTGTGCTTAGAATACTGGAAAAGAACAAGAAAACCATCAAACCTTATAGAAACTCAAACTGCATCAACAGATACAGATGAAGGCAAAGATTTGGTCACATGCTGGGATATCACGGTTGCAATTTCGTTTTCAAAGAGTGAATTTCGGGGACCCGCACCACGATCAGCTATTCACTCCGGTATGAGTCAAGGAGGCACTAAATCATCGAGATTCATGACCTGTGTGGTTTGTGGGAAGGCGGTGGTGTGAGTTATGGGTCATGGTTTCATGTCAGTTATTGAGTGCTCTGACCGATAGCTCCTAGGAGGCATGAAGGGATAGCAGGGGGTAAGTTTGGTGGTGCGATAGCTCTGTATTTGGGGGGTTTGTATTGATTAGCATCATTAAAGTGCACATGAATATAACGTGGGCAAATGTGGGCAAACCTTAACCTTTTTTGTTCTTGTGCAATGCATGTGTAGACTAGATTAGCGTTTATAATATTGTCTGAATAGGGTTTTTTACGGTGGCTGAGACGTCTCGCACATGTGCATTGATGGAATACACAACCACGCTTTTGCATTTGTGTTTTGTGCGCTTGTGTGGCTTTATTACTAGTACTAGCTTTATGCTTTTAATTACAAACAATTCATCATAGCACCATGGGTAGTAAAAGCTTGCTTGTGACAACAGAGCTGCATTTGCTGAGTCCCGAACTGAAATCTGGGCTGGTACAGTGGATTTTCTCCACAGCAACGCCTGCTACTATGATGCATCTCACTCCAAACTGCAGCTTGTGGATATTTACAAGTGGAGATAAAGCAAATTTATGTTCAGTAAATTCTGAATGTCTTGTTGATAATTGGCTCGGTCTTGGTTGGTGCTGCCAAATTCTTAAAAAGTGTCAAATATTCCAATGCATCATTTGCAAACCACATTAATCAAATATTCATGATGCACTCAGCTATGACACCACTGAGGCCGATGTTCCCACAGCCTTTATGCAAAATTCACCTATGTGAGTGGTATGTGCAGCTGAAATCCAAACCATTGTGTCAGTGTTGACCGGAGCTCCGTCTGTGAAACCTTTTAAAAGGGAAAGTTTGGATTATTACATGTGGGATAGATGAGGTACTTATACATGGTCAATTTATAACCTGTAGTAGATGTGGGTCGACCCACTTTTAGAGAGGCAGGCAGCTTGAATGTGCAGCAAGTACTGCTGAATATTTGCCACTTTGAAGAATGACCTGAAAAACAATATCAGTGCAAATTTACACTACACTTTGAATGTTTATTTTTCCATCAAACGGTTCTTTCCTTTTTCTCAACCATTCAACTTCTGTATTCCTACTCATATGCGCACCTATGCTTTCTAACCTGGGTGTCTGCCACACACATAACAAACAACCTCCTTCTGTGAAAATACTGTATCTACTGTACCGTACATGTGTCAATAAAGAGGCTACTGTAGTAAATGCATTACTCTGAAACACATTTTCATGTGTTTTAGTGTAGCCTTTTTGTAGCTATGGGCCAGTTGATATTGATTTTTATGCCGAGTGCTTCATCAAAAATGATATGAGAGTGACTATGCAGAATGCACGCACTGCACAGCAAGTGGACAAGGAGGAACAGACCCTTTTTTATTGAGACCAGAAACGAAATATATACAATTGTATGGGGGGGAAAAAATATAGCAAAAGTGTACCTAAGAGATAGAGGAGCAGGGGTACATTTTGCTGTCTAAATGAAAAATGAATTGAGGGATTTAAATACTGATTTAGGTTCTTGGATAAATTGTTAACATCTAGGAAGCAAATTAGGGAATTTCTGTATGTGTCGTTTCAAACTGTGCTAATGGGATCAGTTTATAATGCACACTAGAAATATCCATTAACTGCAAATGTAAGCAACAACTAAATACTTAATATTTAGCAGATTTCTTGGAGATAATGTACACACTGTAATTGCAAGGAGACAGAAATACTTGAGTGTTGTGACTTAGTCACACTAATGTGTCCAATAAGCCTGTATTATGAGCCACATTTTGGTGAATTTAAATAAAGTGTTATGAGAAAAATATGCAATTGGCAAATATTACACGCTAATGGGGTGTTACATTGTTAAATAGCTGTCTTTATTCATTTGGGAGTTGCAGCTCTGTTACAGGACAGATGAATGTGGATTTAACTCAAAAACAAGTGTTCATATGTCAAATATAATAACTGAATGAGGACACTTTAATGGCTATTTAAATAAGTGTTTGAGAGGACATACGAGAGGTGACGTGTAGGCAGAGTGGGAACCGTACATTACTTGCAGCGATGTTTTGCTTCGCTCCGCGATACAGCAGTTAAAACGGTAAAAACTGGAAAATAAATCAAGTCTCTGAAGATGCGCCGCATCACTAATGCAACACAAGCCACTAATGGAGTCTGCAGGATTACTCAGTGCTAAGTGAGGACTATCGAAAACCACCAATTCAGACGCTTTCATCTCATGCTGCAAGTGTTCGGCCTTGAGTCCTCGAAAGAAAGGGAGGGGCTCTGGTGTCTATCAAAAGGAGAGAGGAGCAGAAATATAAACACTTCAGTGTCTCATTGTGCAAGGACAGAGAAGGGACAATATACAATTTATTTTTTTCTTTTCATGCCGGCCAGCTCGCACAATCGTCCCCCCCTCCTCCACCACCCTGACTCCTTTTTGGTGTCAGCCGGTTCTCGAGCGCCAGTAACAGGCGCCTTCCACCACCATGAGTCTGCTGCTAGCTTGGCCGCAGACTGGAGTGCACTTAGTGACCTGGCATTTAAACCATAGATCTATTCACGTGTGTGTATAGGTCTGGATGTGTTCTATGATGATGATGCATGTTCAGTGATTGTGAGGATGTGTTTGTCCTCACTGAACGTGCTTCGTGTGCATACAAAGGTGTGTGTGTATGTGTGTGTGTGTGTGTGTGGGTGTGTGTGTGTGTGGGTGTGTGGGTGTTTGTGTGTGGTCTCTGCCTCAGCTCCTGTCATGTCAGTAAGGAGGTGGCACTGTACTCTGCAATAAGAGCAGTCAGCCTGCAGGCAGGACTGGCCATCTGGACACATGATAAGGAGCCTGGCCCAGACATCAGTCACTTCTTCTCCCCAGTCCCTCATGTTATCAGATTCTGTTTCTCTTTGCTGTCTATCAGTCAACAATGATGCACTGTATTTTAACGACGTCACTCTTTCTCTCTCTTTTCCCTGTCCGTCTGTGCTTTCCGTTATTTCCAAATCTCTTTCTCTCTCTTCCCACTCTTCTCTCCATTCTCTCTCTCTCTCTCTTTTGTCTCCTGCAGTTTGCTGCTTCGTGGTCCACAAGAGGTGCCATGAATTGGTCACGTTCTGCTGCCCGGGGGCAGATAAAGGGCCCGACACAGACGTAAGTAACCAAAGCCCAGCTGTTGCCTCTGACGTGTTTGTCGTTTGAGGAGGTGCCTTTCACTGAAGCGCAGATACACACTGTCACCAATACGCAGGCCTGGCTCCTTTCTGAAAACACTGGCTCCCTTCGACAGCTGTAGAGCTGCCATGTATTCTTGTTGTTTTAATGAAGTAGCAGTCTGCTGCAGAGGGGGGAGAGGAAAAGTGAAACTTACTACTTCCCCTGACGAGCATCCCTCTCCAAGCACTTAGAGCTTTCAGTTTGAATAATGTCTGCCTGGTTTGAAATGATAAAATGAAAACTGTCTTTGGAGGAGAAACGATTCATATTGATCACGGCAAATAGGTTTCATTAATAATACTATCTTAGTCTCTTTGTTTCAATAGATCTAAAGAAAGTTTTAATCTCTTTATTCTGTTAGCATGTATGAAATAATTTTAGAAATCTCTGTCTGTCTGAGGGACAGATTTTGGGGCAGGAAGTCTTCTGTTTTCCCTTTCTAGTTTGACCAATCACGTTCGAGCAGGCTTTGGTTGCCTGCAGGTAATTTGGTGCGATTTGGACACGTGATCACCATCACCACAGGCCAAACTCAGTCTGTGACTGGGAACACTCTGACAGCGGAGCGTCATCCCTAGAAGGGTCACCGAGTTCATGGTGTAACTATAAATGATAATTCAAATGCATCCAACAGGACAGAGTTCAGACAAAAGCGGATTGGCGGATTAATAGTCATGACCTGATATGGCACGAGGAGGCAGATGGTAAATGTAGGAGTGGCGGCCAAAACCAACACACCTACATCTATCTTGGCTCGGGCATGCCTAGTCACTGAAGTTACATCTGTCGGGAACCGTTTCTAGTAACTGTGTCTTTAAAATGAAAACAAGATTCGAGATAGAGTTTTAACAGGAGTCTGAATTTACTGAGCAGCATCATTTATTCATGGCTTGAAACCAAAATTGGACTTTATCAAAAATGTAGTTTGCTGTGATATACATTAAATGTATTTAAAATGATCTTTTTTAAACCTTGACAATGAAGCTCACTTTAGATGCTTAATAAATATCAGCGTCAGTGCGACATGCTCACTTGGACCTCAGATTTGCCTCCTCAATGGCCACTTGTACCAACTATGTGCCATCAACTGTTTGGTAAGTGTGAAACCCCATTTACGTGCCTGCTCGCCTGCTGGGCATGCACAGCCCCTCAGCGTTACAGCAGAGCAGCCTGGCCTCTGTAACTGGAGATATGTCAGTGTGTCATTCAAGATCATCGGCCCGGACTCTTTAAATAGAGCACGACACGGATGACACGAAAGCCGTAACGGCAGAAAATAGTCTGAGCTGGACGATTCTTGATTTGAGCTGCAGCCGCTGGGGCTCAGGGCAGTGAAGGTGCACCAGGTTCGTCCTTAACAAGGCAGTTAACCTTTAGTGACCTTTGACATCTGTGCGTTGAAGTGATCCCAGTTTCCCAGTTTCCTGAAAAACACTTGATAATCAATCTACCACAATCTTCTCATTCATTCCAGCGTGTTGCATTAAAAGGTTAATGGAAAGTAAAGTTGCAGAGGTTGCACGGTGGGGCAGTGGTGAGCACTTGCTCCTTACAGCAAGAAGATTCTGGGTTTGAACCTGCTGACCGACCAGGGCCTTTCTGTGTGGAGTTTCCAAGTGCTCCCCGTGCCTGCAGATCTTTGTCCTCTTTAAAAAATGCATGAGTGTTTTTTTACTTTCCATATCCAAACATTTACTGCTCCCTTTTAAAATCAATTTTTGTTCACATAGCAGAAATGTTGCCAGGGACAACAGCACATATTACATGGCTCTCTGTGTCCAGCGCGTGCAGTTCAGGAAGGCAATAACTCCCATGGCCAGCAAATATCCTGAAGATCTGCAGTAGCTAGGTTACCTGCATGTGACTCATGCCTATGTTTTATAACTTCCCCACTGGAAGAAACAAAACCAGATCTTCTCAGGAGCAGTCTTGACATGCCGGAACATCTTTGGGTTGATGGGAAAAGTTAACCATGAATTCAGCCTCCCCACAGCTTCAGCCTCAGGGTGTTTTAAGGATAGGCTGCAGATACACACACAGTTTGTGTGCGTTATATTTGTGGAAAGAACCATCAATTGATTTATTTAAAATTTTCAGAGGGATTGAAATAGATGTTCAGGTCACTCAAAATACTTGAAATTTTTTTTGTTGAGTTTTGGTAACAAGTCTAAGTCAAAACATAATATATGATCGGAAGCAGGTACAGTCGGTGTGCGAAATTGAGGATGCAATTGAAAACTGGAACTGCACGTAGTGTTAGCTGGTTTCTGCCCTTTATCTGTTTGCACATCAGCTCAATCGAACAGGACACAGACTTTGTACTCTGAGTTTAGGGGCTAAAGTCTGTTTGATAGCAGGTTCAACTGATCAGACATTTGTGTTCACACATCAGCTCCCCCGAGTAATGTCTAAACAGTTGAAGGCTAGAACTTCAGCAGTTTTTGTCGGTCACACAGCTACAGCCTCAGTCCGAGTATCTTACTGCTTTTCTACTTCTTAAACAGAGAAGACACAGAGAGAGGTTGTTTATCACTTGCAAGGCAGCACTGTTGTTGTGGATAATCACTGGAGGAGAAGGTACTCAAGCATTTTACTTCAATGAAAGTACAAATAGATTGATACAAATCTACACAAGTTAAAGTGAAAGTAAGCAAGTGCATGCTTTTAAATATCCTCTAAGTATTGAAAGTAAAAGTTGCAGAGTGTAGACTTCAAATGCAACGGTTCACTACATCATTATTGCTGAGTCTCGGCCTCTTGCAAATCCACTTCATGTGTTTTCCTCACCAGTGATGATGCTGGTGCAGGAGGCGGGGTCTAATGTTACCTGCCCACTTGGATCAGTGGCTCAATTCTCCTCTCGTTATTGAATACTGTGGAAAATATATAAAACAATGAGACCATATAAGAATGCTGTGTAAAAAGTATAAAGTACAGATATTTGCTGACATACAGTATGTAGTGGAGTAAAAGTGAACAGTACCCCACAAATAGTACATATAAAATAAATTTAAGTACAGTAACAAAGTAAATATACTGAATAGATAATTAAACGTATTTCCACCAAAAGCCACTCACTCACTCACTCACTGTAATAAGAAGTATTAAGATTGAAATATTTTTGTGTCTCTCCACTTTTAGAACAATTATTAAATAATCACTGTAAATTGAATTTCATGTGAAGTTGTGTCACTTCAGTAAATCATACTTAAGGTAATCATTTGTAGCAATCAGCAATAGCATCGCTTGTAAGCACTTTCCACTCTAGTATCAATTATTCTGATTAAAGCACTTAATTTAACAAATTGTTTTTGTGTGGTTGCCAGGTGTAATGTTACCGGCAGCTCAAGTAAGTTCAGTGCTTTACAGGACGAGCCCATCAATAATGCACGAGCTTCCCGCCTCACTACAGGGGCTCTGCAGATGAAACTGGGAGGTTTGTGCGAGCGTGTGGCTGCTGCATTGTTGATGTCCACTTAACAAGTGTATGACCCGGGGCAATCTGCATGTCTCTTTGCACTGATTTCTGCTCAATACGTGCATGCATGCATACAAACACACACTTAGACAGGCACCCCTCTCCCCTCGAGGGCTGTTCTGTGCACTGATAGCTGTGACAGAGCAACAGAGTTAAGCATCAGCACGTTGTCCTTTCTGTCTCCTCTGCTTGGAAACATACGAAGCTGACCTGAAGGCAGCGCTCGAACTGAAAAGATTCTCCAACGCCATTTGAAAAGCTGCACTCTAAACTGTATGCATCTCCACAATATCCACCAGCCTCTAAATCGCTCATTTATAGAGACGCAGTCACAAGGTGCATAAAATGAGACTTCAGTCAACCTGGGGGAAATCTAATTTGTAATATTAATGAGTAATGCTCTAGGCAGGAGGGATCAAATATTTAAAAGGGCAAATCACACAAGAAAGGATGGTTTACATAGACCCCAGCAGGTCTGGGGGAAAATAGGTGTTCTGATGATGAGGCTTAGGGACACACACCATCTCATTACACGGATCCTGCTTGGGAATTGAAAACGAGATTAAACTGGAGAGAATCTAAATTACATCATCTGTGCCGCAGGCATCTTGGGTCTGTCACAGGCAATGGAGCCTTTCATGTGGGTTATTTCTTAGAGCGTTTCCTTTGAACGAGGGTGTTGGCCACCTCTTTTAAACATTCCTGATGTGGACAAAAAGTTGCCTGTCATGGTGAATACCATGTTCAGCATTCAGCCAGCGCCTGGTGCAGAGAAGAGCATCCAGGGGACATTCGCTTAAACACCTTTTTCTTAGTGGCATAGTTCCTAGGAAGAGGATTATCCTTGTAGTGATGAGACGTACCAGGTCATCTGCTAACTTGAGTTTGCACATGAATCACCACATGACTGTTGCACTTATAAACAAAGTTAAGTGGAGCTTATTGCAGATGTTTGGGATCTTGTTGCAAATGGAAGGAATGGTCAAACGTAAAAGAAATCGGTCAGAAAGCTGTTTTCTTTTTGAAACCTGTCAGACTTCCTAACACAGTGCGGCGGACGAGACGTCTCACACCAATGCATTGACAGAAAACACAAATGCAAAAGCCACAACATAACTACAAAAGCCACACAGCGGAAGTGAGTGACTGCAGATGTTGACAATTAAACGATCACAAGCTACAGTTACACAAGCTGCTTTCAGACATGCACTGAACTCCGTAGTCCCTCTGTATTTTCTCTGAAGGTGCATGTGTGGACACAAATGTCCAAGTGAGACTTTCTTAACCTGGCCTCCTTGTGTAAAGTGTGTAGAAATCCATGAGAAGTCGATGTGTGAACACAGCAGGGGATTCCCCACTGGATTCACAGCGAGGGAGTGGGAGGGGTTGATGACACTTCTAACGCTAGACAGACACTAAAGTGATAAAAAACTAAAACAAAACAAATATCTCCTGGTGAAAAGACGGCGCCACACACAAAGAAGACACAGACGAAGATGTCAAGAGAGTTTGTGGCGATAAGAGCAAACAACAGTGTCTGTGTGTTGTCAAGATCTACACAGCGGAGTTAATACTTCACTTCCTGCCTCGGCCTGCTGCACCCGGCTGCTCCACCTCTCGCCTGAATCATGCGGAGGATTTGTTGCTGTTGTGAACGTGTCTGTGCAGAGAACCTCCCACTGCGTTGTGCATGTGTGTAGGATAAACTGCAGGTAAACTCCGTAGCCAATTCTTCGGATTTTTACCCGCAGGTCATGTCTGAAAACATCTTTACTGTGGTTAAGTGAGCTGTCATTTGTAAATAAACCCAGACAAATCTCTGGCCACTTAAAATGTGAGGCTTATCTATTTGAAGTGTTACGGTACAGATGCGTGGAGCACCAAAAAAGGAAGAGCACAAACATTTTTACTTTTACTTTTGTATTTTCGGGTTAATGTGCTTGTGTGAGAGGTACCGTCCACTGTAGAACAGCAGTATGTGCAGACCTGATCACAGCAAGGTGAAACCTGTTAATGAACTATTCCTGAAATGTACCCAAAGCTATAGCAGTTGTCTCTTCATGACCCTTTTACTGTGCAGTAGCTTTCAGTGTTTGTTGGTCTTAACACAACCGCAGCCACTCATGACTGAGTGATGTGATTGCACCATAAGTTACCCTCCCACCCCTCACTGAGTAGAACGGCACAAAGGAAGTTTCCGCTGCGCGTGTGTGCAACTTAAAAAACTCAAGATATTCATGTACAATCCCAGTGGGATAACTGCCAGGATTAGGGCTG
This sequence comes from Hippoglossus hippoglossus, assembly GCF_009819705.1. NCBI lineage: Eukaryota > Metazoa > Chordata > Actinopteri > Pleuronectiformes > Pleuronectidae > Hippoglossus > Hippoglossus hippoglossus. Next base: position 12,312,164 of record NC_047151.1, on the reverse strand, counting down.
GTAGTGAGAGCTGCAGCCTTCACAACACGGACATGAGAGGAAACACAAGCTATACTTTCCACTGTGGAAGGCATAGAAGCTCATTGTTATACTGTAAAACATTTGGGTTGGTTTTCAGACTCGATTTAGTTTTTGGGATAATCTGATAAATTTGACATTAAAAGAAATGCACACATTTCGTTGTCCACAATAACGATTGTTATGTACAAGAAACATTTTATTTTCATAGCTGTGCTATTAACGCAAACATAAAGTTATATGTATTTGCAGATTAAGACTGATCCAAATAAAAGCAGCTGCAGTTATAATCACCCCTTGGAAGGACAACTGTTAATGCTGTGCGGCTGCATGGAGCAGCGTTCACAAACACCCGACTGCTGTGGTGTTGTGATTGGCTGGCGTTCAGAAAGCGCGGCTGCTGTTTGTCAAAGCATGTATAAAAGCCAGATGAGGATATTAAAACATCAAACAGCAGTGAAAATTAGATGAATAATGAACTCTCTGGCTTCACAGGGAAAAGAGAATGGACCAATGTAGTGTGTCAAATAAAGTTTGCCTCTTCCACCGAGCTGTATTCATTGTCAAAAATATGTGTATGATGTATCAGACATGTCTGTCAAGTACAAATGCCAAACTCTGTGAAAAATGTTGCAGTTAGAGAGCATGGTCGATCTCCTTCAAGTTCAATAATGTGAGCCACTTCCATCCCTACAATCTACTGGAGATCAAACAAGAAGAGCAGAGTTACGTAGAGAGGAGACATAGGAGGAGAAATAAATAATAAAAAAAGGAGATATCATTTCCAGATAATAAAGGGATGATGGACATCAAATGTGCATGATTTGATTTTAAGATGTGTTTTACTCTAATGCACTGCTGCATCCACCTCCCGTCTGGACAATCTGGATCGGTTGGAGGGTGTTTTAGTTTTGGCTCAGGGTTTTTTCTTCCTTTGTCGACAGAAATACTTCAGTCTCTGGTAACTGTCTGGGTTTGTAGTCAAGATTGGACTTTTTCTCCAATGCTGAGACAAAATTAATTTAGTGATGAATGGAAATAAGTGTTTGTGATTAGATTCCCTCACACTGTTGTTGACCATGCATTAGAATTGTTTATGTCTTGCAGTGGATTGTAAAGCTGATGAGACAGAAGCGCCTGAACTCTCTCGTGTCAGACCCTGAGTTCAGTCTCCTGAGGCGGCACATGTTTGTATAGTCAAACGTGTGTGTGTCTTTGTAGCGCCGTCACTCTCAGATAGGGGTGGAGGACGCTATTGGCACTGAAAACTTAATAAAAAAGCAACACTGAAGAAGCAGGAGTAGATATTGTTTTGTGTGCATTTTATTAAAAAAAGACAAAAAGATCCCTGGGAAATGCAACAAAACTAAATCATACTAGAGAAAGAAAAAGAACACAAATCTGCAGCCTCACCACAAGCTGCCAACTCCTCTCTCCCCCCCCCTACACTACACTACTGACTAGCATTTTTGCTTTATAGCCTCACCTGCCTGGAACCTACCACCTGCGCTGGTAAGTAGAAGGTGAGCTAAACAGAAAGACAAATAAAAACCACACTCAAGGCAAGACCAAGTTTGGACCCTGGGTTACTGCTGACCTCACAATTCAACCTATCTGCAAAAATACAGAAGATAAAGTCAGTAGGTTGACTAAACCGTGATCCAATGCAGCGCACTTCACCCGTCCTCTGTCACCTTGAGTCTGCCCAGCCCCTCCTCTCTCAGAGACCTGGTCGTGCAATCCTGTTGTCACTCTCCCTGATCGACCTGCTGATCTGCCCCCACATACCTGAAAAAACAACAGAGCAACATCCCAAACAAACCTGATAAACTGTTGACACATACTTGCTGTAAAACAATACAACACATAACTCAAAAACGTCTAGTGAAACAGGGGGAGGAAGCACCCTTTTCACAGTCTTACAGAAGTGCTCTCAAAATCTACGTCACGTCCGAACTTGCGTAGATATTATAGCACAACTCCTCACACAACTATGTTGCCATTTGAACAAAATTGCTATTTCTAATTCAAACGTTTGTCACTTGGAGCAGAGCGGAGCACATACAGATGAGAATGGATGTAGTTTTGAGTTCCCATGCTCTGCCAAAGGAGAAAAATAAGAAAAATAAGAACATGAGAGTTTATTATTCTGTCTGGGAAGTGTTTATATAGTTGGACTATGGAGCCTGACAGTTATTGCTCTTTCGACACAGCATGATACCATTGTGTTTGCCTTTTCTTTCAGGGAATTAACATTGTAAATACTGGCTGACGACATGTAGGAATCTAAGTGAAGGTGGTTCTGGTTGCTGTTGTTATAGGTTGAACTTGTGACTGTGTGTGTGTGTGTGTGTGTGTGTGTGTTTCCTTAGAGACAGAGATCAAGTTCGGATTTCCTTAACTTCACAACAGTATCTTTATCTTCATCGGATTGTGAGGACACTGCTTCTAAGACACGATTCAAGTCAGCAGTTGAATCCAGTTCTAGGTTTAGTTTACGACACTCATTCAAATACTGTGGTTACAATAATAAGGTAACATTATGAACATTGTCAGGGCTTGTAAACACTGGTACACACTTCAATAATATGAGCGATCTGGTGTCAAGCCTCTCTGATTCCCACCAGTGTAAACACTAAATGGTTACTGAGCAGTAGCAGAGATAAGAGCGAGGCCAGACTGCTGCCCCCTTTGTCACTGTTGATCATGAACTCTGATAATGAAAACAGCAATATCAACAAAACCTCTTGCTGTATTTACACAGATTAATTAAAAAACATTAATGTCAGATAGACCCAACACGATGAGAACTGGAAGGGCACTCACCTTATGAAACCACATTTAAATTCACTAGATCTGGATTTTTATTTGGATTTGCACCGAATTGCACACACATACATATTAGTCCCCTAAATGTCTCAGATTTTGATATTATTGTCTAAGAAATCAATCAAAATGTGGAAAAATGTGAATTAAAATTCCTGGATCCGCCCCCTGATCGGAGTCACAGGGAAATGTTATGGGTTCTTTCCTGTGCTATACCGCATCCTTCCACCAGGTTTCAGGGAAACCTTTTCAGTTGTTGTTGCGTTATCTGGCTTAAAAACAAACAAACCAACCAACAAAAAAATGGACCGGGGTGAAAACATAACCTCCTTGGTGGAGGTAACAACCTCCATGTCTCTTCCATAGATACAAGTTTAAGCAATCATTTTTTAATACTTGAATTAGGCAGTGAGATATACAGCCAGGTGCACAAGAGTTCCACAGCATTGGTTATTATTATATTTTGGTATCACAACATAATTCATGGTGCAGTTGAGGATGCAGTCTCTTTCCTTTTATCCCAACGTCGTCTCAAAATGTGAACTGACACATGTAATTAAGTGTTTAATGTTCAAAAGAAACTGTCGTCTGTCATAAAGGTTATTGCTGTCATTCAAATAATGAACTCAGTGTAATGTCCATGTTTTTAATCAAGCATCCTAATTGAATATTTTCGCACTTTAGGATCCACAACATTAGGATTTAGTCATGAGGCTGGCACTGGACCAGGAATTGTGGACATTGGGTGTCATCCGTCTTAGTATGGGATAAAAAGTAGAATTTATTTTATACTTTTTTGTCTCAGGTTTTGGATATTTATTTTTGTTCATTATTTTTAAATTGGCCCAAAGCTGGTTTTTATTTTTAGATTCTCTTCTATAACTCATAAGAAATATGTGAAATAAACCCAATCACAAATTCAGAAAAGAACACATGTTTTCTCTACAATTCTCTTCAGAAATGTGATCTTGTGTCTGGGGACTATGAGTGTTGATGTTGGACAGTCCCCTGGGCTTCCTGCTGATGGTATTCCTATGGTCTGGGATCCTAATGAACATTAACCGATCTCTAGTCTTTCCTGCTAATGGTCCGTGACATGGCCGTCTAAAAGGAGGTTTGATCAAGGCTTTGCTCGAAGGAGACGCAACAGAAGTGTGTGTGTGTGTGTGTGTGTGTGTGTGTGTGTGTGTGTGTGTGTGTGTGTGTGTTTGTGTGTTTGTTTTTGAGTGGGAATTGCTTAATCTATTTTCTGGAAAAGCTTTTCTGAGAAAATCCGCCCAACACACTCTAACCAAACATTTAAAAAAAATTTAATTATTTACATTAAGGGGATTCTGCTTTTTGTCCCCACAAGGAGGTAAAATCCCCACAATGTGACCATAAACAGCTTCTTGTATAAGATGAGTTATACCTAGACCACACACACATGCACGCACAGAGAAAACAGAATTAACATGTGCATGCAAAATTATGCAATATACGTGCACACACTTGCATACACACACAAACAAACACATTCTATCAGTCCCTGAGCGATTTGTTTACAGACAGTATCTGGTGGCCAGTCTAGCTACCAAGCATGCGAAATATTATGACCAGTGCATGGGAGAGTTGGAAATGCTGTTGACCCTGAATCAACATGGTGTCACAGTTTCTGCCAGACGCATGTTTGTCCTGACTCCTGCCAGCTCTTTAAAAGACCTACATCACTCTCTCATATCAGGATTGAGTATTTAAGCCCCAGTGGTTCTGCAAAGTTGACCTTATTAACTACTTATTGTGTTTTCATTTTGTTTTACTACCAGTTCACAAAATATACCTGAAATTTGTACATTAACTTTAAGGCAGCCACTGAAAAAACTGTAAAAAAGAAACCTGTTGAGGTTGGTAATCCTTTAGGTTATTATCTCACCTTTGTTTAACTGCCAATCTAATAATATAGTTGGTCATGTTGTATGTATGATCTGGTCAAACAGGCGGACATGCTGTAACTGTCCCGCATGTCACTGCACACAAAAACACTTGAAATAGAAGCCTGAGAAGGTCTGAAGTCTAAACTTGACTTGGCATGTCAGAGAGTGAGGCCTGAAGCTGAACCAGCAGCAGGTCTGAAGCCCAGCACCAGAAATAGATATGATACCAGTTACAGACGTTATATCCGTCTGCTTCTCCCCATCTTCTTCTGTACAGTATCTCCAGAGACTTAGAAGCAGTCTTGTGTACTTTGTATTAGTGGTGCACCGATGTATCGGCCGTATATCGGTAGTGGCCGATATTCGCCTCGTTTACTGCCATCGGCGTATCGGTAATAAACTTGACTTTCACCCATAACATTGGCCGATGTTCATTGGTATGTTTTCTGCAGCCTGCCAATGGTACACTGACGCCGGGTTTACACCGGGCGCTGAAGCGCCGCGCCGTGCAGCGCCAAGGAAAGCCAGGCGCCTCCCATCCACCCCCCTGTTAAACCTTTGTGCGGTTCACATGGGCTGCGATGCGCCGCGCCGTGCCAGCGCCCTTCACCGATGGTTTCGGCGTGCGAGCGAGCGTATCGCGCCAGGAAACAGACTGAAAAATGATTTTAAACGATATAAATGACATATTTTATATGATATAAATGATCAAATATGCATCCCATACTTTGTATTCCCCTTCTGTTGTCCTGGAGTTTTAATTTTCCCAATTTTCCCAATCACATAATTAAATGTCCCCCTCTGCCCATCCACTACAGCCACACAAGCAGTCATATAGATAAAAAGAGAGAGGGGGGGGGCTAAAGGCTTGCTTGGAGAATACGTCATTTACAAGTAATAAACAAATATCGGTATCGGCTATCGGCTAGATTGTTGTTTTAAATATCGGTATCGGCCAAGAATTTCCATATCGGTGCATCCCTACTTTGTATTATTATTTATTTAAGATAAATAACCAGTCAAGGGCCATAACAATTGCATATAGATGCAGAGTGTAGGTGAACACATCAACAAAATTACAATATAGTAAATAACTAAAAACCAGCCCCCCTTAAGAATATTTATTTAGATTCACAAAATCTGGATCATTATGCAGTTGCACAGAATTCCACCTGTTCATGGATACTAGCCCTCTACAGGTGTGGAAAACACCCTCTCTCGTAATGTTAATAGAAAACTTAAAACAGTTCCTGGATCCGCCCTCTTATCCCGATCTGCACCAAAATAGAATGAGTTATTCCCTGACTCATACCACATCTTTCCAACAAGTTCTATGTTAATCTTTCCAGTGGCTTTTGTGTGATGTTGCCAACAAACCAACAAACAAACGCTGATGAAAACACAACCTCCTCTGCTAAGGGGAACCATGACGATCTGATGATAATTGCCTGGTGTGTGTTCCAGCTGATCATTTGATATGGTGTAACAGCAAAGAGTCTGTTATTATCTGGATTGGCTTCGGGCCTTTCCTCTATTCACTCCACATTTACAGAATGATTTTGAAAGAGCAATAACTGTGATTATGCTCATTCACTAATTCACTGCTTGATGCCATTACATCTTTAAAAGGCAGCCACTGAGAAATGTAAACATAGCCAGCAGTCATTTCTGACCATAAGCTGCTGTTGTCTACACAGTGAGTATTTATGAGACAAACATATTTTCCCTCTGTCACACCTGAGCCTGACTTTGGTTTACAGAAACAAGTTTTCCCACTTTACGCTCTACACGCTTGTATTTGCCAGATTCGGTTGGAGTTGGAGGTGCACTTGATTTGGGTGGACATTACATAATAAATCTGAGAATCCTCTCCCCTCTCCCTCCGTGCACTCATTTCTTTTCACACCAGGCACGACGATATGTTTGTTGAATTCCTGGGCTCCTCTTATTTTGCAGCGCTAGAGAAGCCAAATCAATCTGTTCCTCTCGTCAATAATTCAATCCCCCAAACACACAAATACACACACGGCTGCAGACAGATCGCACAAACAAAAAACAACTTTTATTGAGTTTCTGAAATACGAACCACAGAGCTACGACCACAAAGAGCAGAGATGCACAGCGAAACCACTGCCCCTGTCAGCTGACTCATTACAGTGAAAAAAGACTCTGCCAAGACTGTGGCTATTAGATAACTTTTTGGAACACATTTATCAAGCACCTGACAGATGGCCTGCGCCTGATAAGCCAATTTATTCTGGTTTATGGTGTTTGCAGTTTGGTGTATAACCGAACTAACCACCAGGTCTTATTTCTTTTTAAATCCGACCCCTTGTTTTTATACTGTTACCGTGCTGGAGAGAAGGTGCAGTGCAGTCATCGTTCAGCCGATGTGACAGACCATGACAGACCATCTTGTCCTCGCCTGACCCAGTGCATGTCACTCCCAGCTTGTGTGTCTGGCTATGCTAATTGCATTGGAACACATCTCTGCAGCGCTCTAAGTGCCGTATGAACGGGGAGCTTAGTTTTCTCCAGCTGTGTCAAACCAAGCAGGAGGGTTTTGTTTCTTTTTTAATTCTGCCTGGCGCTTTCCTTTTGAGCAGCACAATTCAAATATTAGAAACATACTGAGAGGATGTTTGCATGTTGTGCAAAAGCAAATGTGTGTCTGTGTTTGCTCGAAAGAAGTGGGTCTGATTCACAGCAGGGGGGTTCGGGATGGCCTGCGCGCCACAGCAGGAGTTTAGGATGCTGTTATTTAGAGGTAGGGGCCACACACTGGGTGCCTTCATCAACACCTTTCTTATATATATATTTTTTTTATTTTCCACATGTTTACTAATGGCACATTTCAAAGATTCCACCGATTTTTTTTACTGTGTACAGCATTTTTGGGTTTGAGCTGAGGAGAAACGTCCCAGACCTGATTCAGCTGCATGAAACTATTTGATATTCACAGATTTACATCCACGCTTTTTCTTCCGCTTATCCGGGCTCGGGTCGCCATGGTAGCCGGTCAAGTAGGACATCCCATATGTCCCTCTCCCTAGTCATGCTTCCCTCCTCTTTCTGTGGGATCTTGAGGTTTTCCCAGGCCAGATGTGGATATGTTGTCCCTCTAGCAAGTTCAGGGTCTACCCTTGGGGCCTCTTCTCGGTTGGGCGTACCTGGTAAACCACCAACAGAAGGCGCCCAGGAGGCATCCTTACTCCGAACCACCTAAACTGCTCCCTTTTGACGTGAAGAAGCAGCGGTTTTACTCTGAGCTCTCTCCTGATATCTTAACTCACAATATCTCAAAGGCTGAGCCCAACCATTCGATGGAGAAAATCATTTCAACGTAGTCGCGATCTTGATTTTTCGACAATGGTCCAGTACGACCCATTACTGCTGACGCCGAACCGCTTATCCACCCCTCAGATATCAGATTCATGGATATACCGAGCAACATAAATGCGGGTTGAATTGCCACTACAGGTCACAGAGAGATTTCTCTTTGATTGAGCAGATTATTTCACACAGTCATAAAACATGTTGATTTTGGATTGAAAAAAGCTTGAAGTGACAGCAACCAACCACAAAACCTCTACATGAAGGTGACACACGGGAAACTTTGCATGGTACAATGGCACTACAGCTGGAGTGCTGTTATAGATGGCGTTCATTTAAATGTCAGTATAAACTCGACAGCGGTTAAAACTGTTATTACTCGCTCTGCTACAGCAGACAGATGTGTTAGCGGATGGCACACGGCGAGGGAAACCCCTTGTGAGCTGTGGTGACAACCTGCGCTCCCTCTCAGCACTCAGCAGCTTAGTGAAAGGGCAAGAGGAATCAGAGTTGTGATTTATATGCTAAAAATAGTAACCTCGCCGAGCCTAACACCTCACGTCTGGATAAATGATAGCTCCATTTTGTTCTCTTCAAAGCCTCCACTCACCTTAGTAACCACCGGTTTTACTCCCGTAGCTGCAGGCTGAGGAGCTTCACTAGAGAGCCAGCAGCAAAGTCTGTGTGTGTGTGTGTGTGTGTGTGTGTGTGTGTGTGTGTGTGTGTGTGTGTGTGTGTGTGTGTGTGTGTGTGTGTGTGTGTGTGTGTGTGTGTGTGTGTGTGTCTGTGTGTGTGTGTGTGTGTGTGTGTGCGCGCGTTCGGAGGTGAGATAGCTCGAGCGAGAACTTTAATCAAGCTCAGTGTTAAATTCCAAAGTCCTTTAAACACGCCTGTGTGTGTCCGACAATGTGATTGACTATGATTCATGCCATGTGGTCCCCCAAATTTGTCCATCCATACATACATATACTGTACATACATACATACATACATACATACATACATACATACGATTTTTCTTTAAGGGTTGCAAGGGGACTGGAGCCAATCCTAGCTGACATGGTGTGAGAGGCAGGATACACACTGGACAGCGAATCACTGGGTAGACACACAGAGACAAACAACCATTCACATACTGTATATGGTAAATTTACAATCTCCAGCTAACAAAACCCCAAATTACGTGTCTTTAGACTGTGGAAGGAAGCCGGAGAAAACACAGCCCCACCAGGATTCTAATGCACCACCATGCCGCCGCGAATAATCCAAACCTGTTTACTTAAAAAGTGTTTAAGTAATTTTTTTATGGTGATATTGACAAACCTGTTTTATATTTGGTTTATCAGTGCTTCGTCAACATATTTTGCGATGTACAAAGCAACAGTCTTTATCTGAGAGTGAGATTGCACTGTTGTGGTTTCACGTCACACTGACCCACTTCCCAATGCCAGTCATCTCTGTCAGTGGGCATATTGTTTGCAGCTGAAGCTATTGATTTAGGAAACTGTCTAACAGGAAAACACTGCATCTATCAAACATACAGATTTGAAGTATAAGAAACACACCCTGCAAGGCCTTTATGCATTTTGTTTACATGAATAGAACATGTCTGTGTGTATATATACAGGTTAACCACAAGAGACCATGACTCTATAGTACAGTAGAGCGAGGAGTGTATACCCTTCAAATGTCATCTCCCAGTGAGGGATGATGGGTAGAAGAGGGAGTATTAGGTGAGAGAATGAGCACGGGAGGGAGGAGGGAGGGAGAACTCAGGGGAGAGTCTGAAGGTGGTCAATAATTGTCTGATGCTGGATGTTAAGTGAAGGTAATTTATTAAAGAAATTGTTCACCTGCAAGCATCACTGTGAAGACGTCTTCCTCAGTGCTGCAGGGAACAGATGGGTCAAAGAGATAAGTGAGTGAAGGCTATGCCAGAGATGAAGTGATACATCTCATTTTCTCTCTCTCTCGCTCTCCCTCGCTCTCTCTCTCTCTGGCAGCAAATGTCACACCAGGTGGAACTCTTTTGACTCAGTGGGATGCGGGTGGACTGAATGAGCCTAGCAGCCCCTTTGATGATTGCTGCACTCTGGTTATTCCATATTTATTTTATGCTATGAAAAATAAATAGAGCCATCAGGGTTGTTTCCATTATGAATGGCTGCTGTTTCGCTGGCCGAAGTTGATTTGCGAGAGCTCAGCCCACTGCAACTCAAGAAAACATCCATCCATCTCCTCGCTATTCCTTTAAGGGTTGCAGGGGGATGATGGATCAAATAGCAGTTGACATTGGGCGAGAGGCGGGCTACACCCTGGACATGTCATCAGTGACAGCAGGGCTTATGCATAGAAACAAACAACCATTCACACATATACGGTCGAGAGTCACGACTCAGCCAAACACAAATACACACTGTAGAGAGAATCTACACATTCATTTCCCTCTTTACGTCTGCCTCTCTCATTCAGCTGTGTTTACACGTATAAATGCTTCCTAAAAAACAAGCACCTTCCCACTTTAACCTGCAGCTGTTTTGCTCTCGTCGGTACAGAGGCAACAAGCACAGTACTAGTCTGGCACACAGGACTTTTCTTTCAAGTCAAATCAAGATAAAACTATGTGGCCATCTGTTCAGAGCTGCTGCAGCATTGTATCCAGATTATTTAAAAAACATTTTTAGCCTTTATTGCGATGTTGAAAGTCTGTTGTGAAACTTACAGTGCATGTTAATAAATGTCTGCATCTCAAGGCACAAGTTGGGTTAACAGCAAGGTTGTGGTTGTTTCTGTGTTGCAGTTCTAATGTGTGAATTCAAAACTCAACCCTGTGGCATAAAAGTTGTTGCATTTACATTTACTAGTGCATTGCCCATTCTAAACCATCCTGTTTGTTTGGCCTGTGGTGATGTTGGCTGCAGCTTTCTGTCTGAAACTGTCAAAGTGACCTGTAGTAATGGAGCCACAGCAAGTAAAGACCGGCTGCAGGACTCAGGCCCCAGAACCCTGAAGCTGCACCGCCGCTGCTGCACAAAGAGCTGTTCACCTGTTTATTTAAAAAGTTCAGTGAAGCTCGACTCAGTACTCGGAACCCAGAACTGGAGAATCAGTAGTCGTTGCCATAAACGTGGCCTTGGTCACGAACAAGGTTTTGCTGTGAGCACCAACATCTGAGTCTCAGCCGCCGCTGCAACAGACCCCCTATTTGCCTTAAGTTTATTCAAACTGAACTTATCATGTGTCCATATTGCACCAAGTTTAACACTGCACTTCATTGGGACCATAACAATACACAATAGCCAATTGTGAAGTGGATACAATGAAAAGTTCTTGAGATAAACGAGCCACAGACAGACAGAGATTTCTAAAATCATTTAGATAGAAATATATTCAGATCAGTAGAGATACATGTATGTATATTCACTAGTTCAACAAGGTGTGGTGTGTAAAGGTGGGAATTGACGGGGCGGGGGTTGCATCCTCACATCTCAGATTCCGACACGCTATCTACAATCACACACTGGGGCTGCAACATACTGACCTGTTTGGTTCTTAACAGCAGTTTAGTGGGTATCTCTGTATAAAATGGGCTTTGAACATGATCTGCCCCTGCCAGTCCCCTCGCCTCTGCCAGGTCAGAGTCACACTGCCAAGCTGTTCATTAACAGCGGCTGGTTGGCGTCCTCCTCGCTAATTAGGCTGGGTTGAAGAGTCTGGCTAATTAGTTAACACGGCTGGGCTGACCCCCCTGCGCTTCTGTTTTCATCACTATCTCCTGGTAGCCTCCAGTCATTTGATCAGCCCTCTGCCCCCTGTTTGTTTGTGATCATTGACTTCACATGTGCCTGGGATTACTATGGGATACAAATGGTAAAATACATTAAAGGATCTGAGTTAGAGGAAAATCTACTGGCAGATATCTAATAAATATAAAGAATCATCATATAAAAGATGAATAACGGCAAATATCATTCAGTCGTTGTGTGGGCAATTCGGCCTTTCTTTGTTGACTTTGAAAGTATAACAAAAAAGTGAATCTACTGTACGTGACAGTCAAACGTGAGCATATTCTCATTTTTACAGAGAAGGTGAATGATGTAGAGATGATAACATTTTAGAGTAAAAATTGTGAAACAAGGGGTCGAGCTGTTGCTTTCTCAGAAGTGGAGGATTCTGCTCCGCTGCCTGAAGAAAAATAGATTTTCTTTTTCTTCCTTTCCTCACTAATTGATACACAATGGGAATCAGTGTTTACCTGTCACCTGTCATGGAAATGCACGTTTTTCTTTTGTCATAAAAGCAGTTTTTTTTAGCCTCATGTCAGTTAGAAATACTTTTGCTTCTTGTTTTTTTTTTTCAGATTCATAGAGCTCAGTGAGATCCGCTCTGTCAATTGTCTTGCCTCTCAATCCAGCTGTCACCATCCTTTATTTGTACTGACAATAAACTTTACTCTAAGAACGATAGATTCTCCTCTATTTATGCAAAAGTACTCATCATGTCAGTGCATGTGACATCTGGACAATCCCATTGGCTCCTCATTACCAGTAGCTAAAGGGCAACCTCCGTGCTACATCATCCAGTCAACATGTAACACCCCCTAGCTTTGTTTTGCCGCTACAGCCTCCCTGTGTTGAGCCCAGTGATTGAGTTCATCGTTGCTTTCGGCATTACACTCTGCTTCCCCTGCTGCTCTGTCAGGGCAGCGCCACCCAGTCTGCCTTGAATGTCCCATTAAGACCTAATTAGGCTGTAATAGAGGATAGAAGCCACAGGGGTAAACCCTTCCATCCCACTGCGCGCTGAAAAAGGATGTGTTAATGGACAACCTTGTGTTCCCAGTGATGTGTAGTCAGCTACACTCATTTACAGGTTTCACTTTCTGCACACAACAACTCGCTCAGGTGAATCTTTAAAAGGCAACTTGCAAATCAGTCAGAGGCAAACAGTTCACACCTGTTGGGCTGTTTGTTCATATTAAGTCATTCATTTGTCAGGACATCTTTATGACTGTAATGATTGTTGATTCATTACTAAATGAGGCAATTAGACAAGTCTGTTGGATGGTCCAACACACACAGAAATATGCCAACATTGCCATGATATTTGGTGCAGATATTCATGTTCCCCAGAGGTAGAATCTTTTTAACCATTGTGGTGCCCTGACTCATACAGTATATACTGTGTGGGAAATGAACTCCTTGGATCCAATGAGGTTCACGTTTCTAGTGTTGACTGAAATGTTTCAACAACTGTGTATTTACATTAAATCTGAGTTCTAAAACACCATGGATGCTGAAAACAAAATAAGTCGTATTTATGAGTTTAAGTTTAATTTAGAGCATTTAAACAACACATTGACACGTCATTCTAATATTTTTATATGAACAATCGAAGGGCAATGATAAAGGATCAGATGTGACATGCATATAAATAATGTAAAACGTATGCACCTTAATAATATAAACTTCTATTAGCTTAAAAAAGTCTGGTGTTAGGTGCTTGTGAGAAATGGACATACAGTTTACAAGTGTAACATTTGACAAGTTCAGTACAATGATGTTGGTCGGTTTATAAGTGATGATGTCAGCAACTTGGCAACTTGGTTACCAAAGTTTTCACAGACTGTCCAAGTTCAGACTTCGAGGTGGCATTCACGTGAATTTTTCTAAATATTCAGATTATTCCGACACCGATTGAACACACAGTTCAACATGTTACTTTAAAGCATTGCTGTGGCTGCAGACTCAGTCTTAAGCATTTGAATACATGATTTTAAGCTCTGTTAATATGGGATGATTTTTGTTCTTTGTGACATTTTATAGACCACACAATTTTTAGATATTAAAAAAATAATCAATACAGCAACTATGTAAATGGTTGTCGACACAGCATAAGATGGAGCTATCGATTCCGGAGGGTTTTCCTGATCCAAAGCAGTAGTTGACCCCCTCTTGGCTTCAGTCAGACACACTTTTTACCGATACCCACCCCGATCATCTCGGTTGCCCTGTTGGAGTATTTTCCATTATCGTGGAACATTTAAGCCGCGTTTCTTCCATCAAAAGCCGATGTGACGGTTGATAAAAATACATGATTCATCTGCAGCTGAATGTGGGTCTTAGTTGCATCACTCATTCATGTAGATGGTGGGAACAAAGCGGGAGGGGAGGAGGGATAACAAGATGATAATCCTACAGGTTCAGCTGTGTGTGGGTGGACATGAGTAAGTGCAGCTGGCTCTCCCTCTCTCTCTTTCTCCACTGTCTGTCTACCTCTCTCGTTTTCGTGTCTGTCCTTGAATAACACACAGACTGCTTGCCTGTACACGGTGTGGTCAGGGCTTTTAATTGGATGTATAGATGGATGTAATTTACCTTATCTTTGCATGAAAACATACAATTAAAACAATGTGTTTTCAAACTATTTGTCTATTGTTTTAAATAAATGTGACACATCTGATTATAATAATGACTGTATTAATATTGCACTTCTCAACACCACCTACAAAACGCTGTACAACAAGAGAACAAATGGTAAAAATACAAAGTGCTACAATACAACAAATGTGCAGAAAAAGTTTTTAGCCGAGACTTAAAAGAATGCATCTAATGTGTGTTTATACAGAATGTGACGTTGGATGACTCTTAAGATTGCGTCTCATTCAAGGGAATGGGAAAGTGGTCTCAGACTTTTGGGCCGTGCCGTATTTAAAGTTATCTGCAGCAGCCGAATCCCAACATGTCTTTAGTTTGAGATGAGAGCAGGTTTATCCCAAACGCGATCAGACAAAGGCAGCATTTCTCTTTGTCCTGTAAAGGTGCTGTTGGTCTCTGCAGGCTGACGCACAGATTGGAAGCCAGATCTCAGGAGCCCCTGTTGCATTAGTCCTGGGGCTGGTGTCAATCACAGTGAAATGGCAAACAGCAGCATTGATCACTGCGGCGCCGCATGGTGAGATACTGTCAGCTCTCAGCGAGATATAAGACGCGCCGCTCCCCTTTATTGATGATTTATTTCTACTGGGTCAGTTGAGCTCTTTTCATCCATTTCACATCTGAGACTTTCTCAAGATACTGGGAAAAAGAAAAAAAAACACGAGAGATTCTTTCTCCCTCTTTACTGTTTCCAGGAAATACACAGAGAAATGTGTTCTTTCAACTAGATGTATGGAAAAAAGAAAGAACGGACTAGTCTTCAAAATGTTCTCATTGCATATTCACTGAAAGGGATGATTCTAAATCTGCGAGGGATTTACAGTACAGCACAGTTTGAGATTGAGCAGGAAAGCACTTTGAACAGGTCCTTGGAAAAGTGGCAGCCCTCCACTTCTCCCTGCAGCCAAGTATATTCTCCTCAAGCCGCTGTTAGAGTGGACAAAATGAATGAATGGCTGTGACAGGTACCATTCACTGTAATGTAATGTAATGTGCTGCAGTGGTATTTTAATTTATCTTTACTGCATCACTTACATTCAAATAATATCCAAACCTCATGCGTGCTGTGCATCATACTGTATGTCTGCTCTGTTTTGCATCGACAACTCTTTACAGAAAATGAAAGAGGGTGGCAACTGCTTATTCAACACATCACATAAAAGAAAATACCCTCAGGCTTGACTCAACACTTACACATATTTACTTAAGGTAGGGCTGGCACAGAGAGACATTTGTTTAGTTTAATATCATATTATATTCATCTGTAAATGTGCCGGATGAAATGGACCCAGCTCATGAATTTTACATTACCATTCTGCTACTGAAAGGAATTGTTTGTTCAAATGCAGAACAGGGTGATTCCAGAGGTGGCACAGTGTGTTATTTCCAGTTAGAGTTACACTCCTGGTTCTGCTAAATCCACCGAACCAGCCCCTGAATGTGTTAACACGGGTTTGTCGTTCTCTGCTCCTCTGCCGTAGCTTGGTGGATTATTTGACCTGTCGTAAATCTGCTGTGCCTCCCTCCATCTCCGTCTGCTCTGACTGTAAATACAGATTCCCCTTCACGCTGAGTTTTGCCTTACTTGAGTATCCAAATGTATAAGGGATGCTGCCTCAGTGAGTGGTGACTAGGGTAATAAAAAAGATGGGTGCTGCATTTATTAGGAAGGGGGAAAGAATCCAACTATGCAAATACCAGGCCTGTGTTTAGGAAAGACAAATGTAAATGAAGCACAATAGACGGCTTGTTTTATTAGTGCTGTCTTAGAAGGCCACATGATAATGTGTTATACTGTGTATATCATCAAGGAGTGCCAAGTGTGTTAATGTTTAAAATGGTGAGATAGGAACATACAATAATAGATCATCTGCATATATACACACAGGTGGTAATAACTCTATATAATCTTCAAATAGATTTGAATTTATGAACAAATCTGGTATTATTCAAAATAATAATTAAAACTCTAAGTCCTGTCCTCATACACTTTGACTTAGGGGACACTTGAAGAGTTATCGAAACTAATTAGATTGGATTAATTTTGATTAATGTGATATTTTTAGGGGATAATGAGATCATGACTCGGATTTTGGAGTTTTGGGGGGTTTTGGAAGTACTTTATGAGTTCATACAGGACTGATAGGTGACCCTGTTTCCCTGTTGTTTGGAGAATATTGTAGAGTTGTGGAACAGTAAATAGAGTGGGTCGTCCACAAAGTTCGATCCCCGGCTCCTCCAGTCCGCATGGTGGCTGTTCCCTCAATATGTGAACGATGTATGTAAGCTGTTTAAAGTGCTTTATAAACGCAGACCACTTACCAAGGAGAACCTTTCCTTACAGGACTCACAAATTGTGTCAATTATGGTCCTGCACTTTGTCTTGTATGTAGGAAAATAGTCACATCATTCAGATTTCACATTATTATCTTTACAAAGAGGTGATTTTGCAACCAAAGACTCCTTTGCTGTGCAGTCTTATACAAACTCAGTAGTGTCATACTTAAACTCTGATTATTTTAATGCTCAAACTAGTATAATATTAATATACCCAGCCTGGAGCATTAATTAGGATAATAGGCTAATGATGAATGGAAATCTTTAATAGATTTAATGACTATTCACACTCATTAACTGTACAGCTATAAGAAGAATGATACATGAGGCAGGTCTTAACATTTTTAATAAAATAGAATATTTGATTGTGTTGATTCCTCAAGACTCTCCTGTCTTTAAGTGTGCAATAACCCTGTAATATGGCTTTAAAATGTATAATGTAATTGCAAGAGTGTATTTCTTTGGTGTTTTTCAATTCATTGTAAGGTTATCTTACGTAATGCCCACGTGGTCGAGCAGGATGGAGAGACAACCCAAAAAACAAGGGCTTAATGAAAAAGGCTGATAGAGATTGATCATTGCTCCTTCAAGTGATAAAAGGAAAGAAGTATCACTGATTAGGAATTAAACCATGGACCTTAACCTGGCCTGAAGTGATTGCACTCAATGGGCTTTGAATTGTCTCCTGAGTGACGTTGATTATGTCGACACGTGATTCTCTCTGATGCAGTCGGATGATTTCAACTTTAATTTCTCCTTCAGAAACGTGTGTGTGAGGGATTTAAGGGATGCCGTCTAATCGACTGAGGCCAGGTTTCGAGGATAGATCATTTGAAATTGTGGATTTAAGCCCAAAACCTTTAAACATCCAACAGTTTCCTCTTACTGAGATCACATTACTTAAGACATGCAATTTTCTTCCTTTTCAAGATTCAACAGACCTTTATTATCAGCCTACCCTGGATTCATATATTGTTTCCTCTGCAGTCATTAGTGCTACAATGAACATTTAAGCAGTGCAAGTCGACATAAAAACATAAAACAACACATACAAGTATAAAAGAACATTATAAGGTGCCAGCACAGAGACAAAAACAAGCTCCGCAGAGAAGAGAGCTCATAAAAAATGCCTGAAGTCAAAGCTCCTTTTTCAAACCACATTTCTTCATCATTAAGCCACAGACAGATTTTCAAAGGTGATTGTTATCATTTGAACCCTTGTTGCAGTGCACTTTCCTATTCTGAATCAATACACTGTAATGAACCTGTGTTTTTAATTCGAGTAGATTTGTTCTCACAGCTTTATCTAACAGCGCTGATTGGCTCTTCACATTCCTTCACGTTTTTTTCATCCCTCTTTTCCTTTTCTCTTTTTTTCTCTCTCTCCAGGATCCCAGAACGAAACACAAGTTTAAGATCCACACCTATGGGAGCCCCACCTTCTGTGACCACTGTGGCTCTCTGCTCTATGGCCTCATCCACCAGGGCATGAAATGTGACAGTGAGTAATCCGATTTCGTCTCTGTAACATTTCCCCCTAGTTTGTAAGAAACAAGCCTCATTTGAAATTAAAATGTGCTTGTATTGAACAGCTACATGTGAATATTCAGAATCTGCTTTCATATGCAGAGAGCTGTTATTGTCGTCTGGACACAAGACACCTACAAACAGTATCGCTGTTTGGAGAAATGTTCGTGTCAGAAAGATATCCACTGTCACCGGACGACCTAAAATATTGACCGTTGCCTCCTAGAGGCCAATTCGTCATCAAATGATGGTCCGATGGGCTCCAAGATTCATTTATATCTAAAGATGATATCTGTCAGATAATATTTAACATTCAGTCTCAGCTGTTTTGCTTTATCAGTAGTATAAATGGCCGTTTAGATTGTAATTAGGGCCCGAGCACCGACGGTGGGAGGCCCTATTGAATTTGAAAGGATTTTTCTCAGGTTGATGCTCAAATAGTAAAAGAGGAAAATGAATCCTACACTGACTACAGGTCACTGTCCTGTTTTTCTCTGTAAAACACAGACACGTGTAGTTTCCCTCGTCCTTGACTTTCACTCATTAAAATCACACATTGCCTATTTTCAGTCAGCTATGTTGCGAATCAAAGCCGTACAGAGACTTCATTAATATCCCTCCGTCACTCCTCTTGGCTTTAATCTTGTGTTGTTGAATTAAAGTCTGAATGCCCTAACGAGCTCCTTAATGCATTATCCGCCACCTACTGCAGACCACCAGTTATGCCTAATGATTCCTCCGGGGTGTACATTAATAGAGATGTGGAGCGGGGAAATTATTTTGGCAGATCAATTGAACCTCTAATCACGGCGCAGTCGGATTGCACAGCAGCATCGACTTGTCACAGTGAGGCACAAAAAAGTATTTGTTGACGTGGAGGGGTGAGGTAGCAGCGTATCCCCTTTTCATTCTTTTTCATCACCTGGTGGCGTCATGACGTGACCACTGGAAACTGTCCCCAGTGCATGACAGGGCGGCTCAGCTGGCAGACACACATGCCTTGTATGCATGATATCACAGAGCTGAATCTGGGTCATAACCTTGTTATCTCCTCTCTCATCCAGCTTTCAGTCAAAATAACAAGCCTTAAATATTGTGAAAAATGCGTATGATACACAAAATGAAATTGAAATATGTCCTTATATAGGTACAGTAAATCTAGAGGCTTTTCAAAGCAGCTTACTGTATTAGAGCATGAGGCCATGAGAGGATGGCTTCATGCACAGATTGCTTTTTATGAGATGATATTTAATCAATAAAAGACATTTTGTTAGAATTATTGCTTTTTTAAACAGGAAGGGTGTTTGGAGAGCGTAAACCTATACGCCAAGGTTACTGGCCTAGGTATCCACCCCCTAATCCAGATCCACACCAAAATATTATGAATTCTTCCCTGACCCATACTGCCTCCTTCCACCAAGTTTTGTCCTAATCCGTGGTCTCAGAGGAGCGAATACCTACGCCAAGGCCCAACAGTCCCTTTAAATTCAAACAAGTTGCACCAAACTACACACACTCATAAAGATCAGTCCCCTAAATAAGCATAATTGTTTTTATGTGGATACATTAATTATAAATTTGGTGAGCACAATAAAAAACACACCAAAATGTAATGGGTTCTTCCCTGACCTTTACCGCATCCTCCCACCAGGTTTTATGGTAATCCATCTAGTAGTTTTTGCCTAATGCTGCAAACTAACATACAAAATACCAAACACAGATGAAAGCATAACCTCATGGTGGTGGTAATTAAACTCACAAACACATGTGGCCGTTATAATAATGTGTCAATAAATCAGTTGAGGTGTGTTCATGAGGAACAATGAACAATCAGTATGTGAGCCAGTGCAAAGAAAGCCCTGATGCAGTGTGTTTGGTTTAATTACTATTTACTAACTTCTTCTTGATTTCTTCTTATCTCCCTCCAGCCTGTGACATGAACGTCCATAATCAGTGTGTTATGAATGTGCCCAGCATGTGTGGAACTGACCACACCGAGAGGAGGGGCCGTCTGTTCCTCAAGTGCGAGGTCACCGTGGATAAGCTGGAGGTCACAGGTAGGCCTCACCCTTTTCTACCAGCACACACCGAAGTGAATGGGGTTCAAGATACAGACTGGGATGGATCTGAACTGGCTTTGGTTTCAGTGAAAACTTGTGCTTGTGGGAGTGCATGTGTGTGTGTGTAGATTATTATATTATAGAATATTATTATATTGTTCTGTTTCGATTATGAGCCTATGCCAGTTTTACTCTTCTTGCCTCTGAACCGTGGTTGTGTAATTTCACACATTCAAATTCAGACGGTCGCTCTCTCTCCCCTGCTGCCATCAACCTGAATTAGACTGCCTTAGCTGGGCCCACTTGTGATGCAGTGAACCCTGCTGCTAACTGCACGGCTGGCCTTGTGGCTGTCAGTACGCATCAAAGGCTTTAGTTCCTTTTCCTGCACGGATCGATAGAGCCTCTCCTGCTAAACGCTCTCCTGTTAGAAACAATTCACGGTTAGACACACTTGGAAGGCGATCCCGATCCAAATATGTATTCATGCAGAGGTGTGTGGTTCTGCTGCGTGGGCCTCGTGTTGTTACTCTTTTTAAACAGTCACGACTTGCTCTGTGTTTGCTGGAGTTTCTGATGCAACTGAACTGACTCCGCAAAGCAAATAGAAAACTGGGTGTTTATTTCTCATCAGAATAACATGAAACCAGGTTCCCAGTGTTCTGCTGGTGAACAGGGTCGTGGCTTTACAAGCGTCCGTCTTCCCATTTTTCATTAGAGGGAAATTCTACGTGATCAATTCACCCGATAATCTATCTGCTTTAATTACTGAGAAACCTGGTCTTTGCCTATCGAGCTCTGGACAAGATGAAATGAGATACCTATGATTTGCGTTTACTTCATGGTGATGTGATACTGCAGAGACTATTCAGATCAGATAAAAATCCTCTTTCATTTGGTGAACAATCAAAACAAGAGTAATCTCCATCTAATCTATACAATAACGTCAAGTTTTGGTTGAAGTAATTCTCCCAAACATTTAAAATATTGAGTTTCCTGACCCCCAAGACCGCGGTCATCCCCGGCCCTAAAACACACTTAAGTATATGTCACGGATAAAGATTCATGTCTGTGTGAAAAGTCTCTATACAACACAAATTGTTAGCACGTGAAATGTCAGCTCAGTGTCAAATGTGTGTCACGACCTGCTCCTCCCAAATTGTGCTCTTCATTTATGTGCGTTTAGTTTACTCATCTTTTACGCTTATTCCTCATTTGCATGCCTTGGCAATACATCCAATCAGAAGCAGATTTAAGCGTCGTTTCGTAAATCGCAAATCATTATTGTAGACTTCGCAGCCTGTGTCGACTAATCCTCCCAGGGTGAAATAATGGCGGACCAGCTGCCGTTGTTAAGCTGAGATAATTTCATGCAAAATCTATCAGAGTCCCTGGCTTGATTCTCCTGTGAGTGAAAAGTCTTAAACATGAAGCCAAGACTCCAAAGAGTATTGGTATCGGTTTGAGTTTATGATGGAAACAGTGTGGTACAGCAGTGCGTTTCAGTGTAAGATCCCCTTTTACCTCGTGTTTTGAGGCATGCTGTAAATCCCCTGGCAGTAATGATGATCTGCTGGAACAATAGTGATGGCAGGGAGCCCGCAGCAGGCGCACGTAATCATTCAATTAGCTGGATAACAGGGGGTCAGTGCATCTTAGCACCCCGGCACTGAACTTCACTGACTTACTCGCTCATCAAATGATTGCTACAGAGGAGCAGAGTGAGTGGGGTCAGGAAAGTGGGGAAGCATCTTTACTCATTGTTTCACACCGACCTTGTTTGGCCCGGACCTTCAGCCATTTCAGGCCAAATCCATACAACTGGGTTTTCTTAAATGAGGACTTTGGCGTATCTGAAAACACATGTCATGTGACCATTTGCTGGAATAATAGCTTGTGTCCTACGCATGTAAACAGTTGTAAAATTGTAAAATACAGAATTGAACTGCACAACAGCTGTTAGCAAAGACCACAGGGTCAGCAACACTTGTAATTGATTATCCATGTTGCGCTCTACACTGGTAGCCGAGGCTCATGCTGGTTGTCCTCTTCCAAGAGGGAAGCCTGACGAATCAGGGAAGATTATGTCTTGACTGAAAAGACCTAATCAGCAAGCAGTTGTCAGTGTCCTCGTCATTGTATCCAAACATCTCCGATGTACCAAAGACATTTACATCGGTCCAGAACTTAGTCTGGACCATCAAGCTGATTGTTATTGTTAGTGTTATTTATTCTAGCTGTTAGCCACTATTTAAAACATAAATTCATATGGTGGAAAATATTGGTACTTCTGGTTACACAACCCACTGATTATTATTGATGATGTGTAATATCATGCACGGTCTTGCCAGATATCCAGCTTTCACCTTTAGCAAGATGATGTTCCTCTGCTGGTTATATAATGTTTCTATCACTAAAATACACTCACACATACTGCTCAACTCGACATTTTTAGTCGTTGTATATGCTGTAAATCTTTTTTAGGTCTTTAATATAGTTTATTACAAGGTAACATCTAGAATGTCAAGTGTGGAAATACATAAATGGAGACAACAGTTTAAACAGAGGCACAAATATTTATTGAAGAGTTGTGACTTTGTATTTCCATCGCTCTCTATCTGGTGAAACCTCCTCAAGTGTTCATCTCTCACAGGCTGCTCATCTGCAGCTGATGCAGTCAATAGTTTCTCCCTGTGTGAAGGGAGCTGAATTTCATTTGACTGTCTTCACACAAGGCTTGGCTGCATCAGACTGCTGTCAACTCATGACAATGATGTGCATGTACAGTACTTGTGAAAAACACATGCATACTTCACAGCTGTACGTGCACAAGTACACGTGAATGTGTGTGTCTTTTTGTGAGCACCACAGATGGGAAACTACCATTATCACCTGCAGTAGTGTTTGGAGTGAAAAGCCACAGCCTGCTGTCATACGTAGCAGCATGTTCCTGATGTGGACACAGCATGCATGTCATCATTTGCATGTGTTTTCTTGTGTGTGTGTGTGTGTGTGTGTGTGTGTGTGTGTGTGTGTGTGTGTGTGTGTGTGTGTGTGTGTGTGTGTGTGTGTGTGTGTGTGTGTGTGTGTGTGTGTGTGTGTGTGTGTGTGCATGCGTGTATGTGTAGGTGTGTGTATAGAGCTGCTGTAGCAGCCCACTCAGTCCAGATTGTATCACAGATTACATTTGCTGCTGCAGACGCCTTGTAGACAGCCTGCCAAACAGAATTGTGTTACATGGTGAAGAGTTAAGCGAGAAGGTGCAGTAGACGGCTGTCAGGAGGAAACTACATCATTTTCACATGGATCAGTGCACAGACACAAGTGTGATCTGTCAATTAGGGTGTGTGTTTGTGTGCTTGACTGTGTATTTGTATTATATGTAAATAATGTGTATACACCAGGGCTAAGCTTGATGTAAACTGATGAATGCTGAATGCTCAAAACCACCCTGTCTTGCTTTTCACATGTTAAACTGTAATGTAACTTTTGACTGTAACCGAGTAACGTGCAAGTAATCTGATTACTTTTCCTATTGTAAAAAGGTAATGGCTTATGTATCATGACTTTCATTTAACATGGTCAAGACTGATCATGGTTCTTGCTCTGAAACAGGAAAATGTCTTGAAACAAATCTCTAGTTCTGACGAAGAAAAAGCATCTGTGTGAAAAAACACCTGCTTGATATCCCAATATCCTGTCAGGATTTTGTTTTTACTCTCTATGTATCAAACAAAGCAGTTTGAATGAGGAGAGCAGATCTTCTTCCAAAAAGCATCATCCCTCTAGTTTGGATCTGGACCTACATTTTTTTCATTTATCTTAACCACAACAGCATTTGCTTTTCAAAACAGTTATAATGAGCAATAATTCTCCTTAGTCTCTCAACTCTCTCTCTTGTAGACCAGCCTCCAAGCCAACTAAGCCACTACAAATTGAAAATGCACCCACACATATTATTGTTGTATTATTGTGGAATTTTGACAGACTTGTCGCACAAATCGGGAAAAAACGCATAACATATGAATACACATCGAATGTCCAGGATATCCAAAGTGTCATATAATTCAAGAGAAATGATTTAGTGATTGCAAAAACAATCCCACAATGAATGCATAGGCTACTCAGCTTTGAGTGAAGAGTGACTCCCACTCTGTTTGGCGATTCACCATTTGGCCCAGGGTCAACGACAGAGTGGCTGAAATGAGCCCACGTACAAATCCCAGTCGGACCAACAGGGACAGACGAGCAGACTTTCTGGCAACAGACGCTGCAGTGATGAAATTATTACTCAGAAACACTGAGGGAGATTTGTACACTTTCCATAAGCAGGACTTGTGAGAATGTGTGTTTGCTGAAGGCGAAACAAACATGTCCTGTGTCCGTGGCGAGGGAGGGGACGTAGCCCACCATCCTTGTCCTCCGCCTCTTACTCCTGCTCACACACAGCTCCCCTCTGTGTCTGTTGGTGCTGAGGAAGCCTCCCTCCTGTTTGTCTCAGCAACAACATTGTTCAATGACTCTTTTGAGTACAAACAGCTGCTTAGGAGGAGAGGGGCACCAATCCACGTTCTTTTATCTATACTTTCCTCCATCACTGTGTCTGGATGGTTGTGCGGCCATAAGCCCGCACCATCCCTGCATGCGGATCCTTTGGGAGTGTGTGTGAGAGACAGTGGTAATAATTACATTTCTGTTCCGCTCCCTTGTCGACTCACCCAGTTCTGCAGAAAGGCCTAATTTAGCAAGTCCTCTGCTCTCCCTTCCCTCCTCTCCTATTATTTCTGCTTTAACCTTTTCATTAGATTTTTTCTCCTCCTCTTGCCTCCTTGTCCAAATGTTCCCCTCTGCTATCTGTTACATTAACGCCGCTGTGTGTTCTTACGTGTAGGTGCAGTGTAGGTGTGTGTAGATCGGATCTGTGCTTGGATAAGATATACTGTGGACGTGGGCGGATCAGGGAAACCAACTTTAACTGTTGAACCTTTTGGAGGTGTACTGACTCTTTCTGGCTGATGGAGCTGCAGCAGCGATCTGGGTCTATTTTGCTGCGGCCTTTGATGAATGCTTATTACTATGTAACCCGACAAATGCAAGAAATGTAAAATCAGAAAGACGTATTGACAGCGCAACTGTACACAGGGTGAAAAGTGAACTAGTAATGGTAGAATCTTGTGCTTGTGAAAGAGATGGAGAGCAGAATGAGCGGCAATCACAGCTTTCGTGTTTGTGAAATGGTCAAAGGTTGTATTCAAAAGAAATATCTTCAACGTTAATTTTTCTAATTCCGATACACTTTCTGCAATATACTGTCATACAAAAAACCCACTGTCACAAAATGACCAGACGGGATGAACGAAACCCCAGCGTCCTCCCACTGTCTAAACACAGCAGCTAAGAATAATTGGAGACGCTAAATTTAAATATTTGTTTGTTGGTCCTGTGATAAGCTGGCGACTTGTCCAGGATGTACAATTCCTCTCACCTTATGTGAGCTAGGATTGGTCCCACCCCCTATACAACCCTTAAAGGATGTGTATTTATACTTAAATCTTCTCCCTTTTTTTTGTTATTGTAATCTAGAATTTCATTATAAGATTAAGATCATTATATATGTCAAATTATTATATAATTACTGTTGGTGGATGCTGCCCGGTTTCACCTCTCAATTCTGTATAAGAAATTAATCTGTTCTCCACATATTTGTGCACGGCCTGTTTTGCCTTTGAACCACAGATGAGCGTAGAGGAATGTGGTTGGTTTTGTGTGCGGTGACTGTATTAGTGGGCAGGTAGCCGAGTGAGAGGGTGTGTGTCTCTTTGCCCTGTATATTTGTGTATGTGTGTTTTCATGTAATGGCATGTGGACACAAATGGCTTGAACCTACAGACTTGCTGTACAGGACAGAACATCCTTCTTCCTGGTTGATCAGATTCAACATGTCAGTAAAAAGTCAAATAAGTCCCCACTTAGGTTTATTATGTCCGCCAAGGAGGTGATGTTTTCACCCCTGTCCACTTGTCTGTTTGTTTGTTTCTAGGCAAGATTACGCAAAAGCTACTGAACGGATTACCATGAAACTTGGTGGAAAGATGTGGTACGGGTCAGGGAAATATCCATTTCAATTTTCTGCAGATGTGGCTCAGGGGAGCGTTCCAAGAATTTTTTTCACTGACTGATATTTATGAATTTAAGGAGACTCTGGGGCCTTAGCGGTGGTATGTGCTCTGGTGAATATATTCAAAATTCCTGATCAGGACACTGTTTTCTGTGCTGCGTGCTGATCTCCACAGTCACTATGTCCCTTCATGTAACCAGTAAGTCATTCAAACAAAGAGTATATCCTGCCTGTAAAGAGGACTTGCTGAAAGGCAGAGTTGGTGTCGGACCAAGGCTGGATGCTGGCTGCGGGCTGCCAATTGGTGATCACTGCCCGGTGAGCTGAATGACACAGTCTCTATGCAACTGCTTCCCCTCGCCAGCCTTTTCTCACAGTAATTTCCATTTCCATGCAGCATCTGAGTCATCGTGCGGAGAAGCTAATGGTCTGTTGCCAAGAGAAATTCGTACTTAAATTCTTACATTTTTCCATTTAATCTGTTAAGATGGAGCAGCTGACAGCACTTGTGGTGGCAGCGATGCCAGCGCCTCTCCACTGCAGGAAGTTGGCCACAGCTAAATCAGTGACATCAGAGTAGTACTGTAATTATTTTCAATATTATAAAGAATGATTATACATAGAGAAGAAGATACCAATGCAATTATGGTACTAATCTGCCTTTGAGCTGATGTAATATTACATTAGCAGACAGTCGTGCTGGCCAACATTTAAGTAGTGGGCTTTCAAAGAAGAGAGAGTGGAGAGTGAAACTGGTGGGTTCAGGTTTATAGACAGTGTATACACAGGGAGGTGAAGAACAAACATGGCTGACCTCGTTTTTGAGGTATAGGGTCACCTAGTGTGAGCTGAAGACTGGCTCTCTGTCTGAGTACTGTGGCTCTGCTCACAGTAACACTGCACAATCTGTCAGATATTATCATGAAACACACTTAACCCAGTTCTACAGTGCAGGAAACACAGACCAAGAAGTAAACTCGTAAATAGCTGAAATTGGGTCCTTGAAGATCACACTGGCTTGAATATAGAAAATAAATAGATTGAAAAACCTCACATTCTACTGTTCAAGGTAACTTTTAATTATTCACACTCTAGTTCATATTTAGACATTTATTTGCTTTCGTCACTAGCCAAGACTAAAATGCACTAGAATATGGATAACTTACATGTAGTGAGATAACATGGCAGTTTGAGGTTTATTCTCTTATCGGCTACATGTGTAAATAGTTCTGGGACCCTAATAGTCCTTCTTATTTATCATACTTGAAATCAGGTATTAGATTTATTTCATCATGGTCTTAGAAAGGCTTAGATTTAACACAATGAAACCTGCAGAAACCCTGTGTTTGGCATTATGACATAATAACACATCTTGGTAGGAACCCAGTTAGCCTCCGTCACGATATCCGCAGACTTTCTCCTGCTTTCAGTGTCTGTCATAGAACAGCTGAACTTGTGAGGTTTCCGCCACCAGACTCCCAGAAGTCATATCATTGGAATTTGCAGTCTGTCGTCGCTGCCCTGCCTTCGGCTCCCTCCTCTCAGCATGTCGCATGGCGCCCTTCATGCCATTTTAGCATATGCCTCTGCTTTTCATCGCCTCATTTTGCCCTCCTTACTTTTTAACTTTTGCTAGCTGCAGAAAGAGAGCTGCTTTCAGACATGCACTGAACTCTGGATAGGCCCCGGAGATTTCTGTGCTGTAGGCAAACTACGCAATTGGGTCCGGTCTTAATGTCACATAAGCACCACGTGTCCTGTAGAGACGTATATGAACACTTACATGTCTGCATCTTACATGTGACTGTTTCCTCTACAAGCTGGAGTGAGTCTTCATAGAACAGTTTGCCACCTGGGGGCTCAGGATCACAGGGTGAAATCAGAAAGCTCAGTTAGACTCAGCTGCATCAGAAACTGGATCACACAAAGCTGGTAGGTCTTAGGACGACATATGTCTGTAATTGTTGATGCTTGTTCCTCTTGGCTCAGATTTCCTACACTAATTGTATTATCTGTTTTTTATTATTGCAGGGACTTGGTCAGTTTTATTTGGAGCACAGTCGGATAAATGAAAGTTCAACAAGTAGTTTTTTTGGAGAAGCGGCACCATGTTTGCTTTTCTTGCTGCTGCTAATGAAATGCAAACCAAGGATAGTTGTGATGACCCGTATCCAGGCAACTATTCAAAGCCCCCCTACACACACACACACAAACACACACACACACCCTTGAGTGTTACTCTCTGTTTGCACCAGTACACACAGAACACTTAAAATGTACTGTTCATCCAAAACAGCACAAAAACATTATTCATGTTCAAAGTTTAAAAAATATATTAAGCTGTTAACCAAGACATGTCAACACCACAGATGAATGTGACGGTCAACTGTTGTCTTTGCTGTAGAGCTTCTATGACTACTACTACTGCTTCACACAGATCTTGTTTGGATTATGCCATGAAGTGCTCTGCATGGAAAGGCTCTTTGCCAGCCATTTTGTATTTAGATGGTCTAGCATACCCCCTACTGGTTAGGATGGGAAGTACAGTTTGCAGTTGTATAACCTAATATAATGGTCTCTTAACAATAACATGATATTATGATCAAAGTTTATTTTCAGCCCAGAAACATTCAACAACCCAGAATGTGGGTTTTACATTTTCATTACACAAGGATCATCTTTTCCTGGATAGAATCGTTATCTAAAAGAATGATTATGTAAGGATATTTAGAAATCGTTTTTATTTTATGACCACTGATATTATTCCATGTTCGCTTGCGTAAGTAAAAAAGCCAGTGATGCAATGTGTCTTGTTTGTCCTGACAGGGCTTTGTAATAAACATCATACAAACATACCTTGTGCCAGCAAATGAAATATTCAAAGCATTGGGTTAAAAATGAAGTAAAGCAACACATTATATCAGATATTACAGTGCATACGTAATATAGAGTTTCTTTTAAATATAACAATTTTGAATGTCCTCTACGTAGCATTAACAAAAGTGCATCTTGTCTTATCTCATCTACTAGAAATTTGGTGACTGTCTGCTTAGATTTATTCCACCCAGATTGAACACATTCAGACCAAACGCTTTCTACTGAAAGTTGACACTAAAAGTAATTCTTCTAATATGTATATAAATATTCATCCCATGGCTGCTCCAAAAACTGCAAACACCTGCTACCGACATCTGAGACAAACAAAATGTTCTATCCCTCATAAAGCTCACTTAACAAATTATTTTCTATTTCATTTGGCCTCTTTTGGTGAAATTAAAAGGGCTGGGAATGAAAAGGAGGCAGCAAGGTTTAATTAATTTGATCTGAACAACAAGTAATCACCAAAAGACAGATCTGGGTTTCAGTCTTTCCTTGTATGCGGCAGAGTGCATCCATACTAGAGTGCAGTCAAGTGTAAATATAGTTTACAGTAGGTAAGTAGGTTCTTTGGTGCCTTTACACTTTTCCAAAGGATTTCTGAGAGAGCAGTGGGCTGACATCCTAGGATCGCTCAATACCTTCCCACACTTCGAGCTACTTCTGTTACTGTCTGCCTGTCGCTCTCCTCCTGTGTGCTCTCTTTTTACCTTCTTTTCTCACAGTGTGTGTTTGTGTATTTGTGTGTGTGTGTGTGTGTGTGTGTGTGTGTGTGTGTGTGTGTGTGTGTGTGCGTGCAGCTCCCTCCATCACTCATCTCACTTCACACCTCGCTAACATTGCTCAGCACCACAGGAGCTGAAAATAAAGGCAAACAATGGGAAGCTATTTAATCTTGGCTCATTAGGCAGTCGTCTGATTCAACTGGTGCAACCACACTGAAAGTAAAATGAGGCCACTTTAGCATGGAAGGTTTTACCAGTGAGCCACTGAAATGATAAAACAGTCATGAAGCAAATTAATATTAATTATCATAAAACTTTATTTTTATCGCACTTATCTACATGAGGGTATAAAGTGCTTTACAAAATACATGGGATCAAAACAACCTGGAACAAAACAAGACAAAACTAAAATTAGAAAGATAAGATAAAATTAAATTACAAAAAAACAGCACAGTTTAAACCAGTTAAAAATCAGGTGTTAAAAGGCTTTCAACAATGATTCTAAAACAGGTTAAGTGCTGGTGGGTCAAATTTTGTCAGGCAAGGAATTCCAGGGTCTCGGAGCCCAGATGGCAAAAGCCTGGTCACGCTTAGGTTACTCTTACGGTTTGGAGCATCGTATCTACTTAATAAAACCCGGGGTCAGACTGTTCTGAGCTTTAAAAGTTAATCCAATAATATTAAATAAGTATTAATACGATGAAAGTATGATCATTTAAGATTGGGTTAGCCCCCCTGATACCCTGGCTGGCTGGATGGATGATGGATGATGGATCGATAGATGGAAGGATGGCCGGATGCATGGATGGAAGGATGGCCGGATGCATGGATGGATAGATGGATGGTAGGATGTGTGGATGGAGGATCATTTACCTCTCCCCTTATTGTATAACCTTTACAGGATCTCATCAGAAACACAATAATACTGTATTTGTATAGTTTTACCACAACTACTTAATTAACTCAGTCGTGACAATCCCTCCCTGGGTTTCTTCAAATATCCCTCTTAATCCTATCCATACTATTTTTGGCAGTTTACTCAGGCAGTCTTAACATACTGCGTTTGCACCTTCCTCTCTGGGTCAAAGGTCATTTATCATCTTCACTGTTCAGGGCACCACTGCAGAGAGACTGACAGGGCCACATGGAGAGAGAGAGATATTACAGGGGTCTCCAGGGGCCGAGGTCTAGCTAAGCACGGCAGACATTCGTCCCGTCCCTTAGGAGATACTGGATGCAACATGTGCTGATAAACGCAGTGTATCTCTGTGTGCATCTGAGTACAGGCAAGGGTGTGTGTGTGTGTGTGTGTGTGTGTGTGTGTGTGTGTGTGTGTGTGTGTGTGTGTGTGTGTGTGTGTGTGTGTGTGTGTGTGTGTGTGTGTGTGTGTGTGTGTGTGTGTGTGTGGGCACAGCTCCAATGCACAGGACTAATGGAGTGCTAATGTCTCTTGCGTGTCGTTGTTTACTGAGCAGCTAAATACAGGAGGACAAGAAGAGAGTCCTCGCCTACTTAAGCTTGACACACCCTGCAGTTTTGAATCACTGTTCTCATAACACTTCCTGCACAGCTTCCTCCGAGGCTCTCTGCCCATAAACAACCCTCGCAGGCTGTGAGGGTTGTGAGCACCTGCAGGTTGATCTACTGATGTTCTCCCGTTGCTTCATAGACAAGCATTTGTATTTGCTTCTGACCAAAGAGATTTGTACTTGTAGAAATGAAAGAAATCTGCTTTGAGGCAAAACATTACGTTTTCACCAAGGAAGAGGCCATACTTTTTGAGTGGATTTCATTAAGGAAACAAAACTTATCTTTGACATTTATGTGAATTGCTCAAGAAATAATGCAGAGATCTTAATGAAAAAAACGTGTAGAGTGCCAACATGTATGAACAGGTGAGATTTGGTGCGGATCCAACTAATGATCCGATATAATTATAATGATTTTAATACTTATATGTGCAGTTATCAGTATCTTTGTATCGATATTGGGATACGTGATGAAAATGGGATAAGAGTTTGATTGCAAATTAAAGTGTTGCACAGAGTCCCTGATGCAGGCTACATTTTTTCTACATTTATATGGTTCTCAAGACAAATTTTCCCTGTGTTCTTTGTTTTCCTCAGTGGGTGAAGGCAAAAACATGATCCCCATGGACCCCAACGGCCTGTCTGACCCGTACGTCAAGCTGAAGCTCACACCAGACCCCAAAAATGAGACCAAGCAGAAGACCAAAACCATCCGCTCCAACCTCAACCCCAAATGGAACGAGTCCTTTAAGTTGTGAGTTCATCAGCTGTTGGCACCTACAGCCTGCGGCGCGTTTTGTTTATTTTCTAACGTGGCTTAATGAATATAAGTATAAATTCAATGTCAGTGCTTGGATAAACAAGTTAAACAAGTTGTTCTACTGCTTCTAATATCTAAGCCAGTGATACACTCTTACCACTGCTTATAGTGGTGTTGCTGCTACTAGTATTCTATCACCAGTTTAATTTGATTGGTTACTTAATGAAATTATGATAATAATAACATGATCTATTGAAGTGCAGAGTTTTTTAACCAGCACAGTATATATATAAATACATATATATACAGTATATATGTATGTGTGTGTGTGTGTGTGTGTTTTTTCTGTAATAACCATGATGCCATCCCCTTGCTGCACAGCAAGCTGAAACCTACAGATAAGGACCGCAGGCTGTCAGTGGAGGTGTGGGACTGGGACCGGACCACCAGGAATGACTTCATGGGAGCCCTTTCTTTCGGCGTGTCCGAGCTCATGAAGTCTCCAGTCTGTGGCTGGTAACATCAACACTATTGTCATTGTGTGTTGTTTAAAGTTGCACAGTGTAGGATTCAAGGAGGGTGAAGTTACCTGGAATTTTAAAACTCACTCAGCAAATAGCTAATTTCTCCCTGTATTCTTATTCTGTACAAAATATTCCCCTGTTGCAAACGAAATATTTTTGAACACATGAAATCGTCAGAATTAATTTTCTTACAAATTATTGTTCAGCTGTGAAAATGTTTCTCTAGCAACTAATATTGATTTTGAATACGCCTCAGACAATTATGTTTTATTAAATTATGTTAACACCAGCACAACACAGTATATCCAGGCCCATTACACGGTCTAGATGAGGGAAAGAGTAGAACAGCCGAATAGGGGCAACAGAAGTTATTAATCCGACAGTATTTCTCTGTGTTTATTCGTCTCTTTTCTCCCTCTCTCCTTGACTCGCTCTTCCAGGTATAAGTTGTTGTGCCAGGAGGAGGGGGAATACTACAACGTTCCCATCTCAGAGGAGGATGATGGTAATGAGGAACTGAGGCAGAAATTTGAGGTGAGCATCGCACGCAAATGATCTCAACTGTGCCTTGTTTGTCTGTCGTTTGTTGACTCAATTGTTGTCTAAAGTGCCCACAGCATCAAAAAGCACATAAGCAATATGACGTCTACAGTTTCTTATTCGCTCAGTCTAAATTATTATTGTTTTGGTTGACGAATGAATTTTTTGATGAGACACTTTTCTTTGTGGTAACCAGTAAAATATCAGACACAGTGTTGGTGAGGACATGGCAACTCAGTCACTGACTATGTTTATATGGACTCTAATATTCTATTGTCGTTATTCAGAAAAGACATTCTTTTGATGATGGTGTTTACATGGGTTTCTAATAGGATATTCCATTCATATTACTGTTACATGTTTACGTGTCATCAAGGAGTAGGTTGTATGTTGATGTCCCAAACTGCTGTGAAAACTCGAATACTCTAATCTAGTACTGCGAATAATGTGTATACATGTGTAAGATCGGAATACTCCACGTCTTAATGGGATTATTGTTTATTCCAAGTATGACCAGACGTCCAAACCTTAAAAACAAGTGCGTCCATCAGAATCATCGACTGGTCCCATGTTCTGCTCAGCTTAACAGCCGCTCATTTTAAAGACACTGCCTCGCCCCAAGGTCAGGTGACGCTGGAGAATGAATTTCCTCAATGAAAAGAGTGTGTGATGTGTCGACTGTGAGCATTTTGATCTCACATCAGAGAGATTCCTGTTCCGAGTTCAGTCAGAGCAGCTCAAGGACGGACTTTGATGCGTCACCTTTTGTACCGACCGCTGTCTTTTAATCTACTGACACGTTTGACAAAGACGTGGCTCAGCGACGAGATGTTTTGATAATGTATCTTGTTTTAAGCTATTTTTTCTTCAGTTTCTATCATCAGTTTGTTAATAATCACAGACGTGTTCAGACTGAAAAATACACATTATCAATTCAAATTTTATATATAAGCAGTTTTTTGCCAGGTGGTTTGCAGGTCTTTGTATCACAAGCTGCCGCAATAAAGACTGAATTTGAGTTCCCTGAATTCCCCCAGTTTTCAAATGATCTTTGTAATGTTCTCAAAAAGAATTGTAAACCTACATATTGTCAGATTTGAGTTTTTTATTTCCTCAAAAATCACCACCAGTCAGTGTAGCTGATGTTCACGCTAAAGTTTAACCAAACCACTTTTTAGAGGATAAATGTAAATATTTTTTACCTTCTCCTCTTTCCTCTAATGTGATGAAATGCTACCCATTACAATTCTTTAATGGTTAACAGAAAATTATCAGACGATCATCATCTCAACATATCATAAGTAAATCCTAAACTATCAAATGTCGCCCAAACACACATTGTACAAGTCCCTTTTTTAGTGGCAGTTTGTTCGACTCTTTCCCTCTTTTCCTTCATCCAATTCGCTGCATCCGTGTTTCTGGCCTGCTGAGAGCCAATCAGTGTTCTTTGTGGCCCTCTGATTGTGTCTCGTATTGTTCAGACGCTCAGTGGGAGCCCTGTGCTCTGGAGGAGACTGTCGAACCTTATTTTCTACCACGTCTCTGCTGCACATACTGGAGAGTTGTGGGTAGAAGTAGAACAAATTGAAGGTCATGCTGGGAAATGAGAGCCAAAATTAATTTGTAGATCATTTATTGTTTAAGTGATTAAAGCTGTTAGAATAATTGTGTAATAATTGTGTTCCTATTTTTTCAACATCCAATTCTCTGAATTTATTAAAGCCTCAAAGGGATTTTATTCATGTACAATCCCTATAATAGCTGTAAATATGTTTAAACCCACTGCCATTATCAATAAGCTTTTTGAATAAATATGTCCATTTAAGTTTTGGGTTGTTTGCCAAGCAGCAGCTACAAGAGTATGGGATAGGAATCATCCCTACGTCTGTCAATCCCACATCACACAGTGTACAGCATATGATTGAACAGTACTTCAGCGGAGAGCAAATAATAGGTCAGGAGCAAATACCCCTTTTGGAGTTTCAGATCAGAACTGCAGGACCTCTGCCAAAAATCATGTGATTCTCAGGCTCTCGAATGTCCGTCAGATCTCTGTAAAGTGGGCGTTAACACAACAAAATAACCCAGAATCATTTTCGCAGAGATTTTAATATTTCAGCCTATCAAAGCATTATGTCAAACCTTTTCTTATGAGCTTTCAAAGCCCTTTTTTTTCAGAAAATACGGCAAATATGTCATACAAGGACGACCAACCAGGTTTTGAAGTTCAATTCCTTTTTCTTCCATTTGCTGAAGAAGGTCGTTCTAGGTCTTAGAACATAAGAGTAGATTCTCTGACCTCTGTCTGTATGAGGTTGTCATGGTAACACACAAGGTACGTTCACCTGAATGAGATGCACGAAGCATCACGGTCAAGGTGTTGGTGCTTTGTGTGTCAGGGTTCAAAAGGTGATCCCTCACACACACACACACACACACACACACACACACACACACACACACACACACCAACTACTGTACATTCAAGAGCTCTTAGTTTTAATGTGAAAGTACACAGTCACACTAGGTGGTGTTGGTGGATGCACTTTTGTCTTTGCAGTATTTTTCATGCGGTCTCATTCTCAAGTTTGCAGTTATTTTGCAGACATAAATCAGTACATTTGGTTAAAGCTGGAACTAAAAACTAATTCTTATTACCTTAGAAAGCATGACCCCATTAGCAATACTGCTTGGTAAAGCTACAATAAAGGCAATTCTTTTGTGGTCTCTCAGGTCCAAAATGTGCCGTCTACTTGTCTTAATGATCTTGTTTGGATGCTGTGCGACCTGGAGAACCTCTCTCTTCTTTGTCCTTTTCCTCGTCATAAACCGCCTGTGGTTCTCTCCCTTTTTCCCCCTTAGCCTCCTGCTCCCTCCTTTGTGCTTGGTGAGACCTATACTGTCCAAATGCTTCTTCATCCTGTGTCACCAGTTCATATTTAATGCAAGAGTTTCTCTGTTCCTCTCCCCCTGCCCTCAGGACTGCCAGATTAACTTTAATCTAAAGGTAGCCCTCTCCTCTCCTCTCCTCTCCTCTCCTCTCCTCTCCTCTCCTCTCCCCTCCCCTCCTCTCCTCTCCCCTCGTCTCCTCTTTTCTCTTCTCTTCTCTCCTCTTGTTGTGGTCAACACGTTCCCTCACTGCTCCACATGTCTGATCATTTGCACGTGGTTCTAAACTACTGCAAATCGATCCAATTTACTAACAATTTACTTCTGGATGTGAGTTTTGTACCCATAAAAGAAATGAAAAATAAATAAGAATAAGGAAAGAATAGAGCAAACTGATATTAGTCTAATTAATCAATAAACTTGGAATAACTCACATTACGGGGAAATTTGAATGAAAATTTAAGCACAAGTGGATTTGTTTAAACCGAATTTGTTCACCTTACATGTACAGTACATGGAGCATGTGGCACATTGATGAATATCGTGTATATTTGAATCAAGTGAGAGTACATTTCTTTGTCTTCACTGCTTCCTGTTCCTCAGAGTTTGTCAGAGGGTTGTTAGTAAATCCTGACGCTGTAACGCTCACAGTGGCTTCTGTGTGTGTTGTCTGTGGGTTCTGCCTGTCTACATGTTGTGTGCTTATCGTCGAAACTATGACACACAACGCCTCAGCATTGTGTGTCATAGTTTCTTCATCTACCTGCAAACATCACGTTGTATCTTCACACCAGGAAGGAATGAACTGCATGTAGTCCACACGTAGTATAAAGGGTAACACAACCAATAATGACCACTAGATGTCAGCATTGAACTGAAACATGTCCAAAATAATGAGGAGAACCTGTTATTTCCGTGTGTCTGTGTGTGTTGTGTGGGTTCTCTTGTCTTTCTATGGTTGTGTTTGATACCATTGTCGTGAGGACGTTTGTGTTTGTATGTTTGCGTGTGTGTGTCTGTGTGTAATATGCAAGGCCATAATCAGTAATATTTTCCAACTTTACTCATTATGATTTTCTGTTGCATTAACTTTTTCTATGTTTTGGTAATATAAAGTAATTATTTACACATTGATGACGATGTCTGATTTGGGATTCTTGCTTTTTAAGAGCAAAAAATAGTTTATTAAATGTTCTGTGTTCTATTTCTCTGCCTCACTGAACTTAACTATATTGTCACAGTGACTCTTATAATGGCAGCACTGAAAACTTCTACTGGACTGACAGCCACAGTTTTCTTTTGGTCTGTGTGTACAAGCCATATACTCCTATTACCCTCCTCATCTCTGCGTATATAAACCAGCTGCCTGTACTCTTGTGTACTAAGTGAGTCAGATCCTCTGGCTCCCTTCTCCCTGTGGTTTCAGGACAAAGCAGATTGGGAAGACTCTGATCAGGTGCGTCTGACAGGAAGGAAGTAAGGCTGCTGCTCGCTCGGCTCGGCTCGGCTCGGCTCAGCCAGGCTCTTTTCACTGGCTAAAAGCTCACAGGTGTGCTGTGGTCTGGTGCGGTCTGCTCTGCTTTGAGTTTTTGCTGCTGCTCTCCCAGATTAGGAGCAGACTAAGGCGCCATTAACCAAACTAAAGCTGCTCAGCATTTGGTTGTCTGAAGTTAAATGTCCTCATTTAATCTAGGATTGTTATGAAATAGTCTAAACTGGGCATAAACTGAGTGTTGAAGTGACCCATGAAGGTGAAACCTGATAAAGATTTGTCGTATTAGTCAGTTGCTAGGAAACAACAATTATATCCTGTTTTCTATTCCTGAGGATCACAGGAAAAGGTTTAGAAACCTTTTTCTTACCACACATTAGTTGCTCTTTGACAGAGTTTTCTTTTATGGATCTTTGTCACTACGTAGTGTAGTTGTTAGTGATCCTTCGTTGATATATAAGTGACCTCTGGCTGTTGAAGGTGCAGGAAGCTCATAAGGGTAATTCATGACTTCCCCCTTCCTACACTGATGTAGATTATGATCCTCTATATCCAGGTAAGAAACATGGATAATTTAACGTAGGTTAGTTAAAATTCTTGCTGCAGCTGAGCATTGATCTTTCTTTGTGACATGTAGAGGTAGGTGATGTCTCTGTTTGTGCCCTTGGCTTAGTGTGACAGCGTGGTGTGGGTTTTTTGCAGAAAGACAGCAAAGTGCAGAAAGTTGTGTCATATGTGACTGTTGTTTATAATTCAGACTGCTGGCAAAGTTGTACATTTTTCAGCATAATGCTCTGCAGTTTTCTAGCAAGCTTCTGGACGCATCTTGCCCTGTCAGAGATTAAGCATGAGCTTGGCATTAGGGAAAAACATAGAACAAGAGAATCATTTTCCATATTTGCAAATGTGCCACTAGGTGGCATCCTTTCTTTTACTTGCAGCCACACAAATATCTCCTAGTTAGTGCAGTTCCATGTAGCCTAATTACAACAATAGGAATAGCTTTGATAGACAAAATAGGTTAAGTTAGTGAAGATTTATTGATTCCTGCTGGAGAAAGTCACTTGTTACAGCATCAGATAGTTAAAATGAGGGAGACAAGAGAACACATACATTTGAATGTATACATTTGAATGAAATAATATTTTGATTAAGTTAAACAAAAATACAGAGAATATTTACATAATATACATCTTTCACTGCAGACAACAAAGATACTTGAGTCTGGTGCAGTGCAATGTATATAAATAGATAATATAAAAATCATTTGAAACATAAAATATAATTTGACATGTAGTTCAGCAGTTTTTGCCTCATATTTTTATTGTAAGGTTATTAAAGTATGTCCTCTCATGTCGTATCTCTCCAGGTCTTTAAATCAAAATGGGAAAAGGGTTTGAGGCTTTTACTTGGTGTAAACATCCATCACCATTAAAAGTTCCTCCCTTAAGCTGACATTAAGAGCCAATCCTGAGGTTGTTATACATTTTAATGAATGTTTATGATGACTGGGTCACAGCTCCAGCTATTTATTGGTCAATACCATAACAAAATCGCAGTCGTAAATAAAACGTAACATATCCTCTTGTTTAGTACATTTTATTTAATTGAGTGTGTGTGTGTCAGTGTGGTGAGTCATTTATTTGATCACATCTCACTGTAGTTTCATTCCACCCTCTTCATTTTGAATGCTTATCATGTTACACCATGGCTGTGAGTGAGCAAATAAACAATGTGTGTGTGAGAGAAAAATGACCCAAAGTGTCATTTTAGGAATGAAGTTAAAAGATCTTTAATATGTAGTTGTATTATACTTAGTATAATTCATTG
This sequence comes from Hippoglossus hippoglossus, assembly GCF_009819705.1. NCBI lineage: Eukaryota > Metazoa > Chordata > Actinopteri > Pleuronectiformes > Pleuronectidae > Hippoglossus > Hippoglossus hippoglossus. The sequence continues at coordinate 12,272,429 of NC_047151.1, read as the reverse complement.
ATCATTAGTAATTGGTTTAAAAAAGCAACAAATGAAATTAGAGGGTTTGGTCTGGAAATATAACTCATTACAAAACAAGGAAAGTCCAACATGAAGATACTTTCAACAGTTGCTTCTGCATCTTTGCAATCTGATAACTTTGAAAATAAGCTCTACATTCTCGAATCAACTTCACACTGCAGCTTTACTCTCTATGTGTGTGACCTTTAAGCTGTATGTTTCTCACAAGCCTCATCTTCTGTGCCCTGAGTGCAGAAAGCCAAACTAGGCCCAGGTAAGAAGATGATTGACGAGACGGACGACACCAACTCCGGCCAGCTGCCGTTCAACAGCCTGGACCACGTCAAACTCGACGACTTCTCCTTCCTGGCTGTGCTGGGGAAGGGCAGCTTTGGCAAGGTGAGGCATCTGAACTGACATCAGCTCTCAGTGTCACTGGTAGCAAGACGTCTCTGACCGATATCTCTGTTTCCCTGAAGGTCATGCTGGCAGAGATGAAGGCCAGTGAAGAGCTGTACGCCGTCAAGATCCTGAAGAAGGACGTGGTGATCCAGGACGACGACGTGGAATGTACCATGGTGGAGAAGAGAGTTCTGGCCCAACAGGACAAGCCGCCCTTCCTCACACAGCTGCACTCGTGCTTCCAGACTGTGGTAGGTAAAGTGCTCCTGGACCCACACCAGGACAGGTCACCCCAGCTCAGCTCAGGTCAAATTAATTCACGTAGGGGCTTTTAGCAAAACATATTACTCATCAAGTGATGAAGAGAGCAGTAGAGGACGTATATGAGCAGTACAATAAAGAAAAAAAGAAAAGAGGAGACAAACAAACCCAAATTAAAAGGCTGAGGTTTGTTTGTCTGTGTGTGTGTGTGTGTGTGTGTGTGTGTGTATGCACTTGCATTGACTTTGAGTCATACCTAAGCCAGACCACACAACCTGAGAGCATGTTCTCTACAAGTGGAGGGACGTGCTCGCGTACATACAAGTGCACACACACACATACAGGCATGTTTTGAAGCACACGCCATCACACACACACACACACAATTTACTTTTTTATGAAAACATAATGCCTCCGGCCACCGGCTGTTGCTGGCGGTTTCTGGTTGCCTGTCCATCTGTCCGTCCATCCCATTCTTCAAATTTGGTACAAACGTTCAGTTGGACTCAAGGTTGACCTCACAAAACATGTTTTTCGGCTCCTGGGCCCAAAGACAATTTAAAATCTGATAAGCTGCAAACATTTTGAGAGGAAAAACACAAGTCATCACCAGAACTTTTCACGAACGATATTGGAAGTAGGATCCATCGTGCTCAGGTTTTTTCGGCCAGAGCTCTTGTGCTGAGATACTGTCATCCAAGGTATATCTATATACTGCTTATCATTTGAGGGTTGTGGAGGGGTGGAGCCAATCCCAGTTGACAGTGGGCGAGAGGCAAAATTAACATCCAGGCCATATTATATTTTTTTTATGAATGGGATAGAAGAGTAGAGTTTTAATGTGAGAAGTGTAGAGAAGATGTGTCTTATCTACTGAGCTGTGGGTAGTGACTCTCCAGGTGGACGGCCCAGCTTTGCCAACAGTGTGGGTCTGTTGTGGGTCTGTTGTGGGCCAGTTTGTTGTTTTTCTGCCCGACTAGTGTGGTACCATCAAACACAGCCACACGAGGGTGGGGCCAATCTTGACATGGGCTGCGGGGGACCACCGCTGTTCAAGAAGATAAAGGGAATATTTCCTGACAGATGTCTGTGTTGAGTGTTTTCTTTTTTTCCCATGAATCGCTTTGTTGTGGTCTTTTTAGGTCACCTTGTCATGGAAAGAGTAGCAACAACTCAGATCGACTCAGACAGCAGGGCTCGGGGAGACTGTAACACTAGGCCGCATCGTTCTGCTGCGGAGCTTTGACAGCAAAGACAAATGGCTTTGTGGGACTTGCTGTTTAGGGTTAAATCATATAATGTTTCATATTTTCTCTAAATCTGCATCTCTCCCTGGTTTCTCTCTCTGAATGACCACAGGATCGTCTCTACTTTGTCATGGAGTATGTGAATGGGGGAGACCTCATGTACCACATCCAACAAGTGGGGAAGTTCAAGGAACCTCAGGCAGTGTAAGACATTCCAGTTTAACATCATTGTCATTTTAGTTTCGATCTCAGCCTCTTAACAAACTTGTAAGATAAGATAAGATAAGATAACACAGCATAATGTAACTGACATAACATTGTTCTTTATTAGTCCCACTGTGGAGAAATTGACCATGTTGCAGTAGAAAAAAGGGGAATATCATATACACACACGTTATTACAAAATTAATGAATACAACACATATACAATGTAAACAGAATCTTTTCAGTGTAAATTGTATAGAAAATTATGATTGCACCCTTAGATTAGTAAAAACCTTGAGTGAGACATGTAAAGATTTAAGGTATGGATGTGTTGGAATTATTTATCAATTATAGAAATTCTTTCATTAAGTAGTGTCATAGTTGATTTTCCTTGTTGATGAGACTCTGTACATGTGTGGTTGTTATTGCAGGTTCTATGCAGCAGAGATCGCTGCTGGTCTCTTCTTCCTGCACAATAAAGGAATTATCTACAGGTGACTATCAACTAGTTTACACAGCTACAAAGCATTTTGTTGGTGTTCTTCTTCAGGTGGCAAACAATGTCAAGGTGCATTACCACCACCTACTCTATATAACACATCCTGCTTCATTCTTCTTCTTCCCTGCTTGGTGGGAGAGGGGAATGCCATCTCTTGTTTGTTCTTCAAACTCGTTGGCTACATTTAAAGTCATAATTAGAAATTTGGTGATGTATCAAATGTCTGTTTTTCCTGCAACTTATACCATTGCTGCAGTTGGCCACCCTGCAGTGAATTATCTTTCTTTGGTTTTTGTTTTGATGAAAATACCCAGCAGCAGCAGCAGCAGCTGCAGGGTTTTTCGTACTAGGTAGTTACTGAAAGCAGACTGATGGAAATACTTTTGAAATAAAAATGTGTACTTCCCCAGGGATCTGAAGTTGGACAATGTGATGCTGGACTGTGAGGGACACATTAAGATCGCAGACTTTGGCATGTGCAAAGAGAAGATTTCAGAGGGAGTGACTACGCGCACCTTCTGCGGCACTCCAGACTACATAGCCCCAGAGGTAAGCGAGGCTCAACACGGGGAGATGTGTGTGTGTGTGTGTGTGTGTGTGTGTGTGTGTGTGTGTGTGTGTGTGTGTGTGTGTGTGTGTGTGTGTGTGTGTGTGTGTGTGTGTGTGTGTGTGTGTGTGTGTGTGTGTGTGTGTGTGTGTGTGTCTGCGGGTGCATGTTTAGATGCATGACGTCATTGCTGTCACTGTCTGGTCTGAGCTTGTGTCACCCTTGTGCTCCAGATAACCAGATAAAGGTCACAGCCTCAGGACACATGCACACACATACACACAAACCCACACACACACATTTACAAGGTCACACTCACATGGACGCTAGCCTTCTGATGATGTGAGCATCCCAGTCACAGAGAGAGACACCCAGTGTTTCTGTTGTCCAAACTCAAGCCAAACATTTGAGCTGGGCTCTCTGTACATCACAGTGAGGCTTCTTATCAGATTTTGCTGGGTGGCAAAGGCCCCATTTTAATGGAGACTAAACTTGAATAATAACAATTATTATCAATATTATATTCCATATCTGCCAGTTGACCTGCCTAAACACATTGGTCCTGTAATTACATCGAAGCTTAAGCTAAATGGAAGTGACATCACATTGGCACTGCCCGTGATTCAGGAGATCTGAAAACTTGGCTGTGGATCTAGAATTCAGTTCCATTTCTGTGTCTCTTCCTCTGATTATCAGTCCGTCTCTTAATTGACCAAAAATAGAAACATTATAAGTCAGATGCAGCAATTTGCAGCACTTCATATGCAGTTATTTTAGTTAGTGCCACTCTCTGGCCACGTTATCGATTCTCTCTGAAACCCTCTCTGACGGACTGGAAGGTTAATTCATGTGCTAACATGCTGTGACCGTTCAGAGTCAGACTGACATTAATGCACCAGCCAGGCAATGACACAGCAGGAGGAAGAGCAGCTATTCCTCTCATAGGCAGGACGCACATTTCATGTCACACACTTTAGGCTCGATCACACATACATGATGGCCCACGGTCACATGCATGATGCATCACATGCACAGGGTTCTGCACACACACAGATATATCTAGCATATCTATACGAGTACAGGTTTTCAGTGGACTAACCCAGTCGTGCGCACACTTGTACACACATGCACACCCTCGAAAACACTCCCAAGTGCAGGCTGACCTTAGAAAACGGGCTCAAAGTTTTGACATTTTCAGAGATAATCCAGGGACAGTGTTCCTCAAATTACACTTGACAGAAGGTTGTACTATTAATTATTTGACCAGCTGAATTTGACCTCACATGCTTCATTTAATTGACTTGTGTGTGTTCTTCTAATAGTCATTTTCATTTATTGAATATTCACTTATAAGCAGCTACAGCAGATGGGACATTCGTTTACCTTGTTTTTCACGAAGATTTTAAGAAGCTTGTTTCTTTTTATCTCAAAGCTGAAGTGAGACGTTGATGTCAGTAATTAGATCCAGTGTTCTACATTGGGTTGCATTTCATTTATCTATTCATCCTAAAGTTACATTCATAGGATGAGTGACGTCTCAATGAAACTTAGAGTTTATGTCAAACATTTGTTTTTGTTTTTAAAATGCAAAAGGTTAATTGCTGAAAATTCAATGATGTTACATTGCAAAGCTTTGCGTGTTAGATTTTGGTCAGATTTCATTTAAACCCCATTCACCTTTCTCACTGGCCATTTTAAAACTTCATCATTTGGGTTAAAGGTTAGTGGGAGGAAAAATGAATGAGGTTTTTGATTTTCCAAAGAGAACCACCTATGTAGACACCAGGGTTTATTCTAGAGATGTTCAGATACAGATACCAGCATCGGAAATACCTCCGATTCTGCCGGAAATGCCGGATCGTGCACTGGCCAATACGCAAATCTGTGTACTGATCTGACAACCACGTCTTTAAAGTATATTAGATTCACAAAGATAATCCTGCAATTTTTCCTGGAAAGCAGTTCTTCTTTCCCGCTCCAAAACAGCAGTTGCGCTGTAATGCCAACGGTGAAAGAACTACTTTGCGGTAGTTTAGCGTAAACCAGAGACAGCAAAAAAAATGTCAGCAACTGGGTTCGTAGCATACAGCTGTTAGAATATGTTATACACTGTAAGTTGTGTCTCGGGTCGGTACTCTGTATCGGCCCGATATGCGAAGTCCCGGTATCTGTATCTCTATGCGGAAAAATGCAATCGTAACATCTCTGGTTTAGTCATGGCGGCAGGATGGGGGAGTACCTGCCACTCTGAATCAGGAAAGCTCTCATACAATTTAGTGCATGTTTGTGTTTATATGAGCTGTTATGTGAGGTCACGTCTGCAACATTGCTGTGTTGGTGGGTGAGAGGGTCTCCTGGTTGGCAGCACACACACACATACACACACTCGCGATGGCACACAGTTTTCGTTTTGTTTACTCTGACCTATATAGCCAGTCATTGGTAGCTCCTGTCTGGGAAGAATACTCACACTAATGTGAATTTACACCTCACTGACTTGGACACAGAGAGAAAGAAGGGAGCAAATAGAAGAAGAGAAGGGTAATACGGTTTTAGGAAAAGAGGAAAAGAGCAGACTCTGATATGTGTGAGTGAGCACTGAAGGGAAGAAGCAAATAAATGCCTGATGATGACTCTGTGCAGCATTTCTGGAGAGCATTAGAGCTCATTAAGCTGTCTGGCACTGGGCATTTCCTTCTTTGTCTTACTTGGTCCCTTTGGGAGTCCACACACGTCAGAATGATTCAGATTTTTACAATTACTGCTGTCGACCGGCGACTACATTGACTGCTGGTGTCCTGTTGTGTGTTTGTTTTTTATTTTATTTTTAATGCTTTCACTAAAAACCCTGCGCTCACAATCAAATAGCCCTCGCTTTTTTTTTCATGCTCAGGCTGCTTCTGTCGACGTGTGAGGCGTCTGCTTCCGGGTTTATTCTCTGCTCTCGTGTTTTTCTTCTGCGATTGGATCTTTTTTGCAACAAGTCCGTCACATTTCCACAACCAATAGAAGGCCAGGGGAAGTGTTGACAAATGACACCGTCCTGCAGATCCTGTAGATACCTTATGAAGATATGACACCTGCAGGGGACGTGTTTAACGCAACGCAGGGGGATAGAGAAACAGGGCGGCG